>NC_049260.1:29835847-30448314 GCF_011100685.1 Canis lupus familiaris
CCTACTTATCCCCCTAGTTCCAGGGCTGGGTCTACCTAAATTAATCAACAATACCTTATCCCCTTTGGACCAATTATTGGTTAAGGATGAGCATGTGGTATGACCCAGTTGGTCTAAGTAAAGTGTTAACCAGGACTCTGTTTTATGATTGGAAGAAGAGAATTTTACACATGCTCACTGAATAGGTACTAGGAAGACTGTGGCACAACTTGTGTTGGAAACCATCTTGAAGGGGCTATGGGAGCTAGTCCCAACAACAGGCCAACCCCATGAAAGACAGAGTAGAGAGAAATTTGCTTTTGGTGACACTTTGCTGAACTAATTCTAACTTGAAGCCCTGCACACCAACCTATAGTATAAACACCTTTGGGATTTTCAGAAAATTGAGCCAATAAATGTCATTTTTGTCAAAGATTTTTTTACTTGCAACCAAAAATATTCTGATTCAGATGTCTTACTCATTTTGTAACTGCAAATAAGAAAATCTTAGAAAAGATTGCTAAAACTCAAATCAGGAATTTTTCTTTGTGTGAAAACAATTGGTTGTCATTTAAATAATAATAGAAAGTGAGGGGCACCTGGGTGGCTCAATCCTTAGAGCAGCAGCCTCTTGGTTCTGCCTCAGGTCATGATCTCATGGGTCATGAGATTGAGCCCCTTGTTGGGAAGAGGAGTCCATACTCAGCAGGGGGTCTGCTTGAGTCTCTCCCTCTGCCCCTCCTCCTACCTGCATATGTGTATGTGTGCTCTTTGTCTTTCTCTCTCTAAAATAAATAAATATTTTTTTAAAAATAGAAAGTAAGATTGATTCCATATTTTCATGAAAAGATTATCACCCTTATTTGGTGTCCTGTAACTACTATGTATGTGTGTTTGTGTATGTGGACATATCTATAAATACACAGATTCATTGGAAAAACAAAAAGAAACTAACACTTACTGAGTTTATATCATATACCAAACAAAATGATATTTTAAATATGTCTTAGCAGAGTATTGCTCTACTAAATACCCTCAAACTGTACAAATGCTCTTTGAGTAGAGAAAAAACTGTTTTTAAAAGATTTATTTATTTATTTTAGAGAGAGTGAGAGAGCACAGGGTGGAGGGGGGGAGACAGAGGGAGAGGGAGAGAGAGTCCCAAGCAGACTATATGCTGAGCACAGAGTTTGACTCAGGGTTTGATCTCACAACCCTGAGATCAGGACCTGAGCTGAAACCAAGAATCAGATGCTTAACTGATTGCACCATCCAGGTGCCCCAAGAAAAATAGTTTTAAACAATTAATTAAATATTTAAAATTTGCCTATCACAAGAATATGCTAGAAAAAAAGTTATGATCATTTCAATCAGTGATTCTAAACCATGACTGCACATGCCCATGACCATTTCTGAATACAGGGATTTATTTTCCTATATCAAGGTCCAGACATTACTGACAACTCTCCAGGTGATTCTAAATGTGGAGTTAGGATTAAGTAACTATTTTATGTGATGTATTTTATGAGACTAACATTGTTCCCACTACCTATGTTTTCTTTAACCTTCTCTGCCAGGTTTCTGACCTAGGAATAGTTAGCTAGATGCTGTTACACTTTTTTGATTCATTGTACAGAAAGTGAGACTGCAGCTACATGTTGGATTCTGTCAAAAACAGATGCTAGGGGTGACTGGCTGGCCTGGCCAGTAGAGTTTGGGCTTGTGAGTACAAGCCCCACATTGGGCATAGAGTTACTTAAAAAAAGAAACTGATGCTAAAATATTAACTATTTTTTTTTCTTTCTACACCGTCTTTCAATAATTCACCAGCTGTCAAGCATCTCTTGTGAATTTTCTGGCTTTTACGAGTCAGGGCTCAACAAAAACACCAGGTTATTTCCTTAGCTGGGATGAAGGGCCTCACTAAAAAATCTGTTGGGAGGTGTGAGAACGGACTTGGGCATAGACCTTAATTTAAGTAATTTTCCTTGCAATGTCCATGAAGTAACAGTGATTGGATGATTGCTTTTTCCCATGTGTCCTCCCAGCTCTTAGAATGCTAAGCATTACTAATCAAAAGCAGGTAAATTAGTTTCAGCAAAACTGCCGGTGTTTATTCTCAAACACATTACTGCAGAAGGTCTGTTGCAAATGTAACATCTGTGTTTCGCTAAAAGAGAAGGTAGGAGAACCATGACTGTTTATAGCTCAAATCATTGCCATGTTGTTCTGTTTTCATCTTAATAATGCTTTCATGCTAGCTTTCCCAAATTGCAGGAATCTCTAGAAATGAAGTAAATTTCAGTTATAAGTATTATATCTCATTATAATAAGGAGAAACTAAAAGGCTTCAAAATAATTTGATTCCTAATTTTGTGAGATTCAATAGAGATTTTCTGGATAAAATGAAAACAGGATATACTCTCATTTTCTTGTGATCTGAAGCATACACAATAGTAGCAGCTGCTTCCGTTTTCTTACACTGAACAATGTCTTCACATATTGTCAATAGAGAACAACACTCTTGGGCATATTAAACTCATTTGTAAATTGTTGAAGGTAAAGATCACAGCTGAGTGTACATTTCCCAGAATGTATTGTCATTAGGAGTTGGACTTATTAAGTCACTTCCTGTTACAGCAATGAGATTCCTGAGTCTTGTATATGAGTATTGTGAGAACATAATGTAACAAAATACTGAACCACATTCTTCCTGGCTCCTTCAATAATAGGCCGAACAAGCTCTTTAACCAAAATTGTGAAATGTATATAAAATGTAGAGTTTTATAGAACCAGTATCTAGAATATTGGCTAAATTTATTTAGTTGTTGATGAAATCACCAAAAAATCCAGCTAAAACTCGACTTTAGTGCTGCCAGATCCAATTTAGAACTTTTCCCTATTATTTTGTGGCATTAATGCAGCCATCTGATATGAGCGGTGATGGAGGAAAAAGAGCTTTCTCTCATCATTTTCTACCTTCTGAAAGGCGTTATCTGATTTGAAGAGAAAAGTATGTCTTGGAGAGAGAGCCACAGACAAATAGAAGAATCTACACTTGAAAGACAAAGTTAAAATGGCATCTGCAACCAGCAAACTTGTTCTTCCCATCTGACAGTCAGAATTCAACTCTTTTCATCAGCATTCAGCTTTAATGCATTTGCAGCAATGCAAACAACAATAAACAAATGGAAAAGCAAAGGAAACATATCGCTTAGAACCAGACGTCTGATTCAATTATCATGTAATCAGACGAATCAAAAGCCAATTTCACCCAATAAAGAAAAAGTGGATATGTAACTTTTATAGTCTATGATACTTTCACTGGAGAAGGAAAAAGGTTGTTAATGTGATTATACATATGACGGTTTACTACTGTCTCTAACACAGGCTTGCAATATTTTCAGGGCTCAGAGAAAATACTAAAGGAAAAGACTAATTTTCTTCTTTAATAAACAAAATCAATAGCACCTTAATATAGCAATAAACTGAAGATGATTGTAAGTTATACTTTCTATCAAGGATTTAGAAGTCCCTCTAAATTGGCCTTTGGGTACTTAAATTGTAATAGGTTACAGGAAAAACATGTAATACATGCAAAGTTCAAAGGATTTTGAAAATGCAAATGAATTGTCGATTCTATTGAGATTCCGATTAAGAAGATTCACATATTATGTTCTTAAATTGGTACCAAAGGTATCATGAAAATTTTAAGCTGAGGTAGATCAACTTCCTTCATTTTATAAAGAAACTCAACTGAGAGAGGTCAAATGACCTTCACAAAATGTACAACAGTCAGCAGGACAATCAGAATGAGAACTCAGGTCCCTCAGTTATGTGATATGTTTGCCACTACAGCACACCTCACAGAGAAGAATCTGAAATGCCACACATTATTGTCATATACAAAACAAAATACAGTGCCTTTAAATACACACGTAACCTTATCTTAAATGCTGAGGTTTTTCTCAGACGTTAAATGCAGGAAAGCATAATAGTGAAAATAGAAACCACCCAGTCACCAGTGTTACTATTCTGTTGTATTTCCTTGCAAATTTTTTCCCCTTGAGAACACCTTCCCTTCACCTTTTTTTTTTTTTTTTAAAGATTTCATTTATTTATTCATGAGAGAGAGAGAGGCAGAGACACAGGCAGAGGGAGAAGCAGGCTCCATGCAGGGAGCCTGATGCAGGACTCGATTCTGGGACCCCAGGATCACGCCCTGGGCCGAAGGCAGACGCTAAACCGCTGAGTCACCCAGGGATTCCCCCTTCATCTTTTTAAATAAGCTTTACTGAAGTATAATTTAGACACAATAGAATACATTAATTTTTGCACTGCATTGTATTGCACTGTAAAGAGTGCAATACATTTGTCCAATATGTATGTGCATATAACCACCACCTACCCAAGGTAAGAGAGTATTTCCATCACATCTGACTAGTTCCTCTATGCACATTTGCAGTCAATTTCCATAACTATTCCTACCTTAGCCAATGCCCATCTACTCTCTATCTCCATAAACTATTTCCTGTTCTCAAATTTGATATAAATGGACTTACACGGTGTGTACTATTTTATGTCTGACTTCTTTTACTCAGCAAAATACTTTTTAGATTCATTCACATTGTTGACTTTATCGGGAGTTTGTTCTTTTTTGTCAGAGTGGTATTCAGTGCATTCACTGTTGAACATTTCAGTTATATTCAGTTAAGACCTATTATGAACAAGATGTTATGAACTTTCATATCCATACATCTTTTTATATGAATTCTTCCTCACCTGGGGTTTGTCTGGTATTCCTCACAATTAGGTTCCAATTTGTAGCCTTCACAGGGTATCTTATCCATTTGCCCTACATTGATAATGTTAATTTTCATCACTCTGTCAAAGGTTTATCAGTTTTTTCAGTGAGTGATTACTATTTTTCTTACCTTGAAACTCATAAGAAATCTGTGAGTAGGCCCTTGAAGGCCATAAAGATATCCTATTCCTCATAAAAACTTCACCCTAGATTTAGCATCTATTAATGATTCTTAAATGAACTGATTTTTATCATTAGTTGCAAGATAATAATTTTCCAACTCCAATATTCCCCTCATATTTAGTGGTCAGTCCTCAGAATTCTACTATAAGCAAGGCCTCTCCTACCCCACATCATACTCATTCATTTATTTATCTATTTATTATGATTGTAGACCCTTGAATTTCTGTTTTATCAGTGGTTCATTATGGGTCTTAATTATTTTGATGCTCAAATTGTCCTAGATTTGGCCAGTGGGAGCCCTATCAGGTTAGTTCTTATGCCCTTATGAACTGACTTATCAATTTTTTTCTTTATTCTTTCTTACTTTCAGACATAACAAGATGCTCCAGGCTTATCTTGTATCTACCCTGCCTCATTCCTGGAATCACTAATTTTTCCATGGAGCTCTGATTCAGGGATGCCTGGGTAGCTCAGTGCTTGAGCGTCTGCCTTTGGCCCAGGGCATGATCCCGGGATCTGGAATCGAGTCCCATATCAGGCTCCTTGCAGGGAGCCTGCTTCTCCCTCAGCCTGTATCTCTGCCTCTCTCTCTTTCGCTCTGTCTCTCATGAATAAATAAATAAAAATCTTAAAAAAAAAAAAAGAGCTCTGACTCTTTCATGAGAAATGGTATCGGAGACCTAGATCTCGGTGTCATATGTGCTCACTCCTCCTGGGGTAACTTTGTTCTATGGCCCTCTTACTGGTAAAGCTAGGACAATATTCCTCTGTGTACACATGTATCTAAATATACATATGCACATGCACATTAATTAGCATACATGTATATATGCACATTTTAGAAATCATGGATTCTCAGTGCCACTTCCAAACCTAATCGATTTCTGCAGTTTTCTATTGCCTTCTACACATTGTATACTTTATTTTTTTTCTCACATTCTATACTTTTATGTCCCTTCTTCCACAGTGAGAGCACTGGATCCCAACATCATCAGTTTTGCTTGTATGCTCAATTCTATAATACATGTAAAATAGTTTAAGAGTTGCTTCCTCCGTACCACTACAGTAAATAAATCTTTTAAGAAGAAATCAGGGGGCACCTAGGTGGCTCAGTTCGTTAAGTGTCTCTTCAGTTCAGGTCATGATCCCGGAGTCCCAGGATCCCCTTGTCATGCTCCCTGCTCAACAGGGAGTCAGCTTCTCCCACAACCTCTGCTCCTCACCCTGTGCATGCTCTCTCTCGCTCTCTCAAATAAATAAATTAAAAATCTTTTTAAAAATAAAAAGAAATAAAAATTTGCTTGCAGAGCTCCTCTATTCCCCACAACCCTGCCTGAGACTGAGAATATATACTCAAATGCACAGTGCACAATGCATAATGATACAACATCAAATGGAGGAGAACTTGATAATATCTAACAAAACCACAAAGGCATTTATCCTTCAATTTAGCAGGTCCACTTCTCAGAATTTACCCTAAATATATGACTCCAACAATGTGAAAATATACATGATCAAGGCTATTTATTGGAACATTACATGTAATTGCAAAATGTTGGAAACTGCCTAGATGCTTGAGCTTAGAGAAAGGTTGAATAAACTATTTTAGGTATGCATGAATAGTATGCACTTGTGAAACATACTGAGAAAGATCTCTGTGAACTGATAAAGAGTGATTTTCAAGGGGATGATATTAAGTTAAAAAGGTAAAGTTCAAAAGGGCATAAACATATGCTACTTTCTGTGTGAATAGAAAGATGGAGAAATACGAAAACATACATATGTCTGTTTATCTTTACAAAAACAAACACAGAAAACAATGAATTGTTACACATATGGAGGAATAGGGTGGGAAAATACAGAAGGGAATGAATGATACTTCTTTGAATATTATCTTTTTGAATATTTTTGACTTTTGAATGTATGCTAATGTTTTACATATTCAAAAAATAAAATTAAATCAATAAGAATGAGGAAGGGGGGCACCTGAGTGGTTCAGTTGGTGGAGCATCTGCTTTACAGCTCCAGTCATGATCTCAGGGTCCTGGGATGAAGCCCCACATCAGATACCCCTGCTTAGCGGGAAGTCTGCTTCTCCCTCCCCTCTGCCCTTCCTCTAGCCCCTGCTTGTGCTCGCTTTCTCTCAAAAACTCTCTCTCTCTAATAAATAAAATATTTTTAAAAAAATTAACATGACACTGTTAACACAATATTCTTTCCTAATTAAAAATAATCACACTTGGGACACCTGGGTGGCTCAGTGGTTGAGAGTCGACCTGCGGCTTGGGGCGTGATCCTGGGATCCAGGATCGAGTCCCACATTGGGCTCCTTGCACAGAGTCTGCTTCTCCCTCTGCCTGTGTCTCTGCCACTCTCTCTATGCGTCTCTCATGAATAAATAAATAAAATCTTTTTTAAAAAATAATCACACAGAAAAAAAAAATAATAATAATCACACAGTATCACAGGCACTTTCACATGCCAGTAAAGCCCTTTGTGATTATGATTCTATATAGTTGCATGATAATGCATTCAACAGTTATAATTAATTTGGTTTGGGATATTTAATTTTTTTCTAAATACTAATATTTTATATTATGTGACAATTGAAATTTTAGTGTATAATCATTCGCCCATGTCTAGGATTATGTCACTAAAATAGATTTCTGATTTTTTGCTCAGTATCCTCATTTTATTTTATTTTTTATTTTTTTAAAGATTTTATTTATTTACTCATGAGAGATACACACAGAGAGAGGCAGAGACACAGGCAGAGGGAGAAGCAGGCTCCATGCAGGAAGCCCAATGTGGGACTCAATCCTGGAACTCTAGGATCATGCCCTGAGCCAAAGGCAGATGCTTAACCGCTGTGCCACCCAGGCCTCCCATAGTATCCTCATTTTACATATGAAGGGCATTGAAGCTTGGAAAGATAGCAAAAACTTTGCCTACATGTTCGAGAAGTTCATGCATTCTATGAGACTACTTTAGCTGAAATATTTTGCTAAAACCAAATAATTTACACAAATCTATGGGCAATAACATCTTTGTCAAGTATAATCATTAATGCAGTGGAGAAGAGAGGAAAACTTTAAAAGTATCAACTGAAGTAATCCCTGTGCCCTCCACAAATAATTCAAAATGACTTTTTTTTTTCCATCTAACAGTGCTGGGTTTAGTGAGCTTTAAGGTTTTAATAAAGAGCTTCAGAATGATTGCCAAGTATTTCAAGGGCTCTCAGAGTGCACTTGGTATTTGCAAGGATTTTCATTTCATGGATTACTTTGTGCAGTAATTTGAGAAACTAAGTGCTTTCTTTTAAGCATCCAAAGTTGTGATACAATCTGCATTGAAAATGTGTGGCCTTGTATTACCTTCCTATCTTAGCACTGGTCATTCTTCTGAAGGAAGTTGAATTTTTAATAAGATTTGCCTTTTCTTTAGGAACAGTGGTGGAAGGCCTGCTTCCGTTAAAAATGCAACACAGCTGGGCACCTGGGTGGCTCAGTCAGTGAAGCATCTGCTGGGTCAGGTCCTGATCTCAGGATCCAGGGATCAAGCCCCACATCAGGCTCCCTGCTCAGTGGGGAGTCTGCTTCTCCCTCTCCCTCTGCTGCTTCCACTGCTTGTTCTCTCTCTCTCTCTCTCATAAATAAATAAATAAATAAATAAATAAATAAATAAATAAATAAATAAAATCTTTTTAAAAAACAAACCCTGCAACATAGCTGTCAGGATTGGAGGTTTTCCCTGTGGACACAATCATCTTAAACCTACAAAATACTGGTATTTACACTGACAATGTTGTATCAGTCTTATTCAGTGACATGACTGTCCTTCCCTTCCCTGACTGACACATCAGGCCTCCAGCTTCCCTTAGTGTCACACTCAATAAGGCACCCCTCACTTAAAACCCACTGGTATTTCTGCCTCAAACCTGCCTTGCTGCCTGGTTACCACCTTTGCCTTGGAGTTTTCTGGTTTTCAGCTCAGGTTTGTTTGACAAAGCACCTGCCAACTTCAGCTTTTGGTTGCTTTAAAAATCTTACTCCAAATCACATATTTCTTGGTATATGGCACATCCATGTCACGTCTCTGGTCCGTTTGCATTGGGCCACATCTGAGTCTAGATCAGGCAATTTGCATTAATCACTCCCTGCCGTGAGATGGAGGTGCTCACATGTCAGACTGAAGACTGCATTCTGCTGGCACGAAGATTTATATACTCTGGCTCCAGAACTTCAGAGCAACTGTCCCAGTCAATATTATAAGTTCCACTGTTGACCTGAAGAGGTTTTATCAAGTTTTTGTGCCCAGCCCACAGTTTTTCCTAAATTAAATGAGTTGGGTTGAGCTCTCCTACATGTTTTTTTTTTTTTGAACCAAAAGGCCTTTATCACGAAGATAGAGAATGTGTTCCTACGTTTCCAAACCCCTGACACTTCCTGTTTTTCCCCCTCTCTCTCACACAAGAACACATAATCACACTATAATTTAATTATATTCACATAATTTGTTAATGTATCCTTCTCTCATCCTAAACTGTGTACTCCTCCTGGGTAAAAATTGAGTCTTTTGCATGTTTGTGCTCTGCCCCCTTGGGTCTAGCACATGACCTAGAATAAAGTTTTCCTAATTATTCTGTTTGAATGATTCAAGTTATAAATACAAGTGTTAATTCCTTTGAAATATTTGTTACCAAGGTCAAATAAGTGTTCAAGAATTATTTCCAAGCTCAAACAGATTTTCAAAGACTAAAGCAGGAGGAAGACAAATATCAACAAATTCTGAAGATCTTTTTAGCAAGACTTCAACCTAATAGAAATAAGTACATTCCTTCCATTGATATTTATGAACTGGAGAATGGTCCCAATTGGCCAGGTTCATGCAGGTCTGAATATACACATTTGGGTTGAATTTGAGTAAGAGAAGAGAGCTATGAAGGTGTTCAGTCATACTACTCATGATTGGATCTATAGTAGGGACCTTTAATTGTTCCAGTATTAGAGAGATAAACTTTAGAATTATTACTGTGAAAAATGGGTGAAAGTTTCAATTGAGGATAATAGAAAATAATGCTGAGCAACAATGAGGTTTGGAATCATGCATTTTTTATATATCTGGAAATCTTGATATATTTGAGTTTCAACAACAATTTGTAAAAACTCATACTTTCTGTCCTATTTCTCCTTCAGTATAAGCCTACAATATGGAATGAATAAGTCACGGGGTGAAGGAGCATAGGGAATCTAGTCAATGGTATTGTAATAGCATTGTGTGGTGACAGATGGTAGTTACATTTGTGATGACCACAGCATAATGTGTAGAGTTGTTGAATTACTGTGTTGTACACTTGAAACTAATATAACATTGTGTGTCAAGTATACTTCAATTAAAAAAAGAAAAACTGAAATAAGTTATTTTTTTTTAATTTATTTATGATAGTCACAGAGAGAGAGAGAGGCAGAGACACAGGCAGAGGGAGAAGCAGGCCCCATGCACTGGGAGCCCGACGTGGGATTCGATCCCGGGTCTCCAGGATCGCACCCTGGGCCAAAGGCAGGCGCCAAACCGCTGCGCCACCCAGGGATCCCATAAGTTAATTTTAAAATATTTATGTTTATATATATTTTAGCCTACAAAATTATAAACTAATTAAGGGTTGGGACCATGCCTTTACCTCTTTAATAATACTTTCACACTTTCATAGTAGGTATCCAAAAATATATTGTTGATTGCTTCATATATGGATGGGAGAAATAAGAGTAAGAATACTAAGCAAGCTAGAATTCTCCATACAGCCATTATGGAGTAACTGGTCTCAGACTTTTTTTTTAAATTTTTATTTATTTATGATAGTCACAGAGAGAGAGAGAGAGGCAGAGACACAGGCAGAGAGAGAAGCAGGCTCCATGCACCGGGAGCCCGACGTGGGATTCGATCCCGGGTCTCCAGGATCGCGCCCTGGGCCAAAGGCAGGCGCCAAACCGCTGCGCCACCCAGGGATCCCTGGTCTCAGACTTAACCTCTTATCATGAAGTACTGTAACATTTCACAAATTATTTGAGGTAACTGTGTCTGGGCATTGAGCACAGGTAGCTCAAAATCTTGATATTTAAGAGAAGGGAAACACATGAGGTGAGTCACTTTTCAATCTGGCCTTTTGTCTGGGGCCACTTTTCAGGAAGTAGAACAGGGAGGTGGAATCTAAGTAACGGGGGAAACAACACAAATGGTGGTTGACCTCACACCAAAAGCAGTGGATACCACAACATTATGGAACAACATCTTTAAAATGCTGGATTGGGATCTCCTGGCTGGCTCAGTCACTACAGCAGGTGACTATTGATCTCAGAGTCATGAGTTTGAGCCCCATATCAGAGGTAGAGTTCAATCAAAGATAAAAAATAAATAAATAAATAAATAAATAAATAAATAAATAAATAGCTGGAAGAAAAAGAGAAGAAAGAAACCCTGTAAATTCAGAATTCTATATCTATTGAAAATATCCTTCAATGAGCACCTGGTGGCTTAGTCGATTAAGTATCTGCCTTGGGCTCAGGTCATGATCCCAGGGTCCTGGGATCAAGCCATGCTTCAGCCTTCCTACTCCGTGGGTAATCTGCTTTTCCATCTCTCTCTGCTCCTCCTCCCCCCACTGCACTTATACTCTCTCTCTCTCAAATAAATAAATAAAAACTTTTTTTACAAAAAGGAAAATATCTTTCAAAAGAGAGGGTGATAGAAGAAAACATAAGAAAAATATTTGTGACTCTGGGTTAGGCAAAGATTTCTCAGATATAACATCAAAAGCTTGGTACACGACAGGGAAAACTAATAAATTGAACTTTATCAAAATTAGGAATGTCTGCTTTTTTTTTTTTTTAGATTGAGAGCAACACTTTATTACTATCACATGTACTCAAAGGCTAGGAGGGGAGGATTTCATATGCAGAGCCACAAAGAGGTTGCATTTGTAAATAGAGTGAGAAACCAGAGGCTGTGGGAGACAGGGTTTGTAGTATCAAAAGGGTAGACTGCCTCTTGGTTGCCATTGGCTTATTTGAATAATTCTGTGACTTTGCAGTGAACTGAACCTTGTTACTGAAATAAATGGGAACTGCACTTGATTCATCTGATAGGGGGTGCTATTTGCCTAGGAAATCTTTTCCATGGGAGCAGAGTGGGAAGGAGAACTCACAGTCAGGCCATTTGAAGCTCTCCAATTTTTACCTTATATGAAGGTAGTGCATAATATTGGAATGGGTTCATAAGTATTCACTTCAATTTTTTAAGATTTTATTATTTGAGAGAGAGAGTGAATGAGAGAGAGAAAGAGAGCATAGGAGAAGGGAGAGGGAGAAGTAGACTCCCCGCTGAGCAGGGAGCCTGACATGGGGCTCCATCCCAGGACCCCAGGATCATGACCTGAGCTGAAGGCAGATGCTTAACTGACTGAGCCATCCAGGTGCCCCTCCACTTCAATTTTTTTTTTTTTACTGCACACACTTTCTCTACCTCTCTTTATGTCCTTTTTTATATATGATAATTTAAATATTTATAAGAAGAAGTGTTGCTGAAGGGAGAGCATCGAAGTTGTTTCAATGAGCAATTTAAGTGAAACTCTAGACTAGGTATTTTCAGAAGAAAAGATGGTGTGTGTGTGTGTGGTGTTGTCGTTATTGGAATGTCTGCTCTTCAGAAGACACTGTTGACATAATGAAATGGCAAACCAAAGAGTAGTAAAATATATGCATATCACATATTTGACAAAGAACTTATGTCCAGAATATATTAATCAAAATAAGTAATATGGAAAAAAAGTTTTAAAAAGATACTTCACCAAAGAAAATATACAGGTGGCAAATTGGTACATGAAAAGATGCTCAATATTATTAATTATTAGGTAAATCCAAATTGAAATCATGACAAGATATCACTCTCATCTATTAAAATGGCAAAAAAAATTCTGATAAATACTGGCAATGATGTGAAACATCTGGAAATATATCCCTAGTGTGAATGCTAAATGGTACAGCCACTTTGGAAAGTAGTTTAGTGGTTCCTTATTCAGTTAAATGTACAAGCCAGATATTTACACAAGCGATATAAAAATATATGTTCACACAAAAATCTGTTCACATATTTTTTAAAGATTTTCTTTATTCATGAGAGACACAGAGAGTAGAGAGAGAGAAAGATACAGGCAGAGGGAGAAGCAGGCTCCATGCAGGGACCCCGATGTGGGACTCGATCCCGAGTCTCCAAGATCACCCCCTGGGCGGAAGGTGGTGCTAAACCGCTGAGCCACCCGGGCTGCCCTCACATATGTTTATAGTGGCTTTCTGCATGCATAATCACCAACATTTGAAACAATACTAATGTTCCTCAAATGTGGAATGTATAAACAAATTGTGGCATGTCCACACTCAGCATAAAAAGAATGAATTATTGATATATGCAATGACTTGGATATATCACAAATGTATTATGCTATGTGAAAGAAGCTAGCTTCAAGTGGCTACATAGAACATGATTTTATTTATATGACCTTCTGGAAAATGAATAACTGAAAGAACAGAAATTAGTTCAGGGGTTGCTTATGACTGGTAGTAGTAGGTTGGGTTGACTTTAAAGGGTCACCTGGGAATATGTTTTAGGTGATGGCAGTGTTCTATATCTTGATTAAGGAGATATTTGGCTGTATGAGTTTGTCAGAGCTAGCAGAACTGTACATGAAAAAAATGATTTGGGGTGCCTGGGTGGCTTGGTTGGGCATCTTACTCTTGGTTTCAGCTTGTGCAATGATCTTGGGGTCATGGAGTCAAGCTCTGTGGTGGGCTTTGTCTGCTTGGGATTCAGGTGGAGTCGGCTTGGGATTCTCTCTCTCCCTCTTCCCTTCCTTCCACTCACACACTCTCTCTCTCTCTCTCTCTCTCACACACACACACACACACAAAATAAATAAAATCTTTAAAATAAAGATTAATTTTACTGTATGTAATTTGTACCTTTAAAAGTGAAAAACAATAGAGTATAATGGCCATTTTAAGATAAACAAAAGCTTAGGAAATTTGTTGCCAGCAGCCCTGACCTCTGAAAGATTATGAAGAATGTTCTTCAGGCTAAAGAGAAATAGCACTAGAAGAAAACTCAAATCTATAGCAAAAAAAAATGAAAAGCAATAGAAATGATAAATATTGGGTGAATATAAAGGCTGGTTTTTTTTCTTTTATTTTCTAGATTTGTTTTAAAAAACTGATATTTAAAGCATAAATATTTTGTTTTGGGATTTTTAACATATGTAGAAGTTAAATGTATAATAAAATAGCACAAAGTATATAAGGAAAATAGAATCATACTCTTATTTTTTTTTTAAAGAGAGGAATGGGAGGAGGGGCAGAGAGAGAGGGAGAGAGAGAATCTTAAGCAGGTGCCATACCCAGAGAGGAGCCCAACACGGGGCTTGATCTCACAACCCTGGGATCATGACCTGAACTGAAATCAAGAGTTGGATGCTTAACTGAGGTACCCTATGAATCATACTCTTTTAAATGTTTTGAGTTTTACATGAAGTGGTATAATACCAATTCTAAGTAGACTGATAAATTAAGAATATATGTTAAAATCCCTAGGAAAAGTAGCAAAAGTAGGACAAATATATCAATCAAAACCCAATGGAGGATGTAAAATAAAGTATTAAACATATTCAAAAAACACAAAAAAGCAGTAAACAAGGACAAAAAAAAAAAACAATGTATGGAACAAATTGAAAAGAAACAGCTTAGAAGGTAGATTTAAATTAAACCATATAAAAACTTGTCAATTCATTAGGAAGACATCACAATCCTAAAAATGAATTGATCAAAAAACAGAACAATAAAATAAATGAAGTAAAAACTGACAGAACTAAAATAAGAAACAGAAAAGACTACATAGTAGACAATTTCATTACCCCTCTCTCAGTAATTGATAAAACAGGTAGACAAAAGATCATAGTGCTGTAAACTATTTGAACAACACTATCAACCAACTCAACCTTACTGACATTTATAGATCACCTCAACAATTACTAAGCATACTTTTCACGTGCACATGGAATTTCTATCAAGATAGAAGATATTAGGCAGTAAATAGGCACCAATAAATTTGAAAACATGCATAGTATGTTCTTGGAGCATAATGGAATTAAATAATACTAAGATATTTAGAAGATGCCTCAAACTTTGGAAACTAATCAACACTTTGAAATAATCCATGAGTAAAATAGATCACAAAGGAAATTAGAAAATATATCAAACTGAGCCAAATTAAAACAGAATGCCTGTTTGTGGGGTGCTACTAAAGCAATACATATATGGAAATTTATACCTTCACATGTTTATTTTAGAAATAAGATCTAAAAAAAAAGAAATAAGATCTAAAACCAATGACTAAATTTTTGTTTTAAAGGCCTTAGACTACCTAATTTCAAGGTTTTCTATAATGCTGCAGTTATTCAGATATTATGGTATCATAAATCATGTACAAATACATCAGAAGAACAGAACACATCACCCAGAAAAAGACTCATACACTCAACTGATTTTCAAGAAAGAGCCCAATGCAATTCAAAGAAGAAAGGAAAATATCTTCAACAAGTTGAGTATAATAACCATATGGGAAAAAACGAACTCTGACTCCTTCCCTACATGGTACAAAAAAATTAATGAGATACATTAAGATCTAAATGTAAAAGTTAAACCTATAAACGCTTTTTTAAAAAAAAGATTGCAGAATATCTTTGCAAATACGCAGTCAGCAAAGATTTCTTAGAGTAGCCACACACAAAATCATTGAACTTAAAATGATAAGTTGGACTTTGAAATAAAAAAGAATTCTGGTTTTCAATAGTTGTCTTTATGAAAATAAAAATGCAAGTGACAGAGAAGTTGAAAATAATAGCAACACACATATCTAAGGACTTGTGTCCAGAATATATAGAAATCTCTCAAAAATGGCTAATAAAAAATGGACAAAATAATTGAACAAATACTACTTGAAAGAAGATATGTGAATAACCAATAAATACATGTAAAGTTTCTCAATGTCATTAGACATCATGAAAATAAAAGTTAAGACCACAGTGGTTCAACCACTTTGGAAAACTTCTGGCAATTTCTTAAACAAGTAAATATATACCACCTTATCCAGTGATTCCATTCCTTGGTATTTACTTAAATGAAATTAAAAATTTTCGCCACACAAATACTTAGATGAGAATGTTTATAGTAATCTTATTTATAATAACTAAAAACTGGAAATAATCCCAAAGTCTATTAGCAAGATAGTAAACTGGTGTGTTCATATAATGAAATAATATTTAGCAATAAAAAATAATGCACATAAACAAATGTCATTGAATTGTGCCCTTACAATAATGCTTATTTCATTGTATATAAATTTAGTTCAGTAATTTAAAAATCTGTAAGTTAATTCTTTAAGAAAAGATATTTTGGCTGAATAACACAAGGGGAAATTGGCTCATCATGTAATTGTTTTTCTTTTCTGATCCAGTTTGTTCAATTTACAAATATTTTATGAAATGTACCTGTGAAACCTCAGTGAAACAACCTTCTGTTCTGTGGCTCTATTCCTAAAAGTTATTCAAGGTCACCAAAACACATTTATTGATTCCACAGTCAACATTAGCTTTTATTATTATTATTATTATTATTATTATTATTATTATTATTATTATTTTATGTAGTCTTCATGTATACCTTGGAGCCCAACACAGGGCTTGAACTCCTAACTCTGAGATCAAGACCTGAGCTGATATCAAGAGTCAGATGCATATTCCTGTGACTCTAAGTTATTGGCTTTGATTGGGGGTTGGGAGAGATTAATTTATTTTACTCAGGGATATTGGAGAATACACCAAGCAGGTGATTGAATAAATGCTCCCTAAAATACCTGGTAATCTGCAGTGTTGGATAAAAATTAGAGAAAAATCCTGGACTACATTAGTGGTTTGGGTAAAATGAGTTCAAACTTACTTTTAAGTTACTTGGGGTAGAATTATCTCACTTTCCTGCTTATCACATCTCCTTTAGGAGGTGTGTTAATTTGCAAATGGGACTGTGTCTGGAGGAAATATCAACTATTTGCAACTATTTGCAGCACTTAGATGCAGCAGACCAGAGGAATTTTGACACAAATAATATGATTGGGCATGATATTAGTGATTCACCATGGCAGGTTGGTGAAGATTTAAAGGGGATATCCATTTTGGGGGGTCTTGATTAGAATGCCATCATTCATCTGTTCTAGCTAATCTCAACAAGGAAAGTAGGGGAAAACTTAGATGCCTACAGCTTTCAGAAATTGGTTCATCTATTGCCAGGCTAAGTGAATTATTTATCAATGACTCAGCATATCTCTGGTGTTTGAAGACATATTGCACAAATTTAAAATAAGTTTTTATTATTTATTTCTGCAGCCAGGAAACACACCCAGTTAAAATAAACGATTTGGAAAGATTTTTGTTTCTGAAAGTTATGAATAATTTCTTCAGTATAAAAATTCAGTGTCCACATTTTGTGAATCACTTTGGACTTAGACTCCAGTGCATTTTCAGTACTC
This sequence comes from Canis lupus familiaris, assembly GCF_011100685.1. Taxonomy (NCBI): domain Eukaryota; kingdom Metazoa; phylum Chordata; class Mammalia; order Carnivora; family Canidae; genus Canis; species Canis lupus. The sequence goes on from NC_049260.1 coordinate 29,853,438, forward strand.
ACCCTTTCACACATTAAATAGCATGAATGGCTATTAAATGCTCATGTTTTATAAATAAAATTTCAGGAAATATTAAAATAGAAAATAAAGCAGAATGGAGAATAGCTGAAGCCACACTTATTCCTCCCTAATGGAACCTCAGTTTCATTTAGGTATGTACTCCATTTCCTGCTCCAGAGGAGTTCTATTGCCAAAAGAATAAGAACATAGAATTTCTCCTGGTTATTTTTGCTCCACAAAGGTCATTTGACCTAACCTGAACTAATCGGAATAAATTTTATTCCATGTTTTGAAGAGAAGTTACTCTATTTGTTTTACTAAACAAGAAAGTAAGTACCCTAGTTGCTGTTGGTATTCTCTTGAAAAGAAGTTGTTAAGGATCATGAATGAATAAATAAAATCTTTATTTAAAAAAAAAGTTGTTAAGGAAAACAAAGGAAAGAGATGGTGTTTTACTGAATTGTTGAATCACTGATGTTTCTATACTTGATCTTGCACTACCTCTAGTCTTCCTAGTATGCAAGAAAATATATTTCCTTTTTGTTTGGGAAAGTTTAATTTAGTATTTCTTATCAAAAAATATTCTTCTAAACATCATGGAAGTACATCATCATTAGCTCTACCCTGACCTTGATTCATTGTAAAATATTTCGTTGTCATACTGAGTTTTAGGATAAAATAGGATACTTGTAATTCATGGTTCTTGCCTACATTTTAAGCAACAGAAAATAAGTGAATACGTTTTAGTTCATATATTGTGGCCCAATTTGGAAGTTCTCCGTACTGCTAGGGAATTATTATTCAATTTCATTGCAGAGCATGAGATCCTGATGAAAAATAGAAGGGAGACTATTTCTCTTAAGTGTGAGAAATAGGAAAAATATGACCTGTGCTTAAGCTATCATCAATGCAGAGATAATTTTGCAATGTGAACTTAACCTTCATAAGTCAGGAAAATTATAATCATTGGTAAATCATTAAAGAGTCAAACTATTGTGAAATGATCAGAATAAAGAAAGATGGGAAAGAAACAAAATCCTAAAGAAAATAAAAGCACACTCTTTGTCATCCATGTAACAGAATATTAAGATTACTATTAAAGCCATAAGAAGGATTCCAGTACAAGATGGAGACATAGGAGGCTCCTGAATTCACCTCCTCTAATAAACACATAGAACCTACAGCTACACATAGAGCACTTCTCTCTAAAAGAAATCCGGAAACTGGCTGAGCAACTCCTACACATCACAGGATCAGCTATTTTCTTCACTTCTTTTGTCACATCTGTGTCCCTCTCACACTCAGATTCTCGGGAGCCCAATGACGGATTCAATCCCAGGACCCTGAGATCACAACCTAAGCTGAAGGCAGACACTTAACTGACTGAGCCACCCAGGCGCCCCATCACACCCAGATTCTTGAAATGCCTACCTAAGGGGTCCTTTGCTCTCTTCTGCCTTCCGGTTCTTCGATGTCCACTATTTTACACTGTTTTATTTGAACGCTCTCCTAGCACAATTATCTATCCTTTCATTCTTTCAGCATTTAAGGTTTTTGTTTGTTTTACCTTCACCCATTATCTTCTCTCCAATCCAGAAATAACCTACTATTTTCCTGCAGGCCAAGTCTATCTTGAGACTTGATCCACATAATGCTTTAATATGGATAGAATGTAATACTACTAAGCAATTCAAAGTAACAAACTATCAATAAATGTAACAATATAGATGAATCTCAAAAACATTATATAGCACAAGAAGAATTAAACCTAAATTGGCTGTGTCATTCCATTTATATTAAGTTCTTGAAAAGGCCAATCTAAGTTATGGTGATAGAAATAAAAAATTTTCTTACCTGTTAGGTGGGTGATTGGCTGGAACTTAGTATAAGGGAATTTTTGGGTAATGGAAACATTCTATAACTTGTTTGGGGTAAAAGTTACATGAGTATATATACTTGTTTGGGGTAAAAGTTACATGAGTATATATATTTATCAAAATTTACTATAGTACATATTTAAAATCTCTGTAATTAATTTTATGTAAATTATATCTAAAAATGTGGAGGAGTGAAGACTCTTAAGTTAAAAAGACTAACAATATTTGGGGCACCAGGCTGTCTTAGACAGGAGGGCATGTAACTTTCCATCTCAGGGTCTGGCATGTGACTTTTGTTCTCAGGGTCATTATGTTAAGCCCCACAATGGGTGTAGAGCCTATTAAAAAAAAAAAAAAAAGGAGTCTTAAGAGCTCTATCAAACAACTACAGAGTGTGGACCTTATTTGGATTCTGAATCAAACTACCAAAATGAAAAGAATAAAATTTAAAGAGGCAACAAAAATTATAAATTTATGTTTTAAAATTTTTTAAATGGCTCTCAACATTGTCAATTTAGAAATCTGTGTTTCTGGGGGTTCCTGGGTGGCTCAGTCAGTTAAACATCTGCCTTTGGCTCAGGTAATGATCTCAGGGTCCTGGGATTGAGCCCCCCACCCCCTACATTGGGCTACCTGCTCAGTAGAGAGTCTGCTTCCTCCTCTGCCTCTCTTTCTGCTCTTCCCCCTGCTTGTGCTCAGCTCACTCTCTGTCTCTGTCTCTCAAATAAATGAATAAAATCTTTAAAAAAAAAGAAATCTGTTTCTGACTTCTTATAGAAAATGGAAACATTGAACCCACATTTTCAAATAAGCCTAGCAGTTGGGCTTAGGATCAATAAATTCTTACAGTCTCAGTTGCACAGAGACCCCGCCATTCTCCAATGTGTCTTGCATACAGTCTCATTCATTTCTGTTATTTCTACAAGCACGTAGGTACTTGAATTCATGACTCTGGTCATATCCCTTTTATCCATTTAGGACTTTTTGTTTGTTTGGTACTTTGGTCCAAATTCTGGTTCTTACTCTTGATGTGACTATTTTCATTGTATTTGGGCAAACTGGAGTATTTTAAGATTACACATATGTTTCAACAGCATACACACAGCCTCACTGAAATGACAGACCCAAAAGTTTACCTGATACGATAGAGAGTACACCTAAGCAGAGGCAGTCATTGCCATTGACCTAGAGACCCTGGAACTAAGCACCTTATATAAGGGTACAAGTATATAATAAAATAATAAAAAAATACAGAATGCCTCTACATAATGAAGACAGCTACTTTATTAATGATTAACCTTTCCCATTTTTTTCCTGAGATTACATTTATTAAGATTTCAAATCCTAAAATCTCTATTGTTGAAATCTCTGAGTTGATCTCATTCCATGGTGATCTTTTTTTCCAAAGAGCTTGTAATTAAACAAGAGCACGTAAGTAATTTTATTAATGAGATTTCCTGCTACTTTAAAGTTGTTCCATTTTCAAGACTGTCTGAACATTTTACAGGTCACAAAAATATTTTTAAAGATTTTTTAATGGAAAAGTGGCTGAAATAGGTTGGATCAAAATAAGCTGCTCCTTCCATCAGAGACTAGGCATGAGATATTTCCATTTGGATGGAGGAATTTTTTGGATTATATTCACCTGATGAGTGAGATGTGAAAATCAGATTTCTAGCTTAGCTATGGAATTTTATTTAGGAGACCATATTCCTCTCATTTTTATTCAGTAGCACATACAGTGAAAACAGAAACACTGCAATTAAGTAATCATCCAGTTTCCTCATAAAAACACATTATGTTTCAGATGACATCAAGAGGACATGATAAGCAATCCATAAGACTTAGAAATATAACATATCAGCAGAATGTTTTGAAACCCATTGTCAACAATATTTACTAGGCATGGCAAAAGAGGGTGGGTGATAAGAAAAGCCATCATGGTTGAAAAGGTCTGTTAGCAAACACCTGTAGATTGCAATTTGAAATTAAATTTTCTTGTCATTAAAGAGAAATGAATTTCAAGTAAGCATGTTATTTGCTTCCCTATAAACATCTCCACTGATTCACTCATCTGGGTTGCTAGTCAACAGGGAGGGTCTCAGTGGTGTTGTTCATTGTAACATCTACAGGGCAGAATAGAACAATTTGCATTACTAAATTAGGGAGAAAATACAAATTAAGATGAATTCCTGCTTTTCACACTTGTAGTAAACAGAGAGAGGTCTGCTTTGAAATATGACATTTGGGTTTGGCCAATAATTCTAAGCCCAAAGGGAGGTAGGTGACTAACAATGATGCACTTTTCTTAGACACACTTGGAAGGTTCAGATAAATTTAAACTTTGATTCACATTGGGGAAATGAAGTAGGGTAAGGAGGGAAAAGAGAGAACAGGGTGACATTGCAATCAGTCGTGCAGTGGTGTTTACAAATGTTGGCCTGGATTTAGAGCTTTCGGGAACAGAGTTAAATTATACCAGGCCAGTGCCCTGAATGGTTTTGTGCAATGAGGCAGTTGTCAAGTTCCAGAATGATGCTTCCAAAGCTTTCATGGCCTTTCCCACCAAACTAGGTCAGTGGTGTTTAGATATTAAATTTGTGTCTTCATGGATATTAAACCTCCTAAAATAATACTTGATTTCTCTACATGACATAGTCAAGGGAGTAATAAATTTGAGAATCTGAATTGTCCAGATCATTGTCTGACTTTTCTGCATTTAATAGAATATAGTCAGATACATTTTTAAAACTTTATCTCTAATGCAATTAAATTAAAGGTAGCGATTTGAAACCCCCAATAATGAGCATCTACTACACTTTATGCATTATATTAATTATCTAATATAATCCTCACTATGTCTCTATGAGATAAGGTTTTCCCTATTATAATTCTTATTCTGCAAATGAGGAATCTGAGACTAATTTGTTCACAGTCACTATGCTAGTAAGTAGATGATTTGGGATTTAAATTATGATCTGTCCTACTTCAAAGTATTTTAAAACATGTGTTATGACACATTGCTGCTGGGATACTGATCAACCATTTAAAAAAACTTCTTAAAAATTACAGTAGAACAAGGCAGAGTAGAAAATATTGGACAGCAACATAGGTAGCACGGTTCATGAAACTTTTCTTTCAGATGTGTGTGTGTATGTGTGCAGCATGTGTATAATGATCTGAAATAAAAATGCATTTCCTGCTGTATCACAGTAAAAAAGAAGTTTAAAAAATACTGCAGTCTACATTCTCAAATCAAAATAATCTGTGGTAATTATAATATGCAAAAAAAGAAACCCCCTAAAATAAAGTACCATAACTGGAAGATTTGATTGGTAACTTCCTCAGCTTTAGAGGCTGTGTGGGCTGTTTTTCATTTTCTCCTTTACTAGATTTATAACCATCTATCTCTCAGATGGCTCTCTGGATTCTGCAGTTCAGAGCTTGACCAACTACTGTGTGGCGCGCTTCAGTGTACATAAGATCTCATTTGATGCCAAGTAACACTGTGCGTTAGAGCTTGTACAAATATTAGAGAGAGAACATAGAACTTAAATATCTTTCCCAGAGTCACCCAACTAGTACAAGAAAGGAATAGGAATCAACTAGAAACCCTGTGATATCATGTCCCCTTCTCCTCACACTTCCTTTAAATGGCATATGGCAGGTATTCCATATACACACCTTTTCAGGCCCAGTGCAGAAAACAAGATGCTTAAGTGTGAGTGTCTAGTGCTGGTAAGAAGCTGTGACTTTCCACACTAGTAATAAATATATGTCCTTCTTGATCTGACAATGTCAACAAAATAAATCAGTGCAATCATTTAATTTAAAAAGCATTAAGTAAGAGAATTCTGGAGTCTCAAAATTACCAGTTTTTCAGAGAATGAAGAATCCTTTGATGATCCTGACCCTAGTGAGAGTAGAAAGCGGGGAATGAAATCAGATTTATTGTAAATAAGATACTGACAGACAAGGAAACTTAATTCAGCATCAATACATGATAATGAAGAGTTTTAATAGCTTATTGCTCTTTACAAATATTCTCTCTTGAGCTATATGAAACATGATTTATAAATGTAAGAATAATTGGATTTGGATGTTCATTTAATTGACTCATCCATATCCACACATAGGGAAATCAATTGTATTGTAACTATATGTCTATTTACCAATATAAAGCAATTTGTTGAATAGAGGCCATGTGAAAGACAATACACAAAGCATCTCTAGAAACATTATGATGCATAGTTTAATGCTAAATATGAAATAGTCACATATGTAAAAATAATCCAAATGTATATTTATAAATAATGTATCTAACAGGGTAAAATATAAATAGATATATAAACAGGAAATAAATATGAAAAAACACCATAGACAGCAAGTTTAGGAAAATATAAGAGATAAGCATGAAATAATGTACTTAGCTATAACTCTCAAGTTCTCAAGTGCTTTTTGAGATGGCTTCCCTAAGAGTACTAATATAGTATTTAGCTACTACCAGCTTCATTTCTATTTCTAGGAGCTAGTAACCAGGAGATGGAATGCTACAGGGTTAGTGTTGGCAAAAGACCAGGTGTTTCAGATGTCTGTACTCACTGGCAGGGCACGAGTTTGATGAGGATAAAGCATTGGGAAATTAGCTGCTTCTCTAGGAAAACACCAAACGGTGACTATGCTGGTGCTGTGGGAGAGTCTGGAGGGCCCAGGGGCCCTGGAATGGTAGGCCACCAAGGTTTCAGTGGAGGCTGAGGCAGCGGCATACCAGACCTGGTCCTGGCTGTGGTCGGGGGCAGGGCTCGTGGAGGCAAGGCCAAGCACGTGGAGTGGATCCCTGTCACCATGCTGGGCCACCTGGTCAAGGATATGAAGATAAAGTCCCCAGAGGAGATCTGTCTCTTCCCTCTGCCCCTCAAGTACTCTGAGATCATTGACTTTTTCCTGGAGGCATCCCTCAAGGATGAGGTTTTGAAAGTTATACCTGTGCAAAAGCAAACCCATGCTGGCCAGTGAACCAGGTTCAAGACATTTGTTGCCATGGGAGATTACAATGGACACATTGGTCTGGGTGTTAAGTGCTCCAAGGAGGTAGCCACTGCCATCCTGGGGCCAGCATTCTAGCGTCCCTCTCCATCTTCCCTGTGCCACAAGGCTCCTGGAGGAACAAGATCAGCAATCTCTGCACCATTCCATGCAAGGTGACTGGCCCCTGTGGCTCTGTGCTGGTGCACTTCATCCCTGCCCCCAGAAGCACTGCCCAAGAAGCTACTGATGATGTATCAACACCTGCTACACCTGAACCTGGGGCTGCACTGCCACTAGGCAACTTCACCAAGGCCACTTCTGATGTCATTTCCAAGACCTATGGCTATCTCACCTATGACATCTGGAAAGAGACTGTGTTCACCAAATCTCTCCATTGGGAATTCATGGACCATCTTGTAAAGACCCACACCAGAATCTCTGGGCAGAGAACCCAGGCTTCAGATGTGGCCACCACATAATTTTATATAAGAAAAATAAAGTGAAGTAAAGCCTGTTAGAAAAAAAAGAGTCGGAAAATTATGACTCTGTGTTATATATAAAATCATGTCATAGTTACAATCATTTATCTATCACCAAGCATCTCATCATGCAGCTGTAATATAAGAGAAGACAACTGGATTTAGAGTCCGAAGACTACATTGGAATAAAAGGCTAAAATTTATGAGCTGGCTAACCTTGAAAATTAATTAGGCTTCAGTTTCTTCCACTGAAAATTGTAGATGGTAATTCTTTTTTACAGGAAGTTGTAATGGTAATTTGAGGTTGAATCATATAAAATTGCTGCTATTTGATCATTTTTATCTACAAAAATGATCATTTCACTTGGATTAACCTAATAGTACGAGCTACACATTTGTTGAATCTTCCGTCTTATAGGCACTTTGCTATGTTCCACATGTTGTAGTAGATTACAATGATGGCTTCAATTTTTTTACCCCTCCTCCTGGATTTGTACCCTTTGCAATAATACATTTTTAGCATCCTCCCATCACTAGTGGGCTGACCTACCCTGTCCCTTGAGTCTGGACTCAACAACTTGACTTATTTTGGTCAATGGAATGTTAGCATGGGTGAGCGGGTGCAGAGGTTTGAAGTGAACTTTAGCAATGGAGCTTGTCCTCTTTTGCTAAGAGAATATATCCAGGATAGCCTGCTAGAGAATAAGACACATCTAGAGAGAGTTATGGACATCCAGTCATTCCAGCCTGGGCCATCCTAGATCAACTGACATCCAGCCAACTCCTAGACCTGTTCAGGAGACCAAGTATGATTAGTATAGCCAACCCCTAGCCAACCTCCAGCTATAAACTTTTAGTTGTGAACCTTAGAGGATTTATATCAGTACACATATTATTGTGGCAATAACTAACAGATATAAATGATTCTCTCATTTCACACACACAACAAATCTATAGGCACTATTATCATCCTCCCTGGATGAAAGAGGATACTGTGACCCCAGAAAAGTTCAGTGAACTGCCCTGGGTCATATTAACAGACAGTAAATGACAGAGGAAAGGTTTGAAATTAGGGAGGCTGGCTTCAGAGGCCATATTCTAACCAGTATACTGAATGGCTTTGTTCTTGTGAAGATGAAATGAGATTATTTTTTTTGAAAGTGCTTTGTCAATGTTAAAGCACACTAAAAATATAAGTCATTATTATGAAGCTGCAACTCCTTTTCAAAGATGCTGTAAAATTCCAACTAAGTTTTTTCTTTGTCTCATAAAAAAAGAAACCCCAGGCAAGCACTAGATGATTTAAAATGCACTGTTCTTTGATATGCCAGTTACATAGGGAAAACTGATAAATGGTGAAATTTAGCATGCCACCTTCCTTCCGAATCAGTGATAGACCGCTGCTATTTGCTCGGCAACTACCAAGTAAACAGAAAAATAAAGCCATGGTTTTCTTGGCAAGTGTCATTAAAAATAGATTAAGTTTACAGTAAATGTAATCTGTAGCATAGATCATACAGGCAAAAAACCTGAAGGGGAAATGAAGGCATTAATAAGATATTTCTTAATTTTATGAAGCGTTACACACATCAGACCACTGAACCAAAATAACCTAGGGAAATAGCAATGAAACAAGCATTTATTCCTCAGCTTTGAGGAGGCATGCAAATACAAATGGTGCAAAACAAGAAGCTGATTATGCCTGGAAATTGGAATAAACATAAAAAAGAAAAGTCTGGAGATGCTAATAGGCATTAAGTTTATGAGGTGTGACTTTATTTACATGGAATATTCTCTATGGGAATGAATTTTTAAAATTCCATTCGATTTTTCATTTTTATATATATTAAACACTCCCTAAATTTATTATTTTCTTCAAAAAAAAAATAAAACTAGAATGCTAAACTGGGTGAAATGAATAACGGAGAGAACTGAAGAGAAATAGGACTCTCTGTAGAAGGGTGTTCCTAAGCTAAGCAAGGCATGACCAGAAGAAGGACTTCTTGATTTGGGAGGTTTTTATCCATAGGAGTTCCCCCCACTTTTTTTTTAATAAAACACAGAATTGACACTTTCAAAAAGAGAGAAAGAGAGGGAAAAAAGTGAACTCAGAAGAAAAGGGAAGAAAAACTAAAAAGGAACCTTAAAAAAAAATTAGAACAGGAAAAGAGAGTTCTCCAGAAAGCATAACTAAGACTTAAATGATTTATATAAAAAACTATTGTTTCATCCATGTTTCATCCATGTCTCCAAAAGATCCTAGCCTTGATTTCACTGTTCCCTATTTTTTTTAAATATTTTTTTAAAATTTTATTTATTTATGATAGTCACACAGAGAGAGAGAGAGGCAGAGACATAGGCAGAGGGAGAAGCAGGCTCCATGCACCGGGAGCCCGACGTGGGATTCGATCCCAGGTCTCCAGGATCGCGCCCTGGGCCAAAGGCAGGCGCCAAACCGCTGCGCCACCCAGGGATCCCCATCACTGTTCCCTATTTTAATCATTCATTTCTCCTCTGACAATTGTCTCTGTCCTCTGAAATAGGAAAGAGGGAGGAGTTTTGCTCTTGAGTATCTTTTTCTAGTACTCAGCTTTGAACACAAACTAGTCCATTGTCCCTTCATTCACTTATTCATTAACAAACATCTACTGAGAGAAATGAGAACTTCTAATTAGGGGGTGAGCCGTATACAAGCTCTGCTATGAGAAAACTGACCACGCTTAATGCGGATTTGGATAGCACTTTTTTCCCCCCTGACAGCTACAGCTCCATAACCTCCCACCATCTTTTTCTTTTGAGATTCTGTGACCCTTAGTCTCTTCATATTGTACTTGATCAGATGTAGCTTTATGTAGTTCTTGCTGAATTTTACCTTATTGTCACTGCTTCATTGTCCTAGCCTGTCAATAGTTTTTGATCTTGACAGTTTCATCCTACAATGCTATATGCAAATTTTTATGTATTCTTAAAAGTCGTTGAAAAAATTTTCCACAGGCCAAATGACTAAAAAAACAGACAAAAAAACCCGCCTAAAAACTGGCATGCTAATACATGGGAAATGGGCATACAAATTGATTCTACTGCTTTGGAAAGCTGTTTGGAAATACTAGGTTGAGCATGTGAATTCCCCCCAAGAAACCATCAATTATATTCCAAATTATAAATACACAACAGAACTGTGTGTACAGTTTTCAAGGGATCTATACAAGAATAATCATATCAATATTTATAATAGTCCAAACGGAGAGCAAACTATATGTCCAGCCACAGTAGAATGGATAAATATATTGTGGCATCTTCAGGACACTTGGGTGGCTCAGTCAATTAAGCGGATCTGCCTTCCACTCGGGTCATGATCCCAAGGTCCTGGGCTCGAGCCTCGTATTGGGCTCCCTGGTCAACGGGGAGTCTGCTTCTCCCTCTCCCTCTTACCTTCCTCCCTGCTTTTGCGCTCTCTCTCTCTCTCTCTCTCTCTGTCATAAATAAATAAATAAAATCTTTAAATAAATAAAAAGATATGTAAAAAATGGTGCATCTTCATAAAATGGAATACTATAGAGCAGTGCGATGGACAAGCTACAACTCACATGCAACAATATGGATAAATCTCAAGGACATAATATTGAACAAACTAAGACAGAAACAAAACAACTATTGCATAAGTCCATTTTCCTGAGTTCAAAAACCAGACTAAATAAAACTGTAATGTATAAGGATGAATAGTTAAACGTCCAAGCTATTTTTTTGAAAAAGGAAACAAGGAAATGATTATCTCTAGGGTGGGGGAAATGGGAGGACAGGGATGAGAGAAGCTCAACATTTCAGCTTTTTGATCTTCGTTATGGTTATATGGATATTCACTCTGTGAAAAATTACTAACTTCTGCATACACATTTGTATACTTTTGTGTGTGTTTTATTTCACAATAAAAAGGATTTAAAGACAAACAATATTAATTAGAACATCATGTATGGAAGCACCTCTACATGATTATCTTCCAGTTTATTTAAATTCCGTTAGCCTAAGCTGCCATTAAGCATCTTGCTGTTTTTAAATGGTTGCTTTTAGAGAGCAAATCTTTCAACTGAACTACTTTAAAGTCTTACCTAATATGTTGACATTATTATTTTGTGAATAAGTGACATATTAGCCTAGGACTGCTAGGCTAGAAACCTCACAGAAGATCAATAGATAAGTCTCCTAAAATGAAAGACACTGAAAAATAATAACTAAGATAAGATATATGACAACTCTTCCTAAATCTCAGGTGTTTTAATCACAACTAAGAGCTGCTAATTCTGAGGTGAATGTCTTTTAATCGCATACAAATAAGTAATAACCATATTTCATTAATCCTAAAATATGTTTTCTCACACCTATGAAATCAGAATGCATCTTATAATCAATGGCACCCTCAATCATTGTCAGCCTAGATCAAAGCTAAGGTCTTTCAGAGAGAATTTTCATTTGCTTTTGCCAGCCAACTTCAGGCACTACCCATCTGAGACCATTTTAAATTAAATTCTCTGCTTGAGGTTTCTTGGACCACATTGGAAGTGTCATTTCAGGCCTCAAACCTGTATGACTACTGACTGGCTGTTCAAATTCACCACTCAAGGTCGAGGTTGAAATATTAAGGCTCCCTTGCTGCTCCTCTCTCTGGCCACTCTACTGAGTCACGTAGTTTTATGCTGAAGCTATAGGCTTTGGTGTAACCCAGTTATAGTGAGAGGACTCCTGTTAGGCCACTCCTCCATGGAATCTTGGTTTTTACTTTTTTTTTTTTAAGATTTTATTTATTCATTCATGAGAGACACAGAGAGAGAGGGAGAGACATAGGCAGAGGGACTTCCTGTGGTGAGCCCAATGCAGGACTCAATCCCAGGACCCTGGGATCAAGACCTGAGCCAAAGGCCGAACACTCAATCACTGAGCCACCCAGGTGTCCCCGATTTTTCTTATCTTATTGGTACACAAAGTCTTAAAATCTGTGGTGTCTTAGATTATACAAGATATAGGTCACAGGTATAGACTGGCTTTTTTTTCCTTTTTTTTTTTTCAAAAAAAAAATACTTAACCTACAATTGGACAGGAAAACCCAGATTGATTCTTCCATTTATCATTTTGTTGGCTGGTGTATTAATTTTGGTCAAAATCTGTTATATACTCTCGATTGTTAAAGTATCAGGTTGTAACAAAATTAGTGGACTTAATTTGAGAACTGCAAGTATTCCACAATATAGGGCAGAATTATTGCTTCTGTGTGCAATGCTTTGTGTTCCCTACTTGAGTTAGAAGACCTGTGAAGTGTCAGATTATACCTTTAGTAATGTCCTGTGACCTTTTCCAACATTGGGCCCACATTAAAAACACAATAAAACTCAGTGAATATTTGGAGGACTGAAAAACAAACATGTGGTTTGCAAGAAACAAAGAAAACTTCTGTAAATAGGGTTGTCTGTGTGTGTGGGCACCCGAATGCAAAGGAAAGGTCAACACCTGGGCACAAAGTCCCAGAGCGCTTCTTGGTTGGTCTTCATTATGAAAATATTTTGGCCTTGGCAGGATTAGATATTATGGAAGAGTGCTTGGGAGGGGATTGGGAATCCTATCTACAATGCTTGCTCCAACAGATTCAATTCACAGCCTTAGCAGGTAATAAAAGAAGCCTCTGGACCATGTAAGGGATTGCCCAGGCATAGCTAGGTGTACTGGCCATTTTATGTATTAATGCCAATCTCAAATAAATCACTTTTCTGGTCTGCTGTGGGAGGAAAGGATATTTCTGTCAGTGAGTGAATGGAGGATTACTGACTTGCTGACCTTTCCTGACTGTGATAAAAGATGACTTCTTTCCTTTCAGCAATACTTTAAAAATGGAAATTGCTCTTTTAAATGTAGGATGTGAGAATGAAGGAGGGAGCCCACTATTATTCCATAAATAGATGGTGGCAGAGGGCACCCCTTGGGAAAGGGAGAAATTCTCATTAGGGCTATTTTTCGGAGAGTTGTCAGTATGCATGTGTTTGCATTTAAAGATTGGATAAAGGAGGAAGCAAGTCCCTGACCTGATGTATTTTTAAGACTCTATTCTTATTCCTGAAGCATTTAAATATAGTGTGTAAAATACAGCACTCCTAAATGCCTTGTGCTATGTTTCTTATGTGGATTTTTATGTCATTTTCCTAATGAAGGAGTCAGAAATGCGAAATTATTTTGCCTTGGATTATTAGATCCAAATAAGAATGGAAAATAACAAGGCATGCATTTTCCTTTGACCCAGGAAATGGGACAGTTGCTAGTATTTCAAAAAACAAATGCCTTTTGCTGCTCAGGCCACAGGAAAAAAGAATGTGCTAAAGGATTGGACTTTTTGTTAAATGTGTTCAAGGATCTTTTGAAGGCCTGAGAAATTTAAACAAATAAGAAAAATGATGATGCAGACTATTAAGTGATGTCAAATACTGAAGAACTAAAATGGGCCAGAGAAAGTTCCACCATATCCCTGAAGTCTTCTATCACTTACGACCTAAGGGATACTTTTCTCAGCAGTACCTTTTGTCAGAACCACTCCTTTGTTTCATGTTGTGCGAACATGTGGCTTCTCTGGACAATTTGACAATATTGTTCACAGAAAGAAGGGATCATGTATTATATCACTGGTGATGAATCAATTTGTCTTAAGGGCATGAGGCCATCTGCTGTCATCCAGAGTCACAGAAAAATGTCCATCAAAGCTGAAATTCACATCAAACAATAGAACTTTATTTTGAAATTAAATAGAAAAAAAAAACACCAAAAAACTTCTTCAAGTGGATGACTTAGCTCCTGGATGAAAGCTGTGGAGATGATGGATAATTTGACTGCCTGTAAAAGAAACAAAAGCAAAAATGAACTATTGGGACTTAATCAAGATAAGAAGCTTTTGCACAGCAAAGGATACAGTCAACAAAACTCAAAGACAACCTACAGAATGGGAGAAGATATTTGCAAATGACATATCAGATAAAGGGCTAGTTTCCAAGATCTATAAAGAACTTCTTAAACTCAACACCAAAGAAACAAACAATCCAATCATGAAATGGGCAAAAGACATGAACAGAAATCTCACAGAGGAAGACATAGACATGGCCAACATGCACATGAGAAAATGCTCTGCATCACTTGCCATCAGGGAAATACAAATCAAAACCACAATGAGATCCCACCTCACACCAGTGAGAATGGGGAAAATTAACAAGGCAGGAAACAACAAATGTTGGAGAGGATGTGGAGAAAAGGGAACCCTCATACACTGTTGGTGGGAATGTGAACTGGTGCAGCCACTCTGGAAAACTGTGTGGAGGTTCCTCAAACAGTTAAAAATATACCTGCCCTACGACCCAGCAATTGCACTGCTGGGGATTTACCCCAAAGATACAGATGCAGTGAAACGCCGGGACACCTGCACCCCGATGTTTATAGCAGCAATGGCCACGATAGCCAAACTGTGGAAGGAGCCTCAGTGTCCAACGAAAGATGAATGGATAAAGAAGATGTGGTTTATGTATACAATGGAATATTACTCAGCTATTAGAAATGACAAATACCCACCATTTGCTTCAACGTGGATGGAACTGGAGGGTATTATGCTGAGTGAAGTAAGCCAGTCGGAGAAGGACAAACATTATATGTTCTCATTCATTTGGGGAATATAAATAATAGTGAAAGGGAATATAAGGGAAGGGGGAAGAAATGTGTGGGAAATATCAGAAAGGGAGACAGAACGTAAAGACTGCTAACTCTGGGAAACGAACTAGGGGTATTGGAAGGGGAGGAGGGCAGGGGGTGGGAGTGAATGAGTGACGGGCACTAGGGGTTATTCTGTATGTTAGTAAATTGAACACCAATAAAAAAAAAAATTTGACTGCCTGTAATAGTTTGCACCAAGAACTAAAAAATTCATCCTAGTAGGTCTTGTAAAGACCTAAGTATTTTTGGTCTCATTGCAAGAAAGATCAATCCTCCTCTTGAAGTTGTTATTATATATATCATAGTGCATCTAATATTGAAATACATATTTTATCAGTGGATTTTCATGAACAAGTAATGTTCTTTTTAAAAATATTTTATTTACTTATTTGAGAGAGAATAAGCAGGGCAGAGGGAGAGGGAGGAGCAGACTCCCTGCTGAGCTGGGAACCTGATGTGGGGCTCGATCCAAGGCCCCCGAGATCATGACCTGAGCTGAAGGCAGATGCTTAACCGACTGAACCACCCAGGCACTCTAGTAACATTCTTTTCTTAAAACACACACACACACACACACACACACACACACACACACACACACACATGTTTAGGAGGACACAATAGCAAGAATGGGGGAGGTTGAACTTCCCATTCCTTGTTTAATCCTTGGTTGAGTTAGGAACACAAGTTCGGGGGAGATTAAGCTTTTGGCCTTGGGTTTAGTTGTCTTTGTTTGTATATCAATACTTTTTCATGTGTTGGAGCCACTGTGTAGCCAAAGGATGATCTTTTGAATAACTGTAACCATTTGGTTGACCTGCGAAGGCAGCCATGCAGATCAGATCTCCAGAGAAATTGAATGAGTAGACTCTTACCACATGCAGTTAATGGGTTTGTTCCAACATGCTTGATTATACTTGAGCCTGATTTACCTGAGTCCAAAGCAGCACTAGAGTGAACATAATGGAAACTTTAGTTGATAATGTTGTGTATGTGAAGGGTGCCTGGGTGGCTCAGTTGGATAAGTGTCTGCCTTTGGCTCAGATCATAATCTCTGAGTCTTGGAAGTCTTGGGATGGAGCCCTACTTCGGGCTCCCCGCTCAGCGGAGAGTTTGCTTCTCTCTCTCTCTGTCTCTGTCTCTGTCTCTGTCTCTCTCTCTCTCTCCCTCTGCCCCTCTGCCCTGCTTGTTCTCTCTCTCTCAAGTAGATAAACAAAATCTTCTTTAAAAAATATTGTGTATGTGATATATTGCTCTGATATCCTCAAAATAAGCCATAAATTCAAAGAATAAGTGAAATCAGCAAGACTGGCACTCTTGGAGAACACATATGTACGGTGTTCTCTGGAGTTGTGCATAGTACAACAGCTCTTATGGGCTAATGCAGATTGCCAGTGCATTCTAGATGTAAGATGGGGGAGAAATGACTGTGAGTGGCTTCAGAGATTCCCGGGCAGCTTTTGTGCCATCTGATAATTACTGATCTCTCACCTTTAGAATATGACTTGTATCCTGGAAAAAATATACTCAGAGAAGGGAGAGTTTACATTAAAATATTTTTGCTGAGCTACATTGTACTGTGAATGAGGCATTGTAATATGAATGAGACAAGTGGGACAAATTTTGACAGGGAAGTGGAATGTTGGGCAACTTGGGTTGGGATGGGAAGTGTGTCAAGAAATTTTCATGTACTTCCCAATTCTTTTTTTGGACATTTAGCACAACCTGAATATTGAACTCTCAAATGAAGAGTGCTTTGTCTAACAAAAGGTTCCCTTGGTTCCAACTAAAACTGGTTTAATCAAAACAGGAAATTATTGGAAGGACATGGGAGTATTTCATGGAACACAAGCAGCTTGACCTTATACTAGGAACTGGTACTCTTTCACACTCTCTGGGTCTTACATGATCTTTCTTAACTGCTTCTCTCTGCATATCTATTTCATTCCTGTATTCTCTGCAGTTTTTCTTTGCATCCCTGCACACACCCCCAAAACCCCATGGTTTATGCATTTTATTACTAGCTACATGCAGAGACCAATTCCAAATTAATGGGCAAGAGAAACAGAGAGGCTAGCTTAAGGCAGGAACCATCTCTGCTGTAATTACCTCTGACCAGGGGTGCAGGGTCGTGTGGTGCAAATACGGCTGCCTGCCAAGTCCTCTACTGTTTTCAGAAAAATCATGGTGGGTGGAGCATAGACTCCAAAGCTAATTAATTACACCAGCCTGTCAGGTTTCTACTCTTATACCTACACAGTCTTATACCACACAGTTATGGCTAGATGGTAAAACTTGGAAGGTCCAACTGTCTAATTTCCTTTTCAGGAGATATTTTTCAGTAGATATTTTTCCCCAATCCTTACTCTGACTGTAATTTTGTATTTCCGTTAAATTGGAAATCTAAAAATGCTCCAGTTCCAAAATAGATAATATGCAAACCATTCTAAGCATATAAATGCATGAAATTTGTATATATTTATACTAATAAATCAAAAGCAGCCTTAGTTTCAGAAAATAGCATGTTACATGTGTCTTCCCTGTCCAAATAGTGCAAAAGTCAAAGAAACCTAACCGAAGCCAAACAGTGCTTTTGGTTTGAACAGGCAGGAGTAGCCTTAGTTCTTGCCTCAACTTCTAGAGCATTTCTATTTCAAAATGCTATCCAGTCATTGGCAGGGGGAGGTTGGATTCTGGTGTTTAGGATCATACTGTAACTTGCTAAAGTTCAATTGCCTGGCTAAATATAAAAGTTTATTTATTTTTGATACAGATAGGGAAAAAATAATTTTATACATGCCTGAAGAAATGGGAGAGAGTAACTCAAAGTAATCCTTGTCTTGAAAATTGGCTAGAAAGATGTGCTGAATATTGAGGCTTGCACAGAAATATCCCAAGAATAGATTTTTACAAAATTCTGCTTCATTAAGCAGCGTTTAAAAATATGAAGGACTTCAGAAAGTATAGCTGGAAATTTTATATGAAACATTATACCCCCATAAGGTTTTCTGTATTATGTCAAATTTATGCCAACTTTTTTCCAAGAGTGAACAGCACTCAGAGGTTGGAGATGAATGAAAAATATAATTTTCATTATCATAAATGTTAAACGTTTTATTATTTTGGGGAGCAAAATTTGCCACCCCAAAATGTGTCTTTTGGCATGTGTATTACTTTAGGATGATTTTTTAAAAAAATTTATTTATTTATTCATGAGAGACAGAGAGAGAGAGGCAAGAGACACAGGCAGAGGGAGAAGCAGGCTCCATGCAGGGAGCCCAATGTGGGACTTGATCCCGGGCTTCCGGGATCAGGCCCTGGGTGGAAGGCAGACACTTAACCACAGAGCCACCCAGGCATCCCAGGATGATTGTTTTTAAGAAACAGAAGACTCAGGGGTTTTTCTTTTTTGCCTCCTCCATAACTGCCTGAAAGTATTTAGATACAGGATCTACTCCAGGAGAGAGCTATCACCATAGATAACTATAGTATAATATGAACTAGGCATGGTAGACAGAGAGGAACCGAGCAAGTGCTGTTTGATTCAGGTCCTCTCTGTGTCCCATTGTTTCTGGATGGATCAGGAAATATTTGTTTACCAAATATTGACTTTTTCAAACCCATACCCCCTTCTCCTTAGCTACCAATGTCATATAAGCCTCAATTGCCTGACTGCCTATGGGCCTCATAATCTTACAGAGTCCCCATATGTATGTAATTAAATTGGATTTTCTCCTGTTTATCTGTCTCATGTTAATTTAATTCTTAAGACCAGAAAAAAAAAAAAAAAAGCTTGAATGGTAGAGGAAAATGTTTCCTTCCTAACAATTACAATTTCTGATTTTGCTTCTTTCAGACACATCACTATGCAAATAATTAGCACAACCATAACAGCTAGATAATGTTTAAGAAGAATCACCAAAATGTTAAAAATTGGAAAATTGTTCTTGTTGTAAGGAGTTGCCACGGAGCAGTGATACGGCCACTAAGGACGACTTACTCTCCAAAAACACTTTGATAGAGAAGTTGGTGTGGGAGAGGTTCCCAAGCATGAGACCATATGTCTTTTCAGCTAACACATGGCATCAAAGACCAGCAAGGTAGTGTTTCTCCTGCATGTATCCCTGAACAATTTAATCCCTCAGTCATAATGATCTCAAGTCTGTTCAGACTTAAAACAATTTCTTTGAACTCTTCCTGTGAACCAAATTTTTATTTTTAAAAATAGCCTTTTATTTCTTATTTTACCTTCATAATGATAAATCGAAATCACCCAAGGGGGGAGTCTTCGGTACCATCATCACATATACATCATGTGTAATTATATATAATTAGTATATATATGTTTATTAGTATATAGATGTTTAGATACTGTTTTCTTCATTAATTCTTGTCACATGCAAAAAATGGAAGTATTCAAGGTTTTTCTGGTTTGACGACATGATTTTCCAGTACTTGTTCCAAGTTTCTTTTATAATCATTATTCCTATGAAGTCATTCAACTTGGAAATAATTGCTTGCCAAAACTGAGTTTCTCTGGTGAACCACTCAACACAGCTTTAGTTTTATAAAGAACACCATTCTTTGTGTGCTGTTAATCTTGGCTTAGAAACACCACATATTATTCTTCCCACTTGAACAGTTCAGCTCCTGTTCTCTTAGTTATACTTTGGAACCATTAGACTTACTGCTGGAATATAAATGTATGAGTCACTCAGCTGGTGACTCTTTGAAAACAGATTTTCCAAGTATAGATATATGGACTCTTTGCTCATAGCAACATGTGGTTGTTAAAAATCTGAGGACTTCCCGAACAGTCTGAAGATCTGCCTCATATAAGAAAAACTGTTTGCATTTTAGTAGATGGCGTTTTGTTAATCTGATTTTAACTTTGGCATTAAGCAGCTATGATACCACGTTCCAGTAGTTGACATAGAAGTTAAGTTATTCAAATAAATTAGTGCTTCCTGTGCAAATACTAAGCACATAATTGTAATTTTTTATTTGCTCTTTTAATCCCATTTAGTCCCATTTAAAGTAGTGCTTCTGAAAAGCTATTAACAGAAGGTCATGAGAATTTGATAAATCAGAAATTCAGGTATTTGGTGGATTATGCTACAGAATAGGAAATAATTTCACTACCAATTTATTTTCTAACCCAAATGATTTGAAAACCTTCAAAATGAGACACTGTGTTGATATAGGATGGACCTGACTTAATAAAAGAAACAGCTACCAGGGTATATGGCCCTTATGGCAAAGCAAATTGAAAATGCCTTTCTGTTTCATGTTCACAATGAAATCTCTGAAGGCAAAGGATTTTCCCTTGTCAAATCAGAGTGAAGTTATGTCTCCATGTCTTCCAAATTCTGAGAAAGTGGGTCATGGATAATTACCAGGCAGGACATGTTTGTAAAAGTGTTTTGCTCATGAGAATTCTGTATACAAATGCAAGTACTTTATACTGAAAATGTAATACATGAAATGAATGATGCTACTCCATCAAATTAGAATAAGGCTGTTGAAAGGGAAATCTCCAAAAATGATAGAATTTATAGCTGTCAAATATACATACTTTTGGAAGTTTCATATTAAATATAGCATAGGATTGTAGATGATTTACAGTATCTTTTGGCAGAAAAAAATTGTGAACCTTTCAACATTTAAGAGTTCATATGAGACATGAAGGGATATTCTAACAAAAATATGTGCTTCGTGTTCAAACTGATTTTATCAACCCAAGAAAGTTTATTCAATTATATGTGGTTCTATTTATACCTTCAAGAAAAATTTCTGGCAATCATAGAAGTGGATTTTATTGCCTTATTTAAATTTCTTTCCAAGTACACTCACCATCTATAGACACAAAGGTGATGAGAAATTTTGACTTTTAATTTTATGGATTTCTTCACACGCACATGTGCATGTGTACTGAAAATGTAGACTGCTTCTCTAAGAATTAGAAATAATGCAGGAAGGGCAGTTTTAACATACCTTGCAAAGGCCGTAAACTAAACAAAACCCAAAATAGAGTATCAACCTTTTGCCACTCCTGTTTCTAATTGTGTCATTAGAGTAGAAAACCGATAGCCTACACTGTATCTCCCTCCTGTGCATTTCAAAACAAAGTTTAGACATTTAACATTCTTTCTTTTATTGCTTATATAACTCAACTGCAGGGGACAGAAAGAATCTTGGAAAAGAATATGAAACAAAACTAGTATTAAAAAGTTTTACATAAAATGAGCATGTCACAGTAGGTTCTGTTTACTAAGTGATATATATATCATAAAGGAGATGGGAATTGAAGACATGTAATTTAGGAATCTGTTAATGGGTCTACACAGTAGAGAAGACACAAGTCAAACCACATCAGTGAAACCACTTTTATTTTTATTTTATCCACATAGATAACTTCATATGTCAGCTACAAAAATCATGAAATGAAGAACTGATTGTGAAACTGCAAACTCAAAACCACTGGAGTGAGAAACAGGTTCCCCCCAGAGGACTGTTAAAAAAAATAACCAGAATACCATGGATTCATATTTAAGTAGTAAACATGTCATATATTTAAAAATAATAAATATAGAACAGCAGTAGAGAAACTATAGCATAAACAGCATGAAGTATAATTTTATTTCTTAAGACAGATGAAATTTCTAGGCACAGTTTTAGGCATTAAAGAGGACACAGAGGCATAGGTTAGTGTGCGCTGCTCTGTACAAAAATACAGTCTGAATAAATTACATTGCTAGCCATACAATTAGACATCACTTACCAGTCAGTTCATTGCATGTTTAATAATATACAGGTACATGCTAATCCATATATATCATTTATATTTCAAACACATAGGTCTCTCTATATTTGTCTTTAAAATTTACATGTTGAACTTACAAAAAGCTAAATAGTTGTGCAAGAAATCCAAATAACTAGCCCTGCTGAGTATTTTATGCTCTATGTGTGTACATGTATATATCTAAGATAAACAATGGATTTATAGTTAACAGTTTTGCTTGTAAGAAAACATCAAACAAACCTAAAGCGGCAAAGACATAATGTAGGTGAAAATTCACGTGTTTATTTTGATAGACGATACCATATTTCGGATGAGCAACAACTTTCATGTTGTACTGAGTTCGTTAGTCATGAAATACTTTCAAATATTAGTGATGGTAGAAATATAACATAGGGCTCTTCACTGGGGAGAGGAAAAAAGTTATAGAAGAAATCTACTTTTCAGTGTACTGCAAACATGTGTGCCTTAGCCTATAACATATTGTCATTTTCCAGCCTGTCATATTGACAGAGAATGAAAACTTGAAAAGACTCGAGATGTGGTACTGGTCTAACAGCACACTGCATCCTCCACTAGGACTAAGAAAAGTGCCTCATTGATGTCAGCACCAAAGTACTGTTCTTCCATTATTCAGGAATAAAGAGACTCTCTCACAATAGAGAGTGGTTAGTAACCGAAATCCCTATCCAACAAATATCGTATTTCTCATGCTGCTCTGACAATACGCAATTAACTGCAAGACAGTCTGGCCCAGATTTTACTATTTCTCAAGAAAATTGCTTCAAAGGATTATATAATACTAATATTTTTCTGGAAAACTTCACCCATAGTTTCTTATGATTCTAGAGAGAATCATATACTTTCATAAAGGTTTCTCTCTAGGATGCATTTAATTACTTTTGTCTGTCATTGCTAAAATAAGATTCAGCCTGGTTCTTCATATTTACTTTGTGATCCTACAGAAAAGTCACAAGATAGGAGGGTTTTTTTTTTTTTCTAAGCATTTGAATAATAAAATAGATTTTTTTTTCTGTTGTTTTGGCAAACAGTTCATAAGACATGCTGAAAGCAGAACTCTGTTCTGGGAGGTAAACCAAATTATTAAATACTATTGATGTAGTCCTGCTCTTAACGGATTTTGCAATACAATAGAACATAAGTATGTTTTAAATGATTTTTCCAATGCTTCTTTCTGCAAAAGGGCCAAAACCAGGAATACTGTTTTAGTGCCTTTGTTAACAAAAATAATTATTTATAACTTTTATATTAGAACTGTATATTTGATATAAAAATATGTTTACAATTAAACTATCCAAATTTGTATAGTAAACAGGATTAACACAAGTTTGCAGTCTGAGATTAGTGGCAAACTTATTCCCTATCATTGATATTTCCTTCCATTTGAACAGCCAACAAATGATTCCTGTAACATAAATCCATCATAATTGTGTGCACAAATCAGTTAGCCCATTAGTTCACTTCAGAGGACCAGGTGATCACCAATGAATTCTACTCCTCTACTGAGACATTAAGACATTTCTATAAATCTATCACTATTCTTTTATTTTTTAATAAAGACATTTAAGGTACTTGAAAAAAAAGCAGCCTTCTATTTTACTGAATTTTTAACAAAATGATCATTCTAATTGCTACTCTTCGTTGAACTATAGTGCTTACAGAAGAATCATGAATTTTCAGGTTAACACCATTGCAATTTTTCTTCTTTACAATTCTATTAAAACTTTCCAGTGAAACAGTAGAGAACAGAGAGCAAAAGCTTTAAAATATATGTACTTTTGTACAGTAAGTAAGTGTGAATACCAATCTAAGCCTCTTAACGTGTACAAGGTTAGTGTTCAAATCACTTCACTAGAGCAAATGTTACTTTTATGTGTAATAGGCAAATGCATGTATAGGGCTACGGAATAGTTTACTACCATGTATACTAATGGTTCACCTTCTATAAAAATATTTAAGCTTGTTACATACGCACAATTATTTGCGGTAATGTTTGGTAAATGATTTAAAGGGTACTTAGGACAAAAGCAACTCATGCATAGTTCTTTCTAGTTGCCCCAGGGAAAGTAGAGACTCTCAATTGTCCTCATTCTAGATACGGCTGAGGCACAATTTCTAACCACATAATGAAAAGCACATGTCTCCAAGTCTTGACTCCTTTCCCAGGGAGATGCTGACTGCCAAAGCATTGCCTCCCATTCAAAAAGACTATTCTTGAAGGTAGAATCTATATACCTTTAACCCATTACACTCAGAACTCCCATTAGGTGCTGAAGGGCAGTTCACCTTTCAAAAGCTCACTCAAGCAAATAACCAATGGCCAATTTAGTCATTGGGTGGGATAAGCAGGTAATAAGGACTCTATAGCAGTGGAATCCTTGTCAGAGCAAAGGAACTTCTAAATGTTTCTTATGCCAGCTGCTCCCCTGCAGGCAATAGGAGATTCAGGCATTTCTCATTCCAACTAGTATCTCACAATGGTTGCTGTCATACAGACCCTTTCACTTGTCAAGAAAAATGACATGAACATATTGGAAGTTTGCAGCATTTGCCTATGTCTAATCAGCTCTCTTAATTTGTGCAGGTCCCTAAAATGGATGTAAAAGCTGGTTATGATACTGACAGCCAAAAGGCAAAAGATATTAAATCAACTGAGCAAACTGCTTGATACTCCACAAGTGTTTTAGAAAACAGTGAGTTAGAAAAGATACAGAAGTAATCCTTTTGTTGGATGGTTGGTTGTTTTTAAAATCTGAGACTGTTGGTTCTAGTAGTAGTCTTCGTAGTTCTTAGGGTTCAGGCAATAAAGGATGGCACCCCCAAACGAAAATATAGTTGCACCCCAGGCCAGGCCATAACCCCAGTTGAACTCATGGTAAATTTTCAAGCTCACAGTTTCAATGAACTTGATTGGGTAAAGGACCAGGCTGCAAACCTGTAAAACAACTGAAAGAAAAGTAAGTAGAAATTAGAAACATGTTATTTGCAGGAAATAAAATGATACAACATACAAATATATATGAGAATTACTTTTTAATCAAACATAACAGCCAAAAAATTTGAAGCACTGCTTATTCTAGGTGGTATACCTTAAAACATTAATAATTTTTTAACAGTTTCACAACAGAGTAAGAATTAGTCTACTAATAACTAGTAACTCACTATAACAGTATTCGATGAAATAATTAGTACAATATAATAATTTACATGAGCATACAAAGTAGTGATTCTCACTTTACAGACATGCATATATAATCATCACTATTATGCAAGTAGCACTATAAGCTAAACTGTTCCACTATACAAAACCTGTAAATAATTCCCCGAGAACAGTGGCCCCAAACACCCCAAACCCTTGCTATTTATGCTCTTGAGGAAGTGAGGAATTCAAATTCATTTGTACTGATGAAACTGGTCAAGCTATGATTTAAGACAGGCTTTTCTTCCCACTGCTTCTCAAAACCACATAACTTAGCTGACTATTCCAGCAACTCCTACCATGATATCTTCGCTTAAATTCTTCTGATCAAAAACAGTTTTCATTCCTTTCCTCTCATCCTTAAGAAGGGGCTCAAAAGTCATCTTTGTCAAGAAGCCACATCCAACTCTACTTTTGTAATAGATATAACAGATGATGTTGATATATTTGTTCTTCACCTACTTTCAAAAATGAATTAAATCAATGAAGGCATGGGAGATAATGGTACTGAAAACATAAGCTAATGATGACTCCAACAATTGAGCACAAAACTCAGCTCTTCATTGTTAGCTAAATCTTAGTTCTTAAGTCAGTTGTCAGGGCTAACAGGAAACTGTGATGAGTCATGCCTAATGAAATAAAACAAGCCAATTAATAAGGAAAGGGTTTTTTTTTTTTAGTATCTAAAATTAAAGTGGTATTTATCCTGTGGATATTTCTATATAGGAGACACTAGATTACATGAGATGATGTCTTCCATCCAAAATCGTAACTTCATATTGCATCAACTATTATATAATTTCTACTTTATTTAAATCAACTTAACTAGAATTTATGGGATGGATCTGCCTCATTCTCTACTATATGACAGCTTCTACCCTCAAGAAACAATCTTTAAAAATCTGGGGTACTATGTAATATGGGACAGGGACTGGCAAGCTACCAAATCTGGTCTGTTGTTTGTTTTTGAAAAAAAAGTTTTATTGGAACACGGCCAGGCTCATTTATTTATGTACTGTCTGCACTACAATAGCAAAGCTGAGTAGCTGCAATGGAAAAACCATGTGGCTCATAAAGCCAGAGGTGCTTACTATCTGGCCCTTTATATAAAAAATTTGGCCAACCCCTGGTACATAAATGTTTAGTCAAAATGATTATCATTTAACTTCTCTTTAAAATACTGTGAATTCCAAAAGTACAACAAAAAATGTAACAATTAAAGAGACAAGAATAAAATCTGATATAGTAAAAAAGATAACAGTTTATTACATTTTTTAAAAAGATTAGTAGGATGGATAGTGTGTTTAATTAAACTAGAGTTTTGTGCTTTAAAGTCTATGCTCATGTATTCTCAGTACCTATAAAAGATCCTTATTACCAATATGATTAATGTTCCTAGAAAGTCTACATTAATGGTCCTCTCTCTAGCATAAAACTGATGAACTCCAGAAAATTCATGAGGGTGTGATTCCGCAAAATCATTATTTTCTAAAAGGTTCTGACTAAGTGTCAGGTGACCTTTCTGGAGCCAGATAGAAGAATTTGAAACACCTCTGCCATGCAGTTCAACACTGCTCCAGGCCAGCAGTGGCCTACCACAGTTCCATGCTATAGAGAGTGGATGAATAGGTCCATATGAAAGGAGAATCTCTTGGCATCTAAAATCGACATCACACCTTGTTTATAGTTTAAAAATCTCAGAAAAGGTTTTAAGTCATTGTTAGGATTAATACCTCATTATATAACCCACACTTCCTCTACTTCCAGCCAGTAAATGCTAAATGTGTATCAATTAAAAAAAAAATTCAGCTGGCTCTGTGACTTTGTGAGGGGAAGGGTGCTTTCATGTATTAAATGTCTTAAAACTTATAAGAAGTCAATTACTATCAACCATGAACTACAGAAAAAAATTACAAAGTTAGTATGTATGTTTAAAAAACAACAGCATTTCTCCTCAGGTTTTTATACTTAAAGCATGACTGATCCTGCTGGTATATGACTGAAATATAAATGTGAATTAGGAATAGTAATTCATTTACTCCTTCAAATTCAAATTCATTCATTCAATAAATGTTTGATACAGTTTAAGACACTGGTAATAAAAGTTGCCACTCTCCTGAGAAGGCAGGCCATTAGTGAACAAATGCAGATTGTGGCAGGAACTGCAAAGAAACATGAAAACACAAGAACCTAAGATAGAGGAATGGAGGCTACTCTTTCAGATCCAAAGCTGAGGAGGAGGAGTCATTTGAGCACAGACCTGAACAAAGTGAAGGATGCAGGTCAGGTCAGTATAGTGGGGAGAGAGCCGTCTGGGTGGAGGGCACAGGCAGTACAAAACTCTCAATTCAGGACTTCAGGAAGGCAGCACAGAGAACAAGGCAAGAAGCAGCATGAGATGAGGTGGCTTGAGATGAGACAGCAAAAAGAACCAGGGGGCCCATCCAGGGATGGCCCTGTGAGCCACGGGCGGGGCTCTGCATTTTATTCCAGGGGTGATGAACAGCTGTTAAAGGAGCTTGAGCAGAGAAGTAGTAACTGATCTGAATTCTATTCTAGAAGGATTATATGGGTTCTTTTGTGAAACAGCCAGTCCCTAGGGTGAGTTGTTTACCTAGACTGCTTTTAATATTCATTTCGATGTGTTTTATTTAGTAAATATTTGGCCTCCATGGTATAATACAATGACATAATTTCCCTCTAGTGGAAAAGTGGAAATACAACTCCATTAGGCTCCACTGGCATATTCTCCTGAGCAGCTTTCTTAGAGATAAAGCTTTATTGTGTTGTAGCCAGATGAAAATTACCCTAAAACGCTTTATGCCTCTGAATTATTTTACTCTCTTTAGAATCACTGAGAGAAATGCACGTAATAGCAAAACTGAGAAAAAAAAGATATATAAGCCTGCATTTATAAATAACTTTTTCTATTTAATAAAAATACACAGAAGCAGGTAAAGATGCCTCCTTGCCTTGTTTAGATGCTGTGAAGGGAAAAAACAAACAAACCTGAAGAGTCCAGAACTCAAGAAAAACATTATCACACTTATATTTCTACTTTACCACCAATCAATGAAACATAATAGACATTGGCTGCAGAGGCAACATAAGTAAAGTCGTGTAGCCTTTTAGAATTTGAAGGGAATTTGAAGTTCATTTTATACCTCTCTCCACTTTTTTGAAAAGAGGCAACAAAACTACTAACCATGAAATTGCATGGATAGAGAGGCATGACAAGAACTTAGAGGTACTAATTTTTGTCTTATGTGTAGTTTTCTTTAGGAGGATATTTTTCAGTGCTTTCAATGTTGAAACATTGAAAACATTCAATATTGAAATATTCAATATTTTCTTTGAAGTGGATAGTTCAACATTTATTGGACGTTGACTCTGTGGTAGGTGGAAGGGATGATACAGGACATAGCCCTTGACCTGTCATATTTCATACTTTATGGTGAAAACAGACTCATAGATAATTACAAATGAATGTGTTCAACAGTAATAGCAGAAGCATGTTCACTGATCCATTCATTACATGTTTACTGAACTCCAATATTCCAAACACCATTTCTGCCTGGAGAAAGAAGGGAGGGCTTCAGAGAGGAAGCACCACTCGAACTGGTTCTTGAAGGATAGATAGGACTTGGTCAGAAGACAAAAATGAAAAGACCTCTGGGAAAAAGCAGCAGCTTGTAGAGAGCTTAGCAGTATTAAGAGGGTGTAACCTATAGAAAATTCACATGGTTGGAATAAAGGGTACATTCACATGGAAATGTTTGGCTCACACTCTAAAAGGCGTAGTGTGCCATAAAAATGAGACTGGTTTCTACAGGGACACATCTCAGAGCTTATTTTAATTGTAGATCCTGTTGGTGCCCTATCCATTTGCTTTCATCTTCATCACTCCGATATAGGTCAGCCTGACTTCCAGCTGTCAGCAGCGCCTGCACTTCTTCACCTGACTTTTCCTCTGGCCACTAAAGCTACTTTGCCTGACTGTGGGGCAGGACTGGTGCTCTGGAACATTAACACTGTTGTCTCCCCAGCATCCCCTCAGCCCTCAACGATGACTCTCAGAACTCGGTTTCCAAACACCCAGTTCCCTAGTTCTTCCATTGAAATAACTTTGAGGTGTGTGTTGTAAGCTGGTTTCCAGAATTTTTCCAGGAAGTTTAAGGTCTTTATTGCCTACCTTCCCTTCTCTCACTTTATGTATCCCTTCTTTTGACTCCCAGATTAAGTACTTGTACTGATTTCCTTGTCTTAATCTGCCTCTGGGAAAACCAAAGGGATGAGTGGCAAGACCCAATGTGCATTTGAGAGCTACACCTCATGTGTTTGTGCGCAAGACAGACTATAAACAGGAAGGAGACGAGAGAAGGGAGGCCCCTAGGACACCAGTCAATGCAATGGCTACCTGTGTGCAGTGAGGACTAAGGTGACACCAGCAGGAAAGACACTGCACAGAGGATGAAAAGAAAACCTCAGTAGCTGAATTCTAGGAAAGGGAAAGGAAGGAGTCATGTAGATATTTTAAGTCAGATATTACCATTGAAAGAAAGTAGGGGAAGTTCAAATCTGGGAACAGAGATGTTCTACTTACAGAAGAGTTATGCCCTTGACTAAGGCAGTAATGGGGGCTCGTGAAAAGCTATAGACTGAGAAGATAATTTAGAGATAGAATTGATGGGACTTGCCAGTCAAGTCTCTAAATATGGAATTTACAAAAAGAAAATGGTAATTTGGAGAAAAAAACATTTGCCCATGAAGGATTAAATGAAGCGATCTTCTTTTTCTTTTTCTTTTTGAAGATTTTATTTATTTGAGAGAGACAGAGTGAGCGAGCCCACGGGCAGGAGGAGGGGCAGAGGGAGAGGGAAAAGCAGACTCCCCACTGAATGCCAGAGCCCTGTGTGACGTGAGGCTCATGACCTGAGCGGGAGGCAGATGCTTAACCAACTCAAGCACCCAGGTGCCTCCTTTTCCTTTTTAAATTTAATCTGTAACTACCAAGAGTTGTAGTACATATGAAATTATCAGTATTGATACCACAAATTGTTCTAGCCAAAGGGTAGTTCGATACTGATAAAAATCTGTGAATAGAACTCCTTTTCAAGGGACACCTGAGCAGCTCAGTGGTTGAGTGTCTGCCTTCGGCTCAGGGCATGATCCCGGGGTCCTGGAATCAAGTCCCGCATCGGGCTCCCAGAGGGGAGGCTGCTTCTCTCTCTGCCTAGGTCTCTGCCTCTCTGTGTCTCTCATGAATAAATAAAATCTTTATTTAAAAAAAAACCCTCCTTTTCAGTATGAAATCTAAGTTGGACACTGGTTTTTCTGCAAAATCTAGACTCAAAATACTTCCAGCCACCTCACTGTACAACAGGATGGTGAAGGGCTGCAAAACACAAGCCTCTAATCAAAGATAGCTCAGAGGCGGAGTTGCAGGATCCTGGGGAGAAAAAAAAAATCACCATTCTGTGCAAACATTCATTTACAGAAAGATTTTTGCAGATAGAACACAAAGGAAATATCATTAATAAAATTAGGGGGATTCTGTTATTTAAAATCTGAATTACAAGACTGAGAATCTTCTGCAATTTTTATTAAAGGCATTTAAAAAATGGAAACAATCATCCTAAGTCCCAGTGCGGCATAAAAAAGATCTGCAAAACCAGATGATAAAAGAGGACCCAGAGAGAGGCAGTCCTTTTAATTTCATCAAGTTTTTAGGGAGAACTAGATGCCAGTTATGATCCCATCATCTATTACCTATCATTGTCAGTTACACAATAAGAAATATGCTATAGTCATGTGTATTGGAAACATGCACATTTTCATGATAGGCAATGATTCAGTCATGCTGCACTGATCAATGTGTGGTCTTCATGACATCTCAAATTGCTTACTACCTTCAAGTGTTGCCCTCAAGAGGTGGAATAACGAGCTACAGGATGGACTCCCAACTGCAGTACACAGTTGGCAGCTGAATTCAAAATTCAAGGCTGATTCTGGTCTTGTTTTCTCCTGTGTTATACACACCCAAGTAAAGAGGACTTGAAACCCTGGCTCTGCAACTTATTAGTTGGATAACCCTAGAAAATCACTTAACCTTCCTGAACCTATTTCTTCATTGATAATATGGGGAAAATAAATACCCAATCTTAAAATTGCTATATTAGAGATAGTATATGTGAAGGGTCTAGCAATGTTGCACATGGTAGGTGCTCAACTGATTATTGTCCACCTTATTATTACAGATAATATGTTATTCTGAAGTCCAAACTTCTATAATCAGTGAGTGAGAGAGTTGTGAGACAGTGTTTTAGATGGGCTGCAGTGATGACTCGCTCTTAGCAACTAATCAGGCAGGTGACAAGCCCACACTAAATTAGGGACTTCAGAGAAAAAGGGAAGATGAAAAACCTTTAAGATACGTTTGGCTGTCTTTATGACAGCCGGTTAGTCATCAGCTTTTAGTAAATATCCTTGGAGTATATAATCTAACACCAAGGCAATATAGCTACATACTAGAGGTACCCTACATGTATTCATTAAATAAGTGAAGGAAAACATGAATAAATGAAAAAATCATTTTTGTAACTATTACTTTTATGAGCTGTTTTGGTAAGAGCTTTGTGTTCACATAAAACTTGCTGTTTTGTAAACTGCAAAAAGATAAATGATTTAAGAAAAATTGAATTATAGTTATTTACATGCCTGCTTTTCCCTGTCAAATTATAAGCCATACACCTTAGTTATTTTTCCATCATTCATTCAACTATCTACTGAGCACCTCATTGTACCAGGCATTGCACATGGTACTGAATTAATTATGTAGTCCTGTGTAGAGATGTTTCCAAGTGGTAGTGCTGTGTTTGTTTTGATTTTATGTACTGTATGTTTCAGCAGAAGAAAATAATATTTATTTGCTGAGAAAGATAACATTCTCTGTGTGAGCACCAAGATAAGGCTTGGTATTATTTGAAAAAAACATTTTGAGAAAAGAGGAGAAACACAGACCATTTTCAAGCAGACCGAGATGAGCAAGAAGGGGAAATGGCCCAAATACATATTTACAAAGAATCACTAAACTGAATTACAAGTGAGACAAGCCAACCAAGAGAATAAGTATGTTTACTATGAAGCAAAACAAAATAAACAGCCATGATTTTCACTAGCATTGTATCAAGTGGGCAGATTTTCCAAATTTGTTAATCTTACGCTCAAATCAATAATGGATTATTATGTGTAATGAGTATCTTTTCTAGAAATCAGCTTCAGGCAACTCTTTAATGGTTTTTCAGATGGGAGAGAGAAACCTTTTCATGACACATTTCAAATAACCAGTAAGTTTTACCTTGCTTATATGCACTGTGAACACTAAACTAATGGTTATTTCAAAAAAAGCTTCCATAAGCATAGTGTCAAAGAGAATGAGTAAAATTAAATCACAGCACATGTACATTTTTAAAATTCAACAGTATAATGCTTGCTTTAGGTCTCAGTGGGTAAAATATGAATATATGAATATTGCTGTAGGGATTCTTTTCATTATTTTAGAATTTACTAATACTTGTAAGTAGCTAGAGCTAAATCAAAATCTTTATTTTGACCAAATCCATTACCTTTAACTTGTGCTCATTTATGGTATGTTTTCTGTTACAACCAGTACTTATTTTCACATTTTCATAAATTTTGCTATACTTGGGAAAACATACAGAGCTTTTTAGGAAAGAACTAGAAACTCCTGTTTTTCTAAGCATGTTTATAATAGCTGCTATAGAAAATGAATTTCTTTATAGATTCTGCATATGCTATTATGTGGTAAGTTAAAGTCTAAATGAGATAGTAACTAGGTAGCACAATAATATTGGATATTTATAAGAGAATGTCTTAGAGTACCTCTAACTCTCCTAAAATCAGGAATATCTGAGTCTTCTAAAAATTTTTCAGAACATAATTCCAGTTTTAAAGAATGGTATGCCATTCCAAAATAATTTATCAAGAAATTCTACCACAATTAATTATCTAATCACTATGTTAATAAATCCTAGCTGCAAAGACAAATGTATATTAAAATTAAAATATCTAAGTTATTTCATCCTAAGGATAGAAAGATACGTGATAAATCCATGAACCAAGATATAAACTAGAAAACTGTGATGGAATCTTTAGGAGAATCTTCATATTGTACTAAATGATTCACAATAGAGGTCTTTATTATACATTAGATCAACAAAAAAATGATAGTGTGGCCACTGCTCAAGACTTCAAAATATTTTTTGTAATACGGTTCTCTACTCTATTAGAAAGTAACTGTGGTGCTATTTAGCTAGTCTTCTGGGTCTCTTAATGCAATGTTCTGTCTGTAAGAGGTACCTAATAAACAGCTGAATGAATGAATGAATGAGTCAGTAGTGAATGAGCCACTAGTTCAAAAGTCAGTAGCCTCCTGGCCCCGGCTCTGCTGGTAACTACTATGCAATCTTGAGCAAGTCACTTAAGAGATCTGAATTAGATGCACTTCTAGATTCCTTCAGCCCTCTGGACCTTTGTTTTTATGACACCTACATTCTGATCAGTCTGTGGATATAAAAAATGAATACAAACAGCAGGGGGCAGCAGAATACTTCTGATCTTCTATTTTTAGATCAAACTATCCTTCAAATCCTGAGAAACTTCATCTGTTCCCATCTTTAAACAGCTTTAGAAAAAAATCCGTCTAACAGCCGAGATGGTTCTGTCAGTGTCTCCATTATTGACAGTCACAGGGGCTTATTTTGCAGTCTTCAAATCAGATGTAACTGACGGGAAATTGAAGGCACTACAAGAATATTTCAGTTTGAATAAAAAAGAACAATATATTCAAGGCTATTCTTTTTTTTTTGCAAGGCTATTCTTATAAATGAAAATTAAAACACATAAAGTAATGTGCTGAGTTTTTAGTCTTGTAAACCCTCTTTCTAAATACTTCCCCGATTTTAGCAAAAGCTCCACCTTACCTTGCTTGATATTTTCATCCAGGCTGTGCCTTATAGAATAATGGTTGTTAAATTACTAACTATGCCGCTGACCACATGCAACTGAATTGTCTGATGGTTCAAGTTCTAGATGATCATTTTTCATTATAAGCATGTTTGTTTCCACACAGATTTACACCTTTAAGGCTGTGTATATTGGAATTTTTTCCAGTTTCAGGTCAGAAAAAAATAACGTTGCCTTAAAAGCACCACAGGGGCAGTAAAAGGGCTGGGGGGAAGCTAAATGTAAAGAAAGACTGTTGGTAAATATATCTGCAGCAATTTTTAAGGCAATAGCCCTGTCAAGCACTATTACTTATCCATGTTTTAGAAGTTTAAAAACTGCCACTGTACAGGGCGCCTAGGTGGCTTAGTCAGTTATGCATCTGCCTTCAGCTCGGGTCAGGGTCTCAGGTCCTGGTCTCCAGGTCCTGGAATCGAGCCCCATATCAGGCTCCCTGCTCAGCGGGAGTGGGAGGGCTTGCTTCTCCCTCTCCCTCTGCCAGCAGCTCTGCCTACTTGTGCTCTGTCAAAAAAGTAAATAAAATCTTAAAAAAAAAAAAAACTGCCACTGTGCTCCGTGAAATACTTAACACACTGAAAACTAGTAATATGACAAACCCTTAGTCAATTTACCTTAAGATATAACAAAAGCCTCTCCATTTGTATATAATGCAGCAACCACATGCTGCTTTTGCATGAGAACGGAGGGATGGTAGAAGGTTCCTGAAACTTGAATACCAGTGTGAAAATAATTAAGTATATATTTACCTGCTGCAAAAAGCATGACAGCAACAGGTCTGTAGAAGCGCCTTCGAGATCCCACGCAGATAGAAATCAAACCCACCAGGAATGCAATAAGAATGATGGCAGCACCGCCCAAGAGTAAAGCCAGAGTAGCAATCTGCCAATCTGGAAGGAAAAAAAAAAAGAAAAGTATTGCTTTTAAGCAGGCAGTCCTCAAAGAATCAACAGAATGATGTTCAGCAGCCTGTGTCTAGCTGCAGCTAAATACATGTGATCTTACTGCATGCTAAGCATCGAAATTTTTTTGCAACAAAAATTTGTATAAATGTCCTTATTCAGGGAAGTCTCTTATGCTAAGCTCAGCAGCGTTTTTAGACCAGGGATTTGCCATGCTTTCCGAAGACTCTTATTAAGCCCATATGGTAAATGTGGTGTCCTTTCCATAACCTATTTTCATTATTATTTCTTTCTTTTTCTATTGAGCTATGAAGTTTACAAATCTTAAATACGAAAGTCAAAAACATGATGAAATGTTATATATATTCATACCCCCATATAATAACCACCATCCAGATTAAGATCTAGAACATTCTCTCCACCAGAGTTCCCTCATGCCCCTCCCCAGCCAATAATCATCCTCCCACCCAGGCTAGTAATGGTCAGCTATCACCATGGATTCATTTTTGCATGTTCTTAAACTTTATGTAAACGGCATGAACTCTTTTGTGTCCAGCTTTTAAGTCTGTGATATTGATTTTGTGTCTGGCTTTTAGGTCTCTGATATCCACCCATGTTGTTGTGTGGCAGTAACACATTCTTTCACCCCCCCCCCCCATCCTTTCTTGTAAAGCCTTCTTTCTCCATACCAAAACAAAAAGAAAGAAAAGAAAAACCAAGTTTTTATTTGCCTGTCTCTTCCTCTCTCTTCCTCCCCTTCTCTAGAACAATTCCCCCAGCAAAGTGGCATCAGGAGATCTGCTGCTGTTTGTCTTTCCCTCCTTTCATTTCATTCTAATCTCGCTGTGGTATTTACTACAGAGATGGTTTGTGAAAGTAAGTATTCCCAGGGAGCCAGAATGTACTCTAAATAGCCACTGGGCCCCTTTCTTCATTCATACATGGAAACAGCAAGCATATACTGACCACATGCTATGTACAGGTCTCTGTATGTGGATATTTTGAGTCTCCCATGTACTTAAACATAAACCTCACTGAAGGGCATGTCATTTCTTATAAAAATGTAGAAATAGGGTGACAGAAACTTGGCCCATTTCCCATTCCATAAGAAGAGTAGAATGTTCTCTAAGCAGCAGCAAAGTGAATTTATGAAAGCACTATCCAGGTTAGGAAGCATCACAAAAAAAAAAAAATGATGCTGTGCAGAACTCTCTCTTCTGTGGGGGTCCTTTGGAAGTCCCAGGCTGCCTCTTCTGGCCTTCACTTTAATGTATGTGTAGAAAATGAAAACAGACCTTAATCCATAGTTAAATTGCAATGTAGTCTATCCAAAGTCAAGAACTCATGGTATTTTGATGCTGCACTCTGAAATTATCCCTCCAGAAAGATTCCATAGTGCACTCTTTACCACTGTAGGATAAGGGATGAATGGAAGAACCTACAAAACCCTAGGATTTTCTTCTTTTATTTATATTATGTCTCTGCCTCAAGTGTCCTCTTCCACATTCTTGCTTTCTAATAAATTCTGGATTCATAACTGGCACTGAAGCAGAACTCACACTGCATTCAGGAAACAAACAAGGGGAAAACAGAAAAAATCCACACTTTTTAAAATATAAAGGTGAATTGCAAAGAAATGGAGAGTATTTTTTATGCCATCTACTTGTAACAAAGACATATAACTTCAAACAAAAGTATATCTGGCTTTCAACTAGAGTTTAAAAGGATAGCCATAGTATGGATTTTTTTTATTCCATAACAGCATGTAGCTTTGAATTAAAAAAAAAAAAAAACCAAAAGAATAATCCTTACATTTGGAAGTCTCTAAATTTCTTTGAAAAAGTTTATACAAAGCACAATTATTTTTCACTTTAACATAACAGAAATCCTTCTGAAAACGTTTAAGTTTGAAATTTCTGAATAAGTAAAATTTTCATTGTATCAAAGCGTTTGAGGTAAAAAAAAAAAATACCATCCATTCATCCGTCAAATTCATCAAATTCTTTAAGAGAGCCTATGCTGAATACTTTTTAGTTGGACCGTTATTTTTATAAAATGATTACTACTTTTAGCAACTCTCTCCAAATTATTTCAATAAGAATTTTTAAAGAATCAATTTTAAGTCTAGACACAAGTAAATATTGACTTATTTAAAAAAATAACTTAAAAGATAGCTTTATTTTCTAATAAGCTCTTTCACACAGCCCAATATAAATGCATAAAATGCCACATACTTTGACTATTTCCACTTTTAATCCAAAAAAAAAAAGGATTTTTGATTGCTTTTCTCTATTTAAATATCCTCAAAGAATAGCTAAAATACATGTGTTTGTTTGCATTTTGTAAAAACAAACTAAGGCAGACAAACTGGGCAAAATTTCCCTATAAAGGGCCAAAGGGTATTTTCAGTTTTATGGGTCATGGTCATGGGTGCTGCAACTACTCAACCTCTGCTGTGTGGTGTGAAAACAGCCATAGACAACATGTAAATGAATGAGCATGGCTATGTCCCAAACTTTATCTACAAAAACAGGTGGTGGACTGGTTTTAACCCTCCAGCTAAAATTTACTGACCCATGGTCTGTACTTTATGTACCACTTAGAAATGTTGAACTTTTTTCTAGGTAAAGGTGTCTCAGGAAATAATTATTTCATAATAAAGTCAAGTTGATAAATGAGTTATATAGGAGTACAAAGTGATGCTTATCCAATTTGGCAATCAAAAAGTACAAAAAAAACGGGATGCCTGGGTGGCTCAGTGGTTGAGCGTCTGCCTTTGGCTCAGGGCGTGATCCTGAGTCCAGGGAGCGAGGAACCTGCTTCTCCCTCTGTCTATGTCTCCGCCTCTCTCTCTGCGTCTCTCATGAATAAATAAAATCTTTTTTTTTTAAAAAAAAAAGGACATAAAAAACCCAAATCTCACAAAATGTTGAACTTCCTTAAAATACTCTCTTTCATATGGAAGACCAATAAAGTGCAGTAAGAGCCACCAGAATAATACTTACTAAAAGGGACTAGAAGCTAATTAGGAAGGGAATGTCTTATGGCACAGTAAGTGGTTCTAAAAAGTAAGTGGATACAACTGATTCTGATCCCCACCCTCCCACCCCCGCTTTTTTAAATATTTATTTGAGAGGAGGCAGGGCAGAGGAAAAGACACTCTCAAGTGGACTCCACGCTGGGCACACCTCATGACCCTGAGATCACGACTTGAACCAAAAGCAAGAAGAGTCAGTCACTCAACCAACTGTGCCACCTGGGTGCCTCCTTATTTTCTTCTTAAGGTCCTGTATTTATTTTTAGTACTGAGGGTTGTGGCTAATGAGAAAGTCCTCCTAGACATAAAGTCAAAAAGGCATGTGACCAGTATCACACCGTCCTATTGCTACCCTTCCCTTTGGTCCTGAACCATAGATAATGCCTGTTCATACACAGAAGCCATTTCATTTTACAGGAGCCTAGAACTGGGCCATGTCTGCCATTGTCCCGGCCAGAAGTTCAGGGCTTGGACTGAAGTTCGGAGCCCATATCTCCGGTAGACAGTGCCAAGTTTTGAGATTGTTGTCATTACGTCTATTTGGAATGATTCACTCAGGCAGGTTGCCCAGGACCAAAGCTTTAACATGCTGATCGGTTGATCATCAATCAGGAAGCGAGAAAAGTGGTTCGATAAGGCTACCATCGTCAGTGAGACGCAGGGCACTCTTCACGGTTCAGCACTAGGTACTCTGAAGCTGAGAACAGTCTTGTGGCATGGTGCCTCTTTCAGTTGACAAGCAGAATCTATTCCTGTCTGAATATTGGGGCCCGCCTGCCTTAGAGGTGAGCTAAAGTCAGTGACTATGTAGATTGGCCTGATACCATTTCCTGTTTCTTGCTGAACAAGACTAGAACAAGACTAGAATATGGAGAAATTTCAAAACGTGAAAAACAGTTTTATAGATATCTAGTGATGGCCATTAAAATAATTTATGCTGGGCTTCACGTATACACACATACTTACTTACCTACCAAATGTAGATTTAACAAAATATACGTAGACAATGTTTTGTTATATACTGTAGAACTTGAACAATTTTACAGTAATATTATAATAAATGACCAAACAACTTGTCTGGCTTTTCCATCAGAAGGTTCGCATATCACAAATACTCGCTATCCCACATTCACTGTTTGCAAAACAAATTAAAATGTCATAAAATTCTCAATTTTCAGGCCCATTTCTTTAAAAAATCATCTATTTTAAGTTCCCATAATTGGTTAATTTCTACATCAATCTTAGTCCCACAATTTTATAGCCCTCACAGTATTTAGTCAGATGAAGTGTTAAGAGCCCTTAGAGATTTATTACTCTGCATTAGTTTTACACATTTCTATAAATGATAAACTGACACCGTAGTGGAGCAGTGAACATAAACCAGCTCTGCAGAACATCAAGGGCCACAGTGCTATTTTACAAATTGCAGTGCTCTGCACAATTAAAACTGGTCATTGTTCAATGTCAGGCCAGTTGATCTGAAATCTGAGTTTGGTTTCCAAGAGCTCAGAAAACAAGTGATAATCAGGTTTGATGAAAAAATGTACATCGTTGGTCCATGAACCATTAAGGGCTCAAATGGGCTGAGAAGAATGTTTCAGATCTGGAACTCAAACCTGAAATGAGGCTGCCATAGTATCTGTCAAGTTCTGCTGAGGAGTCTAGCAGTCCTCACCTCATCTGCAGTTTCCCTTTCCATGCTTTCGCTGACCCACGGCCCAACGCAGTTCAGTCTGGAAGTAGAGGATACTCCTCCTGATGGATCATCAAGAAGGTCAATAGTAGTAGCCAAAGGCCACATCCCAATGCCTGTATCATGCACCTCACTTCGTCTCATCGTACAAGCCTTTTATCTCACATCATCCCAAGAAGGAGGAGTACAGCACAATACAATTTTCTGAGAGAGAGATCACATTTACCTAGCTTTTATTATAGTATATTGTTATAACTCTTCAATTTTATAATCTTAGTTATTGTTGTTGCTCTCTTACTATGCCTAATTTAAAAATGAAACTTTATCACAGGTATGTGTGAATAAGAAAAAACATAGTGTGTGTGTGTGTGTGTCTGTGTGTGTGTGTGTGTGTGTGTAGGGTTCAGTATTACCCACAGTTCTGGGGGTGTTAGAATGCATCCCTCACAGATAGTATGGGGGGGACAACTGTTTTGGGGCAAAACTGACACAATGACACACAGTTGGCACTGAACGTGCACCTGTGGAAGCCAAGGCTCAAGGTTTAAGTGTGTGCTTCTCTGCTAGTGCTTTCTCTAAAAAAAAAAAAAAAAAAAGGGAAAAAAATAACAGGAATGAATATATATATAATGTTATACTTTCCCCTGCAGTTACAGAATCAAAATTGGGCAGTCCTTATGCCAGAACATCAAGTCCAGCATTAATATGCAACTCAGGAACTAAATTCAAGCCCTCTTTCAAGGTATCTTTATTAGCTGGCGCCAGAGTTTCCAATGTCTATAAATGCTTTAGTATTCTGCAGAATTGTGCTGACTTACTTTACAGTCTAATACATGAGACTGGTCTGAAATTGCCACTGCATTATGAAAATTCTATGAGCCACATTATAATTGCCAAATTGGAGAATTCACATTCCTTTAGGGAATTCGTGGTCAAAATTTCCTTCCAATTTCCAGGAAAGGCAAAAATCTTAATGACAATACACTTTCCGCACTTTTGAACCAAGGTGAAATGCACCACACCAGTGCCCAAAGCTTTCCTCCACCCATCTTATTTCAAAATCTTTAACTTGTCAAACACTGGCTAATTTATTTACCCCAGTAGGTATTGTTTATACTCTGAAATTAGTTCTACTGTATATAAATCCCTGAGCACACAATTGCCACTTCTAAGAAATTAGATAAAATTAAAAAGCAACAAAGAAACAGATTTTTAACCTTATAAATTCAACTATCACAGTTTGGGTAGGTAGGATTTTCCTAAACGTATTTCAATGTTTTAATACAGGAGTATCACTGTTCTAGAATTCTCATCACAAACTGAAATATTGATTTTTAAATAACTTTTATAATCACATTCAAATTTGCCACTTTTATTTTCATCTTTGAGTTCCCTAAAATACAGTTATATTAACCAAAATGATATCTATAACTGTAATCAAAAATCGTTTACTGTTCCACCTTGAAGAGATTTCCTATCATCTTGACATTACCTCACAGGTCATCCATAAATCCTCCCTAACTCACCCACGTCAGCTGGATCTTTTCACTCATCCCCAGCAAACTTTCAGTTCTTCTAAATACATTTATTCACTTGTAGGGCATATGTATACCAAAACACTTAAATTTGTTTTAATTATATTGGTGAGAACTCAGAAAGCGAACTCACTATCGCCAATTTCCTTTTATTATCAGGAATGGGAAATACTGGGGTAGTTTATATTTGTCGAGGGGAAAACGAGCTCCAGTTACAGAAAAACATTTCAAACCCAAATTCTCCAACACAGCCATCTCTTCACAAAAGACCATGTCT
Source organism: Canis lupus familiaris (assembly GCF_011100685.1). Taxonomy (NCBI): domain Eukaryota; kingdom Metazoa; phylum Chordata; class Mammalia; order Carnivora; family Canidae; genus Canis; species Canis lupus. The sequence continues at coordinate 29,895,058 of NC_049260.1, forward strand.
TTTTCCTATCTCATCTTATTAGAAATTATGACATTTAATTATTTTCATCAATTGTAATTTAGATATTTGAGATAGATGCTATATACTTCCGAGTTTGGACAGTAAGTCCGTATCCTCATGTATGAAGAATGAATCAAAATAGCGTTATTTTTTTTAAAAACTGCAAAAAAAAAAATAGTGTTATTTTTTGTAAAGGGATGGTAACTATAGCCAAAATATTCCCAGAGGTATCAAATGATTCACTTCACTTTTTTAGTCTGCATATGTCAAACGAAGTTGAAAACCTAAACCTTTACTGAGGGAGTTTAAACTTTGTTTTCTTGGCTAAGTTGCATTCCGACCTAAATCCGTCAGTGTTGCATTAATTTCCACTATTCCATGAGATACAGACACAAACAAAGTCAGGCAAGAGAAGAATTCCGATTCTTATTTCAATAATTAAAAGGATCATGTCTTTTCAAGCAACTAATATCAAATCTAACACTCTTCATGGGCAAAGAGTTAAGGCAAAAAATTATGTATTTTACAAAATGACAATATAGACACTGTACGCTGTGTTGCACAAAGTGAAATGGAATATTAGAGAAGCACTTACCTTAGATATCCATGTTAGTCAAGTTGCAATGATACAACTTAGAGTCCTACTCTTCAGGCCAATTTATAGATAAAAAAATGTGTTAAGAGTTTAGTGCCAATGTGATTTTAAGCAGATACATGACCCTAGGTAACCATGCAAATTAGATGTGACAACTCTAATGACCAAAGTGCAGGTCAATTTTGCCAAAATTCTGGTTGTCCAAAAGTACTGGCCAGGTTGCTGATTTTTCAATCCGTGACAATTTCATTTAAGACTTTTGAGTTCTTTTGTGTTGGTGTTAGGATACACATCTCTTTAACAAATCAAGGGTCATTTTAGCTGCTTCATAGAATTCTATCTCAGAAAATTTGGTGAAAATGCAATTTATCATCTAAATACCATAGCATCTGGTATCTTTCCCACCAAATCAGACCATTATATACAGTGCTTAGCAATGAGCCCTGCTATTAAAGCATGTTGCAGAACGTAGAGCACACACACAAAAAAGATATACCATCACCGCTAATGACTGCCGTTTCTTACCCTGTACTATGTTAGCAAGATTTCATTAGCATTTGATGGTAACTAATATTATATAACGGGTACAGGCATATCTCAGTAAGAATTTCTAATCATAGTATTTCCATAAAGTTGTAATGAGTTTGTTACACTGAACATCATCTTTTCCCTACTCTTAAGAAAAAACCTAAGGTTACAATTTAGAAAACTTGATTATCTGGAAAAGCAGGAAGAAGAAAACCCACACCAGGACTAGGAGTGGGTGACCTTCCTCTAAGCAACTAAAAATCTTCTGTGACAGGTTTACAGTTGCTAATAATAATCAAAGAGTAGATGGAATCCAGCCAGCCAGTCACCCACGATTCGTATTAAGATACCCTCTTAGTAAATATGGGAGGGATAAAACCGGTAAGATAGCAGTCCCGTTAGCAAACTTCTTTAGATATCTTTCATCCCCTGCAGAATTTAACCTTCTATTTCCTCCTTTACATTACTTTGTACATTTATATTATTTCGTTGTTTAAAAGCAGGTGTTTCATTCATCACCTTGCTGTCACCACCTAGCACAGTGCTGGCACACAAACTAACTGTCCCAAGACAAGGCCTACTCCTTGCTATGAAGTTAATGAATACGTTTTTAATGAAGTTAACTCCTTGGGTACATGTAAGAAGACAGGAAAAGGGAAAGATAATTTCTCTAAGTCACCTAGTGGTGCTAGAAATAGACACCGGGTTGCATTCAGAAAGCACTAGGGCAATATTTTGATGAACTTTTGGTTGAGGGACCTTAAAACATGAGAGCAATAAAACCCCCTTTGATGGAAATTTGAGTTCTTTTGTGGGTATGTCCTTTTACACATTGAGGATATTGCACTCATGTGCCCCAAATTCTACGTTTTAACACCTTTTTGCTAATAAACATATATTTTGAAAAGAGAATCAATACGTAACATTATGTGGAAACATGGCTCATTAAGCTATCATTTAGAATCTCCCAACAAGGTGCCTGGGTGGCTCAGTTGGTTAAGCATCTGCCTTCAGCTCAGGTCATGATCCCAGGGTCCTGGGATCAAGTCCCCAATTGGGCTCCCTGCTCAGCCGGGTGTCTGCTTATCCCTCTGCCCATCTCCCGCCTGCTCATGATCTCTCTCTCTCTCTCTCTCACACGCTCATAGATAAAATCTTTAAAAGATTTTTTTAAAAATCTCCCAACAGTCAATATAAGCTGATAGAGACAGAAATGATCTAGGTATTTTTGTCTTGTTTTTTTGTAGATTTTTTTGTTTTGTTTTGTTTTGTTTTTTAATGGGAGTCTTTGGTGGCAAAGGCAAGAAGACTACAGTAGAATAGAAGATTGATGGTCTACTAGTGTCTCAAAATCCCACATAAACACATAAATAAAAAAGGGCAAGGAAAGATGTTCTTGTCTAATTTTTAAGGGAGATGATCTAATACTCTGAAAAGACTGGTAAGATTTAACTGTCAGTGTCTTTGACATAAAAGGATGAAATTCTGTTTAGGGAAAAATCAGTCTCTTTTGATAAATAAATGTATCTTTTTAAAAATAAAGCCAGGATGCAGTAATTACTCGATCTAGTGAAATTTATATTCATTTAATCAATTTAAGAAACTCACATGGCTGCCTTCCACATACTTTTGCAATTATGATTCAACCTAAAATTAAACAGATGTTTTAAAGCGTCCTTTCACGGCAAAACTTGAAGAAATTTTGTTGATTTTTAAGGACTAGTCATGCCAACAATGTAAATTTGATGACAAGAAACATCTAAAATTTCACGGACTTACCGACAGAGGAGTCTATCTGAAGACCTTAAATTCTATGTGAAATCAAATCTTGGATGATTATAAAAACTAGACATCTATTTCATGTGTGGCACTTTATCTCTGCATCCAAAGTTCCATACCTGAGAGTATTCAACAAACTTTCAAACACCAAAAGATAGTTAGTTACCTGCAATATGACAGGAAAGTCTGAAAATGCACCCTGCAAAAATACTACAGCGAAGTTCAATCCCTACTGAGTAACTACCATTGCATCTTCCTCATTCTTTGCTATCCATGTAAGAAATTGGATGGGGCACGAATACTTTTAAAATCTTTTCTACTTCAAATGTGCTATTATTCTGCAATTCAACACACACGAGCAAATGTCAGGAAAAGAATTATGTTATTAGGGACCCCTGGGTGGCTCAGCAGTTGAGTGCCTGTCTTCGACTCAGGGCGTGCGTGATCCCGCAGTCCCGGGATCAAGTCCCACATCAGGCTCCCTGCATGGAGCCTGCTTCTCCCTCTGCCTGTGTCTCTGCCTCTCTATCTCTCACGAATAAATAAATAAAATCTTAAAAAAAAGAATTATGTTATTAAAACAAGGGAAAAACAAGCAAACAAGAAACAATTCTGCAACTCCAACACCTTTCTGTGCTACAAAACTTGGCTCCTGTCTGAAATTTTAACATTTTAGGGTTCGTGTACAAAGCATCTATTGCATCAGACTCCTACAAAACTTTCTTTAAAAAAAAGACAATAAAATTTTATCAGCAACATGAAGTAGATTATACTCCAGATTCTTAATCAGTTTGAGCCTTGGTCATTAGAGACTCTAAACCAAAATGGCTTAAGGTCACCTAGCTAAGAGAGAGGTAAAAGGTCTCTCTTTGTAGAGAGGTTAGTTTTTTGAGTTCATTTGATTCCAAATCCAAGGTAACCCCATACAAGTGACCAATCGTTAAAGCCATGTATTGAGGGCAGTTTTGCCCTAGCCAAATTTCACTTTGATAATTGACTCAAAGTTTTTATTTTTTTAAAAGATTTTATGTATTTATTCATGAGACACACAGAGAAAGCAGCAGAGACACAGGCAGAGGAAGAAGCAGGCTCTTCACAGGGAGTCCTGACCGGGATTCACACCCTGAGCCAACCACTGAGCCACCCAGGCATCCCTCACCTTTTTTTTTTTATTCAAAGTTCTTAAGAAAGAAGCTATGTCAGTTGTCTTTGTTCTTCAGAGGCAATAAAGTAAGAATGCAGATTGGCAGTTAGACTCCAGCATCAGACTATATGCCTCAAAAGTAGCCCAACAGCATCTCCTATCCTGCATGTTCTTTCCATAATGGGACCTTGCTGCTGTTCCATTAAGAGGTGGCTTCCAACTTTCCTCCCCTGGAATCTGGGCTGCCTTATGGCTCCTCTGTGACTTCCCAGGCTAGTTAAGACAGAGCTTGATTCTCTAAGGACCCTAATTCTGGGGAAAACCACTTATCCTGTAGTAAGTTTGACTATCCTGGGGCCACCGTGCTAGTAAGGCCAGCGGAGTCTGGTCTCCCAGCCATTTCCACCAAGGTGCCAAACCCAGTGAAACTACTTGGAAGATCCTGCAGTTCCAGATGTTCCAGTCCTCAACCATTCCATTATGTCCCACCCTCAGCTGTGTCCCCAAACATCCTGGAGCATCAGATATACCATCCTCATTATGCCCTATCTGAATTCTTGACCCACAGAAGTCATGAGTATAACATGACTGTTGTTTTATAACAATAACTTTTGAGGTGGTCTGTTTCCCAGTATTAGTAACTGGTACTCTCTTGATTAAAATCTGTCTCTACCGCTGACTGAAAACTTGGTAAACTCACAAAAATGCCTGGTCTCTTCAATAACATATAGGGATAACGTTAGCTACCTTGCAAGTTTACTGTGACATTGGGAATAACTGAGATGTCTGCCCTGTAATAGTGCTGACAAAAAAGGTAGCTTTTGGTAATAGTTTTGTGATCATGATCTACCAAGGGCATTGTTAAATGCTTGGTGATGCATGGCAAAGTTTAAATTTGAAACCAACAGCATATCTCATTACTCAATGCAAAGAGTTTACCTTTTAAGGAGGGTGGGGGGAGTCCTCAACTATCAAAAAAAAAAAAACCACCTCACTTTGGGCTTGTTTTTCTGAATATATAATAAGGAAGGAGCACAACCCTAAGGAGCAGATACTTTTATATATTTAATCTTAATGCCAAATCATCTGAAGCCATTAAACTGTATGAGGTCACATGATTGGTAAGTGGCCAAGTTCAGGGCAGGTTGAATCTAAAGCCTCGTGTATTCTCCGCCACACTACTCTGCCCTCCTACAGGATTACATTACAATTTAGCATCGTCCATATAAAAAATTACTGTGGTATTTAGGTAATGTTTTCCAGGAACTTATTTTGAAGCATCTACAATCCTTTTCACTAAATATCTAGTTTTACTAGATTTATCTTTGGTTTCACTAAATGGTCTTATCATTAACAGAAACTTGAAAGAAATTCCTAAAATATATTCCTGACAGCAGGCAAAATCTATTGCTTGAGATACACTTTTGTTTGTCTTGGTTTTATTGTGAAATGTTTTATGAAAGGCCAGGCTTCTCACACACCCATCAAATCCCTTTGCTGACAAAGACTGATCTAAATGGTTCCCTGGAGATTACAATCATTCTATAAATGTGAGCAAAAGAGGAATTATATCTGCCCACAAATTAAAACGTCCTTTGTAAAAGTCAATCTTGGGAGCTTGGAAATCTTAGGAGATGCTAAAAGAAAATGATCGTGAAGATTGTGAAATAAGTCATACTTGGCTTTCTCTGGTTTATTGAGAAAGTTTTGGTGCCGAGTGCTACGCTTTGTGTACTTTTTCCACCCACCTATGCTGTGTAGGTTAAATAAAACTGCATTTGTTCTACTTCTGTTCTTTTTCAGGAAGCCAAAAGAGGGTCTGTCATGACCTCCAGGCTTGCAGAGCTATTTGTAAACACACAACAATACCAACTCATTTCAAGCAACAAGCTGAACCTTCCCGGTGTAAATCACATTGTGAGGTTTCCCAGAGAAATTCTGTTTCTCAATGAAGGTATGGATTCAAAATATGCACAGAGGATATACATCTCAATTCAGAAGCACTAAACCTCAGATTTTCTAAGATTTGCAGTTGTCTAGGTAGTTTGGTTTATCCTAAACTAAGACCTAATGTGGGTTTTCTTATAATGCCTTTTAAAGTGGAATTTTTGGCTAGTTCTAGGAAAATAAGCTACATATAAAGCACTCTTAAGAGAACGTCTTGTCGACTGAAAATAATAATATTCACCTGTTATTAGCATACGGTGCGCACTGCCATTTCAAAACTGCCAGTGACTCATGTTACAAATGAAGCTATTTTTAGGACAGTGCACGAATGATGTTAACAAAATTCCTTGAAAAAGCCATTATTTGATCAAGTATTTCATGGATGGAAAAGATGGATAGATTTTGTGGATGGCAAGATGGATAAATGCACTTTTTATATCCTAAAATGACTCTTAGTTAAACGTGTTCATTTGACCATCTGCATGTCCTTGCTTTTCGCTTAGTCAATAAATCACATAGACATCAAAAAAAGGAATCTGCCTTACATGAAATAGCTACATATTGATAAACTGTAAAGAAGAAACATCAAACCACCCTAGAGGTTACACAACATATTTGACGTCAAGTTTAGGGCATCAGCATTCTGTATCTGCTTGAGCAATCCTATTTGCACTAAGAATTCTTTTGTAATGGCTATGAAATCCTAACAACTATATTCTAAACAAAAGTTATGAAAAGTAAGTGTGAGTAAGCAAAAGCCAAAAACATTACTACCATTTAAAAATATGATTAGAGATTTATTAAAAGGCTGCCAAAATCAGTAGTGGGGAAAACTATCCTTAGAAATTCTGTGGCCGGCAGCCATGAGTACTACCTATTCAAAACTTCCTAAGAAGCACACCTTATTATTATTTTTTGTTTCCACCGTGAATGGCAGTCTATTAGCTGTTTTGCCCATTTGTCCTTTTGGAAAACTTAGAGCTTTAGATGAATGCCTGGACTGTCCCCCTACACTGAATTGGGACACCAGAGAAAAGCATTACAGTTGACTGACACCCGGATTACTGGTTCGTACTAGAAGTGCTGACGCAACCTTCAATACACCAGGACACAAAAGGCATGGTTCTGCTTTTGCTTAAAACCACAGAACGGGCTATATGCCGCAAACGACGCGTATTTGATACCAAAATTAAAATGCAGCTTTAAAAATAATGGCTATGGGGAAAGTTTCCGTAGGAACTGGGCCTAAGTAGGACATACTGCCGTCAGTAGAAACATTCCTGAATTTCCCTTCTGTAAATCACAAGCTTGCCTCTTCATAGCAGTTTTAATTCTAATTAAGACAAAGGTTTTTAATTAAGCCCCGAAGATCCTGGTGCAGGGCCTTCAGTAAAACTGTCCTTGGTGGTTCCTCCCAAGGTAATTCATTTCAAGAGACAAGCAAGTGGATCTCTTAAAAATCTTCAGAGAAGACATTTCCCTCCCTGCTTTCTGCTCCTCCACACAGCAAACAGACTGAGAAAAGCTGCCTGCCCTCTGGAACAGGCAAGAAAAGCATTGCTCGTTTCAGTTTAAGCTTCCCTCTTCGTTTCAAAACATTTGTGGATAGAAGCTTCAAGTTCACAGAACGTTTTAAGAAAGCACATTTTGTGGAGTGGGGGAGATAGAGCAATTTTCCATATTTTGTTTCCTTTCCTCCTGCACCCCCCCCCCCACCCACCGCCTTGGAGAGGAAAAATGAACCACTACTACATAAAGAAAGTCAAGAACTTGTTCCAGTTAGCCTCAAACAAAACCATCTCTATGCCTCCCACATCATTTGCTCACCAACTACACTTTTTTTTTTTTTTTTTCTGGGATGAAAACTATTTTAAGCAAAAGAAAACTGAAGCTGATTTTCAGGAACCCAAATAGAAATAAATGCTGTGGTATGAGTTCCAGCAGAAGGGTAAAACAACGGGCTGCGGTGGTGGGGGGGGGGGGAGACAATCAGAAACCCGTACCTGCCTCCAATTTCTACCTCATAGAGACCTCTTATCACTACATTTGCATTAAGCTTGAGTCTCTCTATTTCCTTGCCTGGAGGGGGGGGGGACTGAGATAAATGGGTATGCAGGCAATTAATGAAAGATTAGCAAACACTGCATACTGCTCAACAAACTGGGGCTGGCTTCTCCCCATTCCCCACATTCCTGGCCAAGAGAAAAGGATACGGTCTGAAAAGAAAAGAGGGGTAGAGGCTGGTTTCTCTAACCAATCTGAAAAGTCTTTATGCAATCAGGGGGCTATTATTTCAGGAGACAGGAGAAAGGGGCAAAAGATTCCCGTTGCTAAGGAGACATGCTGAAGCTGGCATTCCTACATAAATTTCCATTTCTATTGGAGAGGGGAAAGAAAAGATATTTTCTCCAAAGTTTATTTGGATCCCCTGGTTACTGAAGAAAGGCATTTTACCAATTTATTTTATCTTTAGTTGTAAACAACCAACCCTGAAAGAATTGAAAGACCTAAATGTTGACCTCCTGCTGCCAACCAGTCCTCGCCACAGTGAATTAAGCAACAAAGGCAAAGCCCCCGTCAATGGGAATTTTGAAGTAAAATCAAAGAAAAAGCCTTTTGTAAACAGAAAATCAAATTTATGGAAGAAACTTAACCAAGTGAACTAATCTTTCTTGAAACAAGAAACCAAACACAAAAGTAAATCAGATTTGTGTGGCATTTGTGCTATTTCAACTTTCTTGGAACTTGAAACGTCTCCAGTAAAGCTTCATAAATAGTCCCAGAGAAGACAAACTGTCACGAAGGAATTTAATCAGTTTCTTAGGGGGTAACGCGTGGGTAAGTGTAAAATCACGGGCAGGTCGTCTTCCTTTATTCCCCTTTCTCTGCACTGACACCAGAAGCTGAAGAATCAAGATTAGCAAGGAAAGGGGTTTCTACTGCAAGAAATCGGAAGTTGGCCGATTTCTGCTAACGGCGTTAAGTGGGGCGCAGGGCAAGGCAACTGGGGGTCAAGGAGACAGTAAGCCCCAGCCGGGGCTCGGCAGCCCCAGTGACTACCTTCTTCTCCACCCTCCACCCCGTCCATCTGCAGCTTCCAGTGCGAGCTGAATAAGCCACAACTTTCCCGGCGTCTGCGAGTAAGTAGCTGACGGAGGAGAGAGGAGATCTCGGGAGAGGAGAGAAAGGGCAACTCACAACCAACGACGTGTCACCAAAAAAGGAAAGGAAATTACGCCTGTCTCTTCCAATTCTCCATTCCCCTCAAAAATTTAAGGAAATAAAAGCCAAACCGAAACTCCCCAGGGAAAACCGAGACAAAGTGGAGTAGAGCTGCCAGAAACGTGGGCACTACGAGGTAAAGTCAGGCAAATTGCTCCTTGAGAGAGGAGGGGGAAGACGGAGCAGAGAACGCGGGGCGTCCTGGTGCAGTTGGGGCGGTTTTGCTTGTCCTTTTTAACGAGAGCGTGGAAGGCGTTGCATTTTGAACACAACCGCACGGTTCTCGCCTTGAAGGGGATCAATTACCGCAAACAGCATACGCGTTACTCCGGGGCCCACGGAACGGCCACGGGAGGGCGGAGAGGGCGTGGGGGCGTGGGGCGCCCGTGGCACTGGCGTCGGCGGCCAGGAGCCGGGGGGGGGGGGGGGGGGGGGGGGGGGGGGGCGGGGAGGGGCGCGGGTCAGGGAGGCGGCCCCACGTAGCCCAGGGGCCCGCGGAGGGCCAGGACGGAGCGGAGCGGGGCGGCCCCGGGCAGGCGGGTCGGGGACGCGGCAGGGGTGGGTGGGTGGGTGGGGGCGAGAGGCGGTGGCCGTCCGGGCCGCGGGGCGGTCCCGGGCTCCGGGAGGCAGGGGTCGCGGCGCGCCGGGCCCTCACCGCTGCTGAGCGTGGACTCGCAGTGCCAGATGTCCAAGCTGGCGGGTTTCCGGCAGGACTCCCACAGGGACAGGTAGTACTGGTGGTCGGCCGTGACCCAGGCCGGGCTCAGCACGGCCCCCAGGTCCAGGCACAGCGCCAGGAAGATGCACACCAGCCCCACCAGCTTCAGCGGCGTCAGCACCGACACGCGCACCTCCTCCATGCCGCTGCCCGCCGAAGCCATGCCCCGGGCGCCGCAGCCGCGCGCCCCGCCGCCGGAGGCGAGGTCGCCAGGCGGGTCCGCAGAGCCGGGAGCCCGACCTCCTCTGGAGGGAAGCGCGCGCCGCGAAGGTGGGTCTGCGGGAGCTCCCGGCCGGGCTGGGGGGTCTTGGGCAGCCGCAGCCACGCCGAGCCCGCCGCGGACCTTCGCCGCCAGCCCCGAGCCGCGCTCTGCCGGCGCCCGCTCCGCCCCGGCGCGGCTCAGCTAGCTCCGCCCCGGCCCCGCCCCGGGCTGCGGGAGGCGGTGCCGAGCGGGGAGGGGCGGCGGGTCCGCACCCGGGCGGCGCCAAGCTCGGGTCCCCGCTCCCGGCGCGAGAGGCTAGCGCGCGCCCCGCCCCGTGCCCGTGCGCGAAACGGGTCCCTCTGCTCTGATCGCCGTGCGCGGGGCGCTCCGACGACTTGTCTCCTGCGCAGCGTCCGACCAGCGCCTAGCCCAGAGCGAGCCCTTCGCCCCGGACCGTCTGCGCGGGGCGGCTCCTTGTACCGCTTGGTCTCCGGCCCCGCCCCTGGCCTCTCGCGCTCCGGGGTCGCCTCACTTCCCACCCCCACCCTCCGCGGTCACGTGGGCTTCCTTTTCTTAGCGAGCCTGGGTGGGTCCTTTTCTGGAAGGCGTCAGCTGTGGATTCATAGGTTTCTGGGGCTGTGGCCGTTAAAGCAAAGAGCGGTACTCCTGCTGTGTCTCTCTGATGTAAACCCCGCCCCCGCCCCCCCAGCCAGTTTCTCCTCCCGGGGGATTTGGAGGAAAAAGAGTGACAAAAGGCATAGTCCTCTTTTCAAACCCAGCACACACTTAAGTCTTGGCCCTTTGGAACCCCGCGGTTTTTCCTGTTTCCTAACTTTCCCCCAATCCGGCTATCGCTTCGGTTCTCTGGACTCGCCTCCTTTTGCGCCCCCTATAAAGGGCAATTGCTCAGGGAACGCAAGCGCTAAAATGGGTATGAGAGCTCCTGCAAAATGTGAAGTAATCCTTCCTTGGCTTCTCTGCGGCTCCGTTCTTGGATTGCGCGTTGACTAAAACCTTTATTCATTCGGTTTTACGCTGTGCCAAGTGAGATCCGAATTCCTCCCAGGGCATTAACTTATTCTTGCGCCCCACAAGACCTAGCCCAGAGCCTGACGTAGGAAAAGTGGCATATTTTTAAGTAATTAATCTACACACATTTATGGAGCACCTACTGTGCGCTCCAAGCTGAGGATTCAGCCCAATACAACCTAGCCTCTGTCCTTTTTTTTTTGTTTTTTTTTTTTTTAATTTATGATAGTCACACACAGAGAGAGGCAGAGACATAGGCAGAGGGAGAAGCAGGCTCCATGCACCGGGAGCCCGACGTGGGATTCGATCCCGGGTCTCCGGGATCGCGCCCTGGGCCAAAGGCAGGTGCCAAACCGCTGCGCCACCCAGGGATCCCCCTAGCCTCTGTTCTTAAGGAGACTCGCTCTTTTGTTTGTTTATCTGTGAGGAATAAACGCCCCTCGAAATTGACTTTGTGGTTCTGTAATTGACTAGTGCAGCTTGGGCTTGGCGGGTTCTCTATTGTATCTCTGACTACTTTCCACTTTTCCTATAAAAGAAGCAATTTATTGAATAGATCATTGGGGATGGGGATGTTCCCAGATCTTTCACCATCTGGAAAATTTGGTAGAAACCCAAAATAGTGGTTCAGATCGGAAGAATGAAAGAAATGCTTTCGCTCCTCTATTGAAACATTGTCCTCGGCACTCTGGGATTTCATACTTTTTGTTGATAACAATTTTTTTTTTCCTGTAAGCACATCTTTCCATAGAGCGGACGGCATTTTGGCCGAAGCAATATTTTGAATGGAAGAAACCATCGAGTTAGCGTCAAAATGACTTGAGAATAAGAGTCAATCCAATGTGAAATAAAAACCCGTGGTTTTCTTACACTTGGAAATTAGGAAATTGGCAACTTCCCCTTACCTCTCAATTGTGATATGTACCGTCCTCACAAAGGAATGCTAGACCAGGCTGAGCTCCTTAACCTCTAACTTCCAGTAAGTTTCTTGGTCTTCGACCTTTCAAGCAGAAAGAAGCCTCAAGCTTCTCTATGAAAACAAATGAAACACTGAAAAATTAAAAACCAGGATGATTAACAGGGATGTGATATTTTTCTTTTACCTGGACTTTTTTAGAAAAGATTTTATTTATTTATTTGAGACAGAGAAAGGAGCAGGGAGGAGGGAGAAGCAGGCTCCTCGCTGAGCAGAGAGCTCTGGCTGGGACTTGGTCCCAGAATCCGGGATCCTGACCTAAGTTGAAGGCAGACGCTTAACTGACTGAGCCACCCAGGTGCCCTCTTTTACCTGGATTTATGCTCATGGGTTTATAATGTACATTTGAAAATAATATCTAAGAAAATTTCCTGACTTTGCCTCACAGTTATAAAGACATCTTTTTTCTCCAAATTCTATAACCTGCCCTTTAATAAGTTTTATTTTTTCTTATCTTTGTTTCCTGTGATTTGAGGTTCCTTCCTTCTCTCCCTCTACCCTAGCTGCTCCGCTCAGCCCCTCCAACACACACTCATTTTGCTTCGTTTTTCTGGCTTGTTTTCAACTGCTTACTCGAATGAACACATCTTAATTTGTCCTACCTACAAAATTGTCTCTGCACTGTCTCCAAAATTAGAAAAATAAGCCATTTTAACCACAAACACCCAAATTCTCCGGAAATATTCCATTCCTTTGTTAATCATTTTTAGAATTTGTACAACATAATACAGATCTACCATCCTTAGTCCTCGCTTTTAAAATATGAAAAGCTTTCAAGATAAAGTATTTTGTTGTTTTCATAAGTTTGTAGCAAACTCATTTGGTGGAAAAAAACAATTCCAGACTGATGTGAGGCTATTTATGGTTTTGGTTTATTCCCACTTAGCATAAATAAATATGCAGCCACAGAACCTATTGAGTATTGTCTAAATTTACAGCACGTGCACCAGAGTATCCTTAAAAAATCTGAAGAAGTCTGAATTCCTCAACATTGATTATAATGTAATATATCTATAATCTGGTTAAAATCTTACCCTAACGGAAAAGAAAAATTCATAAGAACACTCCATTTAATGAATTATCTCCAGATATGACTTCTTTCAAAATTTTATTTAGGGGATGGTGAACTTACATTTACCCTAAAGATGGAAAAAGTTTCGTGGAGGATTCCAACAATCAGTAAACACTAAATGAAAACTACAAAAAAAAAAAATAAGTCAACTGACTGGAAGTAGGATAGGAGGTGACAACTAAGGAGTGTGTGTGTGTGTGTGTGTGTGTAGGAGAGAGGTAGAAATGAAGATTGAAATGAACTTATATCTGAGAAATGATATGGACCAACACTGAACAGTGAAGAAAGAGTTCCTAGCTCAAAAGAATTTATTTGAAATCTCTTAGAAGAATGACTTTGTTGGCCCTGTATTATATAGTGTTACTCCAAGGCCGGAGGCCTGCTCTTTCACCTGAGCCTAGCCTGGAACACCATGGTACTGTAGTCACCCCTCGCCCTCAGCCTCAGGGGGGCCAAGGCTGGAGGCCCTAACTCTATCCCACGGTGGAAGAACTCCATGAAAATTGGAGTCACAGAACTGCAATGTGTGACTTTGTGTGAGATGTATAGCCAGGGAAAGGCAGGGAGGAGTCGTTCCCTGGACCCTGAAGAAAAAGAAAAGATGAACCCCTTGCTTGAATCAGGCCAGAAAAATGGGGCAGTGATGTGAGAGATGAGGTCAGATGGAAGAGATTGGGAAGTTCATCAGAAAAATAGAAAAGTGTCGTGGTGGGAGGTAGAGGGTATGGAAGAGATGGGGAGGAGGAGCACATTCCAGACTTTGAATGTGTCTTAAGAGAATAAAGAGGAGTAAATGTCACGTCATCTGCTCACAGTCTATCCGCAAAGGCACATCTCTGCATTTGCTTGGCATTTGAAATGTACAACTACTAAAGTGCAGCTACCAAGGCTCTTTCAGCACTGGGATCACATCCAGATGCCTACTGGTTAGACCTGTTTGCTCCTAGAGAAGAAGAAATAGAAAGGAGGGGGAAAGTGATGAAGCAATCATTAAAAGATTAAAAATACACACCAACTGTTTTTCCAGTGTCACGGATGATAATGTTGGCAAAATATTTTAAAAATCAGAAACAAAGGGTGCGTCTGTGGTTTATTCATTTTACTCTAAATCCATTCTTGACTTCCATGCCAGAAGGATTCTGTTGGGAGTGAAACTATGATATAATGAGGCCCGGCTGCTCTTTATGATAATTAATAAGGTCCAAGAGAGTTCCAGGTTATATGGTGTATTCTGTATTGCATGACTGAGATTTCTTCTTGCGTTGCGGCGAAGTTCTTGGCTTAGCGTTATCAGAAAAGATTGTTACTAATAATTGCTTATTTCTGCTTTCATAAAAAAGAACATTGATGAAGATAAGGAATTGCACATCCCAAAAACCTAAATACCATCATTTGCTAAGGTCTTTAACAATTTAAAAATGTGTGATATTGTTGAATCAGTTAGATTTAAGTCATTAATAGAACATTGGCTATTCACATTATGTGTTGATGTTTTGATTTCAAGTTAATTGTTGTTTCATAATGGTACCTGTGACCATAATAATTTACTCCTCCACAAATACAGGAAATAAATCTTGGAAGTGAAAACACAAGAGGCCACTGGAGTTGAAGGATGATTAGTTTTAAAATAAATGTTTGTTATAATGAAAGAAGCATGAGTCAGATGCCCAGGAGGTAGGAATACATGGAAAATTAGAATACTCCCGGTGGGACTAATTCTAAATGCCTTTTCCATCTTTTTCAAGCATTAATTTCCTTAATAGCAATCACCTATAGGCACAAAACTTCCTCTATATATTTTATTTGTATTGACTTTTAGCTTTGTGGATAAACGGACAGGTGTGCCTCATGATGGCATTTTTATACTTTTGTTTCTCTCTTTGTTTCTACAAGTTGAAACTTTTGGTGACCCTAAAGCAAGTGCATGCCTACCAACAAATTCCCATCCTGGTGGAATTTCACTTTTCCTTGGCCACTGCCAGCATGATATATTAATTCTACATCTCTCTTGGTGCAAAGTTGAGTAGAGATGGAATCATCAACATCAGGAATCACCCTGAGAAATTGATCACCCTTTCCATTGCTCTCTGGAACTTGTTAGCTCATCTTCCTCTGTGATTTTAGATTTCAGGCTAAAGTCATCTTTGTGCACTTCTTTGTGAATTTTCATAGAGGCCTTTTACCCTTAGACATTTGAATACAGACCGTTGAGACTAATGGGAAAATTCTAAGAAATGCCTGGTTAGGAACCCACCCGACCTCCACCTTCCCAAATTGGTCTGCAATAGTGTCAGTTTCTCATCTCACAAATAGTTTCATCCAGTGATGTGATGATTTGCACTGTTGCATTATTTATCTTGTGTTTATTTTTTTGTATTGACAGTCTCAAAATTGTAGCTGGGAGCCCTTCCCAAGTCTTCTCCTGATAGAGACTATATCTATAGTATAAGAAAGTTCTCTTTCGTTAGAAAGTATGGATCCATCCTCTTCTCTGGGGCTGGAAGAACTCATATCTGCAATCGGGGGGAAAAAATTAACCCAACATTCGTAAATCTCTAGCGTTGGCTCAAAGTTAATTGAAGGTAAGGCTGAAATTTAAAAAAGATTAAGTAGAAAGGATACCTGGAGCAATTTATACTCATACTTCCAAGAAGAAGAATGCAGCTGAGGTATTTCTCTCTGGAATTTCCCAAAGGTGGTCTTAAATGTCAGCAATGCTAGGGGATTGAGGCTAGTGGAAAACAGATTCTCTTAGGAATTTTATTTCAGTGTAGCTCTCACCTCTAGATTTCACCTTTCAAAATTTGTCTCTGAAGTGACTGAGTAGTACTGCGTGATTTGTCAGCAGTCTGTCAAAATTCAAAATGTCAGCTCATTCAGGTTCAAACAAATATAGATGGAAATATCAGAACAATATGAAGATCATTGCTTTTTTGTCATTCTCTGACTCATTTTTTTCAGCTTTTCCTTAGCCTACCTTTTTCAGCCTTCTCTCCCCCCCCCCCCCCCACCCACACACTCCTTTTAAGCTTTTTGGTCCTCAGCAAACAAGAATGGGAATTGCTTTTGATTTAGGCAGACCAAGGTTAAGATACTACTGACTGTATGGATTTGGATATACCATTAACCTCAGTTCCCTCTTTTATAAGATGGTGTGATACCTGTGTCATTGAGTTGCTGTAAGAATTAGTGAGGTGATTTATATAATGTAAAAGGTCTGCCATATGGTAAGCACTAATCATAATTATTATATTATTATAATCCAGATGTCAGCTAGCACCCTCTGGTCCCTGGGAGATTTAGACAAACTTTGTTTGAATCTCTAATTTTATGATCTTTTAGACCCAAAACCCTTTCCTCAATCCTTGCTTCTGTTCTTCTCTGTATCTGGTTCTACATCTAACGGATCCTTAATTCTATCCCTAACCAAGCTAGGTGAAAATGCCAACGTATTCATCCATTTCCAGGAAGAATACATCAAATAGCACTGCTCTGTATAGTTTTGAATTATTACCCTTTTGGACTACTTGAGAAGTCAAAAGGAAGCGGTGTTCCACTATGGAGGGTAAAGCCTTCCATGTCTTGCTTGCCTCAGCAGATCCGCATCTGTCCCATGTCTATGTGGGTTCCATCCCCCCTCGTCTCCCTGTCTCCTTATTCAGTAGATTCCATCTCCAGTGCTCTTAATCCTTGCTACTTGAAGTGTGATCCAAGGATGCCACCAGGGCTGGAATCACCGGGGAGTTGACTAGAAGCACGGAACCCTGGCCTCTCCTCAGACCTACTGAATCAAAGGCTGTAGTTTAATGGCATCCATAGTGATTCGTGTACAAGTGTTCAAGAAACATATGATCTACATCTTCTCAGGCCTCTCAGGGCTCAACTTCTACAAGCAGTGTTATCAAAGCAGCTGCTAGGCAGATGAAAATTCACCAGTTTATGCCCTACCCTTCAATGCATTACCGGCTGCCCAGGTGAATGGTGTTTCATTCCTACCCACCTCTCAGCTGGCTCTAATCATCACTGAGTTTGGTGCCATTGGCGATGATTAGCATTGTCAACCTTAATTGGCATCAGTGTATTCTAGGCTCAGGAGTTCTTTTTTTTTTTTAATTTTTATTTATTTATGATAGAGAGAGAGAGAGAGAGAATGAGAGAGAGAGGCAGAGACAGAAGCAGGCTCCATGCACCGGGAGCCTGACGTGGGATTCGATCCCGAGTCTCCAGGATCATGCCCTGGGCCAAAGGCAGGTGCTAAACCGCTGCGCCACCCAGGGATCCCTAGGCTCAGGAGTTCTAAGCCATGTTGTCTCACTTCTAGGAGCTGTAATTCTTGGTGTAGTCCCAAGATTCTGATGATGTGTTAATTGACTGATGAAGATAAATGTTGTTCCCTCTTCAAGTACATCTTAAAAGACAACTTCTAAGACAGAGAAACACTAAGAGTGTCCCCTGGCTTCTTGTGAATTCATTTTAAGAGATTTATGCAGCTGTACTATAGTAAATAAATTGCTAGGAACCTAGAAGTCAAAGGCAGAAGTCCAATTATCCAAGTCATCTGAAAGTACATCACAGAACAAAGTACAAAAGGGCAGCTAATCCCCACTGATAAAGACCATCAAATACAGAGAGTCATAGGCCTGGAAATGATATATCTAGGTAAAGTAAGAGAGGATAAAGCTGCATTGTTGTGGTTTTAAACTCTGGCCACTTTGACATTTGTTCTCCAGATTCCTTTTAAATTCCTGATCTTTAGTTATTAGGTTTTAGAAACTCTTACATAGTCTTCTTAATTGACAAATCGACAAACAGACAAACAAAAAAATGGTGTGCCAGTGAACAGTGTTGAGAATAGAAACCCCCTGTGGAAGCAAAAGTAAGCTAAAGATGGCTTTTGTAAAACTTGATCCAGGACACGTGGTGTACAGACAGAGTGGGTACAGGATTTTTCATATGATTGAGAGAACTAAAATGACGGACAAGTACAATTTACTTAAGAAATTATAAAGGCTCAATTATATATGAATAGTTGGCAGTTCAGGAGAAAAAATAGAAAATAAATAAAAGTTACTGATTACTAGAGTTGCCAATTAAGGCTGAAAGACAGTCTAGTAACCCTTATAGGGACCAATTTTTCGTAGCTGGCATAGAATCAGGGTGATTGACACCACCATTCTATGTTTTGACATCATTACCCTACAGTGAACTAAGTGAAGCTGTGATTTCTGATAATCCCGTATTATTTCTTGACAAGGTATCACCAATTTTGATAAAGCAAGACAGATAAAGCAGATTGGTAGGCATATTCAAGTACATTTTTCCAATATATTTTTCTATTCAATGTCTATTGCAAGTTTTCTCAAAATGTTGGGAATCTTTTTACCAATTCACTATCCCCCAAGATTGCTGGAACTCATACAGCAATTCGGCAATGTGGCAGGATACAAAATCAATGCCCAGAAGTCAGTAGCATTTCTATACACTGAGACTCTAACAAAGAGAAATTAAGGTATCAATCCCATTTACAATTGTACCCAAAAGCATAAGATACCTAGGAATAAACCTAACCAAAGAGGTAAAGGATCTATACCCTAAAAACTACAGAACACTTCTGAAAGAAATGGAGGAAGACACAAAGAGATGGAAAAACATTCCATGCTCTGGAATACTCCATTCTATGGAAGAATTAATATTGTGAAAATGTCAGTGCTACCATAGGGCAATTTACATGTTCAGTGCAATCCCTATCAAAATACCATGGACTTTCTTCAGAGAGTTGGAACAAATCATCTTAAGATTTGTGTGGGGGATCCCTGGGTGGCGCAGCGGTTTGGCGCCTGCCTTTGGCCCAGGGTGCGATCCTGGAGACCCGGGATCGAATCCCACGTCGGGCTCCCGGTGCATGGAATCTGCTTCTCCCTCTGCCTATGTCTCTGCCTCTCTCTCTCTCTCTCTCTCTCTCTATCATAAATAAATAAAAATAAAAAAAAAAGATTTGTGTGGAATCAGAAAAGACCCCGAATAGCCAGCGGAATATTGAAAAAGAAAACCATTTAAACTCAACACCAAAGAAACAAACAATCCAATCATGAAATGGGCAAAAGACATGAACAGAAATCTCACAGAGGAAGACATAGACATGGCCAACATGCATATGAGAAAATGCTCTGCATCACTTGCCATCAGGGAAATACAAATCAAAACTACAATGAGATACCACCTCACACCAGTGAGAATGGGGAAAATTAACAAGGCAGGAAACAACAAATGTTGGAGAGGATGCGGAGAAAAGGGAACCCTCTTACACTGTTGGTGGGAATGTGAACTGGTGCAGCCACTCTGGAAAACTGTGTGGAGGTTCCTCAAACAGTTAAAAATATACCTGCCCTACGACCCAGCAATTGCACTGTTGGGGATTTACCCCAAAGATACAAATGCAATGAAACGCCGGGACACCTGCACCCCGATGTTTATAGCAGCAATGGCCACGATAGCCAAACTGTGGAAGGAGCCTCGGTGTCCAATGAAAGATGAATGGATAAAGAAGATGTGGTTTATGTATACAATGGAATATTACTCAGCCATTAGAAACGACAAATACCCACCATTTGCTTCAACGTGGATGGAACTGGAGGGTATTATGCTGAGTGAAGTAAGTCAGTCGGAGAAGGACAAACATTATATGTTCTCATTCATTTGGGGAATATAAATAATAGTGAAAGGGAAAATAAGGGAAGGGAGAAGAAATGTGTGGGAAATATCAGAAAGGGAGACAGAACGTAAAGACTGCTAACTCTGGGAAACGAACTAGGGGTGGTAGAAGGGGAGGAGGGCGGGGGGTGGGAGTGAATGGGTGACGGGCACTGGGTGTTATTCTGTATGTTAATAAATTGAACACCAATAAAAAAAAATGAAAAGCCACAAAAAAAAAAAAAAAAAAGAAAACCAGAGCTGAGGGCATCACAATGCCTGATTTCAAGTTGTACTACAAAGCTGTGGTCATCAAGACAGTGTGGTACTGGCACAAAAACAGACACATAGATCAATGGAACAGAATAGAGAACCCAGAAATGGGCCCTCAACTCTATGGTCAACTAATATTTGACAAAGCAGGAAAGACTATGCACTGGAAAAAGGACAGTCTCTTTGATAAATGGTGCTGGGAAAATTGGACAGCCACGTGCAGAAGAATGAAACTAGACCACTCTCTTGCACCATACACAAAGATAAACTCAAAATGGATGAAAGATCTAAATGTGAGCCAAGAATCCATCAAAATCCTAGAGGAGAACACAGGCAACACCCTTTTTGACCTTGGCCACAGCAACTTCTTGCAAGATACATCTATGAAGGCAAGGGAAACAAAAGCAAAAATGAACTATTGGGACTTAACCGAGATAAAAACCTTCTGCACAGCAAAAGAAACAGTCTACCAATTCACTATCACTTTCATTTCAATCTCTGGACACTTCTTTGGTCATATGTTTTAATACTTTGTGTGTGCCCAGGAAGGAGAGCACATACTTCATGTGTGTTGTGTGTGCTTTGGTGTTTTTGTTTCATTTATTTATTTATTTTGACATTGACTCAATTGATGTGTGTTGCTGTTGTTCATGACTTTTCTGGAGTACATTTCTTTCTTAGAGAAATAAGCTTCCTTTGAGAAGAAAAAGCCAATCTGGTTTTCATTCTTTGCTCAAGTTTCTGAGTGCAGGATTAAGTAATATAAAAAACTAAATATATTAAAGTTGTGCTTTGGAGTCAGCAAAACTAAAATAGAAATTATTTCAAAGGGTGTGGTTTTAATTATTGATAGGCCTGCTGCAAAATACTTTCAGTTATTCCATGCTTCTTCATTCTATTTTCATTTATCATATCCTTTTAAATTCATCATGTTTTCCTGATGATTTTCAATGTTTACTTCCATTCTCTAAATCCAGTGAAAGAAATAGACGGAAAAACAGAGAAGTAAAAACAAACGACATTTCTAAAGTATATATACATGACTTGCTTTTTCCCGTTTAAAAAAACCTTACTCCTCTTTATTCCTTTTTCTGCTGTTGTCATATTTAGTCTCTCACATGATCCACATCCTGACTTTTTTTTGGAATAAACAAGCAGTGAATCACATTGTCTGAACATACACACACACACACACACACACACACACACACACACACAGCATGCATGGCTCATACTGTATTATTTGTGTGACATCCAATCCTTGTTAATATCCTTGTCTCTCCCCAGGAAATATGTAGAACCATCTTTCCCTGAAGTATAGTCAAATTTCACTTGGATATGAGCAATTTCACCAAACTGAAAACTCTGCATATTTGGGGATAATGTTCCTACTGCTGTTTTACTGAATATGGGGCTGTTTTTGCCATTACCAAGCCAGATTCATGCCAACCAACAAGTCATCAAACCCAAATTTAGGACACCAACTAACTGTTTTAAAGGAACAACTAGCCAGAATATTAAAAATCAGGACTCCCCTGCAAAATCCAGACATGGGATCACTGAATCTGTAGTACAAAATGTTCACTCCGTCCTTGATCTCTGTTCTCATCCAGACTCTACTGTTTAAGCCAAGAATTTGAGTGGCTTTGTCGCTGCTCCATTTTTCTTTCACTCTTCCAAATGGTTTTCCAACCATGCCGGAGTTTCTCATTATATCCACTAATGTTGCAAGGCTTAGTCTTGTAAGGTGTTTCTTGCCTTTCTACCATCCCTTCTGGTAGCTGTCAGAAGTATAAGATAGTAGATTACGTGCAGAAATGAGAATAGTTTTGGTGGCAATCATTAATAGTGCTTTAAACAAAAAGAGATCAGAAGTCTCTGATTTCGAAATTAGTCTAGATAGGGTTAGAGTTGACTGTGCTCTAAATAATTTATTTGACAATGACTCCATAAGAAGAAAAAGTATTAGAGGGATGCCTGGGTAGCTCAGCAGTTGAGCTGTCTGCCTCTCTGCCTTTGGCTCAGGGTGTGATCCCAGAGTCGGGGGATCAAGTCCCACATCAGGCTCTTTGTGTGGAGCCTGCTTCTCCCTCTGCATGTGTCTCTGCCTCTCTCTCTCTCTCTCTCTCTCTCTCTCTCTCTCTGTCATGATTAAATAAATAAAATCTTAAAAAAGAAGAAGAAAAAATATGGGAAATCATTCTATAGAAAATAAATGCAAAGCCTGCTTGGAAACAGCCAAGATATGTGGATACTAAAGATTGAGGAGGTGGAAATGATTCCACCATTTATGGGTAACAGGTCTGTTTGAAAAAACATGATTCAAAAGGCAATTTAGAGAAATTGGTTGCCAGGGGCTAGGAGAAAGGGAAGAATAGGAAGTTATTCTTTAATGGGTTTAGAGTTTTAGTTTTACATAATGAAAAGAGTTCTGGAGATCAATAGTAGTAATGGTAGTACAACATTATGAATGCACTTCATTCCACTGAAATATACACATAAAAATGGTTAAAACGGTACATTTTAGTTATGTGTATTTTACCACAACAAAAAACATCTGAAGAAAAAAGGCTACTTAATTTTTTTCTTCCTTCAGGATCTCTTTAAACATTTTTAGTGTGGGATAATCTTCCTCCACTCTTCATTGATATCTTTTACAGAGCTCATGGGTGTCTGTTCACTTTCAGAGTCCCCCGGTCACTTTAGGTGGCAATTACAATCTTTTTTTTTGGAGGCAAATACAATCTTGATTCAGTGATCGTAATGTCCAGCTGCAATATAGTAACCCAAACTCCAAATTTTAGTTAGCAATAAAACAATTCTGTAGATCAGGCTTAATTCAGGTTGGACATATAAAGCCACTCTTTTTTTTTAAGGAAAACTGCTTCTATTATAGGTCTATTTTTATGCCATTGATCAGCTGAGGGGTTTAAGAGATATGGAACTGGTCCTACTTTATATTCTTTGTAAATTTAGTAATTGGAAGAGGGAGTCTGCCAGCCTCACTCTGGCATCCCAATACCCATTCTATTTGATGCCTTATTTAAATATACCTGCCCTATGACACAGCAATTGCACTGCTGGGGATTTACCCCAAAGATACAGATGCAGTGAAACAGCAGGACACCTGCACTCCAATGTTTATAGCAGCAGTGTCCACTACAGCCAAACTGTGGAAGGAGCCTCGGTGTCCATCGAAAGATGAATGGATAAAGAAGCTGTGGTCTATACATACAATGGAATATTCCTCAGCCATTAGAAATGACAAATACCCACCATTTGCTTCAATGTGGATGGAACTGGAGGGTATTATGTGGAGTGAAGTAAGTCAATCGGAGAAGGACAATCATTATATGGTTTCACTCATATGAGGAATATAAAAAATAGTGAAAGGGACCATAGAGGAAAGGAGAGTAAATAAGTGGGAAAAATCAGAGAGGGTGACAAAACATGAGAGACTCCTAACTCTGGGAAAAGAAGAAGGGGTAGTAGTGGAAGGGGAGGTGGGCGGGGCGATGGGGTAACTGGATGATGGGCACTGAGGTGGGCACTTGACGGGATGAGCACTGGGTGTTATGCTGTATGTTGGCAAATTGAACTCCAATAAAAAAATATACAAAAAAAGAAAGAAAAAAAGAAAAAAACAAAAAAATAAATTTGAGGCAAGTTCCATTATAAGACCCTGTTACAATGTACTGTCATGTTTGGCCTGAAGGTTGGGAAAGAGAAAGGATTCTGTGGCTATCATTCAGATTGCTGGTCCAGGACTGTCAGAGAATAAAATGTTGTGACATACTTGTATCAATGACCCAGTGTATGAGAGATGTAAGTAGCTCCAAATCAGATTTCATTGCACATCATTTTGTTAATATTACTCTCAGTTAGGATTTATTGAGCGCCTACCAACTACTAGCATTTTCAAAGTGTTTTGCCCGTTTTTATTTTTTTATTTTTATTTTTTATTTTTTTAATTAAATTCAAATTTTATTAAGGATTTCAAATTACATATTTCAATTTCTAGAATGGAATAGAATCATTTTGGAACTGGAGAGATGGCATAGATAAACACTAGATTAGAAGATTAGAGGACAGCCTAGAGTTCTTGCTCTTAATAAACTTACATTGTTTTTAGAAGTGATAGAGTTTCCTCTTTGAAAACTTAGTATTAAGATCTTGGAATGTAAAAAAAAAAAAAAAAGATCTTGGAATGTGAACACATCTTGTTATTTGTATAATACTATTCATTCCTCTCCTGAGATTTTAATTAACTACTGGAAATCCTTAACCAGTTGTGATGGTTTGTAGGAAAAAAATGCCTTGCACATGTTTTTTAATTACTGAGTGAATACAACCACACAAAGAGATAGGTGCCAGCACAGCTTTTCAGGTGAGTTAACCAAGTTGCGTAAAGTTTGAGTTATTTACCTGAGGCCACACAATTAAGTAGTAAAGCTGAGGTTTCTATTTTATGTCTTCTGAAATTGATAGAACATCAAGATTGCTTCATTATTCCCAACTAATGTTTTGTTTTGTTTTGTTTGTCTTGTTTTGTTTTACATAGAGGCCTAAAGCTATGCTATGCCCAGAGAACAAGAGTTGAAAAGCATTACTAATTGCCTTTTGTTTCATTCCTGCTAGTAGAATTCAGCTCAGAACTGACCCTCCATTCACCCTTTTTCTTCCCCTGGCATTACTAATCGCCTTTCTTTCTACCTGGAGACTTAGTCTATCAGACTAAGCAGTATTTATTTAAAAAAAAAAAAACACCCACGAAGTTCACTTTGTGTAAGCATGATCTGAATACTAACATAAACCCAAAAATTTTTTTACGATTACTATATTAACCAGATGAGTGAAGGCATCTTAAGTGAAAGATAATAAATGTAGGGAAACCTGTATCTCCTAGTTCAGATTTCTTTTGTCCTGTCATACTTTATATATCATTTAATGTACCATGTAAGAAATCTGTTTCTACTCAACCAACATTAGCTAACACTTTCTACTGTATCTGTAAAGCACGCCAACTGATGCCCGAGACATACTCAAGACTCAGGGCTAGTAGGCTACTCTATTGTTGCCCCACTCACCTTGGAGATGAATGTTTACCAAGAACTATCTGTGTTTATTGTGATACCAGTTTACAGTGCTTGTGCATGTTCTGGTAATTGTCAAATTAACTGTTGGAGAAGCAATGATAAAAAATGGGAAATAATTAGACAAAAATCCAGATGCGGTACAGATCCAGAATGACTCCTAAGTGTCTAAGTTCTCTTTGTACTTAAAAAAAAAAAAAAAGCAAAACAGGGATCCCTGAGTGGCTCAGTGGGTTTAGCGCCTGCCTTAGAGTCCCAGGATCGAGTCCCACGTCGGGCTCCCTGCGTGGAGCCTGAGTCTCCCTCTGCCTGTCTCTCTCTCTCTCTATCTCTCTCTCTCTCTCTCTGTTTCTCATGAATAAATAAATAAAATCTTTTAAAAAAAAGCAAAACAACAGGATAATCATTTATTCATGAAAGATATTAGGAGACTTTCATCAGTGCACTCTCATTCAGAGGAAGTATCTTGGGCCTATATCACAAAATTGGTAAATAGGTGCTCAGTCTCTGAAGAGGTCTCATTTTATGTTGAATAACAGGGACTGAGAATATGAATGTGACATTAAGAACCACTTCCTCCCACACACATATAAAGGTAAAGTTGGATCCCTAGACATTTATGGGACCCATAAATGATCCAAACCACCAAGTCTTTGCCTCAGCAGTAGACAAGCAACCATCCGAGAACCAGAGTCCAGCTGTGACACCATATGGCAACAACACAATGGTGTTAGAACCAGACTATGTAGTTCTCTATGTGGATAGATTTTGAGAGAATAATAGATTCTTTGGACCAAGTAAACTCTATTTTTCTTAGTTAGTGCTAGCCAGCTAAAGCCCTCAAAAAGGAGAAATTGGCCATCTTGCTAATAAGGACATGAGAGTTTTTTTTTTTTAATTTTTATTTATTTATGATAGTCACACACAGAGAGAGAGAGAGAGAGAGAGAGGCAGAGACACAGGCAGAGGGAGAAGCAGGCTCCATGCACCGGGAGCCCGATGTGGGATTCCATCCCAGGTCTCCAGGATCGCGCCCTGGGCCAAAGGCAGGCGCCAAACCACTGCGCCACCCAGGGATCCCGACATGAGAGGTTTTAAGCAATCAATTTGAAAAATAAGAGATATGACCTTGTTTGCATCCCAACCTATTGAAAAAGGACATAAACATTAAACCCCATCTTAGGAAATGTGGTTAGACTGAATATAAAATGATCTAGTTATGTTTCCAAGACAAGAAATAAATTTATGTAATATTTATTTATTTGCAAGTGTAAAAAGCTAGAGATTTAAAGAAATTATGAATTGTATAACAAGGCATTATAATATCTGCTTTTGATTTAAGGTTATTTTCTTGCTTTGGGCTCATCCAATAATTTCACTTATAGGTACATATCCTAGAGAAATTCTTTATAGTTTTTTATATTAACTTCACTGTTTTGATATTGCAGTTGGACCAATATTTGCACTCAGCTCCATCCAGGTTAGTTATTTTTTGCATCACAAAAATCATGTGAATTTGCAGTTAAAAGAACTCTGCCAAAGCAGGTAGATATCCCCTTCCTCACTCATGAAAGTGTGGGGCAGGTTTTGGCCTTGGATGAGAGCATTACTTGTTCACAGGCAGTGCCATGATTACAGATAATGTAAGAATATTAGAAGCTGCCC
The DNA here is from genome assembly GCF_011100685.1 of Canis lupus familiaris. Taxonomy (NCBI): domain Eukaryota; kingdom Metazoa; phylum Chordata; class Mammalia; order Carnivora; family Canidae; genus Canis; species Canis lupus. Next base: position 29,921,991 of record NC_049260.1, read on the forward strand.
CCTGAGGAGAAGCCAGGTAGACCATGTAAACAGATTTTAGACCCTAAGGTGCCAGACCAAGAAGTATAATTTAGGTATATGGCAGCCAGATGGAACTGAGGGAATGAGATGATTTTTAGGTGGTTTGCAACCAAGAGGGGAGAGCAGAATAGAGAAAAATTCTCTAAGAAGAAGCAGTAGTTGCCATAGATCTTTACAAAACATCTAAGGCCTTACACTGTTTAAGAGGGAGCTTTCACAGATTTTCCCATGGCCTGAAAAGCAGTGGGTAATTTATCGCTAAAGACATATTTTTCAGTTTTCACTGGGTTTGTGTACACTTTTCTAACTTCATGAAATTACCACTGGCCATGAGTAAGGTGGGGATGGGTATTGTAGCGTGGTGTAATTAGGTCCTCAGAGGGGATTATGTCTAAATCACCATAAATATTGTAAATCAGTTCCTCAACGCTAGAGAAGCAAGTCTAGAGAAGCATCTGACAGATTCTACCTCTGAGCAAATTGCTAACACTAAAAAAAATTTTTCTTCATAGCTGTATTTTTTTCACATTCAACTATTGCTTTTATTATACTAACAAGCCAATAATGAATACATTAGAATATGGGAATACATATCCATGACACACTGCAGACTCTACCATGTATGAAATACTTATAATCATTTCTTTTGACTTACAATGTACAGAGAGGAAAAGAAACACAATGTTAATTTATTTTAGTGGTAATTTTTGGAAATCTAATGATAATGATAAAAAGATGCATTTGGATTTCAGGTTCTAATATAACAACAGTTTTTAAGAAATGCTTCTGTAAATATTTTATATTTAGCCCAATACTATGAGACCATCAAAACTTTTCATGCATTGTTCAGCTTTATATACAGCTCTGTTTAGTTTAATTTTTATTTGAAGTATAGCTGACATATGATATTATATTTGTTTCAGGTGTACAACATAGTGATTTGGCAAATTTATACTCTACCACAATAAGTGTAGTAACCATCTGTCCCCACGCAACATTATTCAATATTATTGACTATATTCCCTATGCTGTACTTTTCATCTCCATGATTTATTTATTTTATAACTAGAAGTTTATAGCTAGGATCACAGTTTTTATTATGCATATTTACAAAAAAGAGGTATATCACTTTAACCAATAACAGTTAAATGAGAGCTCATGTATCTAATATGAAATTTAGAATAGAGTATTAACACCTGAGAACCCCCTGCATGCTCCTCACAGATCTCCCTTTCCTTTCCTCGCTCTAGATGGACTCACAGTCCAAAAATTTATGTCATTTTCTCTTACTTTACATTTTTACCACATAATATCATATTTAGCTTTATCTCTTTTAGTGTAATACAAATAAAACCCTATAGTGTGTCTTCTTCTGTGACTCTTGTCTGAATTTCACAAATGCTGATGCATGTGGTTGCTGGGTTTTTCATTTTTTTCCACTGTATATTATTCCAGGGCTGATTGATACAATGAATGAATATCTGTTCATTGTCCTGTGGAAAGCCATAATGGCTGATTCCATTTTTTGCCTTTAAGAGCAATGCTGTACAGAACATTCTGGTAAGCATGGCTTAGTGCATATGTGGGAGTGTTATGGACTGATGAGTGAAATTCTGGGTCATGTAGTATGCTCTTGTTTACTTTTATTGGATGATACCAAACTGTTTTCCAATTTATACTTCCACCAGCAGTGCGTGCATGTTGGAGAAGGTCATCAGGGGACACGATGGCAGGTCGACCTGTGATTTGGATTCTGGCAATCAGAGACTCCTCATCACCCCCACCCTTGTTCCGCATCTTTGGAATGTATACTCCACCCACTGTTCCCATACTAGAAGCTGTTCTAAGGCTGTAGACTTGAAAGAGTAAGTAAGGTGTTGTTGAGACCTTCTGGACAGTACACATGACCAAACCCTGTTAAAGCCTATATAACAACCTTAATATTCTGGCAGGCAAGTGTGAACATCTACTTATCTTATGGCCACCCAAGACAAGCCTTACAAGTAAATTCCCTTGCTTATTAAACCTGCCCCCTAGCAATCTGGAATGGCCTACCTTTCTTTGCTATCTCCTTGCCATCTGTATGAGGGCCCATTTGTGAGCCAACAGATATAATTCCTGTTGTTCCATCTCTTCCTGAACACGGAATTTCTGAAGAGCCTTGGGAAGAACATATCAGAACTGTGTGACTGCAGGAAGGAGGGAAACAGTGATGGATACATGGGCTCTTTTATCCTGTGGGCTGAGATGGACTCATGCAGTTTTAACTACATTGTATTTTTAGGTTTCACATGGGTGAGTTCAAAGAGATTCATGCAGGTAACTCTTGGCAGCATTGTTCCAGGAAGGGAGAGGTATAGGATTCAGCCCCAGGAGAGGGAGCTCCTGAAGGTAACTCTTGAGCAAACTCCTTAAAGGCAGTGTGGAAATGGTTGCTGCAGCAAATGAAATAGGAGTTGATGTACAAGCGTGGTACACAAGAAGTTTTATAGTTTTTGTAGCTTTTTGTTTTTGTAGGCGGCCTTTGTCAAATTAATAGTCTGTTTTTTTGTCAGCTTTACTGAAGTAAAATGAATATAAAATAAACTGCCAATTTCAAGTGTGTAAATCAATGATTTTTTACTACTGTATGTAGTTGTATAATCTCTACCATCATCAGGAGATACATTTCCATCACCCCAGTAAGTTCCCTCATGTTCCTTTGCAGTCAATCCCTCCTCACCCCACCCCCACACCCATCCTGTCACCTGGGTTTGGCAACTGCTGATCTGCCTTCCATAGTTCACCATAGAGGTCAGTGCTTCCCTTTTATCTCTAGTTCTCTAAAAATTCTTAGTAGGAAAAAATGTTGAATTCTATCAAATGTGTCTTATTGATGTGTTTAATGATCATGTGTCTTTCCCTTCTATAGACTCTTAATGTAGTGGATTTTATTGATAGTTTTATTAATTTAAAAATAATTCCTGGGATAACACCAGTTCGGTAATGATGATTTTTTTTTCAACAGGATTATATTCAGGTTGTTAGTAATTTGTTTATGGGTAGTGCATCTGTATTCATGAAATGCTTCTATAACTTTCCAAACCATACTCTTTGAAAGGAAATCATTATATAGTCCACAAGTAAGGAGTGGAGACGTGTTCTCTCTCCTTGAGGGAGAAGCATTTACATAAATTATTTGGAATTCAAAAAAAATTATTTGGAATTCTGCATGGGAGACTTGTTTCTTCTTCCTTGATTATTTGTTTATTTAATCATTTATTTATATCACAATGGTCTCATGGATATTTATTTTATACTCTGGGTTACAATTCAATACTGTGTTATTTATTTTGTTCCTCAAATGTTGGCTCTCATGTTCCTTTGACATAACCAAATCATTGTGCTCTTTTGTTTTGTTTTGTTTTGTTTTGTTTCGAACACTTCCTTTCTTTCTGTCATTGCAGGATGCTTCAAGCTCATTGTATTTTCAGCCCCAGTCCTAGAACCAATCAGCCATTTCTCCAACAAGCCCAGGCCTATAACTTTTTAGTACACTAATTAAAAAGGCTTTTTGCTACTAAGGTTATTGTGTCATCATCAAATGAATTGGAAGAAGTTGTTTTTTTTTTCTCTACTGGGAAGTTTGGTTTGTTATTGGAACTTTTTTTATTATTTCATGTTTTCTGGAACTTCCTGTGAAGCCATTATGATTCTAATGTGTTTTTTGATGGGATAATTTAAACTATTGAATCTGTATTTTGGTAGTTTTGTATTTTTTTCTAATTGAACCAATTTCAGTAGGTTGCAACTTTCTAGAAATTTTTCCTATTTTGTATCATATTTTTAATTTTTTAACAAAATTATTTATAACATTATTTATCTCTTTAATCACTAGTTATAGTATAATAGTATTGTATTGTATTAGTATTACTATTTTTCCTATTTTGTATATTTTTAATTTATTAACAAAATTATTTATAGCATTATTTTATCTCTTTAATCACTATAGTAGCCTTTTCTATTTTATTTGTTAATATGATCAGAGATTTGTGCAAGTTGTTAGTTTCTTCAAATGTTTCTTTTGTGTGTGTGTGTTTATTTTATTTTTTTATTTTTATTTTTTTATAATAAATTTATTTTTTATTGGTGTTCAATTTACCAACATACAGTGCTCATCCCGTCAAGTGCCCCCCTCAGTGCCCGTCACCCATTCACCCCCACCTCCCACCCTCCTCCCCTTCCACCACCCCTAGTTCGTTTCCCAGAGTTAGGAGTCTTTATGTTCTGTCTCCCTTTCTGATATTTCCCACACATTTCTTCTCCCTTCCCTTATATTCCCTTTCGCTATTATTTATATTCCCCACATGAATGAGAACATATAATGTTTGTCCTTCTCCGATTGACTTACTTCACTCAGCATAATACCCTCCAGTTCCATCCACGTTGAAGCAAATGGTGGGTATTTGTCGTTTCTAATGGCTGAGGAATATTCCATTGTATACATAGACCACATCTTCTTTATCCATTCATCTTTCAATGGACACTGAGGCTCCTTCCACAGTTTGGCTATTGTGGACATTGCTGCTAGAAACATCGGGGTGCAGGTGTCCCGGCGTTTCATTGCATCTGAATCTTTGGGGTAAATCCCCAACAGTGCAATTGCTGGGTCGTAGGGCAGGTCTATTTTTAACTGTTTGAGGAACCTCCACACAGTTTTCCAGAGTGGCTGCACCAGTTCACATTCCCACCAACAGTGTAAGAGGGTTCCCTTTTCTCTGCATCCTCTCCAACATTTGTTGTTTCCTGCCTTGTTAATTTGCCCCATTCTCACTGGTATGAGGTGGTATCTCATTGTAGTTTTGATTTGTATTTCCCTGATGGCAAGTGATGCAGAGCATTTTCTCATGTGCTCTTCAAATGTTTTTTGAGGCTTTGTGGGCCTCCTGTATTTTATTCCTATTTCATTTATTCATGATCTTTATTATTTATTCCCTACTATTTGTGGGAAGTTTATTATATTGTTTTTATTTTATTCTTAGGTTGGATGTCTGGCTAATTATTTTTAAATGATTCTTATTTTCTAATATATATACTGAAGGCTATAAAAATTGCTCTTAGTACCACTTTAGCTAGACCCTATAGTTCTGATATATATGATTGTGGTCACTTAGTTTAAAATATTTTCTAATTTTATTATGTTTTTTTTCTCTGACTCAAAAGTTTATACAAAAAAGTACTTCTAAATTTCCAAATTCATTCATCCTTTATTCAACCAGTATTTGTTACATAGAGATAAAATACCAGGAGCTTCTGTAGTCACTAGTGATACAATAAATAAATCAATAAAATAAAAAAATAAATAAAGCAGAATAAAAACTTTAGGCTCCAGGAGGTTGCATTCCAATGAAGAGAAACAGACAATAAAATTAATACTTGAGATAGTGTGAAATGATTTAGAGAAAAAATAAGTAGTGAGGAGGGATAAAGAATGAGTTAAGGATAGGGTATTAAAGTCCTCAGTAATAAAGTAGTATTTGTAAAATGACCTAAAAGAGATGAAGGAATGCATGTTCAGATATCTACAGGAAGGGTCCTGGCAGAAGAAATACCAAATGAAAAGTTCAGAGGTTGAGTATGGCTTAATGTGTTAATGGGACAATAGAGGCCAATGTAGCTGGAGCACAGAGTGAGGGAGAGAAGGAGATGAGATTGGAGAAACAAAACCAGCGGAAGGGGCAGGTGGGTTGCCCTTGTGGGCTATTTTAAGGACTATGTATTTAGGCTTTGTAGCATGATGTGAAGCCATTGGAGAAATCTGAAGATAGGTATAACTTATCCAGGTTAAATTTAGCCATGATCACTCTGGTTGTAGAGCTGAGAACAGAGTCAATATGGATAAAGGGGAAGCAAGAAGACATAAAAAAATGTATTGTCATTTACCTTGTAGATTAGAATATGGTCAATTTTTATAATGTTCCTCAAGTTCTTCCAGAAAACATATTCTTCGTTCATTGTATGCAACATCTTGTATGCATTCATTGAGTTAAACGTTTCATTGTGGTGTTCAAATCTTCTGTATTCTTGCTAAGTTTTTACCTGTTTGATACATTAGTTACCTCAGATATGTGTTCAACTCTCCCAGTGTAATAGGTTTTGTAATTTCCCATTTAATTTTGTCAGTTTGTGCTTTGTACCATTTGAGGATATATTATTAAGTCCATATGAGTTTAGAGTCATTACTATCTTCTGGAAAATTGAAACTTTTGATCACTATGCAGGACTCTTTTTATCTTCAATAATTCATTGGTCTTAAAATCTCCCTGGTTTGTTACAAATATATTGACACTACCTTTGTTTTGGATAGTGTTTTCCTGGTGTATCTTTCCATCATTCAACTTTCTATCTTTCTGTATTTTGGTAATTGAGGTAGGTCTCATGTAAACAACATATGGCTGGATTTTATTTTATTTTATTTTATTTTTTTAATTTTTTTTATTTATTATTTATGATAGTCACAGAGAGAGAGAGAGAGGCAGAGACACAGGCAGAGGGAGAAGCAGGCTCCATGCACTGGGAGCCCGACGTGGGATTCCATCCTGGGTCTCCAGGATCGCGCCCTGGGCCAAAGGCAGGCGCCAAACCGCTGCACCACCCAGGGATCCCTGGATTTTATTTTATTTTGTATATACTCTGGGGAAATCATTGCCTTTCAGATTGAGTTTAGTCCATTTACCTTGTTTTAGGATTACTGATATACTAGAATTAATTTCTTATATCTTCACTCATTTATTTTGTTCTATTTTTATCCCATTTGTTAACATTGCTAGTTTTTCTTGTTTATTATATCTTTCCATTATATTTAGATATAACACTGTATGTCTGCCTCTTTGATATTTATCCTGGCTATTTATTTGTTTGCTTATTTATTTATATTTTTTATTTTTTAGAGTGAAAGAGAAAGAGAGAGAGAGAGAGAGAGCGCACTCTTGAGAGTGTTAGGAGTGGTGGTGGAGGGATGAGCATGGGGCAGAGGGAAAGGAGAGAGAGAACCTTAGGCAGGCTCCATACCTAGTGCAGAGCCCAACACAGGGCTCTACCTCAAGACACTGAGATCATGATCTGAGTGGAAATCAGTAGTCACAGGCTTAACCAACTGAGCCCCCAGGCACCATTCTAGCTGTTTATATATGTATACTGTATTTAGTCTCTTTCACATTTTCCAGCGCTCCCTTTTCCTGGACTTTCTGGAGAGTTCTTTCACGTAAATCTTTCATTTATTTCTTCTCTCTTCAGCTAATTTGCTATTTAACCCACTCTCAAAAAAAGTTTTAAGATTTTATTTATTTATTTATTTGACAGAGAGAGATCACAAGCAGGGGGAATGGCAGGCAGAGGAAGAGGGTGAAGCAGGCTCCCCATGGAGCAGGGAGCCTGATGCGGGCCTTAGTCCCAGGAACACAAGATCATGACCTGAGCCCAAGGCAGATGCTTAACCAACTGAGACACCCAGGGGACCCAACTCTCAAAATTTTAACTTTAATTACTATGGTTTTCATTTCTACAAATTGTTTTGATTTTATTTCAGAACTGCAGCATTTTTATTTTTTTACTGTTTCTTATTTCTTGTTTAAATTTTCAGACCTCTATGTCTTGTTTTGAAATGTATAACCATGGTTATTTTATATTCTGGTTCTGATGATTCCAACATTGGAATTCTTTGCATAACAGATTCTGCCTCTTAGTTATGGTAACTGGTTTCTTGTGGCTTTGGTATTTTGTTTCTGTGACCTCATGTTCCTTAGACTGTGAGCTGTGGGAATGATTTGAAGACTGGATTATAGTTGTTTCCCTCAAGAACGATTTGTTTAATTCTGCCAGTCATCTAGGGGTCCAGAGAACTTATGTTAAACACTCCTCTTGAGGTTTGTGGGTATGTGAATTTGGGCTACAAATGTATGTGAGGACTGCTTGTGTTTAAATATTGTTAGGGGAGATTGTATTCCCCTGCATACAAGGTGAATGTCAAGACAGGCACATTTTCTTATTGCCCCCTTGATGTGCTAGGTTTATTTCCCATTTCCATTATATGGACAATCTATCCCTTCTGAATCCTAGCTTTAACCTGGGAGTTGCATTAGACTTGGGCAAGCCTTAGGCTCATGCTCCTGTTCTTGTTGTGCCTTTCACAGCAGCAAAGAATGCTCTGCTCTAGGTCACCAATGTTTATAGATGCCCTGAGGATAAAACCTATCTTTATTCCTCTTTTAAATTCTGGGATTTTTGTTTGCATTTTATTATTTTTTTTTTGTAATTTGTCCATTCTTTATTTCTTGATAGGTCAGCAGTAACATTTAAAAACAAGTTTATGGGATACCTGGGTGGCTCAGTGATTGGGCGTCTGCCTTTGACTCATGGCATGATCCTTGGTCCCCAGGATCGAGTCCCACATCAGCCTCCCTGTGGGGAGCCTACTTCTCCCCCTGCCTATGTCTCTGCCTCTCTATGTGTGTCTCTCATAATAAAATAAATAAAATCTTTATTTAAAAATAATAGAAAATAAAAATAAAAACAAGTTTATATTTTATGCAACTTTTTATTATTTTCCTTAAAAGGGATGTTCAGTGTCTCGAGTCTCTGCTATACTGCTTGAAATAAAAGCCACTTCACACACTCTCGCCTTCCCTTCGTACATATTATTTTCCTCTTTTATGTGTTTGACCTATGTGAATATGAAGTATATTGTTTCACTTTGACCCTTTCCCAAAAGATTATGTGCGTGAAGAAAGAGATAACTGTGATAATGAGTTAATCCTGATAATTTGATAATTATTGGTAAAAATTGGAGACAGTATTTTAGAATGTCACAGGAAAATATCCAATTATATTATCACCCAAGTCTACTAGAAATCAGCAAAATGTAAACCATAGTTATCAGTGTAAAATGTAGACAACCATTTTCCAAATTGGTAGTCCGAAAGCTGGAGGTAAAAACTGCTCGATTTAATCTCTATTTTAATGATGTGTTTCTTCACACATTCTTCAGCAATACTCGGAAATTGGACAGGTGCTATGACAAAGATTGATAAAACACAATCTCTGAACTTCTCTCTGATTTCTCCCTCGTCATTGATTTCCATTCTGGCAGCCATGGAATGTATACCTAAAAGCTTATGGAGTTTGATCATTGGCAATCAGAATCTTTTATAAAATATTGATAATGTTAGCTCCTCCATGAGAAAAAATTGTATTTGCTATTAAATGCTTGGATCAAAAAAAAAAGCAAGACATTATCTCTATATTCAAGGAGCTCACTGGGTGGTATTATAGCCTGACCAACAAAAACATAAATTTTATTGGTGCAATTAATAGAGATTTAGAGAAAGAATTATGAGATCACACAGGAAGACCTCTGATCCAGTATCATAGAGCTGAGGTGTTGAGCCATAATGGACTTTGTTGTAAAATGGAAGATTAGGGTAGTGGAGAAACAGCTGATATTCACCAATGATCCCATCTATATTTTACAGCTTGCTTTGCAGTTAGGTTAGGCCAGGTGATGAATTCTGGCCAAAGGACAACAAGCGGAAGTAGCGGAAGTCACTTAGCTAAGGCAGTTGAGAGTGAGAGTACATCATCGATTCTGCTCTGCCTGGTGACATGACCTAGGAAACTATGTGTTCTAGATGGTACGGCAACAACATGGAGAACTGGCCAGTCTTCATTAGACTTCACAAAATTGAGAAAACACATTGATTGTGTCTAGGTATGAGATGTTCCTACTATAGCTTTAGCCAATGTTAATTACCTAAATTAATATAGTAAAGTCTTTGTTTGAGATCCCCCAAAACAGACCCCAACCGTGGGATTTGGAAACAAGTTGGGAGATGACACCAGTATACACCAGTGAGGAAGTAAGATGGTAAAGAGATAATAGTGAATAAAATTTTTTTTTTCAAGCAGTTGCTGTGGGGAACTTGAGCTTGATCATGCTGGGGAATTCTGAGGGATATATATATATATATATTTCAGAGTTATTCCTAAGTAATCCCTAAGGGATGAGAGAGTGGGAGTTTTTATACACCAGCTCCTGTTGGCCATTCGTGGAGGTTACTCCTGGGAAGTGTTGATTCATCAGCCCTTTTTGCTTGCCATACAGGTGAGAAAATGGGCTTTTGTGGCCAGAAAATGCTATCAATCCAAGAAATGCAGGTGGGCACAGCATGGTTTCACTTGTAAAAAGGCACAATACAATATGGCACACCCTGGAACTATAAATAGTTGATGGCATTGAAATATGATGTGAAAGGCTGGATGGCATAAGATAGGGCTGAGGAGATAATATAACATCTAGTTATGAAGGCTCTTGTTGGCCATATTAGTACCTTTTATCTTTTGTATTGTCAGTGGCAGGAAGCTCTGGATGGATTATAAGTGCAGAAGTGATGTGTGAGATTTGTACTCTAGGCTGGTCACTGTAGAGGTTATTTGAAAGATGGAATTGAAGTGGACCAATTCAGTGATTGCTATAGCTCTCCAGTGATGAGACCACAGGACTTGAAACTATGACAGTGATAATAGAGACAGTCCTGAATATGGCTAATATTTGGCAGTCAGTATATGGTACATATACATTATTTTCTTTAAGTTTTTTTTTAATTTATTTGAGAGAGAGAGTACAAGAGGGTGGAGGGGCAGAGGGAGAAGCAGAAGCAGACTCCCAGCTGAGCAGAGAGCCTGATGGGGCTAGATCCGGGGAACCTGGGATCATGATCTGAGCTGAAGGCAGACACTTAAGTGACTGAGCCAACCTGGCACTCCTAGTTTTTTTATATAATAAGTCTTTTAATACAACCATATCAATAGGAATTATTATTATTATATCCATTTTTAGGAAACTGTGGCTGAGAAAGTTTGAGAATATACTTTGCTGAATATCAGAGTTAAGAGGTAGATGAGCTTGGACACAAACCCAGGATATGTTGTTTCAGAGTCTGCACTCTTAACAAGTCCCAACACCAGCTGTTGGTCAAAAAGAATGAATTTGCTAACAGTATTTGGTAAAATGAGCAAACTGCGGTGATTTCTAAGGAAGAGGAAAGTGTGAAGAATGACTACATTTTTTACCATGGCTTAAAGATAAGATGCACATTTATAAACAATTTTTTTAAAAGAAGAGATAATTCTTTATTGCATAAAATGCTACTAAGAGGCATTTAACAGCAAAAAAAAAGTGTTTGAAGTTTATTTTATCTCTACAGTTATAATAAAATAAATGAACCCTGAATTGCACTAATTTCTTCCAAGAAACTGGTACACAAATTTGTGGCCAAAGAGGTAAAATATGAAATAGCTCAATGGCAGAGAGTATAGTATTTTGTTTACTGGCAATTTGGCAGTCTTCTGGCCTAGGAATAAATGGCCCTTTTGGCAGGAGGGGCTTATTTTTGTCATGATGTGAAAAGCAAACCAAACCATGGATAAATAGTTGCCTTATTTATGGTGGTCATTTTACATAGATTTAAATTTTTACATATTTCTCTTAGAGACAAAGATGTGCTATGCTTCAAGAATTCTTTCTCTAATGATGGCTGAAATTATGTAGAAAATGAGCTCGAATGTTACTTTTGGTGGTACTGACAGCCAAATGATCACCATGAGTGTTGCTGTGGTTCTGTTGTATACACTGAGGGTGACAGTCATTAACTCTTCATTTGGAAGTACATTTCCTGGGATCAATGCTTTAGAAATATATTTCACAGACTAGGTGAGTACCATAGGTGAAACTTGTGAAATCTTGTTAGGAGCTGTATTTTCTTATAAGAGACGGTTAGAATTGACAATATTATTGTTGAGCTGATTGAGGCATAATGATTCTTTAAAACTGTGATTAAAAAACATATAACATGAAACATATAACATGAACTTTACCATCTGAACCATGTTTTGAGTAGAGTTTAGTGGTGTTAAGTATATTCACGTTGCTGTGAAACAGATCTCCAGAACTTTTTCATCTTGCAAATCTGAAAGTCTGTATCCATTAAACAGTAATTCCCCTTGCCCACCTTCCTCCAGTCACCTGGTGACCACCCTTTTACTTTCTGTTTCCATGAATTTGACTGCTTTAGATACTTCATTTAAGTGAAAGCACACAGTATGTATGTTTTTGTAACTGGATTAATTCTCTTAGCATTCTGTCCTCAAAGTTCATCCATGGTGTAACATGTGACAAGATTGTCTTCCCTTTTAAGACTGAATAATATTTCATTATATGTATATACCGCATTTTATTTAATTTTTTAGTTGTCCATGGACAGTTAAGTTGCTTCCACCTCTCAGCTATTGTGAATAATGCTGCAATGAGCATGCAGGTGCAAAAATTTTTTTTTATATCCTGCTATCAATATTTTGGATATGGGATTGCTGGATTGTGGGGTAGTTCTACTTTTAATTTTTTGAGGAACCTCCATACTGTGTTCCATAGCAGTTGTACCATTTTACAATCCCACAGCAATGCATAAGAGTTTCAATTTCTCCACATCCTTAGCCACACTTGTTATTTTCCATTTTTTTGATAGTGGCCATGCTAATGGATGTGAGGTGATAGCTCATTGTGATTTCAAATTGCATTTCTCTGATGATTAGTGATGCTTAGCATCTTTTCATATGCTTGTTGGCCATTTATATATTATCTTTGGAAAAATGTCTATTAAAGACTTTGGCCTATTTATTAATTGGGTTATTTTATTTTTTTGTTGTCGAGTTGTAGTTTTTAAAATATATATATATATATATATATATATATATATATATATATATTCTAGATGTCAATCCCTTATCAGATATATGGTTTGTAATTATTTTCTCCTTTTTGGTAGGTTGCCTACTTACTCAGTTGAGAATTCCTTTTGATGTATAAAAGCTTTCAAGTTTGATGTAGTCCCATTTGTCTATTTTTTTTTTGCTTTTGTTTATTCTTTTGGTGTCATATCCAAGAAATCCTTGCAAGTCTAATGTCATGAAGCTTTTATCCTACTTTTTCTTCTAGAAGTTTTACAGTTTATAGGTCTTATATTTAGGACTTTAATCCGTTTTTTAAAAAATATTTATTTATTTGATAGAGAGAGAGAGAGAGAGAGAGAGCAAGCAGGGGTGGGGCAGAGGGAGAGGGAGGGGTAAAGAATCCCAAGCAGACTCCCTGTTGACTCTATCTCACTACCCTGAGATCATGACCTGAGCTGAAATCAAAGTTAGACACTTAACTGACTGAGCTACCAAAGTGCCCCTTTTTAATCCATTTTGATTCATTTTTATATATGGTATAAGATAAGGGTTCATTTTCCTTTTTTTTTTTTTTTTTGTGTGGATATCTAGTTTTTCCAGCACTATTTTTGAAGAGAGTATCTTTTCCCTATTGTGTGGTCTTGGCACTCTTGCTGAAGATCAAATGACCATATATGTGAGAGTGTCTTTTTGGGATCTCTGTACTATTCCATTCATATATTTGTCTGCCTTTTTTGCCAGCACCACACTGTTTTTTATTACTGTAGCTTTGTAATATGTTTTCAAATCAGGAAGTGTATTGCTTCTTGTTTCTTCTTCCTTAAGATTGCTTTGACTATCTAGGGTCCCTTGAGATCCCATATGAATTTTAGAATTTTTTTTTTACCATATCTGCAAAAAGTGCTGTTGAGATTTTGATAGAGATTGCATTGAATCTGTAAGTCCTTTTGGATAATATGGACATCCTCACAAAATTAAATCCCCTAGTCTATGAACATAGGATGTCTTTCCATTTATTCATGTCTTCTTTAATTCTTTTTAGCTGTGTTTCATCGTTTTTAGTGCATAAGCCTTTCTTTTTTAAAGATTTTATTTATTTATTAGAGGCAGAGAAAGGCAGAGACATAGGCAGAGGGAGAAGCAGGCTCTATGCAGGAAGCCTGATGTGGGACTCGATCTCATGACTCCGGGACCACGTCCCAAGCCAAAGGCAGACGCTCAACCGCTGAGCCGCCCAGTTGTCCTTGTGTGTAGGCCTTTCATCTCCTTGGTTAGGTTTATTCCTAAGTGTTTTATTCTATTACATGCTATTGTAAATTAAATTGTTTTCTTAATTTCCTTTTCAAATTGTTTTTTGTTAATGTATAGAAATGTGACTCATCTCTGTATGCTGATTTTGTATCCTGCAACCTTGCTGAATTCATTTATCAGTTCTAACAGGTTTCTTTTTTTTTGGTAGAATCTTTAGTGTTTTCATAGAATCATAGGATTTTCATATCATCTGCAAAAAATAGATATAATGGTTTTGAAATGCCTGTCAGGTGGCCTGGCACCACAGCTTTGGCTGTAAAATTATATCTTAATCAATTGACAATGAATTTTTTCTATTGCTCTATCCAGGGAAAGAAGTACATTGAGCTTTAATTTCAGTGAGTCAAAATAACTGACATCAGACTGTATCCAAATATAAATGATGTGTCATTTAAAAAAAATTTAAGGATTTTGTTTATTCATGAGAAACACAGAGAAAGGCAGAGAGAAGCAGGCTCCCTGCGGCGAGCCCGATGCAGGACTCAATCTCAGGACTCTGAGATCACGACCCCAGCAGAAGGCAGACGCTCAACTACTGAGCCACCCAGGTGCCCCTGATGTTTCATTTTTATGCACCAATACTAATTATCGACATTTCTACTTACTGATGCTTTTGCATCTATAAATTGAAGTGAAATTTAAATTCTATATCCCCCAAAGATTATTTTTACAGCACTGTACATAGACAAGTGTATAGTATGTAGGTAAATTTCATCACAACCTCAGAAAGGTATTTCTTTTAAAGGCTTAACAAATGAGATTAATAGTCAACCAAGAGCAATAGCATCTCACAGTTGGAAAGAAGTTTTGTCAACACGATTCCTTTCATCCCCACAATACTGTCATAGAAATAGCTATGGTCATTTCCTTTTCCCAAGTTAATTTAAAATATTTATTAAATTTTAATTATTCATTTAAGATTATTTTATATCTCCTGGTCTTTTCTACTTATAAAACAATTAAAAATACTCCTAGCCTGTGAATCTTTTTGAAACCTTCACCAATAGGGGGCACCAATAGGGGGCACCTGGCTCAGTGGTTGATTGTCTCCCTTTGGCTTGGTGGGTGGTTTGTGATCCTGGGGTCCTGGGATCGGCTGGCATTGGGCTCCACACGGGGAGCCTGCTTCTCCCTCTGCCTATGTATCTGCCTCTCTCTCTGTGTCTCTCATGAATAGATTAATAAAATCTTAAAAAAAAAAAAAAGAAACTCACCAATAGGAATTTGAGTCACTGGTTTCATGTAAGTCTTAGGAAACTGTGATAATGTATCCAGAAAACAATCTACTGAGGATAGGAATAAGTGCATAAGTAACAATTTGCAGATTATGAGCCAACCATCCATTGAATTCCACAGGCACCCCACAAAGAAACACCTGCTTGAAAAGCAGAGCAGAGAAACAGGCAGCAGGTGCCACGCTCTTGGCATTTGATTGGAGAACAATCTCTGGTTCCATCAAGGCAGAAAGAGTGTGTTCATTTTTATAGCTGCTGTTGTTCCGTTCCCTAAAAATGCAGGGTTACACTTATAGTTTCTTTATAAATGGATAGAAAATATCTCCACATTTCCAAACTGACACATTTTCAATACCTATCAGTCTTTCAAACTTGCTAAAATTGTTGTTTATTTACTTACTGGCTGACTGATCCCTTGTGAAACTTTATTTTTCAGTCATCAAAACTAGCTTATTTGGCAATGCATAATAAAAATAAGGTAATATTCACTGAATTATATTATTTCAATTCAAAACGACCATTTCAAGCTATGACTCTTCCACTACCTATAAGATCTTGAATTAGGGAGTTAACTAACCTCACAGTTTTGTTTCTTATCTGCATAGTAGTGTTGCTCTGATTACTAAATGCACATGTTCCAAGGTATAATTGCTGAATGTATGTTAGTTGCTATTTTATGCTAAAATACTTTAGAAATAGGACTGTCTGGGTGGCTCACTCAGCTAAGTCTCTGCCTTCTGCTCAGGTCAGGATCTTGAGCTCCCTGCTCCGCAGGGATCCTGCTTCTCCCTCTGCCTCTCCACCCACCATTGGTGCCCTCTCTCTCTCTTTATCTCTCTCTCTTATGCGCTCTTGCTTGCTTGCTTGCTCTCCCTATCTCTCACAAATAAATACATAAAATCTTTTTTAAAAATAAAATAAAATACCTTACAAATACCAAGATATAATAAATGAATTTGAAGGGTTTCTTAATGATCACCTATCCCAATCCTACATTTAACTGGTGAGGAAATTGAGTGAATTGCTGGTGATTACAAAATTAGTTAGTGGCAGAATTAAGGTTTGGATCTAGATTTCTTAACTGATACTCTAATTTTCATGAATGTTTCTTAATTCTAGGTCTTAAATAGAACATGTCTTAGTTTTTTAAAAAAGGAAAAGAAACAGTTAAAAGCAGTTGCTGACTACCCATGGCAATTTCTAGTTGTAATAGCACTTTCATGAATAAAGAATCCAATAAATAAATATTATAGTAACTCCGGATGTTAGATGTAGAACGAGATAAAGTGGCCAGATGGTTCATTTCAATGTAAAAATATTTTTCTTGCCTATTTCAAGACTCTTCAAAATCTAAAAGAAAGCATGTTCTTCTCTGATTTAGGAGGAGAAAAACCAGAACAGTAAAAGTGCAACTGTTGAGAGAGGAAAGGGTTGGGTTGGGGTAAGTTTGAAATTATCACCTCACAAAATTTTATCTTGCAATAAAGAGGGGGTGGATCCTTCTTGATTTTTCTGTGGAGAGGGTAAACTCCAGCAGAATGAAAAGAGAAAATTTCAAATTATTTTGAAAACTAATGCTTTCTGTATTGTCATAACAAGTGTAAACTTGCTAAGTTGATTAAAATTTCAGTATTGAGCTAATTGTCACACACAATACTGAGCATCTTACACATGCTGAGTTAATTCACCTTTAGAGTTATCCTGTGAGGTTGTACCACCTCCACTTTTGGTTGAAGAAATCGAAGCTTGATGTAGTTGTTTATTGAAATTACAGAATCAAAGTTTTATTCTGGTTTTCTTTAAAAAAGATATTGGGTTATAATTCTGTGAGGTCGCTATGCCACAGGATAGTCCAGTAGAAGCCCCACACTCACTTCCACTGGCTGCCCCATGGATTAGAGCAGAACTAGGATTGACATTCAGCCTGTAAGAACTGATTCAGCTAAAATGATTGTTAACGTTTGGCAATACTACTGCACCACTTGGTGACTGCTGCTGCCACAAACTTCCACATGGATCTCCGCTCCCCTGCTTTGTACTGGCTTTCCTGACACCTCCTTACCTGGCAATTTTTAGATTTCCCCATAGTCTAATAGGGAGCAAGCATAGCTGGCATGGCAGAAGGTTACTATACCCTGCCCAGGGCTTTGCCAGCAGCAAAGTGAGGGAGAGTGAACCTACCTGCCTCCTGCTTTTTTCTCATTCCATTGGCCAAAACCCACCTGGAAGCCAGAGAACAAGGGAGTCTAGGATATGTAGTCTGTAGAAGCCAGCCTCCTAGAGGCACAGAATCAATCCGGGTACAGGTAAGAAAGGATCTGGTGGGGCAGATGGAATATAAGCAGCATGGCAGTGGAATGGGAGATCATTACAGAAATTAAAATGAGCTCTAGAGCAATAAATAAATCTGCAGTTCTGGCACAGCTGAGTTTATGGCCCTATGTTCATGTCTGATATAGGAACCCTAAAAAAAGAAGGAAAGCAGAGGATTTGGGTTTCAACTCTTTCAAGGTCTAGTAGGTTTATGCTGCTGTTTTTTCCTCTTCTGATCTAGAGGTTTTTGAAATAACTCTGGAGGGGTCATAGCGGTTATAGATTCCAGAGAAATTTATGAAGACACAGGGCCCTGAATTTGTCCATCGTCCTCCAACTGTTGGAAAATGTCAACTCTTACCTCAAATTTACTAATAGTCACCTTGTTGAAGTGGGAATATGTACTTAAGAGATGCACTCAGGATAATAATCCTTGGAGTTAGACTGTGGGGCTACTGGCTTTTCAGAACCCTGGAAGGCTGAGGCATGGATCTTTTTTTAGGAAGACCTATTTAGGAAGACCTTACTTTCTCTCAACAAATAAGTAATGTGAATATGCTTCTTTCAGCTTTGTTCAAGAGATAATATATATACATCTTTTAAACAGAAACATACAGATTCTTATGTTAAGTCTTCTAGGAGGATGATGTAAGCGTGATTACAGAAGAGCAATGATATAAAAGTCTGAGTATAAAAGAGCAGGAATTTGAATTTTTTGCAATTCTGACTGAAATTTACTCACATTAGAGTATCACAGGAAGCTGTGTATGATGGAGGAACCCAGAGTCTAGAGAAAAGGCATGTAAATGTGTGATGCCTCTGAATGAACTGTGTTGTCACCGTACTTCCATCAAGTTTTATACAGTTGGTTAATGAATCTGGAAATTACATTACTTCCATGTATTAGTTTTCTGGGGCTGCTATAACAAAATTCTACAAACCAGATGGCTGAAACAACAGAACTATATATTTTCACAGTTCTGGAGGGTAGAACTGTTTAAGGTGTAAGTGGGTTTAGTTTCTACTGAGGCCTCTATCCTTGATTTGCAGATGGCCACCATCTTCCTCTGCCCTCATATGGTCATCCTTCTGTCCATGTTGTTTGTGTCCTAATTTTTTTAGTGACATCAATTATATTGGATTATGGCCCACCTAACAACCACACTTTAACTTAATTCTTTTTTATTTTTTTAAAGATTTTATTTATTTATTCATGATAGAGAGAGAGAGAGAGAGAGAGAGGCAGAGACACAGGCAGAGGGAGAAGCAGGCTCCATGCCGGGAGCCCGACACAGGACTCGATCCTGGGACAACAGGATCGCTCCCTGGGCCAAAGGCAGGTGGTAAACCACTGAGCCACCCAGGGATCCCCACTTAATTCTTTTTTAAAGACCCTATCTCCAAATATAGTCATTGCTGGGGGTTAAGGCCTCAATATATGAATTTGAGAGGGACACAACTCAGCCCTCAACACTCTGTGAGGTCTCTTATCACTGATCCATAACCCTTGACACGCTGTACTTTAACATGTACTGTGTGCAATATGTATTGACATATTTTAGTTGAATGTCTATTCAATATCCATTATCTCTTCCTCTTCTTCAGACTTCCAAGATAATTCCCTTAAGTAGCCATCAGTTTATGGTGGTCATTCAGCATATTCTGTTTTATTTATTTTTTTCCGTTTTATTTTGTAAAGATTTTACTTATTTATTTGAGAGAGAGAGAGAGAGAGAGAGAGAGAATGAGCTATGGGGGGGGGGGAGCAGAGGAGATGGACAAGTAGACTCTGTGCTCAGTACGGAGCCCAACATGGGGCTCAATCCCAAGACCCTGAGATCATGACCTGAGCTGAAATCAGGAGACAGATGCTTAACTAACCGAGCCACCCAGGTGCCCCCCGATCTCTTTAGATCAGTCAGCATATCCCTTTTTCTTTGGCCAGTCACTGGTGCAGTGCTGAGCATATGCTTTATGTCATCTCAGTTACTATAAACTATAGGTTTCCTTTTACAGTGGCAGGTATTTTTTCTCTGAATATGGACAAGAAAACATATAAGCTTTGGAGTTGTTGGCAGCCATCTTGTGACCATGGAGGGGAGCCAGATCCAAGATGATGCTGTAGAGGGAGACAGATTAAAAGGGTCAAGACTTTTGCAGATCCCACTGATCTATTTAATCAAACCATCCTTGAAATTCATCCCACATCTGGATTTTCTCACTATGTAAACCAATAAGTTACCTTTATTGTGTGGGGCATATTCAGCCTCTTTTTTTTTTTTTTTTTTTTTTGCAGCTGACAGCATTCTGATACAAGGCAGTGATATTTTGTATTTTTGGTCTTTCAGAGATAACCTTCCATCAAATCAATAAATATTTTTGGTTCATCTTTTTTTAAAGATTTTATTTATTTATTCATGAGACACACACACACACACACAGAGAGAGAGAGAGAGAGAGAGAGAGAGAGAGAGAGATGGGCAGAGACACAGGCAGAGGGAGAAGCAGGCTCCATGCAGGGAGCCTGACATGGGACTCGATCCCAGGTCTCCAGGATCACACCCTGGGCTGAAGGTGGTGCTAAACCACTGAGCCACCTGGGCTGCCCTATTTTTGGTTCATCTGTTATGTATATGACAGTCACTCTACTAGGTGCAGGAGAGATACCATTATACACATTAGATAACACTTTCTTTCTTAGCTTATAGTCTACTATAGGAGATAGCCTTTAATTAAATAATCACACAAATAAATGTACAATTGCAATCTTTGTTGAGCACAATAAAAGAAATATACTCAAGTTTATAAAAGACTATAAAGAGAAGGGCTCACTTAGTACTTGTTCCAGTTAAGGTTTCCTTAAGGAGGGGACATTTGCCCTGTAATTTGGAAGAAAAGCATCAGTTAATTAGGTGACAGAAGGGAACCACATGGGCAAAGTCTCTGAATAGGAAGGAAGATGGTACAGCATTGAAGGAACTAAATGAATGCCACTGTGGGTGGCTCACATAGATTAAATGGGAGAGGGTATGGCATGGTATTCTTTTAAAACAATACTTGTTGCAGGATCTGAGGTCTGGGACTTCTCTCGTGTTATTTAAAAACAAATTATGTGCCATTAGTTTGTAGTGTTCCTTACCACAAAGGTGAGACAAGAGAAACTCCCCATCATAAATTTTATGCTGAAAACAACTTGGAGATTTCTTTCTCCATTTTACCTGGAAGATCTGGCATAGTCAATACATGTAAGGATTAGCGGAGGGCTTCTGTGTGTAAACGGACACTTGCGTATATGTGTGTGTATGTATTCGTAGATGTGTGTGTCTATTTTTAAATGTGTGTATGCATATTTATGAATTTATGTGTATGTGTTGGATATGTGCATGTATTTATGAATGTGTGTGTGTGTGTGTGTGTGTGTGTGTGTGTAGCAAATGCACTAAGCAGAGGCTTGGCTCTGTCCATGCTGTGGGGCCAGGCCTCAGCAAACATATATAGTTCCTTTCAGAATTTATTGTTATAAAGGGATTTTCCTCTAGGATTGTCAAAAGGTTATATTAGGACAAATGGAACATTTATCAAATTCTTCAAAGTTTATTGCAAACATCATCATCAGTCCTTTCTGGCT
Organism: Canis lupus familiaris; assembly: GCF_011100685.1. NCBI lineage: Eukaryota > Metazoa > Chordata > Mammalia > Carnivora > Canidae > Canis > Canis lupus. Next base: position 29,943,261 of record NC_049260.1, read on the forward strand.
CCTTTCCTCTGGACTCCCAAAAGAATATGTGGGGCCTGTCTATCTTTCTGCCAAGAGTCAAGTTCCAAGAGCAGAGAGAAGTCATGGTTTGAACAAAAACCAAACTCTGACCCTTTGAGTACCAACACTTAATTTTTTAAATTTCTTCTGTCAAAGAAATGAATGTATAAACGAAGTCTTCCTTACGGAAAATGTCTGCAAAATTTGCCTTCAATTTCCTCATGCGGTAGGGCGTCAGGTCTATGGTCTGGTTGGTGCATCAGGAGACTCAGCAAAAAGAACTACCTGAGAGGAGAATATTAGGCAACACCTTTACAGACACTTTACAAACCCCTAATTTAATAACAAAGTGGACGTGTTTTAATAAAATATTTTCAGCTATTATATGCTAGAAGGAGTAGGAGATATAAGAAGCTATCCTTTCTGTAAAGTATGTTGTATTTGTGAGTCATCTAATATGGCTATGTTATGCTTAGTTATATAGGTAAATGTGAAAATAGTGAAGGTACATGAAATATTAAAATAACAGTCTGAATAGAAAAGAGGAAATGCTGCTTGACAGGAGAATATTAATTGATAAATGAATCCTAGCCATCGGTCATGTTAATTCAGAGAAGAACAGTATTTTTGCAGCTATAGAAAGCAGTGCCATTATTGAAAACAGACAGAAATTGAATTTAACAAATGGAAGGGATTTGTTAATCAGGATTACACATGGCTGCTAGCTCAAGAAAACCCTCTGAACAGTGGCTTCACACACAAAAAGTCTAGGAATAGGCAATCCACGGTATTAAGAGGCTCCATATTCTTTTCAAGCACCCACACTTCTTTGATTTTCCTGTCTTACCACATGTGGTTCGTAGTTCCAAGGGGGCTGTTTCGCTTCCACTCATAATGTCTCCCCATTTTCCAGGTAGGAAGGCAGGAAAAATATAAAAGAAAAAGAAAAAGATTTTTCTCTTCCTGATCATTTGCATTTTTAAAAATGTTTTATTTATTTATTCATAAGAGACACAGAGAGAAAGGCAGAGACATAGGCAGAGGGAGAAGCAGATTCCCTGCGGGGAGCTGGACATGGGACTCCATTCCCAGACCCGGGATCGTGCCCTGTGCCCAAGGCAGATGCTCAATCACTAAGCCACCCAGGCTTCCCTGCGTTTTTATTTTTTGATGATGATCTTCATTAAAGATTTTGGTGTGAGTCTTGTCACATGGCCTCCTCGAGCTGCAAGAGTAACTGGGAAGTCAAGTATTTTCCTGTCTAGATTTAATAGTAGAGGAAAGTGAAGAATAGGGAGTTGATATAGTTGTTGAGTGAGCCAACATATAACATCTGCCTCAGGGGTAACTGATCCTAGCACACAGTCTGTATGTCTGAACTGCAGAGGAATAAAGCCCAGGGTATATATTGTAGGGGGCAGTAACAAAACCTTACTGGTTAAAATACAGGAAGCATTAAAAAGGCAGTGAGGGAAAAATACTACAAAGATGGTTGGGGCCTGTACTAGGTTGAATAGTATCCAGTCAAAATTTATGACCACCTAGAAGCTCAGAATGTGACCTCAGGGCATGACCCTGCTTATACCTTGATTTTGAACTTTGAGCATTTAGAACTGTGAGAGAATAAATTTCTGTTGTTTTAAGGCATTCAGTTTATGGTACTTTGTTATGACAACCCTAGGAAACTAATACAGAGCCCTATTGTGAAGTTCATGGAGTAGCAGATTTAGAATTGAATCATTATACTGTCACTCAGTATCTCAAAGTGTTCTTAAATGTCTTATAAGATGTTGGAAGATGTTCTGCAACAAATGATTTTGATGGACCAATCAATTTGAGAAGTACTTCATACCTTAGCTCTAACCTGGAAATTCACATTGAGTTTTGGGGACATCAAAGGTTATGAGAAGTAGAGAAATTGACTTTACTCTGTTCACCTTGTATTTTACACATATATTTGACTACAAATTACTGTAATCTGTAATCAAACAAACAGCATGTAACGTATCCAGAAACATAGTGTTCTGAGGATCTTGGGTGGGAGATGCTAATGTAAAGAATGACAAGTCTCTGAAGGGGTAGTAGGACTGGTGTTACATTTAAGAAAGGGAATCCTGCAGAAGTGTGTAAGATAAAGTGGAGAGGAAAGGAGCAGGAGGCAGGGAGAGCAAATCTGAGCAGAGAGGGTGGTGGTGACAAGAAAAAGATTAGTGCCGCAGAGATAACCAAGTGAGAACACACAAGGTGTGAAGACATTAGCTGCATAACTCTTTCCCATTTACAAAACGATGACAGCATTAAATAGACCTTTTTACATGTGAATGTGAAATTTCTTTTGTGAAATTTTGGACTAGTGTTCACTGTAGCCCTGTAGGAGTTTCATTATTATTTTATTTTGGTTTATCTTACCTGGATATATGTAATATACATTTTTCTATTTTACCTGAATGTGATATTCCTTTAAAAAAAAAAGATTTATTTTAAAGAGAGAGAGGGAGAGAGCAAGTGAGCAGGGTGAGGGGCAGAAGGAAAGAGAATCTCCAGCAGACTCTCCACTGAACACAGAGCCCAAGGAGAGGCTTGATCTTATGATCAAGAGTCAGATGGTCCACCAACTGAGCCACCCACAAAACCCAGGTGGCTTTCATTTCTAAACAAGTTCGAGTATCAATAAATTAGTTTAAAAAGTTTACCTAAAAATATCTGTCATTAGCTTGTTTGTACCATATCCCTTCTTCACATCTGTCTAAAATTAATACCAGAATACTCTAGGCTTTGATGACAGGTAATCCTCTGAAACTTTTTGCTCCCACTGCACCTAACAATTCTATGCCAGGTTGAGTGCTATAGATTTTTTCTATTCCTACTTGAGGGAAAAACTGAATAAGAAATGGCAGTTGCATTTTAAATTGAGGTAACATTTAGAAATGATTTAAGAAACTTGATTAATGACAACACAGACTTTTAAGATTCAATCATTAGGAGGCTTGTTTTTACCTTTTTCAAGTTTGAAGCAGGTTCTAAATAATGTTCCATCAACCTGTTATAAAGCATTTATAAATGGCATTGCATAGAATTATTTACATGTCTCTTGAACATGATAAAACACTTCTTATAATAAATTATTATGGAAAAGGCAGTGCTATTAATCATTCATTAAATGTTAATAACATTTGTCAATGTTTATTTCCCTTAAAGTGGCAAGAAAAATAGGTATTTCATATCGAAAAATATCAACTGAAATAAGGATTTTATTTTTTTCCAGATTTGACTTTAGACTGAAACAGATTTTTACCTTTTACAAATTCTAGTTACTGACATTAGTGTAAATGCAAAGAACACGTTTGCATGTTTTATGGCACACAGTCTTGACAGTAAAGAAGAGCTCTGTGAGAATATAATAATAAGTAAGGAAAAACTTAAAGTTGGATCATGAACTATAATTTTATTTTATTTTTTATTTTTTTCATGTACTACAATCTTAAACATGTATTGTTTAACAAAGAAAGTGTCCCCAAATACTCATTTATATTCTTATTTAGTATATTTATGCCATTTTCTTGTGGTGATCAGTTAAGTTAGAAATATTCAAATTAATAGGCCCCTGACAGCATCAAAATACTTTGGCATTTCCACACCAAGGAAAACCTGGAAGAAAAGTCAAATTTGGGCCAGACTGAACAAAAGAGCTTCATTTTGAACTTTGCTTTGTTGAATTTAGATCTTCAGGAATATAGGATTATGTATGTATGGTCTCCTTTTCATGACAGATACTTCATGGCAGAAGACTTCATGGAAATATACTATGACTTTCACAGAGAGGCTTTTCTGTAGAAGTCCTCAAACTGAAAACAGGCAAGCTGCACCTTATAAATCAGATGACCTAGGTTCATATCTTCCTCTGTGTTTACTTCCCTTTGATTATCCTCCAACTCAGGTCTTTTAAAGCCCTGTTCAAGGAACCCTGGGTGGTGCAGTGGTTTAGCGCCTGCCTTTGGCCCGGGGCTCGATCCTGGAGACCCGGGATCGAATCCCACGTTGGGCTCCCGGTGCATGGAGCCTGCTTCTCCCTCTGCCTGTGTCTCTGCCTCTCTCTCTCTCTCTCTCTGTGACTATCATAAATAAATTTAAAAAAATAAAAGCCCTGTTCAGTGGAAAAATCAAGGGGTTCCAAAGACCCTCTTTGAGAAGGTAGGCATTTAAGATTCCCGATTCTGCTTCATCTGGAGCAGTTCCATGTGAACTGAATTTTTTAAAAATGTCAAACTGAAACCACTACTTTAACCTTTAATAAAGTCAATAGTGCTGTGAGATGTTTAGAGATGAGTTTTGTAGCGATTAGGGAGTTTCTCTACTTGTCTCTCTTCCAACCTCCTTTTCAACCCCCAGCCAATATGGTGGTCTTTATAGCAAGAAACACAGAGAAAATAAATTTCAGGAAATATTTGGGGGCTTTGGGATATAATGGTGATTGCTCTCTGGGAAATTCTCATCCCATTACTATCAGATTTTTTTTTTAATAGGAAGGTCATACTTTTCTTCCCTAACCTAATTGTTTTTCTAAGAGTTGTAGACATGGCTGGCAAAATAAGTCAGAAGTATGAAGAGGTAACGTGAAGTTTACAGTACATCCATTCTGGATTAACATAACTATAAATTTATTTCCTCAAGGCAGATATCTGTGATTTGGAAAAGCTGTCATTTAACATACCTTCAGATAGGCACAGAATCAACTGATTGGTGAAATATGGATGAGATTTCAAAGTATCTATCTATAAGCACAAGGTCTGCTTGATTACTATATGGTATAATAAATTCCTAAATTCTTGGTTTAACATTATTTAACTAATTTTGTCATGTTTTTTTATAAAGACACACATATTTGCTGATATGATTTTATTCAGTAAAAACATCAAAATAACATATTTTATTATAAAAAATTTAACCATTGTTATTGAGTGCTTACTAATATCTAGGCAGTACACTAGGTACTTTACATACATTATTGCATTTAATTCTTAAAATAATCCTGTTACCTATTATTATAGTCATTGTAGGCGGGGGTTACATAGATTTGTCAGATTAAGGATGTATCAATCTATAGATACGACCATTGATTTTTGGTGATAATCAAAGTAATATAACAACACATATTTGACCACTACATGTAATTTGCAGTATCCTGGCCTATTAGTAGTTAGCTTTTTTCTCAGAAAGCATAATGGGATATTTTCATATTGTATTATAAATAAATCTTCTAGAAAATATGAATGCTCTGCATCAGAAATAAAGAACAAAGACATAAAATGAACATACCAAAACACCAAAGTAATCCCATTTTAATTGATCAGACTAATATTTTATAATGTCATTGCTCATACCAACCACTGTTCTCATTTTACATTTGGATGTATACCTTCTAAATACTAATATAGATATATATTGATAGCTACATAGAATATGTTTAACTAGGATCACATTAGTTTTATCACTGATATGCTTTTAAAAACTTAAGGTAAGGTTCGCTTTATGCATATACTGAGAAATTACTTGAAGCCATAATTTCTAATGGTTGTATTCCATCTTATTAATTAAATTATCTGTTTTTGAGTATTTAATTTATTTTCTGATACAGTACTTGATTCTTGCAATCATAATTTGCAACCTTAATCCTGTGCTCATGATAAATCTAAAGTTTCATATCTGTTCAGAGCTATATATAATGCTGGATGTATGTTTTACTATGTAAAAGATGGTTATTAAACCATAATATCTATATTATCTAGGGTGGTATAATTTTATTTGAAATGGGAATATGATAAACAGTTTATATCATATGTCTTGTTGACTAATCTTAATGGCAAAATGACCATGGCTTTCAGATTAAAAACTGTCCTTAAGACTTCAGTTTAATAAGTTAGAGAAGAAGAGAAAAGGTGAAAGGAAATTATCGGTTATCATAAACCAACTCAAACAATCTATAATTCCTCCTTAGTCCTGTGATACATAACTAAACATACTTCTGCTGTTCCAGGATACTTTATGAATGATGACAAACATACTCAGGTATTAGTAAAGTCTTCTTTTGTAATGAAGTTTCTTATTTTTGTATTGAGTTAGTCCTTTAGTATTTTTGAACACTTTTTTTTTTTTTTTTTTTTTTTTTTTTTTTAGCAGAGAAGATATGTGAGGGACATAATGACCAGAAGTGAGTACCAACCATCTGTTGTATAGTAATAATTTTAAGGTATTCAGTGATGCCTTATTTAATGGTTTTTAAGTTTGCTTTTTTGTTTTAGGAAGAAGCTTCATTACTGACAGAGATATATTGTCATGAGAAAAGAACGGAAAAGGTGATATTCTGCTTGAGAATGCCTTCACATACACCTGGTCTTGTGACACTGTTTACTACACACCCACTAAAGCCAACTTTATTTTTTTTAAAGCCAACTTTAAAGAGAACTGTGAAAACTAGGTGAGGAAGTCAAAACTAATAAGAGCCCCCTAGCCAATGGTATATTGATCCCAGATCCTCCTTTTCTGGTTCTGTCAAATGCACTACCCCGTGGGTAACACTCAGAGCCTAGATGTGCTGTACAGTGTATGCTAGTAGCCAAAACCAATGAATAGAAATTACTTAACTTTCAGAAGATTCCATAGGCAGTAATTAAAATCCTGAGATTGAACAATAATTCTACAGGCATTATAACAGTAGTGATAATGACCAAAGTAAAAATAGGATGGTGTGGTTTCAAGTGGAGGGAAATAAGATTGAGTGATTTAGATGAGGCTAAGTTATGAAAAGCCATAAAACTGGATGGTGGGGCACCTGGGTGGCTCAGTCAATGAAGCATCTGACTTTTTTTTCAGATTTTTTTTGCATATTTTTTTATTGGAGTTCGATTTGCCAACATATAGTATAAGCATCCGACTCTTGATTTTGTGTCAGGTCATGAGATCTATCCCCACACACAGCTTAAGATTCTCTCTCCCCCTCTCTCTCCACCCTTCCACCCCTCATATCTCCTCTCTCTTGCTTGCTCTCTCTCAAAAAAAATGTATGGAAAAATCTAGAAGTGATGCAGCAAATAAAAGGAAGACCTTTAATTTGGCGGAATGAAAACATTTTAGGAAGATTAATCAAGGATAATGATTTTATCTTTTAGTTTCTAGAAACTAAATAAAATATTGAATTACATAATGGATTAAGAACATCTTATATTATCAAGTTCACTTAGTAGAGCATAGAAGCAACCTATATAAGTATGTTCCATGATCAATGGTTGCTAGAAAGATGAGTCAAATCAGTCTTCAATCAAGTAACAGCTTTGAGCACAAATAAGACAAAGTAACAAATCATTCAAAAGGGGCATATCAGGAAAAACATGAATTAATAGAGTATAAGATGCCCTAAAAATTAGGAATCTTATCTAGTTTCTACCACCATTTGAAACGGCTTTTCCTAGTTCATTGGGCCTCATGGACCTAGCATGGAAAATGAGGGATTGGAAATCATTATCTCAAAAGTTTCACCTTGCAATATACTTCAGCAATTCTAAAATACACACTTTTCACATTTTAACTTCTCTGAAATCAGGACATGTCTGTATCTTCCAATTGCCATTGTCCAGCTAGCAATTATGTTGTATTTGTTGTTGCCTGCTCATATGCACTCTTGGTCATAGCTTTTAATAGCATTTCAGCTGAGTGATGTTACTAAACATGTTGAGTTTCATTGCTTTACAATTTTATCAGTAATTACAATATCGTTTGTTTTGGAATACAGAATTACTTGGCCATGAAAATACAGCAGTAGGGCACAAATTTAATGCTATTAAAGCAAATATTTATCATTGGGGGAGTGAACACAATTTCATGGTTTTGTGCAAAGAAATACAAAAATGCTTCATGAGACCTAAGAGAGAGTCCCAACATGAACAGACATTGCCATTGTAGGATTTGTTACATTCTTTTGAAATTGCCTAATGTACTCCAAGCTATGTCACTTTAGGCAGGGGAATTTTCCAAATATCTTGGAAATAAGGGATCCCTGGGTGGCTCAGCGGTTTAGTGCCTGCCTTCGGCTCAGGGCGTGATCCTGGAGTCCCAGGATCAAGTCCTGTGTCGGGCTCCCTGCATGGAGCCTGCTTCTCCCTTTGCCTGTGTCTCTACCTCTCTTTCTCTCTGTGTCTCTCATGAATAAATAAATAAAATCTTTAAAAAAAATCTTGGAAATAGAAAACTTCAAACCAAAAAAGCTAGTATGGCCAGATCATGTGTCATGCAGGACTTTCATTAAAGTAATATATCATAATTTAAAATGCGATCTGGTTCTTCCTTAATCGTTTTAGTGCGCCTTACAGTTGATGCTGTTTTAGACCCGAAGAAACATGATATGTGATTCTAAGCAGCAAAAATTGATTTTTCAAATTTCAGGCATTATCTCACATATTTTACTCACATGTATGATTCCAGATCTCTTATGTAGTTGACTGTTAAGTTATGCAGTGTCTTAAAAAATTGTTTTAAATGCACAACAGATTGGAAAAACAATTCCGTTTTTTTATGGGAGGAATACAAGTTTTAGTCTTCTACTTTACAATGTCTGCATAAAACTAACTATAGAATCAACATTACATCCAATTTTGTACTTGTAATATCGCAGGGAACTTACGAGCAAACTCTAGACAAAGGGACTGAAACACTATGGATCATTTATTGAGCTGCACTGACAGCTGGGAATCATTAGAAATAAAGATTTTTCTGCCCTTAATTCAGTTGTAATCATCCTACACAAAAAGTTATGATCAGAGGCTAAATGTAATCCCTGCATCAACAGTCTTGATAATTTTTATAACTTTCAGTTTTCAGAATCCAAATGAGAAATCCCCGTTTACTGTCCAATTATGAAGTGTCGTCAAATTCTATAATACCAGAGTGAATTCGGCACAGTACTTACCTACATACTAAATAGAAGGCTTAAACTGTGAAAAACTGCTCTCCAACGTATATGTTTTTTAAATAGCCGACTCTGCAACATTTTCCCAAGAGTTGCTTTTCTGGGCTTTGTGCGTCACTTATTTTTCTTCATGTGTGCAGCAGAGTTTTGCAATTATTGGCCATCTTTTACTCATGATTTCCCTTGTAGAAGATTGATTAGCACAATCAGTCACTGGAAAGCAATTTTCATCACCAAAGGCAGCTTCTTTTCTCTCTTGATTAGCAGCCCCGCTGCAAGTTATTCAGCAGAAATAGATAATTCACAAGAACACTGCCAGACGAACCTTCTGATAAGAAAAAGAGGGTTGAACCTGAATATTGCTGACAGTATCCCAGGTAGACAAATGATCAATGAAGCCTTGGTGCCTCTTGTCTTTGTGGTGTCCTCTTTTATTTAGAGAACTGGGCCTTCGGTACTAGTTTTGGCTTTTCTTGTTTCTGCATGAATCTGTGGGTCTTTGGGAACACTCATGTGCCTGTCATCTGTGTGAAGAGAGGGAGAATGCCTATCACATATCACTATCACAAACCAGTGATTTTCTTCTTTCTCTATGTGTTCTGTTACTCATACTGAAAGCAGTGTCTGTCTGAAGGAATAAGTCAAAGGAAGTTCAAGGGAACCGGATAAGTGTTTATTCCTTTAAATCATGTACTATTTCGTAATAAATATTAGCTCTCCAGTTTTCACTTAATATAATTTTAGGGAGGAAATATTTGGGTTGTTAGAAGGATGAAAGGGGAAGTTCAACAGGTCTTTCCTCCTACTGCTTGATTTACTTTCGCTGTTCAGAAAGAATAATGCCTAGGGGAGAAGCAGAATAGCGGGGAAACGTTAACAGATTTGGGGACCATACTTAGTACTAGGCCCACATAATAGCTCAGTGGTTTGGGGCAAGTAAATTAGCATTTTTTAATCTGGTCCTCTCATCTGTAAAATGAGCACAACCTTGTCAGCATTAGAGGTTAATATATACAATAGCCCAACTCATAGTAGGTTCTCAGTAAATGATAGCTTTTTATTACCTGCACCTATTATCTACTTACCTTCCTGTTTATTTATTTAGGGACCTAGATACGCAGATAGATATAATAACATAGAAGACTAAGTTGGAGCTGAACTTTCCTCCCCTTATCTAGAGGTGAAGGAAGTAGAGAACCCCCATTTAAACATTTAACTTCAACATGGTTTTAGCTCACGCAGTGCTGAAATACCAAGTTGCCCAGACAGTGCTGCTGCATTAGATGAAAAAACAATTTGGCCATCCAAAACCAAATGGAGAGCCATTTCATTTTTTCAGCTTAATCTCTAAAGGCATGGCTATGTATGTTTACACAGCCTCTTTCCAAAAAAGGTCTGTGTTAGATCTAACTCGGGCAATATGTCCCCGATTTCATAACATCTTCCAGATTTATGAAAATAAATGCCATCCACTGTTGTTCTTGGGTCTATTCATCATAAACTACAGTGTGATACCCGTAAAATGTCAAGTGGGTCATGCAAGCTTCTCCCCAGGACTCTTCAAGGATTTCTCATGATACCTGAAATAATATTTTGAATCCTTTGGGAGCTGACTGTGCCTTCCTCTGCACACTGTCTGCACTCCATTGCCTTGCCGATGCCCTGTCTATGCTATGCCCGCCTGGCCTTCTTTCATTCCTTCTAACACCCAAAGTTCTTACCTCATGGACGCTGTGCATTTTCCTCCTTGCCCTTTCCATAGCTGGCTTCTTCTCATCCTTGAGGATGTGCTGCATATTATTACTTTTCAGAGGGGCCTCTCTTGAGTTTTTGATTGAAATTGGGTTTTCTGTACACTTGAACGATACAAATTTACACTTCATACAATACTCATATCATGGCTTTTCTCTGTGCCTATTTATTTGATACGAGGTTTTCTCCAAACAGCTTTATCTCTTTCACCCAACACAGGAGCTCTAGAGCCTAGCACAGTGCCAATTTTGCTCAGAATAGATGAATTAATGCTGTCTCAGCTCTCCTTTAAATGGACTGGACAAAGTCAGTCAATGGATCAGTTAAAAATAAATACATATATCTCCCTTTCCAAGTATCGCCTGTCCATGTGGCTTTGTTTTGACTTTTTTTCTTTTTCAGGTGGTTATAAATGGTAGTTATAGAAATTGTTATTAATCAGCTCTGAAATGTTTTCTATGTAGTGTCGTGAAGGGTATGTGGTTTAACTGATGGGTAGAGGGATTCAGGAAATGTCAAGAGGCCACAGTGCTATTTGGAGCCATGGAATCAGGGAGAAATCTCCTATACCCAGGTGATCAATGGAGTCGAAAGATGCAATTTAATGGAGTCCAACATGCAATTTAAATTTACTTGGTATAACATGCTTATACATTATTCAATAGAATGCTGCTTAAAATCACATCCTATTCACTTTTGGCTTGGGGCCTCAAAAAAAAGTAGAGTATGTGTCTCATATTAAGTGTTCCCTTAGCGTAGAGGGAAAGGAACAATCCTGAGACACAGAGTAGAGGATCAGAATTAATTTAAGGCAGACAATCAGAGCTGGAGCTCTCTCTCTTCTCTAACACCTCTACCAGGAATTTACAAAAATCCTTGGTGGGACATTGGGCTGTCTACAAGGAGTCAAGACTAATATTATCCAGATTTTTTTAAGGTCCTAGACTGTGTATCTAACAAAGAGGTTAGGGTTGTTAAGCTTAAGGGCATCATATAGTTGACCCAGGGTTACAAGTATAATAATTTCTTAAAAATAAGCTTCAGATATTGATGTTAGTAATATTGTCTAGGAATTATTCAATGATTCAGCTAACACTGTCATCTCTGCCATTAAATATTTCATAAGCCCATTAAACCACATGAAAATATGTATAAAAAATTGTTTTGGTTCTTAACCTGTTACAGTAGTCCAGGCCCCAGGAAGGCAGCTTTCTATATGTTATAACATTTTGTAACTGTAACTTAAAAAGTGCTATATGTGTGCAATGAGGTAGTTAATAAAATGTTTTTGAACTACACATACATATACATAGTAGAAAGATATACACATATCTATATGTGCTGTTATACAGTATATAGTATATATATCAACATGTATCTAGTGGAAATATTACAAATTATTTCTCAAGATAACTTCTAAACGTATAGATAATAAAAACTATCATTAATGGGCACCTGGGTGGCTTAGTCAGTTAAGCGTCTGCCTTCCACTGGGGTCATGACCTCAAGGTCCTGGGATCAAACCCCACATCATACTCCCTGCTCAGCGGGGAGTCTGCTTCTCCCTCTCCCTCTGTCCCTTTGCAGCACTTGTGCTCTCTCTCTCATTCTCGCTCAAATAAATAAATAAATAAAATCTTTTAAAAACCCTATCATTAAATTTATCTAACCATTTAAAATAAAATCTAAATCTCTAGCTCTCTAATGTTTGTTCTCAATTAATAGCTCCAAGCTATTATTTTTATATTCTTAACATTAAAAATATTATGTACTTTTGTCACAGAAAATTAGAAATACTGAGCACAGTTAAATATATTCACAATCCCAACTCCTTTAATACTAAACATTTAGCATATTTCTTTCCCTAATTTTTCTCCTTAAGCTTGGTATTGGTTATTGCTGCTATTTCTTCTCCTTCTCATCACTCTCTTATTTAGTTCTATGAGGGCGTGGAGGGCGGTCTTTCGGGATGTCGGTCGATGGGAGTTGGAGGGTAGGGCGGGGAAAACAGGATTTACTTCCTCCTTCCTTCCTTCCTTCCTTCCTTCCTTCCTTCCTTCCTTCCTCCCTCCCTCCCTCCCTTCTTTTTCCAAAGTTTTTTATGTTAAAAACATGTTTTTAATGAGGGAATATATCTTCTGCTTACAATATAGCCCTCTTGAAAGATAAAAGGAGATAAAAGATATTATAAGGCAAAACAAACTCCACTCATGTGATACTACATACATCATGTGAAAGCAACAGTCTGATCTCTAGGTTATGAAAACTAGAATTAAAAAGTCACTATCCCAATAATGTCCAACTTTTCCATTTGGCAAAGCTTGGATGCAATTCCACAATGTGGAATGTGTCATAAGCTGAATTTCCCCCATTGTCGACAAAATGACAAAACTGAAATCTGTGCCTGGAAGTTTCAACCTAAATCCATAGCTATATAAAACACCAGATACTACATTACGCCTGTTAGTATAACAATATTTTCTTAGGGAGTGGGAGGAAGGGCAAAGTGACTACAGAGAACAAATACATGGGAAGAAGCACTAGTGCATACTAGATAGTATAAAGTAACTGAAAAGAAAGCTTCAGTGCATCTCCTAAGGGTGTTAAGACAATACTCCAACTTTGAAATATTAATTTAGAAAGATAGAAGAAGAGTTTGAATAATTGCAATTTAACATGAGAAGTGTATATATGATAGAATGGTGCCCAATGGAAGATTCATAAAACAAATTTAGAATAAGCTGTTTGTTTTCTTGGTCCAGATTAAGAAAAAGTAACTAAGTTTATCAATATGTGACATCCTTCATCCTATTGGTTAGCCAATCAATAATAGCACCCCTGGGACACCTGGATGGCTCAGCGATTGAGCACCTGCCTGTGCCTCAGGGTGTGATCCCATGGTCCCAGGATGGAGTCCCACATCGGGCTCCCTGCATGGAGCCTGCTTCTCCCTCTGCCTAGTCTCTTCCTCTCTCTGTGTGTCTCTAATGAATAAATAAATAAAATATTAAAAAATAATAGCACTCCTGCCTCTGCACTTACTGATGAGGTCTTCTGAACAAATGCTGATTATCCCAGTGAGGGAGGTCACCAAATAAACCTAAACTTTTTTTTTTCCAGTCATGTTAATCCTGTCTACTCTATTCTCATTTTTTAGCACTTGAAGACAACAAACAGGTTGAGTTGGAAGATATGGTTTATGGATCCCTGAAGTTGTTGACAGGTAAATCTGTTTTACTGAATCCTTGATAGCAGGAACAGGATTTGCAGGCTGACCAGGGTTATTGGAAAGGTCCGTACTAAATGTTTTCTGAGGGGCCAACAGAGAAGCTCTTTGGTTTCTAGTTGAGTTGTATTTTTATTTATATAATCTTGTTCATTTATTTCTGTTTTCTTATATCCATTTAAAGGAAGACCGTTAGTTTCTTTACTTGATTTATTCCCTTCTGTTTTGGTTTTCTTGGGATGCTCTTCTTTATTTGTTGAGGATGACCTCTTGACTCCTACTATAGGATTACGTAATTTTGCTGCTATATTCCTTGAAGTTCTGGGTAGTTGGTTTACAAGACATGCTGAAGAATGAGCTCTAGGAACTGTTGGCTGTGGCAGTGGAGAAATGCTTACACTCCACGTATCCTCTGAACTTTCACTAGAATTTACTTGAGGCACAGACACTTCACTAGCCTGATGTTGCTCACACATGTTGCTGTTACAACTGGAGCAACATTGTTACTGTCCCCAGAGCTATCAGAACAATTCAATGAACCAGTCTTCAGAGCACTAGTAGGTTAAGGCATAGGCATGAAGTTATCAGGACCCACTTATGAGTAGAGGCTGAGGTCACACAACAATGTCAATCTGACACCTTCTGTTGAATGATTTTGCCTTTTCTGAGGCACATGATTAGGTAGTCATTGAAGCTGATTTGCTTTTACATGCACTACAGCAATCTTCACACAAACCCCAAACATTTTGCTGCTTATTGCTTTCCTAGAAACTGTATCTGTGAAAGACTGAATATCATAGGGGAGAACAACATTGAGGTTATCAGAGTTTTTTGTTTTTGTAGACACTAAGTCAATCATCTCTACTGTATGAAATTCTTTCTTATTCTTTCTCATCCTCCTTTTAACTCTTACTGTGGATCAGTTTTCTCTCTACCCCTAGATGGAATTCCTGACATGGGCTCTAGTTTTTCCAGTCCCTTCTAAACAATAATAATTTAAAAACTCATCTCTTTAAAGCACTGACAAGTTCAATTTCATCTCATAATGACTTAATTCCAATCTAGTGTAGTGGTATTTCAAATGCCAGACTTCTTCAGAATTAGTTTTCTCCCTCTAAGCACAGAATTTCTAGGGTATTGAAAGCCTGTAATAGGAAAGGACAGGAACTAGTAGTGTCTTCTCTTAGCTGTTTGTTGATTACTATATGGCTATCCCCAGGGCAATGGTGAGGACGGGAGGTTAAGTGGCTGGTCCAGTTGGAATCTGATGTGGGGGCACTTTGGTGGTAGTATTTTTCAAATCATGCCTCTTTCCTTCCCAAGGGTTGCATTTACAGGGTCCTTAGCAATTTTCCTATTGGAGACCTCCCACTGCAACTCTTTGGTGGGAGGAATGCCTTGGTTATCTGGCTGGCTGCATACAACTTCACCCTTGCCCTCTGGGCTTTCAGCTATTTATAATTGGGATCCCTATGTATCTCCAATCAGTCATCTGGGTCAGGGTTAATATTGATAAAACCCAGATTGGATCCCTTTTTCTTTTTTTTTTTTAAAGATTTTATTTATTTATTCATGACAGACACAGAGAGAAAGAGAGAGGCAGAGACACAGGCAGAGGGAGAAAGAGGCTCCATTCAGGGAGCCTGACGTGGGACTCGATCCCGAGTCTCCAGGATTATACCCCAGGCCGAAGGCGGCGCTAAACCGCTGGGCCACCGGGACTCCTCTTTCAAGTTCATATTTGATCCCCAGGAACTGCACATCTGCCCAACCTTTGTTGGGAGAGGAGCTGGCTCCCAAGGCAGCCCTCTCCACTGTGCCAGCAGCAAGGGGCAGTACCAGTCATAGAGCTTGCTTTTAGAATTAGTAGGCAGAAGTCAGAGCTTGTCCTCTTGTTCCTCGAGCTCCTGGAACTATATTTAAAGATTTTCTTATAGATCTCAAAGCTCCTCTCATTTAAGTTGAGGGAAAGTGAAGCATAGCACGATTAAATATTTATTGAAATAAATCCTCTCACCACTACTGACCCCTCCACTCCCACTAGAGTGGGTAAAATGAGAAAGAAAATACTAGTGTTAATAAAGATGGGGAGCAACTAGAACTCTCATATACTACTGGTCGAAGTATAAATTGGTATAATAACTAGAAAATGCTTTGGCATTATATGCTATAGCTGAACATATCTATTCTCTATCAACAGCAATTCCACTCTTCAGGCCTATATCTAGCAGACATGTACACATATGTTCAGCAAAAGTATGTTCATAGAAGCTTTATGTCCTATATATGTACACAGCAGCACATACCAATATATCGAAAACACAGTATTGAGTAGATGAAGCCAGGCACAAGAGTATATATAATGTATGACATTCTATAAAATCCTTAACATTGGTCAAGTTCCTCTATGTTATGTTAACAGTCAAGAATAGTGGGGTGATTGGCTGGAAGAAGCTTGAAGGAGGAATCCATAGTGCTGGTAATATTCTGTTTCCTGATCTGGTGCGAGTGTGCTGGGCAAATTTAGTTTCATAAGATTTTATTGAGCTGAACGCTTATAATACATGCACTTCTGCTTTGGATATAATACTTGAGTAAGAATTATAAAGCAAAACAAAACCAAAACAAGCCAACAAAAACGAAATTAACTGTCTTGACTTTTTAATCTCACCCTCTTCTCTGAACTGGAGATAGGTGATCTGTTAATTGTGTAACACTCAGCATTGGGCCACCCCCTTTGCAAATCCTGCATAGATGAGCCAGCCCCTTGGCTTAGATCTTGTGGTTACCAGGCAACTATTGTTCTCTTCTCAGCCTTTGTGGCCTCTTTCTGAGCCTACAGGAAGAACTGCATTTATCATCCTGTGACATAAATGATATGCTTGGTACAAAGCTATCAGAAACTTAGGGACCCAGATGAAGGCTCTGCGCATGCTCATCGGTAGCTCCTGTAGGTCATGAGGTACCCAAAGCGTTAAAACAATAAAACCTTACTGACTGGGACCCAAAGCGACAATGTTTCTACGTTAGCCTTGAGGGTCACAATTCCAGACTCATTCTGCCCAGATCTTTTGCTAATATCTCTATTAATTCATGTGGGCTATGGATTGACACAGCGATGAAACAAATGGGAGGGCTTTGGGAAAATATGTCAGAGGGGAAGAGAGATGTAAGCTATTAGTCTTTGCTAATTCTTTTACCATGATGCAGGCAGGCCCTCTTTGAAATGAGCAAATATTTAAAATACTTTGAGTCAGGTTGTTCTTTCCCATATCCACACACAGACTCTGGACCCCAAAGAGGCTGCACCTGTTGAAGCAGTGCCCGAGTAGCAGGATATTTGGATGGACTCTCTGAAAGTGAATTACTAGTTGCAGGCATGAAGATTTTTATGTTTCAGGATACACACTAACATTGTTTTCTGTTTGGCAATGTCACTAGCAATACTTGGTGTCATCAAATTTCCCACGTCCCCATCAACACTAGGTAGTAGTATTTATTTAAATATAAGCATATTTGTAAACATATGCATATATATGTGCCCACCTGCCTATGTGTGATATAACTTCCATAGGTGGAAATGACCTTTCTGACATTTTAAATTTAAAGAGAGAGAAAGCATATTGGCCATCATTTTACCTTCTACTTTTTAGGAAAAATCTTTTCAGCACAAAATGACCATTTTATTGAGTTGCTGTTATTCTAACAAAATATAAAACTGGGCTTCTGATCAATCTCCAGCAAAGAAACTCTGTAAAGGAACATAAGGACAATGGTCTCAGCTTCCTCAATTAGTTTTAAAATTGACAATTACATTAATCTCAGAGGACCTTGGTAGATACTATTTGAAATGGTAGTCATTCTTTTGTTCAGAGCATTATCTAGTGCCAAGCTAATGCCAGAGTAAATTATTAGCAATTATTTTTCTCCCTTTCAATGGCTGGAATATGGAACAATTCCTTTAGGGTTTTTTTTTGTATGTAGTTTATTATAACACATGTTGTAATTTCAGAACATATTCTCTTATAACTATCTGAAATTATTATTATCATGATTTATGAGACCATTTCTGAATGGGAAAATTTCTTCAGATATACCAAGGAAAATAATGGGGCTCTTAGAATTTTCTATTTTAGTATATTATGAAGCAATAAGACACTTGCTCTATAAAACTTGCTTAGAGTCTTATAATGCTATTTCAAGATGCTTCATACTATAAGAAAAGCTAGATTATTATAATAGAGCTGCTAATGATTATTCTGTGTTAGCGCTAACATTCTTACTCATATTTTCATACTCTGTAAAATACCAATTTTAAGAGCAGTTTTAGGTACACTTATATACCACATACCAGACAGTCCACTCTACAATTGTGTTTTAGTAAATTATAGAATTGTACAACCATGACCACAATCTGAAATATTCCCACTTGTTCATTTAAATTCATTCCACTCTCCTTTCCTCAGTCCTTGGCAAAGACTAATCTGTTTTCTGTGTCTATAGATTTGCTTTTTCTGGATATTTCATATAAGTGAAATGATACAGTATGCAGTCTTTTGTATGGGTTTCTTTCACGTAGCTATTTTTTCAAAGACTCATCTCTGTTGTAGCATGTAGCAGTAACTACATTTTTATTGCTGAATAATCTAGTTTTTGTGTATACCAAGTTTTGTTTATACATTTAGCGATCGGTGAACATTTGGGTTATCTTTAGTTTTTGACTATTATATACAGTGCTGCTATGAACATTTGTGTACAAGTCTCTGTGTGGACATATGTGTTTATATCTTTTGGGTAGATACTTAGGAGCGAATTTGCTGGGTTGTATGGTAAATTACGCCATCCACTATCACAACTCAAACAGCTGTGATGTTGCCCTTCCTTGATTGTTTGCCACCAAGATAGCTATTGTTTCAGACAAAGTCCCTGCATGTGGGTTACCAGATCAGGTCACCCTCCACTGGCAATAAAGCTCCTGATTTTTATGGCTTGTCCACTTTAGTAGAACTACCATCCAGAATGAGCTTAGTGGGGGGCAGGGGAAGAAAGGGAGCAGGTACAGATTAAAATGCCATAGATTGACACTATTTGTACTTGAAGCCCGAATTTCAGCAGTTTTCCAAACTTTTCAGATTGTTGTATGCCTTTAGTCAATTTCCAAACAATGCTGGAATGTAACTGTTTTGACAATTTTATCCAGTTCCATGATTGTGGGTTGACAGAGAGGATTTGCCAGTCTCCTTACTGCACCATTCTGGAAGTCTTGTCTCTTCTAAATACCAGTTTTTAAACTTCTTTAAAAAACAAAAATATCGAGGCACCTGGCTTGCTCAGTCGAAAGAGTGTTCAACTCTTGATCTCAGGGCTGTGAATCTGAGCCCCGTGTTGGGTGTAGAGATTACTTAAATAAATGAAAACATTAAAAAAACACTCAAAATATCAAAGCTTCTTCTTTAGGCACATATATGTTTTCTTTTCTTCTTTTTTCAAAATGTCATGCCAAATCTTTTATCTTTTAATTATTTTTAAAAATTATTATTTTTTTATTTTTATAAATTTATTTTTTATTGGTGTTCAATTTGCCAACTCAGTGCTCATCCCGTCAACTGCCCACCTCAGTGCCCGTCACCCAGTCACCCCCACCCCCCACCCACCTCCCCTTCCACCACCCCTAGTTCGTTTCCCAGAGTTAGGAGTCTTTCGTGTTCTGTCTCCCTTTCTGATAAAATTATTTTTTTATTGGAGTTCAATTTGCCAACATATAGCATATCACCCAGTGCTCATCCCATCAAGTGCCCCCCTCAGTGCCCATCACCCAGTCACCCCAACCCCCCGCCCACCTTCCTTTCCACTATCCCTTGTTCGTTTCCCAGAGTTAGGAGTCTCTCATGTTCTGTCACCTTCTCTGATATTTCCCACTCATTTTCTCTCCTTTCCCCTTTATTCCCTTTCACTATTTTTTATATTCCCCGTATGAATGAGACCATATAATGTTTGTCCTTCTCCGACTGACTTACTTCACTCAGCATAATATCCTCCAGTTCCATCCACGTCAAACCAAAGGTGGGTATTTGTCGTTTCTAAATTACTGAGGCCTTTAAACATTTTCCATAAAAAGCCTTAGGAAAAAGTTGTTATATGAGGACAGATAGAATAGGCAGTGTTATTTTATGGAAATATACTAAGTTGAGGATGCAATAAAATATAAAGAACTTTCCTTTCGTCATGCTATCTCCCTGTAAAGGAAAAATATGAATCTTACCTTGCACCGATGATGGAGCAACACTAATGTTTTTTACATTGTTTAGAACTCTTCGTTATCCGACTCCCAGATTCTCCACCTGCGCACCCACACCTACACACATCTTGCCATGAATAGTGACATTTAATTAATTATGCACCTGATTTTCAATAGCTAATTGTGGATTAGTTTACTAATGTCAGTGGGGGGCTTCATATGTGCATAGTACTGGCCTGTTTTCCTGGGAAGAAAATGTAACAAGAAGAAGATTTTGGGCTCCACTGCAGAGCTCTCACAAGCCATTTAAAAATATTGAATGTTCACTTGGAAATCTCTCATTATAAGTCTCTCTCCTGCCCTGCACCACCACCCCCCCCACACACACACGTTCACTCCCGCGCGCGCGCACATAGTTTGTCAGTTAATTGCCTGTGGCAAAAGTTAATGTTCTAATAAACTAGGTATTAACTGATGTAATGAGTGGTATCATGTGGGTTATTGCCATTATAAACCATACTTAACTGTTTAGAAAATCAATAACATATTAAACAAAGGTTAGTGCTTCTGGAAGAGTTCCTTGGCAAACAGTTGTTTTCTGACAGATTGTGACTGATTCTTCTGCTTCTTGGAAGGTAGACATGTCCTGCTGCCTTAGTAACTATTAAGAGTTTGTGCATATGGCAAAATCACATACACACACAAACACCGACACCAGTGAACCAGAGAACCACACCTCAACTTCCATCAGTGGAGCTGCTCATTTATAGACCTACAGATCAGGCAGGAGGGCGGCAAAAATCCAGGCCTGATGCTCATTGCCTTTGCTTTCTCCACACAAACCCATTTACTGACGCAAGGTAATTAGATGAAAAGCAGGGAGTCAGGTGACATATTAGGCAGTTTTCTTTATTTTTTTCTTTTTTTCCATATTTTTTATTGAAGTTCAATTTGCCAACATATAGTATAACCCCCAGTGCTCACCCCGTCAAGTGCCCCCCTCAGTGCCCGTCACCCAGTCACCCCCACCCCCCACCCTCCTCCCCTTCCACTACCCCTTGTTCGTTTCCCAGAGTTAGTCATTTATTTAAATGTGAGTTGGCTGTGGCCAGCAGTCAGGGGTGGTGCGGATCTGGTGGAAGTACTCCTCAGGCTGTGGCTATCTACTTAATATTGCTGCTTCCAAACTTCGTCTCAAAGCAGGCGGTTAGAGAAATGCAGATTCCCGGACGACGCAGTGGCCACAGTTCCCAAGGTGAGGTTGTCTGTGTTCTGTCAGAATCTATTCCTCTACTTGAGCTTCTGGAGAGTCGGGTGAGGGAATAAGTGGGAAATATTTGTGAGGGCAATAAGTGAAAATAGCATCATGCTGACTAATCCCTCTTTTTTTTTTTTTTAAAAAAAAAGGTTTTATTTATTAATTTGACAGAGAGAGTGGCAAGCACAAGCAGGGGGAGTGGCAGGCAGAGGGAGAGGGAGGAGCAGACTCCCCGCTGAGCAGGGAGCCCCATGTGGGGCTTGTTCCTAGGACTGTGAGATCATGACCTGAGCGGAAGGCAACACTTAACAGACTGAGCCACCCAGGCACCCCCCGACTAATCCTCCTTGAAAGAAGGCATTTATACCTATATGACACGTGTGCTATTGTCATCAGAACTGCACATACTACACTCCAAGTCCCTTCAGTAGGCATAGCTCTATAGCTTCCATCCTATATGCATAAACCTCACATCATGTTTCCTTTCCCCTCCTCCCTACTCTGTGTTCCATGGTAGAAAGTCATTAACATGAGCACGTATCTTGTTAACACAGCAGAGGGGCAAAGGAACTGTAAATTATTCGTAGAGGATCAAGGAGATAAAGCATCATGTAGAATGAAGAACATTCGTCTGGGAAATGGGAAACCTACATTCTTTTTCTGAGCTTGTGATGAACTATTGGGTAACCATGAGGCAGTGACAACATCCCTGGACATCAAGCTTCTCACATGGATGACAAAGAATTGGATGACTTCTCACTTGGGTCTCTCCCAGTGTAACATTACATTCCAATGATGACTGCACAATTTCTGTGTGTAGTCACTATGCTGAGCACTTTCCCATTTCCTTTGAACTTTACAACATGCTTGTGATGTAGGTGCCATTACCCTCATTTTGCTGCTGGAGAGCCGCAGCTTGAAGAATAAGGACCATGCCATAGACATAGCCTGCAAGTAGCTTAGCTGGTTCTCTGTATCCTAATAACTGTGCCATGCTCCTCACCTGGGCCAAAATGTTATTACTGGGAAAAGCTATGTTTTGTCATCAAAGGTGCCCTTCCAGGATCCTGGATTTAAGATCTAGTACCTAAGCAACGGGCAAACTATATTAATATATTGAGGTGTTTGAGTACCAGTGGATCATCAACCACTTCTCAGACTTCCTCTGTCATTGCCGTACACATTCCTCCCCTTACTACCATACAATCGATTCAGGGACTATGGGGAAATTTCTAGAACTGCTTTCCAGGGCCCTCTCCAGTACTAGGACCTGTCTCCATTTTGCCTGGATGCCACACTGTACTATTAGTGGTGAAGTACTTTAAATAGCACCCCCTGAGATCACTATCATAGCTACTTTCCCTTCCTTTTACCTGCAGGCTCGGACAGGATGAGGTGACTTCTGCCCTTAGAAGACATTTTTCAAAGGTTGTGAATGAATGTTGGTTTAGAGTTGAGGTTAATTTCACTGACTTGTTATAAGTATGCTTCTCAAGCTCTGTGCCTGGGTTCTATCTCCTTACTATGACCCTGTCTGGGAATCTGGTTCACAATTACCCCTACCTATCCCTGAGCTCCTCATAGGATACTGTCTTTAGAAGCTTTGCCTGCTCTTATATATCTGTCCTTATTCTTAATACATGCCTGATGTTTCTTCCTCTTCTGATTACTAAGTTTCTAGATCTATTCCTTGCTTTTATCTGCTTTGTGGCCTTACCCAACTCCTCCCTTGGTCTTCAGTAGAATTTACTCCCTCTGATGGATTTGGCTGGTTTGAGGTTTCCCATCTTCTGTTCCACCTGAGACTATAGGTCAATGGGGAGTTGTTACCTGCAGATGGGTTTGTCCATGTGAGGGGTTTTTGCAATGTTACTTTCAGAACCAGAGGACATAAAGGTGAGACGTTCATGAGATGTTTTCCAGTCTTATGAATGTTATATCTACCCCTCTACCTTAAAAGTAACAAATGTATTTCCTTTGCTGCTCTTTAAAAAAAATCTATTTGTTATCACTCTCCATAATACCATATATTTTACTTAACTTGTTTATTTTCTATCATCATAGAAGGTAAGCTCTATTAAGGTAGGATATTTTTTGTCCTGTCCATGAATGCATCTCCAGTACTTGAAACAAGGTCTAGCATAAGTAGGTCATTGTGAAATATTTGCTAAATGAATAGGTGAATAAATCAATGGAACCTGACTCTGCTGTCTTGCTGTCTTTAACAAATGGATTACCGAAGTTATCTCCTAGTAGTTTTAAGATGAAATGAATGAAGAAGAAATAAATCATTGTGCCAAAGTAGACAATAATTTGGCAATAAAGTTATGCCCTACAATAGACAGTGATGTGCTTGGTCCAAAAAGTGGTGGGAAACTGGTCTGTTTGACTGAGTGGATGAGTTGTGTCAGCTGAGTCGGGGGGCGGGGGGGCGAGAGGCCAGAGCAGCTATTGTCCTAATTACTCATCCAGCAAACCTCACGGAATTGGCCTGTAAATAACATACTCATCAGCTTCACAGAGCTCTCTGCACAGATGATTTCATTTGAATTTGATCTCCCCCAACCCCTTTCTAGTAGGTTTATGTGGGTGTTTTCTGGCATGCTTGCCTGTTACGTGAAGCTAATTTACCTTCGGGAAGATGCTTGCCACACAGGCAATGGCACATAGGGTTCAGGTTTACCCCACCTGCTGCCGTATCGGAGACTGACTGCTGGGAGGGCGGTTTAATGGGAACAGTTTTATTTTGTACTTCTAGAGTCGCCTTTGGATTATTTTTATTGTACTGATGACCTTAATCAAACTACAACTGGAGTTCTCCAGGTAAGGAGGCTTAAGTAAAAGACAGATGTACACAACCAGCTAAACTCCTAAAAACCAATAATAAGCATTTATCATGGTCATTTCTGATATAAAGGGACATTGGTTCAATATTGTGAACATATAAACAAACTCTTTCTAGGATGCTAATCAGTATGATCAACTCTACCTCTACTTCATGGATCTGCTTCCCGCATAACCTCTGCTGCTTTGATAGGCAGGTTTTGTAATGTAAGCTCATGTCCAGGCTATGGGGAAGTGGTCAGAAGAAGATATCTGACTGATGACTCACTAATCCATGGGCAGCCCTGTACCCGTGTGATTTAAAAGGACAGTTATGCTAACCCAATTTTCTTTCTTAGGGATTTGAACACAGAGAGTCAAAAATAATTTATGGGTCAGAACTGGAGGCAGAAGCTCAGGGGATGAAGTGAGAATATACAGAGCTAACATTTACTAGGTCCCTACCATGTGCCTGTTGCTACCTAGCACATTCCATGGGCTATCTTTTGCATCCCCATAATAGATCTATAACCCAGGCACTCTTCTTTTTTTTTAATAAAATAATTTTTTTATTGGTGTTCAATTTACCAACATACAGAATAGCACCCAGTGCTCATCCCGTCAAGTGTCCCCCTCAGTGCCCGTCACCCACTCACCCCCACCCCCCGCCCTCCTCCCCTTCTACCACCCCTAGTTCGTTTCCCAGAGTTCGGAGTCTTTACGTTCTGTCTCCCTTTCTGATATTTCCCACACATTCCTTCTCCCTTCCCTTATATTCCCTTTCACTATTATTTATATTCCCCAAATGAATGAGAACATACAATGTTTGTCCTTCTCCGATTGACTTACTTCACTCAGCATAATACCCTCCAGTTCCATCCATGTTGAAGCAAATGGTGGGTATTTGTCATTTCTAATGGCTGAGGAATATTCCATTGTATACATAGACCACATCTTCTTTATCCATTCATCTTTCCATGGACACCGAGGCTCCTTCCACAGTTTGCAGGAACTCTTCTTAATTTGAAGGAAGGTAAGTTACTTGACCATGCAATAACTGGTAGAGCCATGATTCATCCCAAGGTTTATGTGAGTCCAGAGCCTCTTATCTTGCTCACCACAAGTACTGACTACATTGGAGAGTGAACTTGGTAAAGATGAGGTTCAAATCAAGACGAAAGAAAACCCCATGAGTAAATAGAGAATACCAGTTGTTTAAGAAGAGGAAATGGAATGGAACAGACCAAAGAGAAGCAAGGATAGCTTGTGGAAAAACACACTTCCCAGGACAAAGAAAAGAGAGGTAATCTACAGAACTGCCTTAGGTTAGGATGGCATTCTACTGTCAAGTCCAATTTCAAAGTACCTGCATCCCTGCATATTTCTTGAGAATTTCTCTATCCTTTGCCAATAAAAGAATCTTTAACAAAATATATGTACTAATTAACACCATCAAAGTCCATTTTGGAGGAAGAACAAAGCCATAGCATGTATGCTGTGAGTATCTGGTTCTTTCCTCCTGTTTCTATGGTTAGTTGCCAGCCTGGCTCTCTCGGGAAGACTGGCATGGGGGTGGGCCCCAGGGAGCTGGAGCCAGGGCTAGGACACCTGATGCTTTTTTCTTGTTTTTGTATCTCCTCACTGAATGGGCCCTTGACATTTAGGAAGACTGTAGCCCCAACAAAGCATCTAGAACCCAATGCCAGCTTCTCTTTCTTGTTATGCCAGAGAAAGAAGTCTTCCAGCTGCTTCATTCTGATGACTCCAGCACTTCCTAGAAAAATTGGCCTTTCAGGCGATCCCAAGGCTATAGAAAAGCACAGTTGTGCTCCTAAGAATGCCTAAATTCCCTGACCTAGCAAGGAAAATAAATCACATATGCCTGTATGCCGTGCACTTCTGTTGGGAAGCAGTGGTCCTCCGGGTCAGGCAATTGAGGGTGTGTGCTTCCTCACAGTCTATTACCCAGGCAGCTGTTCTTCATAACAACCACTGCTGTACTCCAAGATGTGAGGAAGCCAGAGAGGTTTTGGCCCAACTCCTAGAACCCATGAATGTAAGAGCCTTTTCTACTCCTAGTTTCTCATCAAGAGTAAGATTCTTATCTCCTACCTTGGAGTTGTCCCTAGCAATTGGTTTTCTTCATCTTTGGATTCCTTCACTTTGTTCTTTGCCATCACTTTATTCTTTCTACAAGACTGAGTTAAGTTTCAAACTCATCATCTGGAGCCCCTAAAAATCCTATTCCTTTAAAAATTGTAAATGAATAAATGTTCTATAAAGGAAAGACCAGAATGACCTAATCAATGATTGATTTTTTTCCATTTTACAAGGTCCCAATAACCTCACATTGATTAAATGGCAATGCACTTAGTTTGTAGAATGTGCTATGATAAATTAGATACCTAAATGTCAGATGAAACCAGAGCTTTCTGGAATCTCCTGATATACTCCCCGGGCTTGTATGTATATATCTGGGGAGTATATGCATGTTGGCTTTTAATAAAAAAAGAACAAAACTGCAATGTTTTCCTACATTACTTTGATTTTGGATGGGTTGATCAGCACAACTTCACTGTCCAATCCATCAAAAAGCATTATTTTTAATTAAAATAATGAATAATCAGATTATAGAACACAGTTCAATTTTTAAATATGTATTATATGAATAAAACCTATTTTTGTGGATTGAAGAGTAGAATATTCATATGCTGTATTATCTACCATAAATATATATATATGTCTTTTATTTTTTAGAGTCAGATTTATTGAGGTATAATTTTTTTAGACTTATTTATTTATTTGAGGGGGCAATAAAGTGTGAGAGAGTGTGCTCGTCATGGGAGGAGCAGAGGGAGAGGATCTTTTTTTTTTTTCTTTTTTTTTTGAGGGAGAGGATCTTTAAACAAACTCTCTGCTGAGCATGGAGCTCACAACCCATGAGATCACAACCTGAGCTAAAACAGAGAACCAAATGCTTGACTGACTGGGCCACCCAGGTGCCCCTGGGGTATATTTTTGATACATTATAATTTACCATTCGGGGTGCACAATTTAATGAATTTTGACAAATATAAATAGACACATACCCATCACCATAATAATAATTTAAAACATTTCCCAAAAGTTTCTTCATGCCCCTTTGTAGTCAGTCCCCTCCCAAATCCCCAGCACTGATCTAATTTCTCTTCCTATAGTTTTGCCTTTTCCAGATTGATGTCCTACAATAGAATCGCACAGAGTGTTAGTCTTTTGTGCCCAGCATTCTGCACTTACTTAGCATAAGGCATTTGAAATTCTTTCATATTGTTGCATATACAAGTAGCTTGCTCCTTTTTAACTCTGAGTAGTATTCCATTGTCTGATATATCATAATTAGTTTTTCATTCACCAGTGGAAAGACATTCAGGTTATTTCCATTTTGAGCTGTTATGAACAAAGCTGTTAGGAACATTCGTGTATAAGTCATTGTGTGAACATGTTTTCATCTCTCTTGGGAAAATACCTGAGTGGGTATTCATTTTTATTTTCAAATGAATATACACACACATAAAATAATATATGAAAGCTATATGGATGAAAGAACCTTGTAATACTGAGAAAATTTTATTCTTGTAGATGAGACAAATCTATTCATTAGCTGGGAAAGCCTAGTTGTTACATGAACTAACTTTTTCATTTGGGCAGGACTAGCATGTATTTAATGTTTGATGCTCTGGTCCTTTCTGAAAATTCCAGAGAAATAATTCAGAAATTTCAATGGCATCTAAGCTTTTTGAATTTAATTTTGCTTTTGTTTTTCTATTTTTTCTATTTTGGGTAAGGTATAATATGTGTTGCCTGTACCAATATCTTGCTCTTTTTCAAGGACTTTGAATTTGCTGAATTTCAAGATTTTGAAAACCTGTATAAAAAAATACATTTTCAAAATTTTTCTATAGTGATAAAAAATAACCATTTTTCTTCACTATAAGCAAAACTCCTTAAGGTAAAATGTGTCCATAGAGTGAAAAACTATAAATTTAGTTAAATTATTCTGTAATACAAGGTTGAAAAACAATATGGAGCCGTAAGAAGTTTGAACAAGCACAGTACATAATTTTAGAGTGTCCCTCCATCTTACAGTTTTTCTCCCTAATCTAGAACTCAACCTATCCCTGAATCCACAGGATCACAGACCCGGGTGAGTCTCTCTCAGGCCTCATAGTAATTCATGACTTTACCCCGCTGCCTGCAATGTTTGGACCAGGGTAGACATCTAGACCTGTCTTCCATAAAACCTGGATTGGGACTAAACTAAGGCTATTTCTTTGGGTGTGTCTGAGTCATGTTCAGGGACTGTGAGACAGCGATTTTTCCACCACTGAACTAAGAAACAGAGAAGGCTCATATACAAGGAGGAAGGAACCAGATGTGCGGAGGAACCAAGATGTGAGTTGAATGCTCTCAGTGACTTTCTCAGCTTTGTTTCCAGTCTGTAGCTTACAGTGGTTCCTGGGGCCCAGAACACTGTCTTTTTTTCCTGTGATCTGTAAAAACCTTAAAGAGCACAATTTTGGTTTAACTGAGCTCAATATGGTTTCTGTCCTTTGACTTCAATGAGCTTTTAACCGCCAGAATTAGGAGTCTTCTAACGATGTCAGATCAGGTAAGGTACTCAAATTCTCTGGGCTCTCCTGTTTCCTGGGCTGGGTAGAGAAGAACACAGGATTTGGAGTTAGTCAAAACTGGCTTCAGCTGTGGATTTTACCACATTTCATTTCCAGTAGTTGAGGGAAGTTTAACTCTTTTGAGCTTAGTTTTCTCTAATGCCTTAGAGTTTCTTTGAGACTTTCATGAGAAAATATTTATTAAGCAAGCAAGATTGGGCACCTGGGTGGCTCAGTGGTTGAGCATCTACCTTTGGCTCAGGTCATGATCTGGAGGTCCTGGAATCCAGTCCCGCATCAGGCTTCCAGTAGGAAGCTTGCTTCTCCCTCTGCCTATGTCTCTGCCTCTCTCTGTGTTTCTCATGAATAAATACATAAAATCTTTTTAAAAAAAGCAAGCAGGATTATTGCTAGTATATACTGAGGATTCAAAGATGGTGACAATTATTATTACTTAAATTCTTTAATTTTCCCTTCTCTCTTCCTTTGCTCCATCTTTTTCTTTCTCTCTTCTATAAATATTTCATTTTCTATGCACTAAGTCTGGTATTGAGAATGCTACATGTCAATAAAGGTTAAATACACATCCCCCTAAAAAAATCCTGGGATTCTTACCAAGAAGACAGATGCATAGAGTCATGGTGTCACTTTCCATGACATTAACAGACATGTGTCCACCAGGCAAGCTGAGGAGAGATGCAGCTAGAGTCCAAATAGCTCCTTCAGAGCATTATTGCCATTGAAAAGTCTAGAGGTGATATATGAGGGGTACAAGCAACAGCATTTTCTTTTCTTTCTTTCTTTCTTTCTTTCTTTCTTTTTTTTTTTTTTTTTTTTTTTTGCAACAGCATTTTCTGACTTGAAAGCCTGCAGGGTGAGCTCTTTATGAAGTGCTTCTTGAGATCTGGTGATGTCAGTTTAGGCCCCGAGGTCAGATATATTCTCATGGTGTCAAGCTCCTGGGGAGAATTAGTCTGGGTGGTGGGCCGCTAAGGTCCCTGACCTAGCCCTTCTAAAAATGACAAAAGGTTACCATATGGTCAGCAGGCAAATGGCCAAATGGTCCCTGATAGGCTTCTCCTAACAGCCTGGAAAATTCGCTTGTTCTCTGTTGCTCTAAAGGCAAATGTTTTCTTAACTTATAGCCTAAAGCCTGTATCCCAGTGACTGGTGCCTGCACCTCTTGCTCAACTTCAAAGAGCTGTGACCCAGCGTTTGAACGTAACAGCAACACAAGTAAAATGAACACTGACCCCCAGAAGTCCTCTGAACCAAACTCGTCCACTTCCTTCTTCAAGTCAGAATCAGTGTTGCATTTTGGTGGCCCTTTAAGTCAATTCCTTTTTTTGTCTCTTCTAAGTCAGCAGTGTCTTGACACACCTATCAGCTTTCTAACAAACATGCTGACATTGCTGCAGATTTGGGTTTATGAAAACAAACAGATTTGTCTGCATGGGTCGTGGCGCATAAGTCTGTTTGTCTGCTTGCTTGTAGCAGCTGAACATATGTGGCACCCACTTAATCTACCCACAGCAACCGCAGCTCCTCTATCTTATGAACTGCCCAACAGAGCTCTCTGCAGAATGCCATGGGGTGGTTCTGTGGCTAGTGGCTGCTGGTACTTGGGGGAAGGAATTATGTCTTGCGTGTAAGAAATCTGTTTTCTGAGAGCACCTTGCAGATGATACTACATCCACTGCTGCTCCGTGAATATTAACCAGCAGAATTCCTCCAGGTAAATCAGGGGAACCGAGTTGGCTGCCTCTGCAGCCTGTATTTCTTCCTGAGGTTCTCTAGGGAAAATTGAACTTATTGAAACCGGGGCTTCATTCTTCACCATTCAGACTGTTTCTCTGAACTGTTTCAGTATCCTCAGCTCGAATGGAAAATGGATGTCTGACTACTGGTGACTGTTAGGGTTTTATCGCTTTGAGAAATCCTGGCACCTCTATCAGGCTTTGGAAGCCACATGTTCTTTGTGAGGCCCAGTTTCAAAGTATTCTCTGGCTGCTTTTATATTAAGTATAGCTCAGGGAAATATCTGTTTTCCTTCTCTCTTAGAGCTGACTCTACCAGTTCTGAGTTAAATGATTCCTCTGAAAAATATGATTTAGTAAATCCTCATTTTTTGTGGTAGCTGTTTTATTGGGGGGTTGTCAAAATTCTACTGGAAATGATGTAAACCATCCAACAGACAATTCAGCAAAGGTTTTGATTATGTTCTAGGAATTCAGCAGTCAGTAAGACTGTGTCCCTGTCCATTGTATAGACCCTCTCAAACTCTACTGAGACCACCTCATCCTCTGTTATATAAAGAAAAATTGTCTACCATAACCTATGGTCAAGATACATAAATCAAGACATAACCAGGCACTGAAGCCAAAATTCTGATGCCAAACTAAGTCAGTTCAAGTTTATTTACTCATTCTTCACTGAGCCTTTTCATTTGAACCCTGTGAAGAAAGTTCAGAAATATTAATTACAGGTTAAGATAGTAGCATCTTTTGCACATTTCCTTTCATGTCAAACAAACACCATGCCAAGGGAGCAAGGATTCTCATCTTTAATTGATGGTTGTCATCAATAACACTGTAAATCTATCACTTTCTACAAGACATTCCAGCATGCATTATCTCACTTGATCTTCACAATATCTTCATAAGCAATAAATTGGATGGGAATTTAATTTTATGTGGTGGTTTCAGTTCCTGGGAGGCCTCAAAAGGAGAGTAGAATTTGAGTTGACCTTTGTAGGAAGGGGAATGAAATCTGCATGAGTGCTTCTCCATGAGATGATTGTAATCTGTCTACCTCTAAGGGAGGTAGCCCTCTTTTAACACTATTGACACCAATACATGTGCACAGATGATACCTTTCTTTTCGTGCCCTTTCATACTTTCATTTCAGTGCCATGGGCTCTCCTCTTTTACTACTGTAAATCTATCTTCCAGGCCTCCTTCCATATGGGAATATGGCAGAGAGTTATGTTGAGGCACTGCCTAGACTGGGAGTCCAGACTTAAATTCTAACCCTAATTTTGCAATAGCTGTACAATGTTTGACAAATTTCATCTGTTAAAAAACAGGGAGGGTGGTTGACAAGACCATCCTTCAGGTGACTTCTTTTAGCATAGGGCTACTTACAGAGGTGTGGGAAGGATTAGGGAAGCCCATGGGAATCATAGAATAGAAGACTTTACCACAACTGAAGGAGAAAGGTGTTTTGGCAAGTGGTTGAGAGAGGGAGCCTTGAGGGAAGGGTTGTTGGCAGAAGTTGTAGCTCTACAGGTGTACAGCCACTGCCACAACTGCTCTAGCCAGGAAAAGAGACAAGAACAAATTCCATGAGCTTGCTCTTTTCTTGCCCTTCAAGCTTCTGCTGATGCCTCCCATTGACCAAACCCAAGAGAAGCCATACAGAGGAGCCCAGGTGATGTACACTGCCATGCTCGACCTCCCTAGTACAGAGAAGAACAATGAATGTTTTCAGTGGATCTAAGGGCAGATGGAACATATCTCCTGGAGATACCAATCATGATTTGGTTGTTCTTTTTGCAATGATAGGTTCTAGCTGTCATTTATTTATTTGTTTGATTGCTTATTCATTTAAACAGCCTATTTGCAAATGCTCTCTGGTAATTTGCAGATCGAGTATCCCCATTTCACAAATCAGCCAGTTTCTCCAGGATAGCTGAAAAACATTGGTCTTTATTTCAGGACTGATCGAAATTTACAAACTCCAATTTAGAAACTAGTACTGCATTTTCTTGCAGAGAATAAAATTTTATTAATAACACAGCTTTGGTAGTTCTCTTAAGGTAGGTGATATTAGAATAGTTACAATTTGGGTAACACCAAAAAAAAACAACAACAATTTGGGTAACACATATTTAGTGTTGAAGAACTTATAATGGAGAAAACATTGAAGTGTTTGGAACTTTACAACTATCATTATTCTATTTAACATTGCAAATGAAAGCATAAAGAGTGAAAAATCCTTGATTTTATTCTTTATAATAATCAATATATGTTCATATATTTGTGTGTGTGTATGTATCTGTCTCCTGACTAATGGTTCTTCTTTTTTCTTCCAAATAGACAAAACATAAGCATAAGCTTATGAAGCAAAATACCATGTTATGCAATTTCGTAGTTCTTTGATTATATTGAAACTAATGGAGTTTCTTCATCAGTATGATGAAAGATTTTTTTTTCTAACTTATGAAACCACTTACTCTGATTTTCTACTTTGTTACTACCCCAATACTCTACTGGCCAGCTCTCTAAAGTTCTGAACAAAATGTAGAAGGGTACCATGAGTCTGCAATGCCATATCAGATCTAACGTTAGAACTGATGTTAAATAAACCTAAGAATAAATATTAAGTGAAGAATCTTATCTTCAAACTCCAGGTTTAGGATCTGCGCTCTTTGATTTCATTCAATTAATTTATGACATACAAACTTGCTTTAAATATTACAACACATTTCAACAAGCATTGAAATGCATTGTGTCTTTATGCCTGTGTTTAAAAAATTTAACATAACATTAGGTGACTCCTAAGGAATCTGCATGGTATAATAGGACAAGTGGTTCTATCTATAGTCAGAGATGAGAACACAATTGATATTTACATTTTTACATGGTTTCCCCAAAGAATTTCATGCTGTGAAGAGCAGAACAGTTGCCCAACTGAAACGCAGGGAATCAATAGAAGTACACAGTCCATAAATGTGGAGTTGGGGATGCTATATAGCAAGAACTGTGTGAAGTAAAGAAAAACAGGGGCATGTTATGAAGACTTGGTGGAGAATGGGGTTGGAAGGATAAACCTCAGGTCTACTGTTCTATTCCTCACTCCTCTCGGGACACTGTGTCTGCCTTAAGATGTTATGATTTCAGACCTTGTGTAAGAGGTCTGTGTTGGAGTCCAGGGTGTTCATGTCCAAGAATAACTAGTCAGTAAACACAGAGGAGAAAAAAAGGATGGATCTTCTACTCAAGTCCTTAGTGCTTATGATGCAGTGGGTTGCTAAAATTTTATTTAATCCCATTCTAGTCAGAGTAGTAAACAATCAATGTCCTATACGGTATCATCTGGATGATCCTAGAAGAGATGTCCCTGTTCCTGAACACTTTCCACAACCCACCCCCACTACTCCTACCGCTTATTACCCTTCTCCTCTACCTTGATAAGGTCTCACATTAAGACTTCCCTGGAAAAAAAAAAAAAAGACTTCCCTGAAGGAAGAGTACTAAAGATCCCTATTAACATGTACAGCTGTTAGTCCACGTGGGGTCACAGATTAGCCTCTGTCCAAATCTGGAGCATATATGATTTCATTGATGAGTGACATACTAACTAATGTGATATGGAAAGAAGAAGATAGAAAGCAGTCAGAATGGGAAGGCAGGATATTTTACCATAGCCTCAGTGTAGCCAAGAGAACAAGGCACTTCCCTGTTAAGGGTTGAGTGGGATGTAGAGATACAGGGCAGAGAGCAGCTTTGACAGGATGAGTCTCCCTGAAACTCCATTGGGCCCAGCTCTTCCCTGCTGCTGTAACTCATAGGGAGAGAATCGAACAATGGAGTCTCCCTGAAACAGAGCCAGGGGAAGGCAAACGCGCCCTGTTCACATTCATCTTGGAGTCAGTTACCTGTCTGGGTTCCTTAATCCCATGCTCTTTAATGTTCCTTGATTCTGCTTTGCTTGCATTCTTTTGTGATGAGAGCTTCCCTCTCCCTTCAGGAGATATTTGGGGATGAACAAACAGGAGGTCTATGAGGTCCTCAAGCTCATGTACTTCAGTGTCATAGCCTGTGGCTTCTGTAAAGCAACCATGTGGGGCTTGAGCAACCTGCTCCCAAAATGGCATGTGTTTATCTAGTATTCCACTGTGAGATAAAGTTAGCAAACAGCAAAATGTGAGAGAATTGTCCTTACCTGGTATGTTTTGTGTGTGTGTGTGTGTGTGTGTGTGTGTGTGTGTGTGTATCTGAAGGGAAAAGAAAGATCTTTGAAGTTCATATATATAACTAGACAGTGTCTTTTTGGCTTATGATTGGCCATTTTGGAGGTTCTTTTATGGTAGAGCAAAAAAATATTGCACTGTCAATACCCTATTTTTGAAAAAGTAACCTATGAAAATTAAAGGAATAAGAATGAGCTAATTATTTCACTGAAGTTGCTGAGTGTTGGCATTCTGTTCTACATATCCCTGTTACAATTTTATGAAATGCAGAGTTGTTGAATTGGTTGCATTGATATTGGTAATCTTTTAATTTACAACTATGATTTATATGTGCTAACCTCCACCTGATTTTAAATGCAATTTCTTTTTCTGCTTATTTATATATGTAATTTTTGAGGTAACTTGTTTATAAATCAAAAGCTACAAATCTCTAATTTAGTGTCTGGATTTACAGATCCCTGACTCTTCATTAACTTCTTGATTTATAAACAATGGACCAAAAGTCCCAGTTGATAGATGCAAAAATCTTCTGCTAGATTTATGCACTGTAGCCAAGAGCCCTGCTGTAAATCATTGTCGTGTTTGCAAATGTTCCCATTAGTTAGTGCTTTCGCTGTCGGACTTGAAAACACCTTCTCTCTTTACTATTTAATTCTGACTTATCTTTTTAATATATGGCACGTTCTGATAATTTGTTACTACTAAGTGCTGATTTATGAGGGCACCACAATAAATTTTATAACATAAATTTTAAAGGCTTTGAATTAGGTATACCAGATTTTTGAAAGCCTTATGGCTGAAAAACAATTCTCAGAAGCAAGAAGTAAATTTTACAGCCAAATCCTCCAAAACAAAACATGAAGCACTAGCCATAAGAATGTTTGTCTTTTCTTTCTATATTGTCTCCCCAGCCCCAGCCCCTGTGTTAAGGCTTTCCTTTTTAAACAAGTGCAGACAGTTGTTGGCTGGACCTAAGGGGACTTCTAAGGGCAGAAAGTATTCGTGTTAGTATTAGACTGGAACAGATTGATATGATTACTGGGTACTAATCCTCTGGTTGAATTTTGGAGGATCTGCATGCTTTTATCTTTATTCTCTCTTTTGTATGCTTTTAGTCTACTGGCAACACACTGGTGCATATTTGGACTTAAATCCCTGCTTGTGGGGTGTCTGGGTGGCTCCCTCGGTTAAGTATCTGTCTTTGGCTCAGGTCATGATCCTAGGGTCCTGAGATCGAGCCCCGCATCAGGTTCTCTGCTCAGCGGGGAGCCTGCTTCTCCCTCTGCCTCTCCCCCTTGCTTGTATACTCTTTCTCTCTCTTTCTCAAATAAATAAATAAAATATTAAAAAAAATAAATCCCTGCTTGGGGAGCTCAGAACACTGGCTGTGCAGCCTGCTCATTACGTATCCGTTGAATTTATTTATTGTTTCCCTGGCTAAGGGTGGAGGGATTTATGTTTATCAGTTTTATGCCTTTGCCTACTGGAGACTGAACTAGTGCCCGCTGTCTGAGAGAATTGCCCCTATAGGGGATTAGGGCAAGGCCTGAGAGCACTGAGTAAGGATTAGCATTTTAGAGTGATGCTATTCTCAGAAGTGTTATGCACAATGAAGGAAATAGATGGTTTTCCTCTTGATCATATCAAATCCAACAGATCTGTGTGGTTCACTTTGTTCCTTAGGTTCATGTGGTTTACCTTTGTACTTTTCACCCTCTGGAGGAGGTGGGGAGTGATACATATTGTTGCATGATACCTTTACTACATAGGTTTTACCTTCTCGAATTTCTAAGAGCTGCAAAGTATCTAACTGGGCAGTAAAAAGCATAACTTTTCTTTTGGGAGAACTACCAAACAATAGACAAAAATTTTTACCCTGTATTCTCAATATTTCCCTGAGATTTATAGGAATCTGGGTGATTTGGGGCAAGGAAAAATGGTGGGTCAACTATTTACAATATAGCATCTGGGTTTGACCATAAAACATTTTTTTCATCAAGCATTTTTTAACAACACAATTTTTAGAATAAAATAGTCCATATGTGTTTTTGTTTTTTTGTTTTATAGAGTGGGGGGTTGAGGGAAGGGGCAGAGGGAAAGGGAGAGAGAATCTTTTTTGTGTGTGACTTATGGGAATATGATTTAATCAAAACACAGTCACATAAATGTGCTATACGACATTAAAAGATAAAATGGAAAACAAGTCCCCTACTGATTATAGTACATTGCCCCTGAAGCCAGGTATCCAGATGGTAATTTTAAACTTTTTTTTTTTTAGTTTCAGAGGTAGAATTTAGTTATTCATCAGTTGCATACAACACCCAGTACTCATTCCATCAAGTGCTGGGCTCCTTAATGCCCATCACCCAGTTACCCCATCTCCCCACCTACCTCCCCCTCTCCAGCGACCCTCAGTTTGTTTCCAATAGTTAAGACTCTTATGGTTTGCCTCCCTGAGAGAGAGCAAATCTTAACCAGGCTCCATGCCCATTGTGGAGCCCAACACAGGGCTCCATCTTAACAACCCTAAGATTGTGACCTGAGCTGAAATCAAGAGTCGGACGCTTGACCAACGGAGGCACCCAGGCACCCCAGCATATGTTTTTTAAAAAGACCTTCTTTGGAACAATTTCTGAGCCATGCACTTGTACTGGAATTGAGCACATGGAGGAACAGAGACAGTGTTCTAGAAGTTCAAAACATGGTTTGAATCCTCAAGGCAAGTCAAGGAAGCAAGGCAAGATTCAAATCCAAAATAGTTAATAACATAAGATTTTTACTGGAAGATCCAGGGCTTCAGGTAGGTTTTCCTGCTGGGTAGCTGTGTAAGCCACTGCAAATCACATCAATCTTTCAGGGTTTTAGTTCCTTTACCTTACATAGAGAAGATTTGATTAACAAATATTCATTGAATGCCTATTATTTGCCAGGCACCATCAAATCTATTGAGGATTGAGTGATCAATTAAACCACAATCAACTTTATAGAATTAAAGTCTGGAAAAGAAGGAAGAAATTTCTATAAGTAATAAGGTCACATATGTTAGAAAAGCTTAAATACTGTAGAAGAGGAAAAAAAATAGCTAAAGTGCCCTTTAGCTCAGTAGTACTGGTGATTTTGTGATAAATGTTTATAAATTCATAAGTAATAAATGTTATGCACATGACTGTTACTTGTTCTATTTACTCCACACAAAAAATGACCTTTAGTGCGTAGTCATCTCCCTCCTACTATTGCAATATTTTTGCAGAGTCATGTTTTTAAACTAAGTAGTTACTGCATAGAATTAGTAATGTCTAGCAAGAAAGAAAGGGAGAAATAAAAATTGAGTCAAAGAAGAAAGTGAAATACAAAGAAAAAATTATCTAGGTTGGATTATATTTGTTATTTCTTGCATTTAAGAAAAATAGCAGCAATGTGTGCTCCACTGCTACTTCAATACCAGACTTGACCAAGATGGACAAGAAGACTGATCACATTGATGTTACATCTTGAAATATGAATAAATTTGGTGGAATGATCAAAGGCTGGGTTTTCTATTGCAAACCATATTTTAGGTGCACAATAGGACCATGCAGTGAAGTCCCCAAAGAGCACAACTTGTCAAGAAGTCTTGCCCTCTTGAGCAGATCCTGGCATTGAGGATTAGCCAAGTTGGCTTCACCGACCTCTCTGCTGACATTGTTTCTTTCTCCTTCACTGAATTTGCCTTATCTTCTGGATATTGCCTAGCACAATATCCTGCAGTGCCTTGGGGATGCAATTGTCATGGATTTATCCTCTCCAGTTCGGGTGTGTTCCAGATTTGATCACTGCTTTGCTATGACCACAAGGAAATTAACCTAATTACAATATTTAAAAACATAAGTTGGGTCCTCTCACTGTTACTAGAGCAAATTTCCCAATGGCAACTTAACTGAGAAAAAAAATCTCCTTCATCTTGAAAATAGGAAACTTCTAAGTAAAAATGAAAGAAACTGGTTTTATACCTAAAGTTCTTCTGAACTGGTCTTTAATTAAGACCACAATTACATATGGGCATTTAAAGTACCATTTCCTTCATATCCAATGTTATCCCTCTGCCTTTTTTCTAAATTCAATGCATTTATTAGACATGAGAATTTTGAACATAATCATGCAAATATAAGCATCGAAACGTAATTGCCAAAAAAAAAAAAAAAAAAGAAAAGAAAAACAATTCAGCAGGCGGATGACCTCTTTGAAAAAAAGGAACAATAGTAGCTAATAAAGCTGCCAAGTGGATATGAGAAATTCACTGCTTTCTGCAAATCTAAGAAGAGAAAGGGCATTTTTAATTATTCATTACACTGATGCTCAGGAAAAAATAAATTAAGGGCATCTCATTTTATGAGAATTTAATTCAATTTATATGCTGTCCTTCTCTACTACCTTTCCCATGAGGCCTGTTTAACTATAGATCTGTGTGAAAAATAGCAGCTTTCTCCTTTCCATTAGTGTTTCTTCCTGCCACAGTCATCTCATATACCCCACGCCTGGGCTAGTGACATCAGACTCATTTCAATTCAAGGCCATGGCTCTCCTGATGAAAAGCAAGACAGGGCTATAAACAGAATGATGTCCACCTTTGGACAAGATGCTGGTGGAACAGACACGTGCTTGGGTTTGGATGTATATACTGTTCAACATTTTAGTGAGTTGAATTAATTCATGGAAAGGATGTATATTTGTTAAATTCATGGATGATGCAGAATTGGGAGGGTCAGTTAATGTGATAGATGACAAAATCAAGTGTCAAAAAGATCTTGACACATTGGAAATATGAGCTAACAGCCATATGGTGCAACAATTTATACCTTGCAACAATTACATATGAAGTTCTTCAGTCAGGATAAAAAAAATCAATGGCATATATAAACAGGTTGGGGAAACCCTGATAAGTGGTAGATTATGTTAAAGCAACAGTAATGACCACAACCACAACACAAAAGGAACCTGAAGTTTTAGTTGACTTCAAGTGCAATATGAGTCCCTGGTTGCAAGTCCATTGCTATGAAACTCAATTTTGGAAAATGTGATGAAGCTATATAGTAAAGTTGCCTTTGGGGGATGAAATACATTCTAGAAATGCTCCAGTAAGAACTTCTTGCATTCTTTTTGATGTATGACCTCCTGGACTGCACATACCTTATTTGTGTCAGGGGAAGCCAGCAGCACTGAATACAAAATATAAGAAATTAGCAACGGAAGTTCTGATTACATCTCTCTTTTCCATAGCTTCCTCATTTACTAAAATGCCTCACTTTGCGCATCTAAAATTAGAACTAATAATACCCAGCTCCCAGGGTTTGTATAAGGATAAATTTAATAGAGAGGACAAAATTGCATTAAAACCCAAGCACTATCCACTGATCATTTTAAATCATATCTTTCCATAGGTTTATCCTTAGTAGGGACATGTAAGTGTTTTAGCATGCATAGGATAACAGGACTTGGATATTCTTGTATACTATTGGAAGAAAATACGTTGACTGGGGTAACTTGTAAATATCCTTCAAGTTTTTCAATGCATGTGTTTTTGATCAAGTTATTCCATTTCTATTTATTTTTCCTGCAGAAATACTGAGGCACATGCAAAAAAGATGAAAAGGCTGTATAAAGACTTTTCCCCAGCATTTTAATGCAATAGGAAGATTTGGGAAATAACTAAAAGTTCATTCATAGGGAAATGACTTAAAACTTTTAATAAATCATAGTATGTAAGTACTACAGAATGCTATGTAGTTGCTAAAAAGAATAAGGTATGCTAACAAGGAAAGATAGCATGTCAAAAGCACGTTGCAAAATATATTAAAATTGATTCAATGTTTGCAAAAATTAACTTCTATGAGTGTGAAGACTACAAATATGTATGTGTGTGTGTGTCCATCCATTCATTCATTCATACATACATACATATGCTTGGGAGACAGGCATCCATGGATTTTTCACATTTGCACATCTTGTATCAGTTTTTGTTTTGGACTACATTTCAAGGCTGTTTGTTGCTATACAAACAGCCTTGAAGGATAAAAGGTGTCTCCCACTGGGACAGGGGACAGAGGGCAGATTTTTTTTTTTTTCTTTTGCTGTCCAGAATAAAAAAAGATAATGTCTCCTTCAAGAGTAAAGGCTGGGCAGGTTCACTAGCAGCCCCCTTTAAAAGACTGTGGTTTCCTACAGTCAGGGTTTCCTGTGCATTCAAATATTACCTTTTGCTACCTCTTTGTATATGTGTATGAGGAGGGTGTAGTGACAAAGTTTTCCACATGAAGTAAGAAAGAGAGTAAATCCTGCAATTCCAGCCACTTCTTGAACAACTATTGAATTGCCTTTACCTATTTACATGCAGAGTGTAGGGCTAGAAGAAATCGTTGAAAGTTACAAAGAGATACAACTTGTATTATTAAAAGGAGACATTTTCAGATTAACTCAGGCTTTCTTTTCCTCATTATTCCTTCTTCAAGAAAATGTTATGATCCTCATCTGGTAGGTCAATCCTTCATTGGACTTAGTGCTCTGAGTGTATAAAGGATCTGCTCAAATAACCCTGACCTTTCTCTCCTGTCTCATACTCTCTCTACCCATACGGTTTGGCCTTATCTGAGCAGCTCTTTTTTTCCCCATTGATTTGTTATTCCCTTGTTCAAAGGAATGGGGCCTAAGGGCCAGGATTTAACCCCAAAATTGGGTGCAGCCTTTTGTCTCATCGAAAATAGTAAACAAAAACTTTTGATTGTGGGTCTCTGGATGCCAGAAAGCCACTCAATCTACTGTGATTCTAAACTCTAAGTATCTCTCCTCCAGACTACAGGATTATGGACCCTTCAAGGTGACTGAGATCATCTGGTAGTGCTCTATGTGAGGTTTAGGAACAAGGCCCCATTGAACAATAAAGGACCTCTTTATTTTCTGTGCCTCTTGTATACCTTCCTTAGGAAGGTGATAGGAAAGATCTTGCTGGGCTAGGTAGGATTGAAGTAATTCTGGGTTTCTGGCCCAGAGCCATGGTTAACACCATTCCATAACAGGACCCCAGTCTTTTCTGTTTCCTAATAAGTATTGACAGGACTATTTTTTAAAAGATTTTATTTATTTATTCACAAGACACACACACACACACAGAGAGAGAGAGAGAGAGAGAGAGAGAGAGAGGCAGAGACACAGGCAGAGGGAGAAGCAGGCTCCACGCAGGGAGCCTGATGTGGGACTCGATCCCGCGACTCCAGGACCACACCCTGGGCCGAAGGCAGCGCTAAACCGCTGAGCCACCCGGGCTGCCCTTGCCAGGACTATTGATGAGGAGTATCTTCTATTGGGCAAGAGAGGTTAGAGTAAAGGCCTCGTATGAAGTATCTATAAAGTATTCCATTCATATAAGAATTGGTTTGTGATATATCTTCCAGGGAAGATGACAGAGTAGGAGGACCCAAAATTCACCTCATTCCACAGTTCTAACTAGATAACACCCACATCAGTATAAAGAACCTAGAAAACAACCCGTAAGACTGGCAGAGCAGACTCTCCACAGCTAAATGTAGAGAAGAGGCTACATTGAAGGTGGTAGGACAGGGGATGCGATTGGGAGCTAAATGGACTCCAGAGGACAGTCAGGCAGAGGGCAGAACACCAGGAACCTGAAAAGGGGAGAGGGACAGATCCCACCCCA
Source organism: Canis lupus familiaris (assembly GCF_011100685.1). Classification (NCBI taxonomy): domain Eukaryota; kingdom Metazoa; phylum Chordata; class Mammalia; order Carnivora; family Canidae; genus Canis; species Canis lupus. Next base: position 29,985,827 of record NC_049260.1, read on the forward strand.
AGAGCCCCAGGCACTGGGCACCTGCATGAAAACCATAATTTCACGAGTTCTTATCATCAATGGAGTTTAAACACGTTGGACTTCAAAAATCAACAGGCTGGGCTATGGAAGAGCTGGGAAGACAAGAGTCCCTGCCCTTAGGAGATAGCACAGCAAACAGCCCCACAGACACAGAGCATAGAAACAGCAGGTTGAAAAATGCCTGGGGCATAGGGAGAAGGGGAGATTTGTTTACTAATTTCAGAGCCTGTGCTGAAGGGCCAAGGATTGTAGGGAGACCTCAAAAACAAAAGACCAAATGGGTGTCATTTCCTTTCCTTGCCCCCCGGCTTAGACGCAAAGGCATCTGCAGAAACTAGTGCAGCAAGATGCCTATTACTTAACTTGCTAACAGCACACCCCACCAAGTTCTCCTTCAGACCAGGCTCCTTCTAATACACCCTTGGCTGGAGCCCAATCAAAAGACTGTCACAGCAGCAAAGGAAGCAACAAAACTAAAAGACAACCTGTTAAGTGGGAGAAGATTTCTGCAAATGACATCTGATAAAGGGAGAGTGTCCAAAATATATAAAGATCTGATACAACTCAACACCCCAAACACAATAATCCAATTAAAAAATGGGCAAAGGGCAGTCCCGGTGGCGCAGCGGTTTAGCGCTGCCTTTGCCCGGGGTGTGATTCTGGAGACCTGGGATCGAGTCCCGCGTGGGGCTCTCTGCATGGAGCCTGCTTCTCCCTCTGCCTCTGACTCTGCCTCTCTCTCTCTGAATAAATAAATAAATAATCTTAAAAAATAAAAGAAAACACCTTTGTTTAAAAAAATTTTTAAAAAGGGGCAGAAAGCATGAACAGACATTTCTCCAAAGACAGGTAGCCAACAGGCACATGAAAAGATGCTCAACATCACTCATCATCAGGGAAATGCAAATCAAAACTACACTTAGATGTCACCTCACATCTATCAGAATGACCAAAATAAAAAACACAAGAAACTAGAAGTGTTGGTGAGGATATGGAGTTAGGGGAACCCTCTTGTGTTGATGGGAATGCAAACTGATACAGCCACTCTGGAAAACAGTATGGAATTTCCTCAAAAAAAAAAAAAGAATTACTTTAGAATCCAGTCATTCCACTACTGGGTATTTACCCAAAGAAAGTGAAAACACGAATTTGAAAAGATATATTCACCCCTATGTTTATTGCAGCATTATTTACTGTAGCCAAAATATGGAGGCAGCTCAAGTGTCCATAAATAGATGAATGGAAAAAGAAGTGTTTATATATATATATATATATATATATATATATATATATATATATATATAAAACCGTATCTATCTATCTATCTATCTATCTATCTATCTATCTATCTATCGAGACAAACCACAAAACAGACTCTTAACTCTAGAGAACAAACTGATCATTACTGGAGAGCGGATGGTTTGGGGGATGGTTGAAATAGGTGATGGGGATTCAGGAGTGCACTTGTGATGAGCACAGGGCATTGTATGAAAGTGGTGAATCACAATATTGTACACCTGGAACTAATATTACACTGTATGTAAACTGTACTGGAATTAAAGAATTGGTTTTTGTATTATCTTCACATATCACAGATATTAGTAAAATTAAGGTTGTAAATGGGAGGAATAAAAATGTAAATGCTTATCTGCAAAAAGATGCATTTTAAAATGTATTTTGTTATGTCTCATTGTTTAACAAGCCAAATTACAAATGAATTCTACATATTGGGGAAGTCTGAGAAGATAAGTATCAGACAAATCTCAATTGTGTTTCCAAATCTTTCTGTCACAAGCTTAGCAGCCTAATGTCCACGGCAACAAACAATACATTAATTCATCCCTTTCCTTTTTTACATGTCAGAAGCAGCCATGATGTCTGTATGTTTTTAGAGTAATTTTACTAGAGTTTTCTAACCTTTACTATTGGCATCTTTATCTTCCTTTTGGGCCTGTTTCCATTTTATAGAGACCTCATGCTATCAACTCTCCAGGCAGGGAAGATGGGGACTGGCCTGTCCTTCTCAAGCACTGCTAGTAGAATTTCCATCCCTTTTGTTAACCATTTGGAAATGCCAAGTCATGATTTACAACTCCCTGCCCCTGTGGGGGCCTTTGTAAAGAAGTCACCCAGATGGTGTGAAACACTCCTGAACAGTGCAATGTAGATGCAGGGCGATGGGTCTCAGGAATGTCTTAGAGGCTTTGTGCAGTCAGGATGAGGCATGAAACAACCATAAAAAAGGGAGACAAAGAAAAAAATAATGGAATCCAAACTTGAAGCCTAGACCATACAATCCTGAAGAGTGAAGCTATATGAAAGAATCATATCTTGTACTTACGGAATGTGATATTTAATTGAAACTGAATAAAATATCAAATAGGTTCATTAAAAAATAGGATTATAGATAAGCACACATATAAATACACACATTACATAGACTAAATACAATATATGCATGGATTCTTTCTTTTAAAGGTGGTTTTCAAAGCACAGTGTATTTTAGAGAAAGGATCAGCAAACTTTTTCTAAAACAGGACAGATATATTTTAAATTTTGCAGGCTATATCTGGTCTCTGTCTCAACTACTTGTCTCTATTAGTGTGGCTCAAAAACAGCCATACACAGTTTGTGAATGGTGTGTGGCTGAGTTCCAGGAACACTTTATTTATCTGCTCTGGCATTTGAATATCACAGTTTTCAGATCATTAGATATTACTCTTCTTTTCATTGTGTTCAACCATTTAAACATGTAAAAGCCATTTTTAGCTTGCAGACTGTCCAAAAATGAGCAGTGAGCTGGATTTGGCCCCTACGTCATAGTTTGATGATCTCTGCCTTAGAGGGTCAAGACCCATGAGAAAAAAAAAATTATGATATCTAAAAATTTAAAAGTATTTTGGACTTGAAGAAACCTAATATTTAATATAATTTAGTCATCTTAATGGATGTGGCTATTGCAAAATGCTAAAATAATCACAAGTTAGCTCTGTATCCTTTATGTTTCCCCCGTACTTTGTTACACAGCATATTTCTCATCCTCTGCTAAGTTACCAGCAATTTTGACTGTTTTCGGTTTTTTGTAACCATTCTGCACCAGAGAAACATCGCATCCATTTAAAACTTAATAATATGTATTAAAGATAACTATAGTAAATGACCTAAATTACTAAACAAAGCTAAAAACATAGAAATCCATATCATGTCCATATCATATACATCTCATCACACTCGACCATCCATTTGCTGAAGTATTCTATTTAATTTCAGACCTTCAGCCAAAATTCTCTTCACCATAACTATGTCATGGCTAATTGTAAAGTGAAAAACTTTGGGAGACTCTTAAGGTACATATTTAGATTAATGTGTACGTTAGTATAGTCATATATATATATAAAAGAAAAGGATTTGAAATAAATCAATGGCTAGAAGAGAGAACAAGAAAATGTAAAATAGGGACCCCTGGGTGGCTCAGCGGTTGAGCATCTGCCTTTGGCTCAGGGAGTGATCCTGGAGTCCAAGGATTGAGTCCCACATCGGGCTCCCTGCATGGAGCCTGCTTCTCCCTCTGCCTGTGTCTCTGTCTTTCTCTCTCTCTCTCTCTCATGAATAAATAAATAAGATCTTTTAAAAAAAAAAAGGAAAAAAAGAAAATGTAAAATAAAATTTATAAATTGTCATACTTTATTGACTCCAGGCATTTGTGTTCACTTTTCCTGTTTCTCTTTGCTTCTTTTTTCCCTAATGGCATTTGTATTAGTCATCTGTTGTGGCGTGATAAATTATCATAAATGCAATGGCTTAAAACAACATATATTTATTGTCTCATCGTTTCTGTGAGTCAGGCAGGAGGCCTGACTTGGCTTATCTTGGTTCTCTGCTCTTAGTCTCATAAGGCTGCAATCAAGGTGTCAGGTGGCCAGTATTCTCATCTGTAGTTTGGCCTCCTTTTCCACACTCCTGTGGTTGTTGGCAGAATTCAATTCCTTACGGTTCCTTGTAATTGATGACTGAAGTTTTGGCTTTCTTGCAGTATTTTGGATGAACTCCCAGTTCCTAGAGACCCCCACATTCCTTGCTAAATGGCCCTCTGAAAACATAGCTTGCTTCTTCAAGGGCCAGCAGGAGACTCTCTCTTGCTCCAGTGTGCTAAGAGGAAGTTTTCTGTAGCTTAAAGTAATCAAGAGAGTGGTTATTTCATCATCTTTGCTATATTCTATTGGCTAAGAGCAAGTCACAGGTTCCTGTTGACCTCAAGAAGAAGGGATTCTATAAAGACATGATTCACTGAGGACCACCTCAGGATGTGTCCACTGTAATGCTACCAACACTCATTAAAAATAAATTATCTCTGTGACTTAATTAGCCAAATAATATTGGACTGTGTTCTTAGAGAGTGGCTATATACTGGTTCTACAAGCCAATCTGTAAATATGTCTTTAAGAGTCCTCCCATTGGAATATAAAACTATGAGTTGAAGTTTCTCAGTTGAGGTACTACTGACATTCTGGTAGGAGAGTTTTTTTTGTTGTGGCAGGACCGCCCTATGCATCATAGTACATTTTGTAGTAACCCTGGCCTTACCAACCATGTAGCATTCTTTCCCCTGGTTGTGACAACCAAAAACATCTTTTGACATTGACAGATGTTCCCTGGGGGTAAAGTCATCCTTAGTTGAGAAGCACTGCTATAGATAATTCCAGGTTTTACCTTTGTAAGAGTAGTCTGAGCCAGCCTTAGAATCATTGAACTATAGCACACAAGTGCTACAGTGGTCCTTAGGGTTTTTTCAAAGAATAAAAGGAGAAATAAATGAATGGGGGGTATATTTTGAGTATTTTTTAAGGTTATGGAGGAAAAAGAAATTTAGGAAGAACGTATATCTGGTTTGGCTAACATTATAAATGGTTTATTAACTGAAAAATGGAATATGGGAATAGGTGGAGGTCTGAGGATTATATAGTGAAGAAGGAACCTGAGGGTGAGTTTTTTTATGGAACATTCAAGTGGATATATGCAACAAGCAGTTGTGTGTGTGTGTGTATATATATATATAAATGAAGCTCTGGGGTGAGATAAGAACCAAGGGCCATTGGCATTTAAATGGTAGTTAAAAGGAAGAAAAAGGGGAATGAAATCACGCAGGCATATCATGTAAAATGAACAGAGCAATGGTCCAGATAGAGCCATTGAGATATGAATTGTAAGGTAGGAGACAAGAAAAGAGAAGTTAATTATGGACTTCAGAAAGGACTTAGGATGAAAAACAGGAGGAAATGATAATGTTTCCATGAAATTGAAAATACTTGATACTTTAACCAAAGAATGTGGTGATTGGTGCCAGAGTATCAAAATCCAGCAAGATATCTATTAGATCTGGCAATATGAAATCAATTTCTTGGGTTTTTCAATGTGAAGTCTAGTGATGCATTGTTCAAAGCCCACTTAAGTCTCCTTTGTCCATGGTAATGCGCTTTGGTCAGACCAGCTTCTACCGATCTTTTCTTACACAGACTTCCTAAGGCCTTTGCCATGCAATAATATCACACAATTTCACATTTCATCATGGTTTTATCAAATATATTGCCTTTCACTTCGAAGGGATCTCAAAAGAGAAGTATAACTCCCTTTGCTCAATGTTTGCCCTGCATTTTACAGAGACTCCATAAAGGAAATCTTGTTTAAAGCTTGCTTGAGACCACAGATGTAAAGAGTAGAGGGAGAACCAAAGTTTAAGACTATCGACTTCTAGAGAACACCATTGATTTCCAATTCACTGTTCCTTCTTCTTGGCCATATGTTCACGTATATATCCTTGTTAAGTATTTGCATTTTAGTAGTCTATAAAGGAACTGCCAAGTGTTTTATTTAGGCCTTTATAAGGAAATAGTATGTGTTTCTAGAAGCTTGTTATTTTGAACCTCAGTTTTTAAAAAAGAAACTCCAGTGATTTATTTGAATAAATTACATATACTCATTATATAGATACTGTCAGGGGGTCTAAAATGAAATCAGTGGCCTCCCCCTCCACCACACTCCAATTCTGCCCCTGAAATGTGACCACCTTTTGGAATCTAATGGGTTTTCTTTCATCACGCTTCCTTCTTTATGCACATGTGTAAAAACAAATATACTCTTATATGGTTGGAGATACAAAAACAGATTTTATGAAATTAGTGTGATAAAATACAATATTGTTGTGCATTTTTAAATTTAACTCTATGTTAAGGATATACCTTTAAGTCAATACATCTGGATTTACTGCATTCAATATAATAGAAGCATGCTATTTTAAAGTATCAATGTGAAGTTTTTAATTTAGTCACTTATCCATTCATGTACTTTTCAATTTGTTAAAAACAATGCTTTAATATTGAATATTTATGATTTATATGGATACATTCAGGTAACAGGGTTTTCTACATTTAAAATGTTGTCGGAGTGCCTGGCTGGCCCACTTGGTGGAGTGTGCAACTCTTGATCTCGGGGTTGTGAGTTCAAGCCCTACGATGGGTGTAGAGATTACTTAAAATATTATTTAAAAAATCCTTAAGAATCTGTTATTAATTGTGAGGAGCCCCTACCACTTTCCCTGATCTAGCTTTTTTTTCTCTCTCCTTGAAAGGAGAACCTCAACTACTGTTTACTCGGCTTCTAGGTAGTTTACAACCACTTAGATCACTCACCTACCACAGAACATGAGAGAGACTCCTAACTCTGGGAAATGAACAAGGGGTGGTGGAAAGGGAGGTGGGCAGAGGGGTGGGGGTGACTGGGTGACGGGCACTGAGGGGGGCACTTGACGGGATGAGCACTGGGTATTATGCTATATGCTGGCAAATTGAACTCCAATAAAAAAAAAAAAGATCACTCAACCTACCAATCACAGCAGGCTTTAAAGGTTGATATTAAGGATTAGACATTTTTTAAAAATTATTTGTTGCTAAGTATTTTTAGTCATTTAACCTTTTCTCTGTGTTTTGGTAATTCTTGACTTGCCACACCACCAGCTTGGGTTCCAGGAAGCCAGGATCTTTCATCTATTTCAGTTAAAAATGGCATGGGCTTGGTGCCTCTAGTGTTAATGTCAAAACTGGGCATGAATAGTCTTTAACTGAAACAACTAATTAAACTAAAATAAAATATACTCCTTTCACTTGATTTTAACTACTATCAGTTATGTCACTCATTATGGAATGCCTTAGAAAATAGGAGTACTTGGTCATTCTGCTACAATTTTTTCTTCAACCACCTTTTTTTTTTTTTTTTGCCTTTTTAAAAATGTTTCTTTCTTATTCTCCATCAGGTTTTAGGAAGTTGAGGAGCTTAACTAAGATCGTGTGAGATTAGAATGCTAGAAAAGTAATGACCCAGGAAATTAAGAAAATTACTTAAAGAAATTCTACTCAGAACAAATGTTCACTGTGTCCCTCCTGGAATGCACTTTTACTATATTGAATTTCCTCATATAGTCAAGTATTCAAACCTAGGAAATCTATAGGAATTTTCAGCGGGACAAATGCCCACTGAATGACTGCCATTCATGCTATTTCAGGCCACATAATTGCTAAGAATAACTGGCTCCTAATGTGTATTTTAAATATCAGATTTTGTGTGGAACACAAGAAGAACTGAATTACGTATTTTTTCTCTTCAATAATTATGCTATATAAAAAGATCAAAGGTCTCGGAATTGGGCTCTAGTCAGAGCTATTTACTAGCCATGTGATATTGGTCAAATCATTTAGCCTCTTTTGGGCCTTGGTTTCTTAGTGTATAAATTGAGGGGGAGGGGAATAGATTCTCTAAAGGATTTTCTAACTCTTAAATTGTATGACCCTTAAATTCTATTGAGGATAGAATCTCATTTAACTTGGACCAGTGGTGTCCCTTAAAATGAAAATGTCTTGGTATGATTGCTGTTGTAATGTGCAAATGTTCTGAAATTAAATCAATAAAGTGAAATCCTTGCTGCTCTTTTATATGCATGATTATATTGTGTGATGTTAAACAGCTGCCGTGTTCTATCATGGCAGTAGCCCTTCAGTTCTGGTTGAAATGACTCCTGTGTGTATACTGAGAAATAAGACTAATGCATGATTCAGCACCTTTATAAATCAAAGATTCTATTACAGGCAGAAAATAGCCCAACAATAGCTATTCTATTACACTTCGACGGCATTAAAAAAGAAGGGAATACATCAAGTGAAGAACATAGGCCCTGCCTTTTTATTCTGCAATACAATAAAAAAGTGGTGTAGGTTTTCGTAGTTTCTTCTGCCCAGTGGTTAGGGTGTTGACACCTATGTTGAATGACATTGTCCAAGATGTACCTCTATTTTTTTTCAAAACTATCAGTTCTCTTCTGTGCTTTGGCAAAGAGATGGAGTTTACTCTACAGAGTACAGTGGATCATTTTTTCAGTCTAGCTTATTTGGAATTTTACTTCCTGATGCCTCACGGGGAACAATTGCACAAAATATGTATCGGGGGAACCCTATATATTTGTATTTGTATATAAAATTAGTTGATTTAATAAAACAATTATATTTAATATAAAATTTTAGCTGTAAAATGGTCCTAAAGGCATTTTTGCTGTGTAATCTATCCCCACTCTTCCAGACCTACATTTTATTGTATGGAAAAGAGTTAGACATTTATCCTTGACATTTTCTCCACCATTTCCTCCTCCAACAAACTTGGAAACGTCATTGAAGCTGCTGACTATTTGAAAACCAACAACAATCATAGGTCAAATGATTTATCCTCACCGCAGTCCTACTTAACCCAAAATGTCAAACTTATGAAATTTATTTGGATAGGCAATGACTTAATTTTTATAACAGGCATGATCTTAATAAATTATTTAATAAATGAAGCTTGTTCATCACATATTAGAACATCACATACTAGATGGCAGCAACTATTGAAAATATGTGATAATAGTCCTACTTTATAAGATTTCAATACTTATAAGATAAAAACAGAAAGAGAGGGCTAAACCTAATTTGTGGAAATTTTTAGGACACAGGAGGGTTTGAGAATAAAGCAGTGAGTGATGGAGGGGAGATGGGGTAAAAATAGGGCCATAACCCCCAGTGCCATACATATGATTGTTACATCGATTGTCTCATTAAAATCATTCAATTTTGAAGGTAGCTACCCCCATTCTATAAAATCACTTAATGAGAAAATAGTGTTCATATTTATAATATCTATAAATATTATATATTTATAGATATAATATTTGTAAATATAAAAAAACTATTTATTTTCCTGAACAGCACCATGATCAACTTCTGTTCTTATTATGAGAAGGCTAAGTAATGTCTTAATGTCCATTTAGAAAGTGAAATTTATACACGTGCTCTACTAGCAAAAGAACATTTTTGTTTAATAATAGATTAAAACAATGCATTTGGCCAATAGAATCTATATTGTTAGGAGCTGCATAAAATTAACCCAATACATTAAAGTAATTCCCAAGAAATATTTCATAAAAGAGATAGTCAAGAAATAACTTAGTCATGTAAAACTAGAGTTAAGGGGTGCTTGGGTGGCTCACAAGCAACCAACTCTTGATTTCAGTTCAGGTCATGATCTTAGGGTCCTGAGATGGAACCTCGGGCTCTACACTCAGTGGGGAGTCTGCTTCTTACCCTCTACCTCTGCCCTCTCTCTTGTCTCCTTCCCCCTCATGCATGTGCTCTCGCTCTCTCTCTAAAATAAAAATAAATCTTTTAAAAAAACAAACTAGAGTTGACTTCATTGTTTTGTTTTTAGAGTGAAATAAATCTGTTACTGCTGAAACCAAAAGAAATAACACATTAATACATCCTTAGTGAAGTAAAATCAATCCTACAGGTCATTGCTTGACTTTGTGGGTTAAAATTGCTTTCAAAATCTTATTATTAGCACTGTTGCTTTGGAAGCTTCTAACTCCATTACCATAGAGAAGAGATTTCATTTTTTTTATAACAGCTTGCTACCCTTCAAAATGCAAAGTTTTAAGTACAGACCACTTGGAGTAGACTTGATTTTCCTCAATTGAAAGAGATTGAGCTTGTTGTCAGTAATTTGTCTCAAAGGCAAACTTTCAAAATTTACAAGTTATGGAAATATGCCAAAGGAATACATGGATAAATGAATCCCTGACACACTTAAGAATGAAATGATTTTGAAATAGGTTGCTGTGTTTATGGTTGGCTCATTTTACCTTCTTTACCATCTTCTTAATTTAGATCTCCCTTAAGCTGAAGAAGAATAGATGAGAGAATCCACTTCTGTCATTTTATTTTACTGCCAAATCCATACTGTAATTTCTTTTCCACATGCTGTTTTCCAAACGTCATGAGATTAGAAGGCCATTTGTTCTTACTCAATTTTAAGTGTTGTTGCATATGAGAAATGAACTGGATTATGTGTGTGTGTATCTAGTGCATCTCTAAGGGAAACGATAGCAGAAATAGCCTGCCAACCAACAGGTTTAAAATCTAATAGACACTTTCTCAGTGTAGAGCTATGCTCTTCTGCGAGGTTGAGAAAGCATGTTTACTTAACCTCTAATTTCTTCATTCCTTCTCATTTCCATATGAAACAGTTTTGCTTTGATCTGTTTTTTTATTTATGTGTGCATTACATCAATAAACCACATGATAGGGACTCCTGGGTGGCTCAGAGGTTGAGTGTCTGCCTTCGGCTCAGGGCGTGATCCTGGAGTTCCAGGATCGAGTCCCACATGGGGCAACCTGTGTGGAGCCTGCTTCTTCCTCTGCCTAGGTCTCTGCTCTCTCTCTCTCTCTCTCTCTCTCTGTGTGTCACTCTTGAATAAATAAATAAAATCTTTTAAAAAAAGAAACCACATGATATAATTTATACATTTTGGAACTGATAGAATACTGTTATCAACTCAAAACAATGCTCATATATTGTCTTTACTATCAACAGAGCAATGAAGATTATATATTATTCTTTAAGTAGCATCTTTTGTAGGGCTGATTTTGTTTTTCATCCCCCTAAACTTTATCACTATCATTCTTTAACTAAATATGTACTTTTGTTTTTTTTATATAAATTTACTTTTTATTGGTGTTCAATTTGCCAACATTAAATATGTACTTTTGAATATGAGAACTGAAAACATTATTTTGCCTAAACAGGACATCTTGTTTCATTAAGGAAACTACTTTCATGCTCCTTCTCAGAATTTTCAACTAAACCTTGGGGAGGAGCATATACAAAATTCTGAAGGGGAAAAAGAAGGATGTGTCTGCCTTATATTTAATTTTCTCATTTTAATTGTATTTTTCCAATTTAAGAAATTTACATTTAAGCTGCATCTGCACAGTATAAAGTTGAAAAATTAGTTGAAATTATCTAATGGATTTGCATTTAAATAGACAATCTAAAACAAGTCAGATCTTAATGTTTCCTATCAGGAAGAGATTGTAGCTTTTACCAAGTTGTGATTCCTACACAGAAATCTGGACAGTTGAGGAAATGAGATAAGGGAAGAGGAAGAAGTAGACAGAAACATCAGGAAAATATGGCATTAGAAGGTTTGGTGCCCACTCATCATGAAGAAAGTTTTATAGTGCCTGAAGTTCATAGCAAATATCCATTAGGAATTTCAAAATCAGCTACTTCAATGTCATGTTCTAGTTCTGTGTTTATCAGTAATTCAGACTCAACCTGTCTTCTTTGAATCCCAACTTCTTAACAAACACTTTTTCTTCTTTGTCTTCTATGATGCTGGTGTCTATCCAGGGCTCCTGTATCTGGTTGTGAAGACTGCTGGCTGCAGAGTGGCCATATGAGTACACACTGGTGCTGGGCTGCATCCACCAAGAGGCACATGCAGATATTATATGGGCCAGTAGCTCTCTGTGTCCTTCTCATAGATAATTGCTTCCTCTGTAACCTGCCTTTTTGAGTGTATGGTGACTATTGCCCAGGCTTTCTGCTTCCCAGTTACTTATGAAAGAACAATCCAGTAATCTGAAGATCTCAAATTTGCCTCCAAATAGCACAAATGTGAGGTTAACACTTCCACGGAGAGCAGCAAAAGGGAGGTGAAGGTTAATATTCATGCAAATCACAGGTAAACTGAGGCCAGACATTGAGAAATTTTTTTTTTCGAGAAATTTCTTATCCGAACATGTCTACTTGTTGATTATATAGATCTTATATTCATCAGCTGAGAGTGAAGGGAAATGGGTAGAATAGGATGTAAGGACAGCCAAAATATCATGAACTAGCTGAGATGGAGATGGAGCGAACATAGAATTTACCTTCCAAAAAGGGGGACTTTTGATGATGTGTTTGTTTCCTGTTGTAACAAATTACCATAAACTTGGTTTGTTAAAAAAAAAAAAAAAAAAAAAAAAAAAAAAAACAACAACAAAAACGGCAATTTGTTCTCTCAGAGTTCTGGAGGCCAAAAGTCCTATCCCTGTTTTACTGGGCTGGAATCAGGGTGTCAGCTGAGCCATGCTCCCTCACCTCCACAGTCTTTAATGGAGAAGCAGTTCCTTGCCTCTTGCAGTTTCTGGTGGTTGTCAGCATTCCTTGTCCTGTGGATGCATCACTCTGATTTCTGCCTCCGTGGTCACATCACCTTCTCCTCCTCTGCCCCTGTCTCATTTAAGATACATGTGATTGCGTTTAGGACTCACTCTGATAATCACTCTGATAATCAGTATAGTCTCCCCATCTCAAAATCCTTACCTTAACTGCATAAGCAAAGATGCTTTTTTTCCCTTGCTATATAAGGTAGCATTTACAAGTTCCAGGTATTACGATGTGCATTCTAGGAGAGGGGGGCATTATTATTCAGCGTATCACAGACAGTAAAAGAGAGCACCGTGAATAATTTCAAGAGCAGCAACAGGGGCAAACAGGATCTGTCCTGGAAAAACCAGAATGCTGACACCAAAGTGTTTTCACTTTTCTTCTAAGAACTTTATTTTTAATTAAATTACATGACATACATATATATATGTATAAGTGTGTAGTGTGAACCCTGACAGTTGGTTTTCTCTTTTTTATAATGCAAGAGTCTGACTGGCGAGAGGGGGAGCAGACAGAGAGGGAGCAAGAGAATCTCAAGCAGGCCCCATGCTCAGCACAGAGCCCGGATAGGGCCTGATCTCATGACCTGAGCTAAAATCAAGAGTCAGGGGCTTATCTGACTGAGCCACCCTGGCGCTCCCTGCTCTCATGTTTTAAACTCACCAATTAAGAGTGAGCCTGTGAAATCTTAGGCCCCCACCCTTAACCCCAATAAAAATAGAATCCCAGGCCTGTGCTTTCTCTCTACCTGTGACCTTGCAGTGTGGCTTCAGGTATGCCATCTAATTCCCAGGATCTGTAAGTAATAAACCTTTTTTCTTTTTTCAAAGTTTCCTCGTAGTTATTGCCAGAGGGCAACTTGAAATCATAAAAACCCTAAGGACCAGTCCAGCCATAATGTTGGTTATTAATAAGCCAAGAGCAGCACACAAAACAATATGTATATATGTACACACACATGTGTACATAGTTTAAATATTCAAATAGTTCATTAGGGCTTATTTTTTTTTAAACTTCTACTTCTACACCTCACTTTCAGCAGTGATCATTTTCAACTCTTTTAGCTATATTATTTTTACATATGATATACTGTGAAATAATATAAAATATATGTATTCGTCTCTGCCCCTATTTCCTGGCATTGAGCTCCTACAGCCCTTGAAATTTCCTAGAAGGAGCACTAGGAGCATCTTTTAATATTTGGTCTTTAACTCCAGTTCCTGACAGAAATCCCAAGCCCCTTGGAATTTCCTGGGTTGATAGGAGTGTTCTTTTGTTCCAATGAGGTAATTCTTGGTGGGCTCCTGGGTAGCTTTAGGATGCAGGCTGGCAAGCCAGAAAGAGCAAGCCGCGGTTAAAAGCTTGGAATTTCCAGTGCCACTTTCTATCTGCAGAAGGAGAGAGAGGCTGCAGATTGAGTTAGTGATTGGATTGTGCCTATGTGGTGAAACCTCCATAAAAATCCCCAAAGTATGGGGCTGGAGGGGCTTTCAGGTTGGTAAACACATTTCCATGATGGGAGGGTGGCACACCCCAACTCCACAATGACAGAAACCCCTACGCTTGGGACCCTTCCAGACCTTGCTCTATGTTTCTCTTCATCTGTATCCTTTATAAAGGATACAAATGTATCGTTTATAAAGGATACAAATGTATCCTTTAAAATTTCCTCTGTAATAAATTGGCAACAGTAAGTTAACTGTTTTCTGGGGTTCTGTGAGCCATTCTAGCAAACTATCAAACCTGAGGAGGGGGTTGGGGAGTCTCTGATTTGAGGCCAAGTCAGACAGAAGTTGTGAGTGACCTGGGGACCTACTACAATTGGCATCTGAAGTAGGGAGCGGTCTTGTGGGACTATACCCTTAACCTGTGGTGTCTGTTACCTCCAGTTAGTATCATGGTTGAATTGAATTGCAGGACATTTGGCTGGTGTTAGAGAGTCCGTCAGTGAGGGAAAAATCCCACACATCTAGTGTCAGAAATGCCGTGTGTGAGGAAATTATGTTTTTCCCTAGATACAGACTGTTACGGCCTATTTCTTATCAGTTTTAGCAAGTCCTCTCAACTTTCAAAGCATTAATTGGTTATGCTGCTCAATCTCTATTTGGTTTTCTAGATCCAATCTGGGTTTTTCTCTGCTCTCTTCTGTGTGCTGACAGGATAACCCCCTGGACTGGATCCCCAGAGCCCCCTTGAGCTTTGGCTTATAATTGCATTTTGCCGATGAGAGGTATTGGACCGGAATCTAAGGTCAGGAGCAGAGAGAGGTCAGGTGTCTGTACTCACTTCTGGGTGATCCTTCCTTGCCAGATTGCAGTTTAATAGTGCCCATGTGCCCCTACATATGGCTACATCTCCTGTCGAGGGCCCGTCTCCAATAGGTACAGATCTCGTCAGTTCCAGTAACACTGCTCTCTCCTTTGCCTTCTCTTATAAGCTGGGGATAGCTTCATACTATTGTTAGTCTCTGGATGCATCACCATTCGATTGAATTCTTTTTTTAAGATTTCATTAATTTATTTGAGAGAGACAGAGATAGTGAGAGAGAGCAGGAGCCAGGAGGAGAGGAAGAAGCAGGCTCCCCACTGACCAGGGAGCCTGACATGGGGCTTGATCCCAGGACCCTGGGATCATTACCCAAGCTGAAGGTGGTGGCTTAACTGACTGAGCCACCCAGGCACCCCTGAATTGAGTTCTGTAATCCTTCTCTAAACTCTCTAAATTGTCCTTTCATGAAATTTTCTTCAACTACTTTTGGAATAAGCTCTCTGTTTTCTGCGGAAATCTTGACTAAAAAATGTTTAGCTCCCACATTTCTCACTCACATCCTCCAGGATTCTTTCAGTGTAGTCATTCATTAGTTTGAATATAACTAGAGAAAAATAGGACTTAACCAAAAATACTTTAGTGAAGTATTTAAACAGAAGGAGTTTAATTCAAGAAATTGGCCACTCAGTTGATGGATGTGTGGGGATCCCAAAACTGAGGGGAGGCGGGACAACACAGATATTAGTATTGGCAGAAGACAAGGACCACCCCTAGGCTAGAGGGATACACCTAGGGTGGTGTGCTGCTACCCAGGGCTCAAGGTCACTTGGTAGATGTTTTTAACCATGGTAGGACTGTTTGGAAGGGCTACTGGAGGAAAGAAGGAGATGGGGACGTTGCCAGGGAAGCCAGCTGATGCATAGAGGGAGGAGAAGAAACTTGAATTCTCCCTACCTCCAGTCTCCCTTAAGTGCCTCCCACTGGCTAAGCCTACATAGAAGCCAGAGGAAAAAACCTTGGAAATGTAATATGCAGGAGTCATACCTCTGAGATGCAGAAAAATTGTCCCAGGGAAATTCTGGGGCATTTGAACTCTTCCATGTAGGCCAACATTCAGGCCAGGCTTTAGCAAACTGTTTCTTTGCCCGTTAAATGCTAAATCTCAGGTAAGTTTACTTATCTTTTTTTTTAAGTTTCATTTATTTATTTAAGAGAATGAGAGAGAGATTGAAAGAGAGAGAGGGGAAGGTCAGAGGGAGAGGAAGAGAAGCAGAGTCCCTACTGGGTGCAGAGCCCAATACCTCCTGGGGCTGGATCCCAAGTCTCTGAGATCATGACTCGAGCTGAAATCAAGTCAGGTGATTAACCGACTGAGCTACCCAGGTGGCCCAAGTTTACCTATCTTGATAAATTTTACCTAATTTAACCTTACATTCTATTCTCCTTGGCCCAGCAAACTTAAAATACATTCCCACAATACATCCTGATTTCTTATACAGATTAGCAGCAATTTGCAAGTACATTGGATATAAGTGCCATCTCCTCCCTCAATCTTACCTGGACCATGCTAGAATCTGACTCCTCAAGGGCAATGGAGAGACGATATGAGTGGAGGGGTTTCTTCTTGAGTTGCCTTTCTTTCGCAAGGCCTTTCCTTTGCCTTTGTAAATTCATTAAAGATTCTTTTTTTTTCTTCAAATAAGCTTTATTTTTAATAGAATCTAGAAAAACTTAAATATCCATTGACAATTGATGGGTGAACAATTGTATTACATCCACACACAGTGAAATATTACTCAGTGACAAAAAGAAATAATTTCACTAATCTTCAAGCTATTATGCTTACTGAAAGGAGGTTAAAAAAAAGAAGCCTATACTGGCTTTATTATTTGTTACATATTATTATATACTATTTATTATATAAAATACCAGAAAGTGCAAATAGTACTGTGAAATAAAACAAATCAATGGTTGAACAAGAATGAGAGGTTAGGGAGGGACAAGAGGAAGAGATTATGAAGGGGCATGAGAAAACCTTTGGGGGTAATGATATGCTCATTACTTTAATTATGGTGATAGTATTACAGATGTCTACATATGTCAAAATTCATTAAATGGCACAACTTAAATATGAGCAGTTTATTATTATATTCTAATTATATACCAACAAATCTATTAAGAGATATAATGCTTCAACATAAAAATCTGGATCTCCCATTTTGCTTGGAATATCAACCAACCCTATATTGACTCAACTATTTCCCACTTCTCATATCTTGGTAGGGTCAGCCCGACCTCAGTGACAGCAAAAACTGAAGAATAATTAATACCATGTCCACCCAAACACTGATTGGGTCACAAGACCCACCCAAGAATGCAGGAGCTTTCTTCTCTGTCCTGGGGTACCTGCCTGTGCAGTGATGGCCTAAGGTCAACAGCCCAGGAAGGTATAGGAATCCAGAAAACCTTAGATTAGTTGCTCTGACACTGACCTCTGCCATAGGAGATAAAAAGGTCTGTAGGTTCTAAGAGTTTCTGTACACCTTTAACCCAGAACCACAGTCACATGAAATTTATGTATGTCCTTCCGAGCAGACACATAACCTCTAGTTTGCCACAATCTCCACCACTCCTTAATTATGTTTCTGTACACAGTGCTTTTATATTATGTTTTTTTAAATCTTAAAAGTGTATTTTACTTAATTTTAATGTTCGAAAGGTTTGTTTTCCTAAATAAGTTATAGTCAAGCCTACTTAAGGATATCTAAATAAAACAATCTTTACCAGAGTTAGACTTACTAAGTGCTAATGCTTAAAATTTTGGAAAGTAACAAAACAACACTTGTATCTTTACCATTAATAAATTCTAATGTCAGGAAAATGACAACCTTTTCTGCATCAGAACAAGAAATATATCAACTATGTTTCCTACTTAGCCCCTGAAGGTCTGATCTGCCTCCTGAATTTTGGATTTCACAGGGGTTGTAACTTCTGGGTTGGTCTTGGGAGACAGCTGCACCTCAACAGTGTTGGGGAATGTAAGACATCCTCTAGGAAAAAGGGACTTAAATCCTACTGTTCCCAAAAGAACTAGAGGTTGTCATACCACTTACCCTTCATCAGGGTGAGCTGAGGGCTCATAGGAGATCATGACATCTAAGTTTTAAGATCAGTCCTACAAGGCTGAATAAATTTTCCTAAGAAGGCTTGGGCAGCATTGACAATTAGGCCAAATTAGACTGAGAACTGTTCTCTACCCTCCTGCCATTTTCTCTGATGCACAAAAAGTTTGGGGCTCCCTCTTCCCATCATGCTGGCAAAGCCCATATCTCGCTCTCTCTTTTCTTTAAAAAACTAATATTTTATTTAGCCCAATATGCCCTGAATATTATCATTTTAATATGTAGTCAGTATAAAGATAAGATGTTTTGCATTCTTTCTCACTCTTTTTCTCATACTATGTTTTAGAAATCTAGTGTGCATTTTATAACATAGCTCACACCAGCCACATTTCAAGCATTCAATAGTCATATGTGGCTAGTGCCTATTGTATTGGACAGCACAACTCTATTTAGCCCACAGTCCTAGTTTTCTTCCTGTGGAAAGCAATCAACACCCTTGTATACAGGTGTGAAGGGAAGCAATGAGCTCAGTCAGTCATGACCTGCTTCTTGAAAGCCCATTTCTTTTCTCAATCAAACCCACACAGTGAACAGAACAAAGGCTTTAACAATAAGGCATTTTCATTGCACAAATCAGATCAGTGTGGGGCAGGCAGTTCCAAGGACGGGTGATTTGGAGGCTGGAGAAATTCATCTCAGCCATCTCATGTAGAGTCAATACTGTCCATGGAAAACAGAAACCTCTGGAAAACAGCAGCAGGTTCCAGCTCAGATCTGGGTGCTGAGTCATGTCCACACTGAAACCATCTGTAGGTCAGGAAATGATGATCCCTAATGGGTTCACATCACTCATGACTCCCTCCAGGAAATAGGAGAGAGGGTAAAGGTGTGCCTTACCTGAGCACACTGGGGGGACAGACACATACTGTGGGGTCCTGACTGCCGGCAGAAGTGCAGTGGTCTCCGCAACAGATGCAGGCAATGGCATTGCTCAGATCAAGTGAAGGCCCTGGGAAGATTAGAAAATGTAAAGTAGGTCCTGAACCCCGCCCCCCACACACACACCTGGCACTTACAGTTTTCTCCCCAGCGTGGAGAGCTAGATGTACGAAGTTCAACTTCAGGGTGTTGACTCCATCTCAAAGGCCACCTTGCAGAGATTTTCTCTTTTGTGAGTCATGCTGTGTGGAGCAAGGAGAAAGCACGTTCCCTGCTCTCTTAAGGCCTCCCTCAGTGTAAGGTTCCTGGTGCTAAATGAACTTAAAAGATGAAGCTGAAGGATCACCAAAACTCACACACATGGGAAGCCTTTCTTTTTTTTTTTTTGAAATAATTCTTTTTTTGTAAATTTATTTTTTATTGGTGTTCAGTTTGCCAACATATAGAATAACACCCAGTGCTCATCCCATCAAGTGCCCCCCTCAGTGCCCGTCACCCAGTTGCCCCCACCCCCCACCCATCTCCCCTTCCCCCACCCCTAGTTCGTTTCCCAGAGTTAGGAGTCTTCATGTTCTGTCTCCCTTTCTGATATTTCCTACCCATTTCTTCTCCCTTCCCCTCTATTCCCTTTCACTATTATTTATATTCCCCAAATGAATGAGACCATATAATGTTTGTCCTTCTCCGATTGACTTATTTCACTCAGAATAATACCCTCCAGTTCCATCCACGTTGAAGCAAATGGTGGGTATTTGTCGTTTCTAATGGCTGAGGAATATTCCATTGTATACATAGACCACATCTTCTTTATCCATTCATCTTTCCATGGACACCGAGGCTCGAGAAGCCTTTCATTGGTATGAAATTTTATGTGCCAAGCCAGGTGGGAGTATCTCCCATCAGCCCTCCCACATTCGCTGAACACATGCGGCTTTGCTCTGGTGTTGTGTCTCCAGTGCATACTGACGCTGGACTTGTCATGAAAGAATTTTCCTCATTCTTTTCATCCATACGCTTTGCTGTGGTGTGACTTTTCTTGTGTTGAATAAGGTGGGGATGGCTGATGTAGGCTTTCCCACATTCACTGCACACATAAGGCCTTGTTCCACTGTGAATTCTCTTATGTACTTTTACGTAGGAGCTGTGGCTAAAGAATTTCCCACATCTATCGCACTTGTAGGACTTTTCTCCAGTGTGGCTTTTCTGGTGCTCAGCAAGCGCATCTTTGTGGAGAAAGGCTTTCCCACATCTGCTGCACATAAAAGGCCTTTCTCCACTGTGAGTTTTCTGGTGCTGCGTAAGTGTATCTTTGCGGCCAAAGGCTTTCCCACATTCACTGCATTCAAAAGGTTTTGCTCCAGTGTGAATTCTCTGGTGCTGAATAAGATGGGATTTTCTGATAAAAGATTTCCCACATTCAGCACAGTCATTAGACCTTGATCCCATGTGAACTCTCTGGTGTTCTTGGCGGCTGGAGTTGCAGACAAAAACATCCCCACAATCATTGTACTTGTAAGGCTTTTCTCCAGTGTGGATTTTCTGGTGTTGGACACATTTGTCTTTGTTGCTAAAAGTTTTCCCACATTCACTGCACTTGCAATCTTTTTGTCCAACATGAAAGGCTTCCTCACACTGGCTCCTGGTGCATGGCTTCTCCTCATCTTGAGTCACATGGGGCTGGACAAGTCCAGAGCTGGCCAAGGAGTCCTCCTCATCCTTCTTTCAAGTGAAGACCTTCTCTGACATGTGGCTTCTGCAGCTCTTCACAAAGGAGGCTTGGTCATTTTCTTTTCTAGGGACTGCCTCTCCACTGTGCTGCCTCAGGATTTGGTCAATGTTGACAGTGACCCAGAAGGTTCTTCCACATGATCTACATGGGTGTGGCTGATGCCCAAGGGATGTGCCCTGATGCCCAGACAGACACAAAATGTCTTTCAAGATCGGGTCACACATATTACACAAGTGGCTCTTTGGGATAGAAGGACTCACTCTGAGAATTCTCACCTGTGAGTCTTTTATAGAAACACCGTGCTCAAAAGATTCATCTTCATTTTCTACTTTATGACAAGGGCAAAGTCTCCCCTGGACCATCCTTGCCTCGGCTGGACCTATCGCCACATTTTCAGAAACTATAGGCTCTCTCACTGGCCGTGGTTGGGGAATTGGGGAAATTGCAAATCCCACTGAGGTCACCAGTAGAAAGTTCTCCAGAATCACAGTACAGTATAGACGTTTCTGAGCATCAAGTAGCTCCCACTCCTCTTGGGTGAAGTATATACAAACATCCTCAAAGGTTATAAGGTTGTGGGCTGCATCCGACTGCGCACCAGCCTCCGCCATGGCTATAGTATCAAGGCCCTGAAAGGGCGGCCTCAGCAGATGTGAGGAAGTACAAGGCCCAAGATCGTCCACACCATGGTCAGGAACACCAAATCGCCACACAAAGGGACAACACACAAAACTAAAGCTGGGCTAACAAAGCAGAGACGTAGGCCTCAACCTCAAAAATGGCTCCCGTTAGGTCATGGAAAAAACGATGGAGACACAGCCTCTGCCTAGTGCTTCTGGCTGTTTCTCTGATGAACCAAAATGAAATAGAATGGAGCATGGTCCAATGAGTGGAGGCTAGAAGTCCCGCCCAGAGGTGGCCTTATATACATATATTCATATATATATGTATATGTATATATATATATTTTAGTGAAGGAGGGGCTGGCTTTCTTAGATTGGAAAGAGGAAAGGAAGTTTCATTTGGGAAACGTGACTTCAGGTAATGTTAAAGTTCATAGTTCTCAGATTCATTCAAAACCATCCAAATGTCTCCATTCCAGATTTCATAGTCCTGAGTAATTTTTTTAATGATTCATTGTTGGTCTACAGGGTAGCTATTAGTTAGTTTTTGTGTGTGTGTATGTAGATCTTGTATTTAGGCACTGCTGAATTCCCTCTTTAGTTCTGTTTGTCAGTTGGTTATTTAGATTGATTATATAGATGATCATAACCACTGAAAATATTTTATTTCCTATTTTCCAACAGAAAATCCATCCAACTGTTGCATCCATTTGCCACTTATTTTTTCTCTCTCATCTTTTGCAGTGGCTAGAACCTTTAGGACAGTGTTGATTAGTAGTGGTGATAAGAGATAACTTTTTAAATTTCTGAACTTAATTTGCATCTTATACTGTATTTGCTATATTTGGTAGATACATTTATGAAAGTTGTTTGCCAAGGTTTTTTTTTTTCATGAATGTTTGCTGGATATCATTCAGTGATATATTGGCCTATGTTTAGTCATGTTTTTTTCTCATTTAGGTACTTTATTTTAGTGAATTAACTTGGGAAATTTTCTTAAATTGTGCTATCCTTGTAATGTTGAGATTAAATCATTGGTCATGAGTTCATTACAATGAAGTATTGATTGTGAATTGCTGATACTCTGTTTGGATTTTGCTTCTGTGTTTATAAGTTTTTTTAATATATGTTTTTGCTTTCTTGTGCTTTTCTGCCTTGGGGGCCACAGACATTACTAAGCTTAGAAAGTGAGAAATTGTCTATTTTCTGTCCTATATATTGGAATATTTTTATAGTTGAAATTGGCTTTTTAAAAAAGTTTAGTAGGTCTGATATCTTTGTGGTTCTAAAAATTTTTCTACTCTTTCTTTGATTTTATGATTTTCTTCATGATGGGCCACTTTGCTGGTTTATATTTCCCTAGAATTTTTTTTCATGTTATCTAGGTTTTCATATTTATTTCTGCTATGTTGGTCACTGTATTTTGTTATTTGTACCTTTATTTAATGCTTTTTTACAGCTTTATTGCAATATAATGCTGAATAAAATCGTAGGTATTTAAAGTATACAATGTGATGATTTGATACGTATATATTATTAAATGATTACCACAATCAAGTTAATTAACATATCCTTCATTATATATAGTTACTTTTTATTCTGTGTGTGCATAGTGAGAGTGCTTAGGATCCCCTATACTCAGCAAATTTCAAGTCGACTATACAGTATGATTAACATAGTCACTATGTTGTATGTTAGGTCCCAATAACTTATGCATCTTATATTTTCGTTTGGTTTCAAGTTTTTATTTAAATTCCAGTTGATTAACATATAGTGTAATATTAGTTTCAGGAGTAGAATTTAGTGATTAATCACTTATGTATCTTCCCCAGTGCTCATCACAATAAGTGCCCTCTTTAAATACCCATCACCTATTTAACCCATTCCCCTGCCCACTTCCAGCAACCCTCAGTTTGTTCTCTAAAATTAAGAGTCTGTTTTATGGTTTGCCTCTCTCTCTTCCCCCTGCCCCCATGTTCATCTGTTTCATTTCTGAAATTCCACACATGAGTGAAATCATATGGTATTTGTCTCTGACTGACTTACTTCCCTTAGCATAATATACAGTAGCTCTATGTTGCTGCAAATGGCAAGACTTCATTCTCTTTGATGCCTGAGTAATATTCCATTGTATATATGTATCACCTCTTCATCCATTCATCAGTCAATGGACAGTGGCGCTCTTTCCATAATGTACCTGTTATTGATAATGGTCAATGTTGGGGTGCATGTGTCCCTTTGAATCAGTATTTTTGTATCCTTTGGGTAAATAACTAGTAGTACAATTGCTGGATTGTAGGGTAGTTCTATCTTTTGAGAGACCCTCATACTGTTTTCCAGAGTGGCTGCACCAGGTTGCATTCCCACCAACAGTGTAAGAGGGTTTCCCTTTCTCTCCATCCTTCCCAACATCCGTTATTTCCTGCATTGTTAATTTTAGCTATTCTGATAGATATGAGATGATATCTCATTGTAGTTTTGATTTGTATTTCTCTGATGATGAATCATGATGAGCATCTTTTCATGTGTCTGTTAATCATCTGGATGTCTTCTTTGGAAAAATGTCAATGCATGTCTTCTGCCTATTTCTTAACTGGATTATTTGGTTTTTAGGATGTTAAGTTTGACAAGTTCCTTATAGATTTTTGATTCTAACCCTTTTTCAGATATTTCATCTGCAAACATCTTCTTCCATTCCATCAATTGCCTTTTAGTTTTGTTGATTATTTCCTTCCCTGTGCAGAATCTTTCTATCTCAATGAAGTCCCAATAGTTCATTTTTGCTCTTGTTTCCCTTGCCTCCAGAGACGTGTCTAGTAAGTTGCTATTGCTGATGTCAAAGAGGTTGCTGCCTATGTTCTTCTCTGAGATTTTGATGGTCTCCTGTCTCACAGTTAGCTGTTTTATCCATTTTGAATGTATTTTTGTGTATGGTGTGAGGAAAAATATGATATGGAACACTCACTAATTTGCATGTCATCCTCACACAGGGGCCATGCTAATCTCCTCTGTATCATTCCAGTTTAAGTGTATGTGCTGCTGAAGAGAGCATGAGAACTTATTCACCTTATAATGGAAAGTTTGACCCCTTCTTTGATCAGCATCTCCCATTTTTGCCTCTATCTAGATTGTGGTGACCACCATTCTACTATCTTTTTCTATGAGTTTGGCTTTTGTTTTGTTTTGTTTAGATTCTATATATGAGTGAGTACATATGGTATTCATCTTTCCATGTCTACATTATTTCATTTAGCATAAGTACTCCAGATTTATCCATATTGTCACAGCAGCAGGATTTCCTTCTTTTTATGGCTGAATACTATTCCTTTAAATATACACATATCATTTTCTTTAACCATTCATCCATTGATGAACATTTAGCTTGTTTCCATATCTTGTGAATAGTGTTGCAATGAACATGGGAGTGCAAATATCTCTTCAAAATACTGATTTAGTTTCTTTTGGATAAATACTCAGAAGTGGGATTCCTGGGTCATAGGTATGGTATTTAATCTTAAGTGGTTGGTTACTTAATAATTAGGTACCCATTTTTCACTGCTGATGTTTATTCACATCTTCATTCTCTCTCTCTCCTTTTTTTGGAGATTTTATTTAAAGTCAAGTTAGTTAATGTATAGTGTAGCATTAGTTTCAGGGGTGGAATTTAGTGATTTATCACTTGCATACAATACCCAGTGCTCATCACAACAAGTGCCCTCCTTAATGCCCATTACCCAATTACCCCATCCTCCTACCCACCTGTCTTCCAGCAACCCTCCTACCCACCTCTCTTCCAGCAACTCTATAGCTAAGAGTCCTTTTTGGTTTGCCTCTCTTTCTATTTTCATCTTATTTTATTTTTTCTTCCCTTCCCCTATGTTCATCTGTTTTGTTTCTTAAATTCCATATCTGAGTGAAATCATATGGTATTTGTCTTTCTCTGACTTATTTCACTTAGCGTCATGGACTCTAGTTCCTTCCATGTTGTTGCACATGGCAAGATTTCATTCTTTTTGATGGCTGAGTAATATTACATTATATATATATATATATATATATATATATATATATATATATATGCCACATCTTTTGTATTCACTCATCAATTGATGAACATTTGGGCGTTTTCCATATTTTGGCTATTGTGGATAGTGTTGCTATAAACACTGGGGTGCATGTGCCTCTTTGAATCACTATATTTGTATTCTTTCTATAAATGTCTAGTAGTGCAATTGTTGGGTTGTAGCGTAGCTGTATTTTTAACTTTTTGAGGAAACTCCATATTGTTTTCTAGAGTGGCTGCACCAGTTTGCATTCCAACCAACAGTGCAAAAGGATCATACACTTTGGGGGGATGGAAAGGTAGTGGGAAACTATTAAATTTTTTCTACTGATCAAAACATCTCGTAAATATATTGCTTCTGGATAAAAATTATCTCTATTCCTCTGAACCTAGATGTTTGAAATTATAAAGACAGAATTTTATTATTTTTAGGTTCGCTTCTTTCCACTTCTGTTGAGTCATGACCAATGGCCATCTGACTGAATAAGTTACAAAAGGAAGAAAGAAATATCCAGAATGAGGGAACTTTGTTTCATTCTTCTTAAATATCATCTCTTTCCTGATGCTGACTCCATTCTCTTTCTTTTTCATGACCTGTTCTCTCTTCACTCTTTCTTCATGCTACAACTTGCAAAATCAGGCACTTGGAAGAAGACAAAAACTTTATGACCTTTATCAAGATGAAGGAGATTCACCATACTGATCACTGAGCAGAAGAAATTGTAAAATGGAACTTTTAATATTTTAAAGCCATTTGGAATACAGTTCACATGAATGATTCTGTAAAATGTACAAATCGGTACCCTGGGGAATTTGCACTGACAGCCATGGGAGGAAGACATGCGGGAGTAGCTTTTAATTGCATATTTAATTGACCTTGTAGGAAAATGAATCTCATATTTTAACTGAGTACAATTACATAAAGATTGGAAAATATTATTATCTAAAAAAGTTACTCAGACTATTTGATGTTATTATTAGAATCATATAATGTCTATACTCTGCATTTTTTCAACAGTACTAAGACAATCACCATTCTGCTTTATAGCAGAGGGGTAGAAGGTAGTTAGGAGATGAATTAAAGCATACCTCTTGCCAGCATTTTTAGTAATTTATGATAATTAACTTTATGAAAGACTCTCTAACAAGTTTTCAGACATCATTTTGAAACTATCAGATACATAGTTAATACAGCTAATGTGTAATTTTAAGGTGGCTTTTTGCCTTTCCAACCAATTGGATATTAATGTAATTTACAACTAAGTAAAATTAGTAATTTTTACTTTGGATAGAGCTAAAGAGATTGTTGTTTTAAAGAATAAATATGGCTGTTTTTCCCAAGGGCATTTGTCCTAAGAAAACATCTTTTATTTATTTTTTTTCAGCAGTAGAATCTAGTGATTTATCACTTATATATAGCACCCAGTGCTTATCATAACTAGTGCCCTCTTAAGAGGCATCGCCCATTAAGAAGAAGATGTGGTATATATGCACAATGGAATACTACTCAGCCATCAAAAAAAGAAATCTTGCCATTTGCAATGACATGGATGGAACTAGATGGTATTATGCTAAGCGAAATAAGTCAATCAGCAAAAGACAATTATCCTATGATCTCATTCGTATGTGGAATTTAAGAAACAAAAAAAGAGGACCATGGGGAAAGGAGGAAAAAATAAAACAAGACAAAATCAGAGAGGGAGACAAATCCTAAGAGACTCTTAATCATAAACGAAGTGAGGGTTGCTGGAGGGGTGGGAGGTGGAGGGATGGGGTAACTGAGTGATGTAATGAGCACTGGGTATTATAAGCACAGAGATTTTTTAAAAAGATTTATTTATTCATGAGAGACACACAGAGAGAGGCAGAGACATAGGCAGAGGGAGAAGCAGGCTCCTGGGAGGGAGCCCCGTACAGGAAATGATCCCAGTACTCTGGAATCACCATCTGAGCCAAAGGCAGATGCTCAACCACTGAGCCACCCAGGTGCCCTGAGCACTGGGTATTATAAAAGAATGAGGAATCATGGAACTCTTCCTCTGAAACTAATAATACACCATATGTTAATTAATTGAATTTAAATT
This sequence comes from Canis lupus familiaris, assembly GCF_011100685.1. Lineage (NCBI taxonomy): Eukaryota > Metazoa > Chordata > Mammalia > Carnivora > Canidae > Canis > Canis lupus. The sequence continues at coordinate 30,013,246 of NC_049260.1, forward strand.
TTAAAAATGTGAAAATAATTTAGAAAAAGAGTACATCTTTTAGATAACATATTTAGAAAAAGGCATTGGCTCATCTAAAAATAGTACCCAGCTAAAGTCATGTGTATACGGGAAAATAGATAATTTTAGAAGGTATAAGGTAAGAAATGATCACTATTTAATATGAGGGAAAGCAAAGGTATTTTCTCAGACCTATGATATAGACCAGGCAGTTAAGTGCCATGACTGGCAATGATTTTGGGTGAAAATAGAGAACTGTAAGGACACATAGCAACTGTGACCTACACTTCTGTTTAGCATTACATGAGTTGCAGTGATGGCTCTCAGAATAAAAACCATGAAACATCTGGCAGTGTTTAACGCCACATCCCACTGCTGCCATCTTAGGCTGCATTAAAAGAAATAATATCGGGGATTCCTGGGTGGCGCAGCGGGTTAGCGCCTTCCTTTGGCCCAGGACGTGATCCTGGAGACCCAGGATCGAATCCCACATCGGGTTCCCGGTGCATGAAGCCTGCTTCTGCCTCTCTTTCCCTCTCTCTCTCTGTGTGTGTGACTATCATTAAAAAAAAAAAAAAAAAGAAAAAGAAATAGTATCTAGTTTACAGAAGGGGAGAGTCCTACTGTATTGATCAGAAACTACTTTTCTTAATTCATCCTAAGTGTAGCTCAAGGGAAGTGACCCAGAGCAACAATGTAAAGCATGGAAACAGAATTCTTTTGATTTTTTTAGCCAAGAGTGTAGACTCCAGGGGACATCAGTTGTATTCGTTCCAAAATCTTAGAGCTCTTATGGAGAAAACAATTTGATTTAGTTAGTTCTATTTTAGCAATAAATAATGGAGAGATTAACTTACTAGATGTATGGCCCAGTGCCACAATAAATCTTTATACTAACCACAATACACTCTGAGGTAACATGGTAGATGATCAGGCCCAATTTACTGTGGATTTTTGGCTAAAATTTATGGGTGATTGTTAAAGTCCTCAGATACTGGAAATGCAACATTGCATAAAGTAGGATGCATAAGGCCTATGCTTTACATACTGGGAAGAACAGTGTTCCCGTTGACGTAAGGAAAAGTAAAGACATACGTTACTCTTCACAACACAGAATCAGAGCAGGGAGAGGACAAATAGCTGTGTAGACTGTAGTAGCACTGTTCAGAAAAGCTTGCCAGCCAGTATCTTGGGAGCTTCATTCATTTAGCATCAACAAGAAGGAAGATACCAAACATCAAGCAGGAAGATAGTGGGCTAGAAACTAAGGGTATGAAGTCAAAGAAGAAATAGTTACTGCCTCTAAACTATCCTACTAATGAGATATAAAATATGAGGCTGTGTTTATATGTATGTGCATGTCTGAGCATGAATTCTGAAGGTGGTCTTTATATTCTGAAGAGAATATGTATTAGGTTAGTTTTGTTTTTCAACACCCATGTTTAATTTATTCAAGTCAGAAATGAAAACACTTGATTTCTCTTTTTAAAAATATTTTATTTATTCATGAGAGACACACAGGGAGCGAGAGGCAGAGACACAGGCAGAGGGAGAAGCAGGCTCCATGCAGGGAGCCAGATGAGGGTCTCAATCCCGGGACCCCAGGATCATGCCTTGAGCCGAAGGCAGACGCCCAACCGCTGAGCCACCCCGGTGTCCCTCACTTGATTTCTATATAGACTTTAAAATCTCATTATTTTGTTATTTGCAACCTCAAAAACTTAACTATCACTTTTATTTTAATTTATTTATAGATTTTTTTCTTTGTTTATTTGATGCATAGAGAGAAAGTCCAAGAGAGCACAAGCAGAGTGAGCGGCAGAGGGAGAGGGAGAAGCAGACTCCCCCTGAAGGGTAGCCGGACGTTGGGCTGATCATGACCTGAGCCGAAGGCAGATGCTCAGCGACTTAGCCACCCAGGTGCCCTTGTTGCCAAATTCTGCATCTGCGCCGGTGTGGATTAGGGAACAGGGCTGAGTGTTGGGGGAGAGGTTATTGTGGCTAGGGCCAGGGTGCTGGGGGTGCTGTTCTGGGGCCAGCAGAGGGTGATGAGTTTCTCTGTGTTTACATTTAGCTGATATGGAGTGGAGTGCGTGTGTCTTGCGTGCCTGTGCACCCCCATATTTATGTAAGTGGCAGTGGGGTCCCCACTTGGTCTCACCCGGGGAGCCTGCTGTGTACATATGGAGGAGGAGAAGGAGGTACTAATCATATAGTGCTCCCACCTCTGCTGTGGGCATGCCCTGCACAGTTGCCTACAGCCTGTCCCCTGAAACCAAGCAGTGGCCTTTCTCCTTCCTCTACACCCTCCCTTTCCGTGTGATTGCTCTATAGTTTCTTCTTAATTCACAAATTCTTGTTCTTCTCCCCTCTAGTCTTCAACTTGTGATCCGTAACTTATTTGTCTGGCTTCTCGGAAACACTTTTGTAGGTTTGTCTTCAGGTATTCTTATAGATATCTTTCAGAAAATGGTTATTTCATGTGATTTTTTATGGAATTTGTTCTAGTAAATCATTCTTCTATCACGTGGCAACATTAAAATGGTTCAGCATTGGGTACATTTAATTTAATTTCTTTCTTTTAAAAGAAATTAAAAAAAAAAGAAATTTTTAGGGCAGCCCCAGTGGCTCAGCGGTTGAGCGTCTGCCTTCCGCCCAGGGCTGATCCTAGAGTCCCGGGATCGGGTCCCACATGGGGCTCCCTGCATGGAGCCTGCTTCTCCCTCTGCCTGTGTCTCTGCCTCTCTCTCTGTGCCTCTCATGAATAAATAAAATCTTTAGAAAAAAGAAATTTTTATACCCCAGGACCTCCTTCTTTCACTTTCTTAACAGCAAAGGACTTAAGGACATTTTCTCAGTGTGAGGAGCATATTAAAGGATGAAGGCTAATGCTGTCTGGGCTGACTTCCTCAGTTGTAACTCAGGCTCATAATTTGGATATTTATGGTAGAAGCTTCTAACAATTAGAGTTTTTAATAGTGGATCAGCCTGCCTGACAAAGTAATGAACTTCATGTTGCTGGGAAAGTTCCAGAAGGTGCTGTATGAACACCACCATTTAAGGTTGCTTCTGGGGGATTCCTTATTGATTTTGGAGCTGGGCTAGATAAAAAGTAAGTGCTTTCTCAGATATACTAGTGACTCTTTGATATTATTTTTTAAAAATCACAGATTTAATAAAAGCAAAGAAATTTCAGGTCTTTATGAGGCACTGATTTATATTGTAGTTTTTCACAGCAACCTAAGATTTTCTTTTCATGTTAAGATTTACCAGAAAAAAAGTGCTTAAAAGTAGTATCTGTATCTGTTTTGTGGGTATTTTCTGTTGTTAGAAAAGCTATGTCCTTTATAATAGATGTATGTCTAAGCATTGAAAATTATTTCTAATTAGTAATAATTTCTCCTTTATTCTTCACTAGTTATAAAAACACTGTATTCTGTAATACATAATTTTATCTATATTCAGAGAAATACCAGAAGTCAAATTCATGGCTCTGATTCAGAAACTGTAGTCCTTAATCATGAACCAGATTCAACATATTCTTCCAAGTAAACATATGTTGAAATATGTACTATATATTTTCTTGCTTTAGAGAGAGAAAGTTCAAATTTCATTTCTAATTTTATTAAGCAGTGCTTTTTTATTCATGGAGCTCTTTCATAAGAAATGTATTCTTAATTTTTTTTCCAAGGGGAGGTGAGGGAAGTTTTTCTTTCTTTTTTTTTTTGTGACTCAGTTTTCTTGTATCTCATTTTTAAAAGAAAGATAGACAAAATCATCTTTGCTCCAACATTGGGGGTTATTCATCAGTTTGAGGGAAGGTTATTGATTTGGGGGCAAAAGGTTCAAAGATGGCAGCTGAAGCGATTGTACTCAAGTTTATGGGGGCACTTAGTGCCTTGGGGGTTCAAAAGAGGCAATCAAACCCTGTAAAGACTTTTAAAAATCAAAATATACCCAAGGCCTTTGGCTATGTATGGTTCATATTTTGAAATAAATTCAATTTACAAAGCATTTAAACCAAAAATCATTACCAGATAGAGTGAATGTGTCTAAAGATCCACTAAAAGAGGAAATTATGTAAATACTAAGCACTTCAGGGATGTTCAAAGCCACTGAAAAATCTGACACTCACCACTGGATATATACCTATTAAATGATCTCCACTCCCTCCAGGTTGCTTTTTTTTTTTTTTTGCCAACTTATATAGGCAGATTTTGCAAAAATGTTCTGTGTCGTAAAATTTGTATTACTAAAAAAATTAAAACAAACAAATTATGACCATGAATCTCCTTTACAACGACTTTAGCATTTTCCGGCTGATCACCTTGTTATAGGCAGATTTGGAGGTTCAGGTGAGGGCTGGCGGTTCTGTGTGAGTTAAGAGGAGGATGAACGGTTTGTTGTCATCTATACATGGGTCACTAGCTTGTCACATAACTACAATTTAGGGCCTCACAGTGCTCAGGAACGAAGATAGCATTAGAGATAATTACTGAAACTTTTTTTCAGCTCTTTGAGTATTTTTGCCTTTTTTAAAAAATCTCCCAATACTTCACATTTACTTGAAATGCCTGAGTGAATTTCAACATCTTCCCTTTCTGGTATGTGAGATGAGAGTTCTGCTCACTTAGCACTGCAGTAATCCTCATTACTTTGCAGCATATTTCAAAGCTTTTTTTTTAAGTTTTATTTTTGGGGGAGAGGGTGTGCACCTGCACAAGCAGGGGTGGGGAGGTGAGGGTGGGGGAGGTCAGAAGGAGAGGGAGAAGCAGACTCCCCGCTAAGCAGGGAGCCTGTCAAGACAACAAAGAACTTGACCCAGGACCCCAGGATTATGACCTGAGCTGAAGGCAGACATTTAACCAACTGAGCCACCCAGGTGCCTCATTTCAAAGCTTTTTCTTTCCTAAATTCTGTGCCAACAGTTCCTAAGAACCTACTTCTCCTTCACTGTGGGGCATAGAAAGATTAACTAAATTTGATCCTTCTCCACCAAGAGCACAAATAACTAGAGTTCAAGTTGGCATCTTAAAGGAAAGAGCAAGTCAAAATTGCACAGCAGAGAAATTGCCTCTAGTTGGTGAGATTAGCAGAGGCTTCAGCACCTTTCAACTGGCCTTGGAAATGGGCAGAACACTGATAGATGCGTATGGGCCAGGAGCCTGTGTTGATTCTTCTCTGTACTTCATCTTCTACTCTTTTGAATGCATGACATAAGTCTTTGGTCCAGGTCTACTGTCTAAACCACTTGTTACAGCTACCTTCCCATGATCAAGTCCTCTGCTCTAAAATCAGTCCTCACTTTGACTGAACTCTTAATGGCATTTGACTGAATTCATTTATTCTTCTTGAAACAGTGTCTTTTCTTGGCTTTTGGGATACTGCCCTGTTCTCTTGATTTCCTCTGTGCCTTGCTGGCCAAGCTTGATTCTGGCTTCCTTTCTGTGACCTACTTTTATAGATCTCTAAATTTCGGTGTGCCACAGAGGTGAGTACTCAGACATCTCTCATTTCAGTAGGTCAGGAGTTCTTCAACCTAGTTGTACATTAGAGGAGTTTTAAAAATTCACCAATACTCTGGTTTCCCTGCAGAGATTCGGATTCAGTTGCTCTGGAGATGGGAGAGGGGATCAGTATTTTATTTTAAAGCTTCCCCAGTTAATTGAAATTGTACCAGGGTTGAGAATGGCTGAATGGAGTGAACTCATGCAGTTCAATGACCCCAAATGACACACAAAAAATCTGGTTATTCAAATGGAAATCTCCATCCTTGAGCTGTCCCTTGAACTCCAGACTCATAATTAAAGGATTGACTAGATATTTCCACTTTGCTGTCTAATGCCCATTTTCAAGGTTAGCAAGTCAAAAGTCGACCTTTTGATTCCCCAACTAAATCTGCTCCTTGTCCAGTCAGTGTTTCTTATCTCCGAAGATGGCACATGTCATAATTCAGCCCATTGCTTAGGGCCCAAATTTAGGAGTCATCCAGGATTCTTCCCATTCTTTGATTTCTCATGTCCAATTGTTAGCAAATCTTTGTTTCTGATTTCATATTAATCTTTAATTTTCTCATTTCTTACCACCTCCATGCCAATTTCCCCAGCCTAAGCCACAATCATCTCTTACTTGGATTGGTCCCATAGTCTCCTAACTCCTGTCCTATGTTCACTTTTTCCACCACCCCCACAGTCTCTGTACACCTGCAAAGTGATCTTTCTGAAAAATAAATAAAATCATATCACTCCCCTCTTCTCCAACCTCTAAATACTTTATATGGCACTGAGAATAAATCCTGTAGCTTTACTACAGTCTGTAGCGTTAGAGGATTGGCTTCTGGTTATTCTGACCTTGTTTCTTACCTTCTTTTTTTTGAAACCCCTCACTCAAGGTATATCAGCCACCCTGGTTTCCTTGCTATTCCTCTTACCACTTCACATAATCCTGTCAAGGTCCTTTGTACCTACCATTACACAAATCCCAATATAATGTGTCCAGCTCTCTTATATCATTCAGATTACTGTTCAAATGTCACTCCTGTCAGGGAGTGCTTCCCTGAGTGCTAGAATTTAGGTAGTAACCTCTATCCCCTTATTTTGTTTTATTTTTCATACCTGACATTTTATTATGTTCCCTTACTTAATACTTATTTACTTAATCTTCTCATTGAATACAGGCCCCTTTAACATAGGGAGGGATATTGTTTTCTTCACCATCGCATCTCTAGCATCTAGAACAGTATGTAGTATGTAGCAGGCAGGTACTCACTGAATGAATTGATGAATGTGTGTATGAATATAAGGAGAGGGATTTCAGGCCAAAGAAGTATTATAAACAATGTCATGGAAACAAGAAAAAGTTACCCTATTTGGGAGAAGACCATATTTGGTTGAAAGGTTCTTGGAGAGGAGTAGCAAGAGATGGTTCTAGAAAAGGAGGTACAAGTCAGGTTGTGGAGAACCCTAAACAATTCACACGGACTTTAGGAAATGGAAAGCCACAGAAGATTTTTTTTTTAGGTGGGCTATTTATTTGATTGAATTAAGGCTAAAAGTCAAATGATTTGGTAACTGAATAGAAGGGGTGGTTAAGGGAGAAGGAAGGGCTAAATATGATTTTCAGATGTTAGGCCTTGGTTAATGGAAAGAATGTTAATGGCATCAAGAAAAAGAAAGAAGACAGAAAATAGTGGATATTGTTGTTTTCCTTTTAGTGTAATTGGTAGATTTGAAGTTGGGAAAAATAATCCTTTTAATTCTGGATATGTTGTTTAAGGGGCTTGGGAAATATTCATGTGGAGATGTCTAAGAATCATTTGTACATAAGGATATGGAATTTGAGAGAGAAATCAGGGCTAAAGTTCAAGGATCGAAAATTCTGCCCTGAGGAAAAGATGAGATTGTGGAGGTAGATATGCATATTAACTAGGAATCGTGAGGTAAGAAATAAGAGGCTACTGTGGAATCTTAGGATATGTTACTTTAAAAGGTGGTGTGAGAACTAACAACATGGGAAAACCAAAGATTAGAGAAATAGGAGCAAACCTCCATGGGCTATAACATCATGAGAGCTAAGGGAATAAAGAGTTGGAGAAGTTAATCATCGGTTTAAGTACTGCAGAGGATTTGAAGAGGGTGAAGAGATAAAGCTTTTGATTATCAAAAGAAAAATTGTAACTGTGGAGGTGTGGATTGGCGCTTGGAAGAACTTAGAAGGATGTGGAAGGATAGTATCTTTATAAAGTAGCAGGGTTGAGAAAAGAAATGTTTAAGAAGAGAAAAAAATGAATCATAACCCCAAATCAAGCAAAATAAATTTTAGAGGAAGAAACAAAAACTTTAGAAGGGAGTATGGGTAATTCAGAGTAAAGCCCCAAGCATCAAAGTGCAAGGTGACTGTGTTAGCCCTAGAAAGAAATATACATGTCCCATCTTCTCACCCAAGAAGGAAACATAAGAGAAAAGAAAGAGAGGAGAGGGAGGTGGATGGAGTAGAGGTGAGAAAGCACATGTTAAATAGTTAAAATCTCAGTAATGTTAGAAATAAAATCATCTGTTTGGATTTGGTGCAAAATAGGGAGGGAAAGGACTTGGCTAACAAAGGTGATAGGATTATGATCACTACTATGTTGACACCTTTTCCTCCTGACCTACGCTTTAACAAGTGATGTATATTTACTTACATTTAAGTTTATAAAAATGCACAAATAAAAAATTGCATTTAAATGTAAAGTCTATCACTGTTGTAATTTATAAAGATGCTTTTTCTTTGAATGATAAGAAATATAAAATATCAGTCTTGGTATTTCTTAAAATTCACAGTTCTTAAAATACACAGTTAAAATACACAGTTTTCTGAATGAGGACAAACATACATCTATTTTGATGGCTTTAAAGATGATACCAAGGAGTCTTCAATCCCAACAAAGCTGTGAAATATCTGCTCATAAGTAGTTAATGGTCTCTCTTTCTTGCATAAGAGCATCACTATAGTTTTCTTAATTGTATGCAAATTATATAGAGAGTTCTAGAAATCTTTCTTATAAATGAATTGATTCATATAAAGTGCTTAGAGCATAGAATAGCTCCTGACATCAAGTATGCAGTCAATGATGTTAACTATAATTCGACATCATCATGACCATCATGATTGTTGTTATAAAGGGGAATGTGAATTTGGATTGCTAAATTGTGTAAAATGTTGATTTATTCTATATTTATTGATATTATCATGGATTTGTAAAAATTTGAAATATACTGTGAAGACTTCTTACTGACTTTTTGATACTTGATCATAAAAATTTTACCTATTCATTTTCAATGTCAAGGCACTGATCAATATTAATATAATTGATATCATGTAACTATCATAGTTAATGTCATGAGAATTCCACTGTAGCTTGGCATTAATTAAACATACTATGAAATTGAGTAGCTTAGTCTTCTGAAGTGAATTAGTATTCATCAAAATAACACCAATCATAATGGATTCATTAGATATTAATGTGAATGTCATATATATATTTCCACAAAGGTTTCATTGCAATCATCATTCATGCATTATTGTAATAAAGGACATAAATGGCAGAAAGTACATTGTTAATCTATTCAATGTATTTTTGTTCTTTAAAATTTTATCCTATTACAGGAAAAGAGTTCAATTTTTCTTATATTTCAGACTCGGAAATTTTTTATATATTACAGATTAGATTTGGGTTTTTTCATTTTTTCCAGTTTTATTGAGATATAATTGACATAGAACATTTTGTAAGTTTAAGGTATACAACATGTTTATTTATTTATTTATTTATTTATTTATTTATTTATTTATTACCATGTTGATTTAATATATACTGCAAAGTGATCGCCACTATAGTGTTAACAAACACTGCCATCATGTCACTTAATTATCATTTCTTGTTTGTGGTGAGAACATTTAAATCTACTCTCTTAGCAACTTTCAAGTATTTAATACAGTATTATTAATTATAATTACCATACTGTACTTTAGATCCTTAGAATTTGTTTATAAGTGGACATTTGTAATCTTTAAACAACATCTCCCCATTTCCCCCACACCCCAGCCCCTGGTGACCACTACTGTACTTTGTTTCTATGAGATCATTTTTTTTTTAGATTTCACATATAAGTGAGATTATAGAGTATTTGTCTTTCTCTAACTTAATTTGCTTGGCATGATGTTCTCGAGGTTCTTTTGTATTATTACTGGGTGAATAACATTCCATTGTTAATATATACCACATTTTTATTCATTCATCTGTTGGCATGTACTTAGGTTGTTTCCTTGTCTTGGCTATTATGAATAATACTGCAGTGAACATGGAAGTGCAAATATCATTTGAAATCCAGTTTTCATTTCCTTTGCATATATACTCAGAAGTGAAATTGCTGGATCATATGGTCATTTCATTTTTAGTTTTTTAGGAACCTCCATACTGTTTTCCAAAGTGGCTGTGCCAATTTACACTCCCATCAACAGTGTACAGAGGTTTCCTTTTCTCCACATCCTTGCCAACACTTAGTGCCTCTTGACTTTTTGGTAGTAGCTATTTGAACAGGTGTGAAGTGATAGATCATTTGGTTTTGATTTACATTTTCCTGATGATGAGTGATGTTAAGCACCTTTTCATATACCTGTTGGCCGTCTGGATGTCTTTGGAGAAATGTCTATTCTGATCCTCTGTGCATTTTAAAAATCAGATTTTTTCTTTTTTGCTATTAAGTTGTGTGAGTTCTTTATATATTTTGGATATTAACATCTTATCAGATACATGATTTCCAAGTATTTTCTCCCATTTATTAGGTTGCCTGTTTATTTTGTTGATTTCTTTTGCTATGCAACTTTTTAAAAGAAAGATTTTATTTATTTATTTGAGAGAGAGAGAGAGAGAGAAAGAGTGTGTGTACAGGGGAGGGAGGGGCAGAGGGATAAGTAGACTCCCTGCTGAGTGAGGAGCCTGGCATGGGGGTGTGATCCCAGGACTCTGAGATCATGACCTGAACCAAAGTCAAATGCTTAACTGACTAAGCCACCCAGGTGCCCCTATGCAGCTTTTTATTTTGTAGTCCCACTTGTTTATTTTTGCTCTTGATGCTTGAATTGTTGCTATAATATCCAAAAAGTTATAGCCAAGACCAATGTCAAGGAGCTTTTCCCCTAAGGTTTCTTCTTTGTCGTTATGGTTTCAGTCCTTACATTGAAGCCTTTAATCCATTCTGAGTTAATTTGTATGTGGTGTATGATGAGATGCTGCTTTATTCTTCTGTGTGTAAGCATCCAGTTTTCCCAGCATCATTTATTGAATGGGCTATCTTTTCTCAATTGACTATTCTGGCACCCTTGCCAAATATTAGTTGGAGGTATATGTGAAGGTTTATTTCTGGGCCCTTGATTCCTTCCCATTGGTCTGTGTCCGTGTCTATGGCAGTACCATATTGTTCGGATTACTGTAGCGTTGTAGTATAATTTGAAAATCAGGAAGGGTGATGTCACCAGCTTGTTTCTTCTTTCTCAGGATTGTTTTGGCTATTCAGTATTTTTTGTAATTCCATACAGAATTATGGAATGTTTGTTCTATTTCAGTGAGAAATGCTGTTGGAATTTTGATAAGGAATGCATTGAATCTGTAGATGGCTTTGGGCAGTATGGATCTTTTAACGATATTAGTTCTTCTGATCGATGGATGCAGGGTATCTTTACATTTGTTTGTGTCTTCTTCAGTTTCTTTCATCAATGTCTTATAGTTTTCAGTGTATAGATCTTTCACATCCTTGATTAAATTTATGAAATTTATTCCTAAACATTTTGTCGTTTTTGATGCTATTGTAAATGCAATTCTTTCTTTTTCACGTCTTGTTGATTTCCATGTGTTGATTTTGTATCCTGCAATTTGACCAAATTTATTGATTTAACAGTTCTCTAGTGGAGTGTTTAGGATTTTATATATATAGGATCATATGATCAATAAACAAAGACAATTTTATTTCTTCCTGTCCAATTTAGATACCATTTGTTTCTTTTTACTGCCTGGTTGCTCTGGCTAGGACTCCTAGTACTGTGTTCAATAAGAATAGTGAGAGTGGGGATGCCTGGGTGGCTTAGTGGTTGAGTGTCTATCTTCGGCTCAGGGCATGATCCTAGGGTTCTGGGATCAAGTTCCACATCGAACTCCCCGCAGGGTCTGCTTCTCCCTCTGCCTGTGTCTCTGCCTCTCTCTGTGTCACTCATGAATAAATATATAAAATCTTTATATAAAAAAAAGAGTGGTGAGAGTGGGTACCCTTGTCTAGTTCCTGGTATCAGAAGAAAACCTTTCAAAGTTTCACCATTTAGTATAATGTTGGCTGTGGGTTTGTCATATGTGGATGGTCTTTATTGCCATGAGGTATGTTCTTTCTGGACCCATTTTGTTGAGGGTTTTTACCATGAAAGGATGGTGTGTTATTTTCAAATGTTTTTTCTTCATTTATTGAGATGGTCCTATGACTTTTATCTTTCATTCTATTAATGTGGTATAGCACATTTACTGACTTTTGTATGTTGAACTATCTTTGTATCCCAGGTATAAATCTCACTTGATCGTGGTATGTGATCCTTTTAATGTGCTGTAGAATTTGTTTTGCTAATATTTGGTTGAGAATTTTTGCATGTATATTTATCAGAGATATACATCTATGGTTTTCTGGGAATGTCCTTTGGTATTAGGGTGGTGCCGCCCTCAAAAAGTGAGTTTTGGTGTGTTCCTTCCTCTTCAAGTTTTGGAAGAGTTTGAGAAGAATTGGCATTAATTCTTCTTTAAATGTTTGGCAGAATTCATCAGGAAAACCATATAGTCCTGGGCTTTTCTTTGTTGGGAGATTTTTGATTACTGACTCAATTTCCTTATCCTTTATTGGTCTGTTTAGATTTTCTATTTCTTCATGACTCAGTCTGAACAGGGAGCCCAATGTGGGGCTTGATCCCAAGACCCTGGGATCATGACCTGAGCTGAAGGCAGACGCTTAACCAACTGAGTCGCTCAGCACCCCTGTTTTAGGATATTTTTTTAAATTTTTTTTATACATTTATTTTTTATTGGTGTTCAATTTGCCAACAAATAGAATAACACCCAGTGCTCATCCCATCAAGTGCCCCCCTCGGTGGTAGGATATTTTTTAATTTCAATTTTGATTTCTTCTTTGATCCATTGATAATTCAGGAATATAGTGTTTAATATCCATATTCATGAATTTTCCAGTTTTCCTCCTGTTATTGATTTTTAGTTTCAGACCATTGTGGTCAAAAAAGATACTTGTTATGATTTCAAATGTTTTTAATTTGCTAAGGCTTATTTTGTGAATTATCATATGATTTATGATTTAGAATATTCTGTGCGTGCTTGAGAAGAATGTATATTCTGTTGCCACTTAACAGAATGGTCTATATATGTGTTAGATCCATTTGCTCTAAAGTGTGATGGAAGTCCAATGTTTTGTGTTGATTTTTCTGTCTGTTCTGGATTACCAAAAGCAGAGTATTAAAGATCCCTAATATCACTATACTGTTGTCTATTTCTACCTTCAGATTTGTTAGTATTTAACTTCAATTACATACAAAATGCTACCCTGTCAATCCTCCTTTCTTATGTTTGTGATGTCACAGTTTACATCTTTTTATATTGTGTATCCATTAATAGATTGTTGTAGCTGTAGTTATTTTTAATACATTTTTACCTTTTATCCTTTACTCTAGAGTTAACTAGAACACTACATTGCTGTGTTCTGAATCTGACTATATGTTTGTCTTTACCAGTGTGTTGTATATTTTCATATGTTTTCATGTTACTAATTAGCATCCTCTCATCTCAGCCTGAAGAACTTCTTTCAGCATTTCTTATAAGGTAGGATTAGTGGTGATGAATTCCCTTAGCTGTTCTTTATTAGGGAGCATCTTTATCTTGCCTTCATATCTCTGAAAGGCAGCTTGCTGGTAATGTAGTCTTGGTTGGCAGTTTATTTTTTTTTCAGTCCTTCGAGTAAATCATCCCATTATCTTACAATGTGTCCCAGTGAAGATCATTTTGGATTGGACCCTTGGGACAAACCATTAGCTTCATGAACTTAGATGTTCAAATCTCTCCCCAGGTTTGGGACATTCTCAGCCAATATTTCTTTAAGTAAGCTTTCTACCCCCTTTTGTTCCTCTTATTGGGTAAAACTATTGCATTGGCTTCTAGATCATTGATTCTTCTACTTTGTTAGGTATGCTGTAGAGATCTCTATTGAATTGTTCATATCAGTTATTTAACTCTTTACCTGTAGAATTTGTTTGGTTCTTTTTAATGTTTTCTCTCTCTGTTAAACTACTCATTTTGTTCTTGTATTGTTTTCTTGGTATCATTAATTACTTATCTTTGTTAGGCAATTCCTGTACCTCCATTTCTTTGGGGCCAGTTACTGGAGGTTTACTGTATGCCTTGATGGAGTCATATTTTCCTGATTCTTCATGATATCATAGCCTTGTGTAGGTATCTGCACATTTGAAGAAGCGGTCACCTCTGCCAGACTTTACGGACTGACATTGATAAGGGAAGACTAGACTTTCACCTGTGAGCGGGTAGGCACTAGATCAAGCTGGGATTCTGGGTCTGGTGGTGCAGGACACCTAGGGTAGGGGCATGTGGTAGCACTGGGTCTGGGGAAGCATGATGTCTCTCTGGCTCAGGTTGTTTGGTTCCACATTATTGACAACTATGTGGCTCTTGGTGAATATTGTCAGGGGTCCTCAGTGGCTATAGGCACTAGTGAGGTCTTCAGTGGCCCTTCCAACATCAGCTGCTAGGTAGCAGGGAAAACATTGGTGGTGGCCTGAGCTGTTGGTATTCACGCTCTCAGCTGTGGTGACAAGCTGCAGTTGCCTATATAGAGGCAGGGGCTGGTTGCAGATGCACACACAGTGGTCAAGTCCAAGGCCAGCAGCAAAGACCTGGGCCAACTAATAGCTCACTAGCAGCTACAGGGACCCTGACCACCAGCATGGTCTCCAATGACTACAGACTCTCCTCCAGCACCTTGCAGTGGAAACTTGGATGGGGGTCTATATGGAGGGTGTGCAGGTGCACATCTGGAGGGGGCTGACTACAGATGAGCATGGTGGTGCAGGCCAGTGATAGAAGGCAGGGCCTGATCTGAGCCCACAAGCAGCTATGGGGGCCCTGGCAGTTACATGCTCCCCATGGTTACACACTATTTCGCTGGGTGTACACACTGCAGTAGAGGCTGGTGACGGGGGCTTGGGCCAAGGGTGTGTGAATACACAGCTGAAGGGACTATCCCTAAGCACTTGCAGGGCAAGGGGGCCAGCTGAGGGGATGTAGGCTGGCATCATGCAATCTCACAGCTGCAGAGGCCTGAGTCAGCTGCTAGGGTTGTTCCTTGGTTCTGGCAGGGACTGCGGGGGAGAGAGCCGGGGGTGACTCAGGTGGCTGGCATCAGTGAATATGAACACCTGTGGGGTGAAAGCTGATGACATCTGCAGGTGGTCCACAGTGTTGTGCTGGTTGTTGGTTTCATCAGTGGTGAAATCTGCTGGGTCTCTGTGCAGAGCAGGTCACTGTGAACTATAATTGCTCCTGCTGTGTAGCTGCGATAATAACCCCTGCTTCTCTTCCTTGTTCCAGCCTTCTCAGTACATCTCTGCTTTCTGTTGTGGGTGGGGTTAACCATTGTTCGGTGCCCTGAAATGATGGGCAAGCTGATTGTTTACCCAACTCATCCTTTCCTGGAGAGGGGAACTCTCTCTGTCTGGGAAACTCCCTCTTGGCACTGAACAATTCTGGCTTCTGGGACAGGATGGTGCAGGCCAAATGAAGCTGTCTTCCATCTCTTCTTTTGCAGTTATTCTCAGGTATTTTTGTTCCACTGTGTGGTGGAAATTTCTTAATAGGACTCTAGGACTCTCCCAGAACTGTTTTTGTTTGTGGATGGCTGTCTAGTTGTTGATATTTATAGGGAGACGTGGAGAGGAGGCTGATGTGTTCTACATCACCATATTTTGGTGATGTCACTCCTGCAGGTGAGATTTGAATGCTACCCAAATGTGAAGGGAAAAAAATCAACAGAATTTATTTCTAAACAGAATCAAAAATACGTTCTAAAAAATTAACTGACCTTTGACAGTGTGATGATTTGCTTTAGCCATAAAGTGAGAATGATTGTTCTCTATTATATTACTAGTAATTGGTGCTGGCATTTCAATATGTAAAGTAAAATGTAAATCTGATCAGTAGGCTTCAAAACAGTATATAGCTAAAGTACACACTTTAACATTGTTCAGTATAAAATTAAAAACATAATAAGGTGGAAATGCTCCCCTCAAATGTCTTATAATACTAAATTGTAGTAAATGGACACCCTTTTAATGCAATTTTGTTGTTTTTATTCACATTAGTTTCTAAAGCCTACATGCTCTTCCTGCTGGGTCCATTACTAAAAATTATTCTAAACAGTGCTAGGCTCATTATAAATATGAGCTGTGAAAAGGCAGTATATCATTGTAGGGATAAGGATGGAGAACTGTGATCTTAAGTGTCTAGTAGTTTTTGTTAGAATAAAATACTTGTTGCTATACTTAAGCTTTCTTGCTCTTTTTTGTTTGCCTTTTTCACAGAATCAAAGCATATACCCAGATTTAACAATAGAACTGGCTTACTTAAAATGAATAAAATATCCAAATACAAGTCACCTTTTTGAACATTAAATAAACAGGTCATTTATCTTCACAGTTTGATTCATATTTGGTTATCCTAGAATTAGGACTTCTGTCTTGGAAAAATCTTAAGCTTTTATTTTTAATACTTTCCTTTATGATAGTAAATATCAATTATATCACTTTCAAAAATATACTATGGAGACTGGTGCAGCCACTCTAGAGAACAGATTGGAGGTTCCCTCAAAAAGTTAAAAATAGAACTGCCCCATAATTCAGCAATTGCACTACTAGGTATTTACCCAAAGGATACAAAAATACAGATTCCAAGCAGTACATGCAACCTCAATGTTTATAGCAGCATTGTCAAAAATAGCCAAATTATTTAGAGAGCCCAAATGTCTATCGACTGATGAATGGAAAGAGAAGCTGTGGTGTATACATACAATGGAATATTACTCAGCCACTAAAAAGAATGAAATCTTGCCATTTGCAATGGTGTGGATGGAACTAGAGTGTATTTTTAAAGATTTTATTTATTCATGAGAGAGAGAGAGAGAGAGCTGACAGAGAAAGACAGACAGACATAGGCAGAGGGAGAAGCAGGCTCCCTGCAGGGAGCCTGATGCAGAACTTGATTCCAGGACACTGGGATCATCACCTGAGCTGAAGGCAGATGCTTAGTCACTTAGCCACCCAGGAACCCCAGAGCTAGAGTGTATTATGTTAAGTGAAATAAGTTGGTCAGAGAAAGACAAATACCATATGTTCTCACCTATATGTGGAATGTAAGAAAGAAAACAGATGAACATATGGGAAGGAGAGAAAAAATGGAGGGAAGCAAACCATAAGTGACTCTTAGAGAACAAACTGAGGGTTGATGGAGAGAAGTAGGTGGGGGATGGGCTAGATGGGTGATGGGTATTAAGAAGGGCACTTAATGTGATACAGCACTGGGTGTTGTATGTAAGTGATGAAACACTGAAGTTTATCCCAAAAACCAATATTGCACTATATGTTAACTAACAAAATTTAAATTAAAAAAACTTAATGTTTTATTGAATGAAAAAAACAAAAGTCAAAAACTGCAAATACTGCAGCTAATAGAGTTATCATATTCCATTACCTACATATGTAGTGAATAGACTGACCCATAATCATTTTCACCAACTGGCCCCCGTTTTTTTACTCAGGACAGCCAAGCAGAGGCTTGAACTTTATGGTTGGTTTCAAATCATTGGCCATTTTCTTTAATTCCAAGGCTATAAAGTGCCAAACCATATTTGGAAAATAATAAACTGATAGGGATCTTCATTCCTTGAGAGGAAATGCTCTATTATATGCTTCATTTTGATTTGAAACTACTGTTGACCCTTGAACAGCATGGGTTAAAAATGTGTGTATAGCTTTTGACTCCCCCAAAACTTAACTAATAGCTGTTGACTGGAAACCTTACCAATAACGTAAACAGTCGATTAACACCTATTTTGTATGCTATATGTATCACATACTGCATTCTTAACGTAAGCTAGAGAAAATAAAATATCATTACGAAAAGCATAAGGAAGAAAAAATATGTTTACAGTACTGTATTTATCAATACTGTAAGTTTACATTGTCTGTTCTAAAGATGGAACTGTCAGTACCTATAGCAATATTGCCTTATATGACACAAAACACTGTAGATGTTGTACTTATCGCTAACATGAGGTATCAAAAATAAAAAGATAATGTGAAAAAGATTTATGTCTATTTATAGGTATTACAATTCATGCATTAACAAAGAAGTAGCAATAGAATTGGTAGCCTAGTATAATTGACAATATTGCTTCACAGTAGTGCACCCTATACATTAATGAATGGATCATTATAAAAATTTTATGACATATAGTATTACAGTCATATTCATAATACAGTATTGGAAATATTGTTACACTTTAAACATTTACCTATGATGATAGTCTGATATACAGTTTTTCTAATTACAAGAGAGAGGCATACTATATGTTCACGTAATTCTTTGAAAGCAAAGTTAAAAAATAGTAAAACTAACACATTACTAATTTTATATTAAATATCACTCACCTTAGGCTAACAACTTCCATACGAGACTTGCATGCTACGTTCTACACAATGAATACTTAAGTGATGATGATGACGATGAAGACACAAAAACATCTCATACATTTCTTGTCGTACAGTTGGATTTTCACATGAGGGCACTCATACACATATACAACAGATAAACTTATTTAACTGGATGGCATGATGATTATTTGCTACCCATTAAGTGGAAGTGGACCATCATAAAGGTCTTCATCTTTGTCTTTTCATGTTGAGTGGGCTGAGGAGGAGGAGGAAGCAGAGGGATTGGTCTTGCTGTCTCCAGGGTGGCCAAGGCAGGAAAGGTGGAGTGAAATGAGAAGCAAGAGAGGCAAGCACACTCAGTGTAACTTTATAGAAATACATTGTAATTTCTGTCTTTTTTGTTATTTCATTTTTCTAAAAATGTTTCTATATGGTACCTGTCCTTCCACTGTGTGCTTTGGTTGCAGTGCCCATATCACAGAAGGTTCCATGTTGTAAAATAAGTCAAAAGCAGTCTTGAATAATTGAAGCCTTTCTGCCAGGCTGTCTAATGTCAATTTGTTTTCTGGCACTGTGACCTCTAGGTCTTCTTCTCCATTGTCTGACACTGGTTGGGGAGCGCTTATCTCCATCAAGTTGCCTTCTGTTAATTCGTCTGGTGTGGTGTCTGTTAGCTCTTGAACTTCTCTAAGACCCATATCTTGAAATCCTTCATATCCCACTTTTTTTTTTACCATAGCCACAATTTCTTTCATGATTTCCTTAATTGGCTCTGTATAAATCCTGGGAAGTCATGCAAAGCATCTGGGCACAGTTTTCTTCAGCAGGAATTTATTATTTCAGACTGATGCCTTTCATGGCTTTTCCTATAACAACAATAGCGTCTTCAACTGTGTAATCCTTCTAGACTTTGGTGTTGAACTCATGGGATTCTAGGTAGCCATGGGGCACTGTCCAATGTCAAAAGAATTTTAAAAGGAAGTACCATACTGGCAGGGTACATCCTGACTTCAGGGATAAACATTGATGGAACTAATCCAGAAAGAGTCTTCTTATTGTCCAGGCCTTTTTGTACAACCCCAAGATAGGCAGCTGGTGTTCATCTCTTCCCTTCAAGGCTGGGGGGTTAGCAGCTTTATAGATAAGGGCAGTCTCAATCATAAACTCCACTGCATTTGTGTTACCAAACCCATTTGACTGCTTATAACTGGAAAGGCCAACACTTGAGAGACAAGTTTTGATTGGAAAGGAATTTGATCTTTATTCAGGAGGCCAGCAACCTGGGGAGAAGGCAGACTCTAGTCCAAAAGCCAACTCCCTGGTTTTTACCTGGCCTAAGGGATAAGGGTAGTTAATCAGCAAAGGGAGTGTAGTGGTCCGTAACACTTCTTGATTACGTTCAGCCTCAGTGGTACCAGCTACAGACGTTATCTCAGTATTTGGAGGTTGTGCAAGGGGGTCTGGTTCCTTAGTGCCCAAGGTTGTGCAAGAATACTCTGTTCTTTCTGCAAAGGAAGCCAAGGTCTATGGATGCACAAAGGGAGGTCAGGAAAAGTCATTTGTGTGACCTTAAAAAAGAAAAACATTTTGCTAAAAGGTTGCTGGGCTAATCAGAAAGCTGAGCCAACTTCAAACAGACTCGTTGGCCTCTGTGGCCTGGGAAAATTCTGGTCCTTCATTCCCCAAGGCCAGTGGTCTGCAAATCTCAAAGAAAGTAAATTGGTTCTGTTACAGGTCAAGGGCCTTACTTAGGTCAGCAAGCAAGTCAACCTGAAACAAGTTAACCATTTCAAATGTTAAGACAGGTTGGAGTGCTGTTACATTCCCACAAAACAGTAGTTAGCCTATCCCTTCCTGCCTTAAATCCTGGTGTTCACTTCTCTTCTTTACTAATAAACGTCCTTTGTGGCTTTTTTTTTTTTTCCAGAATAGAGCACTTTTGTCTTCATTAAAACCTGTTCAGGGAGATATGCTTTCTCCTCAATGATTTTCTTAATGGTATCTGGGAACTTTGTCTGCTGCCTCTTGGTCGACAGAAGCTACTTCTGTTATCTTGGCATTTGTTTAAAGCCAGACCACTTTTTAAAATCAAACTATCCTTTGCTGGTATTAAATTCTCTAATTTTAGATCCTTCACCTTCCTTTTGCTTTAAGTGGTCTTATAATGACTTCTTTCTTTTCTTGAATCACATTAGAGTTTATAGGCATGCTTTCCTTATAGCAATCCTGTATTCACATAATAGCTGCATTTTCAAAATGAGATAAAAAGTATTTTGCAAAAAGTGCAAGGTTTTCATGCCTGCTGGCATAGCTGCATCAGTGGCTTCATGAATTTTCTTTTCCTTTTTTTACAATGGTCCTTCAGCTGGATTCATTTATCTTGAAATGGTGGGCACCTGCAGCTGCAGACCTCAATCTGTGGTACATATCAAGAAATTCAACGTTTTCTTGCAATATCATGACTTTTCTCTGCTTCTTGGGAGCACTTCCAGCATCGCTAGTGGCACTTCGTATGGTCCCATACTGTTATTCAAGGTTTACGGTATTGTACTAAACACGATGAAAAAAATGTGAGAACCATGAGAGATCACTTTTTTCCCATGATAGGCAATTTGCCGCAGAGATGATTAGCATCACGTGGCTTTCTAAGTAGATACTAGCAACACTTGAGCTCACCGCAGTAGCTACTGGAGGTGGCTGCGAAACTACTGCAGTAGTGTGGTATGTACTACAGTTCATTTTATGCACATATGACTTAATACTACATCTTTACATTTGTTTACATTTCTCTCCACGATGAATGGTGCCATTTACAGTCTGTGAATGGGTGTGTAAGTTTGGATAAACTTTATATTTTATGGTAACAAATGATAAAATAGTATCTACGTATATTTTGTGCATTCATGATGTACCTTTTTCTTAATTTTTTTTTTGGTATTTCTAGGCCATGCAGTTTGTCTGCAAGGTTTTTGAAATTGTTATGGATCTCCAAAAAGTTTTCCAATATATTTATTGAAACAATCTGCATATAAATGAACCCACCTATTCAGATCTGTGGTGTTCAAAGGTCCGTTGTAGTGTGTTTTTATGTGGTCAGAAAACTGTATTTTGGGGGGTATCAGTGTGAAGAAATCCTTTTAGTAAAAAAAATTTGTTCACCCACTAACCAAATCTCCTTTACCTTGTAACTGCAAACGATAAAAGACATGAGAAATGCAAAGACTGGAACCCTAATTCATGAATTTAATGGCAGGATGCATAATTTTGATACCTGTTCTGATTTTATAGTCTTCCTATGCTAAGGGAGGCACAAATTCTTTTCAACCAGAAGCCAACCTAGAGTTTGTTGATTAACCTAGCTATACAACTTGATATCTAAAAAAAGAGAATAGACTAGAAAGCATAATCAAACTCTTTTGAATTAATGCTTGATTTTATTAGCTGTGCCCCTGATTTCTAGGCTGTAGAAGACACTTATTCTCATGTAACTCTACAAGACTCTATAGATGAGACAAAATTGCCATCAAGTTCCCACACATTTTGTCCACAGAGTAAAAAATAAAATGAAAAATGAAATTTTATATAAAATTTAATCAGCCAGACACGGTGTATCTTTTAACAGTCTATATTCTTACTTCCCTCCTCCCCTAAACAGAAATGTGTATAAAGCTAGCTTTTTGTAAAACAGAATACTTGAGCAGATTCATTATCATCATTTTTAGACTGTACAATGTTATCTGTAGATTTTTTTTTATTCATGATAGACACACAGAGAGAGAGAGAGGCAGACACAGGCAGAGGGAGAAGCAGGCTCCATGCAGGGAGCCCGACGCAGGACTCGATCCCAGGACTCGGATCACGCCCTGGGCCAAAGGCAGGCGCTAGACCGCTGAGCCACTCAGGGATCCCCTGTTATCTATAGTTTTTATTTTAAACTTTAAAATCTTATTTTCTTCACCTTGGTACCAAACATTTGGAACAATCAATGATTCAAGCTACTGTCCCTTAGTCCTAAACCATGAGCTTTCTAATTGTCTATAGTGAAGTTATTTTAAAATGTATCATAGTAAAATGGATGAATAGTAGATTTCTGCCCCTTGCCTCCTTCCCTTGTGAATTGGTATGAGTATGCCCTTGTACTGAGTGGTGTGTTGTCCCCCCAGCTAGTGTTCTCTTTTGTGTTTGTCACAAAAGATCAATGAAACAATGCCTCCAGACAAAGCTAGGGAAAGGAAGGGTGCATTTAATGAACTAGTTTTTTTTTTTTTTTTTAATTCTCTGGTTGCAAACCTCTAGTTCAGCACCAGAGCTTTTTCTTGATGCAGTGTTGCAAAAAAAAAAAAAAAATGTCGACTCTAGTTCTTTCAAAACATATGACAGCAAAGATATAAATTTTGGTATTCTTCTAGAGTTCTGATTTAGATTGTTCCCGGAGCAATAAAATGCGCTCTCTGGGAGGCTTCTAGGACAACACAGAGAACAAAGCTGAAACTCTGGAGGAGTTCAGCTGCACCAGGTCACAGAGCAGTCAGTACTAAAGGAAGCATGCCCTCAGAATATGTTCTCAAAACTGAAGTGAGAAAGGGTTATCATTTTATTCGCAAACTCTGAGTACTTCTGATATGCCACGTACTGTAGTATGGTCAGTGAGGCATACGGAATTGAGAAAGATGTTCCTGTACTCGAGGAGTTTCTAACCTCTTGGAGAAGATGTGGATACTTATAAATGACTCCAATGCATAGGAGATAATGAGGTGGCAGAGTGTGACTGGCTGAATGTGCACTCTGAACAAAGAAGAAAAGAGCTGCAAGGAGCCAAAAGGAAATATTGCTTGTTACAGCATAAGATATTAAACAGAGTGTATTTAATGCTAGACATTTCCTTCCGAAGTTTTCTGGAAGCTGTGCAGCATGGTATGGTGGTAACTAGCCATGTGTGGCTATTTAAATTAATTTAAGCATTCCAACTCTTAGTTGCACCGGTCACATTTCAAGGGCTCTTTGTGGCTACTATATTGGACAGAAGAGGTAGAGAACAGTTATATTATTGCAGAAAGTTCTGTTGGACTATTCTAGAGTCTGCATCTCTTACGTGTTAAAGCTGAACTGAGTATATTACTTTCTAAAGTAGTGGGAACAAGTGATTCTTTGAGATACTGAGAGGTCATGTCATTTTGTAAATGACGCACTCAAATTCATCAAAATGTATGGGAATATTCTTAGAATCTAATAACAGATCATCAAAAAGAATAGGAACTATGAATCGTCAAAAAATGGATCTGTTCGCTTTTTAAATATAAACTCTGGCTCTGTAGTTTAGAAAAACTGCAAATATAAAAAAGGCAGATACTATAAATAATAACATTATTAGTAAAAGGAGTTAATTTAATGGGCGTTAAGGCAGATTATCCTCAGCTAAACATAATTGACTTTGAGACTAGACATAGCACTAATGTACTTGAGGTAATATTGAACATGATTGTTTCCATGGGAACATTCCTGGAGTGGCTGCTGCCTAAAAGGGATGTTCAGGGCAGGTTCACAGAAGATTTGGTGGCATTTATGCGGCAGATTCAGATTCTAATCAGGAATTGATTTTAATTTTATTTATTTACGATCTTTTAAAAATTAAAAGTGAAGTAAAATACGCGGTGCAAGAAGCTAGAAAATATAGTTTTCAGATGCAGAGGTGGCTCCAGGATGGATCAAGAGCAAGAGCTAAAGCAGAAATTTGCCTTGGCTACCTGGACGACGGGTACACTACCTGCATTTTGCACAGTGTCTGGATGGAGTGTGTTGCAGTAGGAAACAAAGGCTGAAGACCGTCCTTGTAGGCCCTGTCATGGACACTTGCCATGAGAATAGGGAGAGACTCTGTGTGTACAGTGAGTAGAGCCCTCAGCCAGGATAGTAGCATTTCAGAAAAAAACTTCTGTGACTCACAAATGAAATGGGAAACGTAGGAAAAAGAGGACTTCAAAAGAGAGAAATCTAGCCAAGCAGTCCAGAGATTAGTCTCTCTCCACGTGGCTTAAGGGTTATCACCTCATCCTCACAGAGGGAAACGTGCATTTTGAGACTGGAACCCCACTTGTGTGTCTTTTGCGGGCATACATCGTTTTATGAGATGTTTGATTATTTATGTAGCTCCCAAATCAAGTGACAGATTGAATCATTATCACAAAGCATTTTATCCTTGTAAGGTCGTTCTTGTAAGCTGAAGACTCGGACACTGATCTGTACCCAGCTGGACTGAACCTGCCTGGCTTCTTCAGAAAAGAGCTGGGGAAGCCTAGCAAGCAGCACCAGGTACACAGTGGTGCCTGCGTAAAAGCCGATTTCATTGCATCAGCTCGACACCTCTGTGGGGAATATCGTAGTAGTATTCAGAGTTTGCACATGGGAAAACTGAGGCCTAGATATAGTAACATCTCCCCTGAAATCATAGAGTAAGTGACAAATCTAGAAATGAAATAATGTTTTCCTTGATTCTAAAGAAAGCCTGGATCCTGATCACTACAAGCCACTCTCTTCCTTCTGTGTAGCAATATGAGAAGAATAAGTGGTGAAAAAAACCATACAGAGTATCTATTGTCGATACTATGATTCTTCTGTAAAATTAGCTGCTATCTGAAAACACCTGCAAGGTCAAAAATATTAAAATAACCATTTTTTATTCTCCTGGCCATTTGGGGAAGGATTTAATTGTTTATGAAACTGAAACTCTGTGTGAAAACTGTCATGTGATGGTTAAATAAATTATTTTATACATACTACCTGGCATAGAATTATATTCTAAATATCTATTTAATAACAGAAAATATTGGGGATCCCTGGGTGGCTCAGCGGTTTAGCGCCTGCCTTTGGCCCAGGGCGCGATCCTGGAGTCCCGAGATCGAATCCCACATCAGGCTCCCGTCATGGAGCCTGCTTCTCCCTCCTCCTGTGTCTCTGCCTCTCTCTCTCTCTCTTTCTATGTCTATCATAAATAAGTCTTAAAAAAAAGAAAATATTTAAGTCACAAAATGTTACTTACACAGCAGGAGTCCAAGTCTATAAAGGAAATAATGTGTAAGGCAGAGAAAAAGAATCTCTGACAGGAAATATGCCAAAATATTAATAGTGGTTGTCTCTTGAGTCACAGGATGAGAAATTATGTTCAGTTTAATGGTTGTGATTATCTTTTGTTTTCCCCAAATTTTATCCTGAAAATTTTCAAACGTAAAGTTGAAAGAATTTTGTAATTCATTTTGTTTAACTTTTCATCAGTATTTTCTGTTATGTATTTTTAAAATAAGTACAAAACATTATTTTTAAAAGAGATGTCACCCTGTATTTTTTTTGTTTGCTCACTCTGTTTTCTCAAATACTCTTTTACTCCATTAACTTTTTTCAAAAGGAAGGCATAGAGCTCTAGAAACTAAGAATACGTATGTGTCAATCTCAAGTTCACTCTTGCAGTCTACTGGGAACAGCTTTGAGGGCTCTCCTCATAGCTGACTGTCCCTCTTAGCCTTAGGTGGGAAGGTAGGATGCCAGTGTAATTGTCAGATTGTGATATCTGAAGAGATGATTGGCCTAGCTACGCCTGCTTCACAGTATGTAAAGTGATGGAATTGTGCACTGACTCTTTCAGATACACATAGTTAGAAAAACCAAAAGTATCTCCCACCTCCACCCAAGGTGGAAGAGGGGCAGGCAGCCCATACCTCGTTGACTTGTAACCTTAAGAAAATACAGACTAGTACCTTTGCTTGGAGGAAGAGATATATGGCCAAGAACACTCTAGAGTCAGCAGGAAACAGGTGATCTTATTCTCCTTTACCTGACAGTTGATGTCAAGAAAGTGAACGACTTTGTTCCCTTTTTTTCCTTCACTAATCATCTCTGACATGCACCTGGGCACCCAATCTGGAATATTGTATCTTCACTCTGCAGCAGGCATACTGTCTGAGATTCTGGAATCTACTTTTGTCCCCTGAAGTTCCCCTCCTGGTGGATAGTTAGGTAACTCACGGTTGTCTAGGCTTAACCAGCCACTTAAGAGCAGTCCTTTCCTTCACTTAAAGAGAATCAGGTAAAGGAGGCTGAGTAATTTAGGCTTAAAATATTTTCATAGGAATTAAGTCACCCTTATGCTAAAATTGTGTGCTTTTGATTTTCTTAACCTGTATAAATCAGCATCCTGTGAAATGTGTACTGTGAAATATTAAGATGATTTGTAGCTTTTACTCAGAGAGGTTATAAGGTGCTATGGTCCTATATGATTGGAGAATGCTGGGTTATGCCATGTTCAACAGTCACTTTCACCAGAGCTTTTGAAGTTTCCATGTATATCAGGTTCTCCAAGAAGGTGGCCATATATTCATCATTGTCCAGACCAATTTCATTAGGCAAATTTTTCCTTTGCCAACCACCATTAAGCAGGAATACCCTTCAGAGTCCTACCAGTTTGTAAAGCAATTCTTACCATGCAAAGTGTGGTCTGAAGAACCAGCAACATCAGCATTACCTGAGAAACTGTATGAAATGCAGACTCTCAGACCCCATCCCAGATTTGCTGAATCAGGATATTAATAAGCATCCCAAATAATTCATACCGATGCCTTAATGACCTTTCAATTCACATCTGTTGAGTACTTACTGTAGTCAGATACTGCTAGGAATTTTCAAATATATCATTTACTCACCACTGTCAGACACATGCTTGAATGTTCTTACATATCCCAGGGTTAATTTTACAGTAGAAGAGGAGTGATACACTCCAAACTTGTAGCCGAATTAGTGAATAGACCTCTTCTACAGGTATCATTGAATTTTTTTTTCCTTTTTTTTTTTTTTTTTTTTTTTTTTTTGAGAATGAGAGAGAGAGGCAAAGGGAGAAGCAGGCTCCATGCAGGGAGCCCAACATGGGACTCAATCCCGGGTCTCCAGGATCACGCCCTGGGCTGAAGGTGGCGCTAAACCGCCAAGCCACCCGGGCTGCTCGACATTGAATTTTTAAAAAATAGGCTTTGTTGGGGGCACCTGGGGGGGCTCAGTCAGTTAAGACTCTGACCCTTGATTGTGGCTCAGGTCATGATCTCAGGTCATCGGATGAGTATGTTGCTCTCTGCTCAGTGGGGCGTCTGCTTTTCTCCCCTCTCTCTCTCCCTCTCCCCTTGCTCATTCTCTCTCTCTCTCTCTTTCTCTCTCTCTCTCAAATAAGTGTACAAGTCTTGAAAAAAATAACACCGGACTGTTTACAAAGAGCAGTTTGAGGTTATAGCAAAACTGAGGGGAAAGTACAGAGTTCCCAGACATCCCTGCTCCTTCCCTCACACACGCAGCCTCCTTAACTAGCAACATCCTGCACCTGTGCTGACATATCATTATCACCTACAGTCCTTAGTTTACATTAGGGTTCGCTTTTGGTGTTGTCCATCGTATGGGTTTTGACAAATGTGTGATGATGTGTATCCACTATTACAGTATCATACAGAAGAGTGTCCCTGCCCTAAAAATCCTCTGTGCTCTGCCTATTCTTCTCTCCCTTCCTTCAACCCCTGGCAACCATTGATCTTTTTACTGTCTCCATAGCCTTTTCCAGAATGTTCTACAGTTGGAATCATATGGTATATAGCCTTTTCCTATTTCTTCTCCCTAGCAATATGTGTTTAAGGTTCCACCATGTCTTTTCATGACTTACTAGCTGATTCTTTTAGCACCGAGTGACATTCAGTTGTCTGGATGTGGCACAGTGTATTTATCCATTAATGTACTGAAGGACACCTTGGTTGCTTCTAAGGTTCGGCACTCGGGAATAAAGCTGCTATAAATGTCCATGTGCAGGTTTTTGTGTGGACATAAGTTTTCAATTCATTTGGGTAAATACCAAGGAGTGCGATTGCTGGATCTCAGAGTATGTTTAGTTTTGAAGAAACTGCCTGTCTTCTGAAGTTGTACTCCCACCGGTCATGAAGGATAGCTCCTGAAATTGACTATTAGTAGGGATGTCAGTAATCTTTGGAGATTTACCTAATGTTGTAATTAGTGTTCTTTAAATTTTATTCAAGAAAGAATTCGTATTTCATGACAAATAAATATTTGAATGATGCCTCATGTTTACATTTACCTGTTATCTTAAGGATGTACATAATAAAAGTTTATACCAGAGGATAAAATATCAAAATACCAAAGCATATGCCTACATTTGTTAAAAGACTTGCACAATATATAGTTAACTCCATTTGTAGTGTTGATGTTCTTAAAATTGTGAGATTATCTGTGTTACCAGTGGTGGTGTTCTTAAACTTCTCCTATTATCTCAAAGATTTCAAATCAGGTGTGTAGCGGCAATGTAGGCCATAGTTATCTTTTCATATTGAAATGAGAGATCAGATTTCCACTTTCAAGGCTAAATGAAAAATAAGTGAAGCTCTCAGGGAGCCAGACTTAGTGAAGTTTTTGAAGTGAAGTCTTTATGTTTGGTCCATAGTAAGTCATGACAGGATGCAGTATTGTATTGTACACACTGTAGGAAAGGTATATAAATAATTTTAATGCTGAAAGATTAATATCTGCAGAAAAAGTGGCAAGTCATTTCATGCACTCAGAATTCGGGCTCTGGATTTAGAACAAATTGGTTTTAAATCCCAGTTCTTCTAACTTATCCTCTCTGTAGCAGGTTAAGCAAATTACTTAGCCTTCCTGAACCTCAGTTACTCCATCTGACACTGAGATAATGACAGCAATTAGCTCTCAGGTTCATTCTACTGAGTCATTCTATCTCTAGTATGGGGCACTGAGCCTGGCCCTTGGCAGCACTTGGTAAGTTATATCTACTCTTACAACTGTGTGGAAAAGTTTGGAAATCAAACTTTAGAACCAAGAGTTTTATAACCAGGCAACTCACTTTGGAATATCTCCTTTGTGATGGAAACCTTATGGGGGTGGGGAGGAGAAATTAAAAACAAACCTTAAACTAGATTTTCACTGCAACTGGGAGACAGAGAAAACTCCCATCTGCATATGGATTACAACAAAGGTGAGGTCATATAGAAGCTGAGGACCATAAAGACGGGGACGGGAGGGGAGGGCAAGGCAGGGCAGGGCAAGCAAAGAGGTTTCTGAGGGCTAGAATATCTCAGACCTCTCCAGCAGACAGCTGCTTCCCAAATGAACAGGCACTGCTGTGAGGATTTCTGAGACTGAGCACCTCAAGAGCACCTGGGAAGAAAGAGAGAGACCAGGTTCAGAAAGTGTTCAGGAGCCAAGAGGTGGCAGATGCACCCATCAAGAAATAGTGTCAGAGGGGCGCCTGGGTGGCTCAGTTGGTTAAGCATCTGCCTTCCCCTCAGGTCATATTCTCGGAGTCTTGGGATCGAGCCCCACATCAGGCTCCCTGTTCAGTGGGGAGTCTGCCTCTTCCTCTCCCTCTGCCCCTCTTCCCCCCACCACTCTCTGCTTGTGCTCTCTGCTTTCTCTCTCGAATAACTAGCATCTTTTAAAAAATAGTATCTGAAAGTGCATTGTGGCAGAAGAAAGGGCTGTGAAGGGGACTAGGAAACCCAGGGCTGGTGGGAGAAGTCACCAGAACCAGGCTGGGCTCTGAGAGAGCAGGGCTAGCTGCAGAGATGACTGTATTTGAGACATTCACTGTGGTAACAGAGGAGGGAGTTGTGAGCTGTAAAGCTAGAAATGATATATTGACACATCCCTATATCCCCTGCCCCATTTCTTACTAGAAGTCTAGGAAAATCCATCCTATGAGGAAGCTCTGCCTACACACAGGGATGCTATAGAATAAACCATAAATGAGAACAACATCAATTCCTATGGATCGTAGAAATATTTATCTGCAAATGGTTACCACAAAGCAGATGAGAATTACAACATTGCAGAAAGAACTAAAAAGAGTCATCAGCAAACTAACAGATCCTTGAAAGAGCTGTCTTAGTTGTGCAGGGACTCTACAAAGCACAAATAGAAGATCCCAAAGAACAGGTGACCAGATAACAGGAAGTGACGGCCTGAAAACAGGATATGAAATGTGTATCAGCCTAAATCGTTGAATAGAAAACAAAATTCTAAATGAAGACTAAATTACAAGTAGCACATTGAAGAGCAGCCACCACAGAAAGCACAGCAAGAGACAGAGAGGAAATAAATAAAAAGCAAAGTCCATGGAAACAGAAGCCAGAGAGAGAGAGAAAGAGAGAGAGATGGGGAGGGAGGGATTGAGAGAGAGACCCAAAAAAAAAAAATTAAAATGAGTTCTTCTTGTAGAAATATCGGATGACATATCTGGGGATGTAGGAGGCGACCCTAAAGCATTTTGTCATGGGAGAAAAAAAAGGACAAATAATCCTAGAACTAGGGTAGCAGTGTTAGACTGCTACTAAAACCCCTGCTTCTTCGGGCTCCCTTGCAGCAGGAAGTGCCCAGAGGACAGCATAACAACAGAAGCTTGAGTTTTCTGTAATTTTCAGTTGACTGATAGTGTTTTACTGACAGATGATGCTGAAATATTATCAGAATTAGAGAACACCTCATGTTGAACACCTTGTGATGTCTCTGGCACTTGCTGAGTTGCACCATTATCATTAGGTCCTCTTTATCCCTCTTCCAACCGTTACACGTGTGCAGCTGAGCATTAGCAGTTACATTCCTCGGGCGCCTGGGTGTCTCAGTGGTTGAGCATCTGCCTTTGGCTCAGGTCATGATCCCGGGGCCCTGGGATCAAGTCCTGCATCGGGCTCCCCGCAGGGAGCCTGCTTCTAGTCTACCCCTCTCTCTGTCTTTCATGAATAAATTAATAAAATATTTTTTAAGTTACATTCCTTTGAGTGTTTCATTCTTTCAAAAGGAGTATTTTTGAACGAAACGAAAAATAGTCATACATAGGGCCCCCTAGAGGAAGTTGTGAGGTGAACCAGTATGGCATAGTATAAAGAGGTTTAGAAAACCCGGACTTTGAATCCCGGTTTAGACACTAAAGGCTGCGTGTTCTTTCAGAGCTTATTTAACTTAATCTCTTTTAGCATCAATTTCTTCGAGATGACTCCTAAAAAGCTCTGCCCATCCTGGTCTGACAACCAGTGATACTCAGTGATAGCAGTGATAGCCAGTTTGATGTACTCTAGGAGTCTCAAGGTTTACTGCCTTAATAACACAGGTACTTTTTGGAGAAAGTACTTCCACGCTCTATGCCTCACATTCTTTATTTGTGAAAGGGGGTGTGTGTAATAGTACTTTATGAACTGTATTGAGGATTAAGTAATATAGCCTATACAAACATATAGCAGATGTCCAACAAATGCTATTTCTTGTGATTACAATTATTATTTTGCTGAAGAGGTGACATTGTTGTCATAGTTGTGGTTTTTTGTGTCACTTAAGAGCTCATAGAATCTGAGTTATCTGTTGGCTTAGTTGGTAGAGTGTGTGACGCTTAAACTCAGGGTTGTGAGTTCAAGCCCCACGTTAAGTGGAGAGATTACTTAAAAATAAATAATTAAAAACTTGAAAAGAGATCATAGAATCTGTTCTATAAAGGAAGGGGACTATACAACATGGAATGAAGCTCCAAATTTCCTGACAAATGTGTGTCAGAGTAGAGTCCCCCAGCCCTGCTCCTGTATTAGCTTCACTCCTGAGGGTTTGGAGGCCTCTGGATGGGCTCAGACAGGGCACATGCTGTCCCACACAGAGAGAGGTGCTGAGACTGCCATCTCCCTTTCTGCTGGGGGATAACCATCAACCATTTAGGTCACAATATTTTCTGCTTCCCAGGCCATTCCAAATGTCTAGATGCCCCAAACACAGCACTACTTTGAACAGAGGCATGTTGTCTTAATATTTTTTTAAAGATTTTATTTATGAGAGAGAGAGAGAGAGAGCAGCGGAAGTGGCAGAGGGAGAGGGAGAAGCAGACTCCCTGCTGAGCAGGGAGACCAACTTTAGGCTGGATCCCAGGACTTCAGGTTCAAGACTTGAGCTGAAAGGAGATGCTTAACCCACTGAGCCACCTAGACATCCATTAATATTAGTGACTTATACACATGCACAGATTCCAAGAGATTTATGAAATCATAAGGAAAGGACCAAGCATCCAGGCTACCTAGACCAGTGGGAAGATTTAGAACTCCAAGTTTGTATTATCAACTTCAATATGATCTCTTTTTTTTGAGCATTTCTTGTGTATGTGTTTGTATTCTCTCTCTTCTCTCTCTCTCTCTCTCTCCCTCCCTCTCCCCCTCCGCCCACCCTCCCTCCCTCTCTGTAAAATGGATAGGAAGTCTTAAACAGAAATGAATTTTCAAGAGCTGAAGGTGTTTGGATGTAAAGCCATGCTTTTAAGCTGGATTTTTTGTTCAATTAGCACTCTAGTGCCTGAGGACTTATTCTGCTGGTAATGGCAAGATCAAGGAGGAGGCAGCAGTAAAATATCCATTTATTGTAGGGACACATTCTCCATTCTGGTTCCCTTTAAGATAAGTTCAGAGATTATCCCTGTGAACACCACTCCATCTCTCTGGAGTCACTGGAGCCTGATTGCCAATTTTGGCCAACTCCCAGAGATAGAAGTGTGGCAGGCATAGGGCCAAATTGTTTCTGCCTCAGAAGGTGACCATGAGTTTTCAAACCCAAGTTAATCTCTGTCCTGATTTTTTTTTAAAAGCTAGTAGTGTCTGAGGCTACTTGAAGATCTAGAGTTTTGGGACTAACCCAGCTCCAAGTTCCCCATGAACTAATCATCCTCTGTGAGGATAGACACATTTTGTTGTTGTCGTCGTCGTCGTCGTTGTTGTTGTTGTTGGAGGAGGAGGCATGACAAGGAACTTTACACATTTCGGCCAACTCCAGACCAGTAAAAACCCTGGTCCTACCTGGCAGCAACAGTGGATCAGAGATAGTTTAATCATCCTGTGAGATATGACTAACAGATGTTGTTACAAAGGAGTTTGCAATCTCACGCCTATTAGGAAAGTTTAATGCTGATGACAGGGGAGGTAAGAATTTCTTTGGAAAATAGGCTAGAGGGACTAGATGATTGATTTGGATCTATTTTGAGATTGATTTGGATCTGGCTGAGCCTGATCCAAAGGGAAGAGAAAGCCACCTTTCAGTTTGAACACCAGTAATTCTGGGAATGCATATTATTCAAGCCTAGCCCACTCTGCCACAGGTGCAGTAGCGGCTTTGGAACACAATTTGGAAAGCCTAGTCAGCAGTGTCCCCAACAACAAAACCCAGAAGTAAGAAAAAATATAATAGATGTTGTCTTAAAACAGTTTATCCTTTTTTTGGTATAAAAGTAAGGTAATAAATGAGAAGACAATCAAATAATTGTGAGGAACACTGTATTGTCCCTTGTACATTCTATGAGGAATCCCCCAACTGAGCAATTTGGTATTTGCATAAGCGGTCACACATTTCCATGCCCCATTTCAAGGAAGGGGGCAGAGAATGCCTTATTCATTTGGGCCACTGTGTTGGATACTTTCCATTTGTCCCTCCAGATCCATTCTCCTCTTTCCCCCACCAGGTTCTGTGCTCCCAGGGGCTGACCTTTGTGGACTGCATCAGTTAGGATCTGTTGCTTTCTGGCAAAGAGAGATACCAGATCAGGGTGTTTATTCTCTCAGCCTCCTCCCTCATGGGCCAAGAATTGGCAATGGCTGCTTCCTCTACCAAGGACTTCAGTTCCTGGTGGATGTTCCTCACCTACACCTATAGGCTTTCTTGGTGACCTAGTGGCTGACTCCAATTGCCTCTTCAGACCTTGCTGCTATTTGTGCTCTCTGGTTACAATCCTTGAGCTCCTTTACCATCCCTTACTGGTTTCTCTTAACTCTCCTGTGTATATTCCCTTGATTAAATATCCTCAATTATGCATCTTTAGGTCTGACTGCTGCTTCCTGCCAGGAAACCAACTAATACCCTTTCCTGTGTAGAATAGTACCTGGCCCATAATGGATGCTTAATAAATGCTTCTATTATTTTTATATGTATGACATGATTACTAAATTTAAATCAGATTTTGTTCAATTTTAGGCTAGGGCTTTTTTGTCATATAGTATCTCCAGCACTGAAGAGTTTCTAGTTGTTGTTTGCCTTTGTAGAACTTCAGTTTAAAGAATACGATTTTGATATTATAAAGACCTGAGGAGCTGACACACGGCTGCATTTCTGAAAATTCAAAGATTAGAAGTGAAAATTGTGAAAATCTCATTCAAATCAACTCTAATAAGTGTCAATATTTTTTCATTGTAGCAGAATTCATCAAAATAAATTTTGTTGAAAATATATATCCATTTAGCCTGTCTGAAATTCTGTCCATTTATCTTATTTGTTTCTGTGATATTCACTGTTTTAAGTTCTGGCTTTGAGCTTCTTTTTTTAAAGATTTTATTTATTTATTTGAGAGAGAGTGCACACAAGCAGGGGAGAGGGACAAGGAGAGAGGGAGAATCAGACGCCCCCTTAGCAGGGAGTCTGCCAAGACGAAGAGGGGCTCGACCCAGGACCCTGAGATCATGACCTGAGCTGAAGGCAGATGCTTAACCGACTGAGCCACCCAGGCACCCCTGACTTCGAGCTTCTAAGACCCATGTCTACATGAGCCAGAAAAAGAGGCTAACCCTTAACCATGGGCCAAAGTTGGCCTTTTATTCTGTAATGTTAGGAAAAGCAGTAACGAAAGAAGTTTTCTCTGCAGATAGGAGTTTCACCAACTAGGAAAATTAGTTTACTTAATTATATTTACAGAGGAGAACTAGTATTTCAAGAATTGTTGTATACAATTAGATCCGTGTTTCTCATAATGTTTTCCAGAGATCGCTGACACCACGTCATCTGCAGAGTTTTCCAAAAATGTGGTTTATCTGTCTGTAACCAAGATCTATTGAATCCAAATACTTGGGAGTATGGCCTCAGTAAGTTGAATGTTAATTTTATTAACTGCCCAGATTATATGGCCATAAGCCAAATTTGATAACCATTGTAATAATAATAATAATCCATACTAAGACTCTTTCTATGGTGCAGAGAGGTGTCTTAAAATGGATTTATCTAAATATAAGAGAAAGGCTAATGTATAAAGTTAGAGAAATACAAAAGATTTTAGAATGACAATTTTAATATACCTTGTTATAAACTTAGAATAAATTGTCAATTTTAAAATTAGAAATTAAGCTAGGGATTGCCTACAATTCTGAAACAAATAAAATCACCATGGGGTGATTTTAAGAAATTTAAGGAATGACACCTGCCTCTCCGGTTACTCATCATGACATAGTACTTAATACCTCCTGTTAGTTATTTCTGCATGTGCCTACCCTTGACTGATAGTTTGTGATCTCCTTGAAAGCAGGGATCATACCTTTTATATTTTATATGGTGTATAGTTCTTGGTACAGTACCTGTCCCATGGCAGGATGGTAACAGATATTTATTGAAGGAATGAAAGAGAGGAGAGTATCATATTTTGGAGAAAAGATTGAATGTGTGAAATGTTGAGGGAGCAATAAAAGAT
Source organism: Canis lupus familiaris (assembly GCF_011100685.1). Lineage (NCBI taxonomy): Eukaryota > Metazoa > Chordata > Mammalia > Carnivora > Canidae > Canis > Canis lupus. The sequence goes on from NC_049260.1 coordinate 30,049,058, forward strand.
TTGATAACAGAGTGCTAAACAGTGTGGTATAGAGTTCTCAGAATGTTTCATGATAGCTAGAATAGTCACAGAAACAGTAATGGAGAAGGGGATAAAAAGCCAGTCTTGATGAACCTAACACTCCTCTAAAAAACAGTCTAATGAAAAGTCAATCTTGATCTGTACCGTGAAGTTTGTAGGAGATCTAGCCGGGAGAAAGGGTTCAGGCTGGGAGTGATATACAACTGGCTGAAGATGTTGGCTTCAGGTGAGTCATACATCATGAGAAAAGTGTAGAGACAAATAGTGATGATAGAAAGCTGCATACTTGACAGGATGTCAGATTGAAGAGGAGAGTTGAGTGAATGAGGGTTGTTAGGATTTGGAGCATTCAAAGAGCCAGGAAGTCTGGGTTTGATCTCATGATCAGCAATCACTGTAAGTGTGGCAGAACTTGGGAGTGTTGGGTACAGCTGTCTCACCCCTTGTCAGGAGGGCTGTAGGGCTGGGTGGCCAGAGAGGATATAATGAATTGTGAATCTTATAGGCGGTATGGTCTCTTTCAAATGAGTCTAAATGAATAGGAAAGAAGTAAAGTTTCTTCATTCCTTCATTCTCTTAATGGACCCTTGGGCACAAGCCAGGCTGTGGACCAGATTTGGAGTCTAGAAATTCTGTGGGTAAGTAGAGGCAATGTGGACTAGCTCATGGGCTCCACTTCTTTGGAAACCTCTGTTTTCTTCTAAGTCCCCACAATCCATAGCTCTCTATGGACAGAGATTACTGCAGAAAATGATTTTAAACAAAACCTAGAAACCTTTATTGTTTTGAGAAAGGCAGACAGATTCTCTTTTGCCCAAATAAATGTCTCTATTTTATTTTAATCTAATGAATGGAATGTAGTAAGACAGTTGGACAGAGTAAAGTGGCAGTGTTAAAATTGTGATATATTTTCCCTTCCATAAATCCAATCTTATGAGTAATGTGAGCCTGACTAAATGGCAAACATGCTCTCTTGCTGGAGACCAAGAGCATCACACATTTTGAACAGGAGCTCAAGTTGTAGAGCAAGATATGCCATAGTGAGGGTGGGTGACATTATGAAAATAGCAAATGTAACAGTTATCTGAGTGGGTTTGCCACCCTAGCAAGATGTGATTGCCCTTCTTTCTGTCATGCCTACTTCCAGACTTTCACTCATGTCTTTACCGTACTCACCAAGCTGAACTCCTAAGTCAGGCCCAAGATGTTCTATTACTAAACTGTTTTCAGAACAAACAGCATAGGGCTGCCTGGGTGGCTCAGTGGTTGAGCATCTGCCCTTGGCTCAGGGCGTGATCCCTGTGTCCTGGGATCGAGTCCCACACTGGGCTCACCACAGGGAGCCTGCTTCTCCCTCTGCCTGTGTCTCTGCCTCTCTCTGTGTGTCTCTCATGAATAAATAAATAAAATCTTTTCTTTTTAAAAGAAAAACAGCATAACCACCTGCATGCTACAGTGCTGCATATGTGTCTGACTAGGGAGCCAATAAACCCCCTGGGCACCGGTGTTTTCACAGTAGTGAGGGAGGAGAATGTCACTATTTCCTAAGGGAAGAGAATAAAGGTAAACATGTCACCAACTCAAACTCTGAGCAAGGTTAGGTTGAGGAAAGGAGGCTTCAAGGGCCGTGCAGAGACTAATCTCCGAGTCTTCTCATTTGAGATCACAGAAGTCCTGTCATTCCAGTTCACAGTGGGATCTGTGACAGAAGTTTCTCGGCATTCTGATAGCTTAGGGCACAATCAGCGAGACAGTACGGAGTACTCACGATGAGATACCTGCTGCTGAGAGTCCGCCCAGCTGTGATTTTATTTCCCTGTGTTTGGATAATACAATCTGTTCTACTACATCCACTGAAATAGACTGCCAGAGAAATGGCCAGTTTGAAAGAACACAATGAAAAATCAATATTCCCAATGCAGGGATCCCTGGGTGGCGCAGCAGTTTGGCACCTGCCTTTGGCCCAGGGCGCGATCCTGGAGACCCGGGATCGAATCCCATGTCGGGCTCCCGGTGCATGGAGCCTGCTTCTCCCTCTGCCTGTGTCTCTGCCTCTCTCTCTCTCTCTCTCTGTGTGTGTGTGTGTGTGTGTGTGTGTGTGTGTGTGACTATCATAAATAAATAAGAATTAAAAAAAATATTCCCAATGCGTCTTGAGATCATGGCAGCAACAGGAACATATTTCCAAACAGCCATACCGAAACAGCAGTAAGTCAGGGGAGAGGATCTGGTCTCTCCAGAGGACTGTGACATCATTTCGCACGAACACAGGGAACTGTGGTGAGGAGGGCGGGAATGAGCCTTCCACTGCAAAATCATGGAATTCTTGGAAAAATCCATTTTCTAGCGCAATACACTCCCCACTGCAGCCACCAGTCTTTTAGTAACATCTAATTATTCCTGTCCCCCTCTCTCTCCCTGCCTCATTCATTTTCTTTCTCCTCCTCCTCCTGTTCCTCCTCCTCCTCCTCCTCCTCCTCCTGCTGTTCTTCTTCTTCTTCTTCTTCTTCTTCTTCTTCTTCTTCTTCTTCTTCTTCTTCTTCTTCTTCTTCTTCTTCTTCTTCTTCAAGATTTATTTATTTTGGAGAGAGAGAAGGAGAAGGAGAGAGCACACAAGTGGGGAGAAAGGGCAGAGAGAGAAAGAGAGAGAATATTCCAAGCCAACTCCCCACTGAGTGCGAGCCTGATGTGGGGCTCGATCTCACCACCCTGGGATCATGGCCTGAGCTAAAATGACAAATTGAGGGATCCCTGGGTGGCACAGAGGTTTGGCGCCTGCCTTTGGCCCAGGGCGCGATCCTGGAGACCCGGGATCGAATCCCATGTCAGGCTCCCGGTGCATGGAGCCTGCTTCTCCCTCTGCCTATGTCTCTGCCTCTCTCTCTCCCTCTATATGACTATCATAAATAAATTAAAAAAAAATAAAATGACAAATTGAACACTTAAGTGACCACCCAGGCGCCTCCCCCTCATTCATTTTCTGCTTGCACAAAATGAAAAGCCATATTGGTTTCATTTTTAAATCCTAATATTAGTCAGTGTATATGCCCCTCAGGCAGTGGGTTTGGCTGATAAAAGGAGAGTTTTGTTCATTTTTCTTCTCCATATAATGCTATAGGGAGGTAAACTTTTCCCTTCTTCCCTTCTAGAGTCTTTGGCTGGTCTAATAATTAAATTGACAAGACAGATTGTCCTTGCACCAGCTGCTTCTTAAATAGCTGTAGTTCAAAATAATCAACATACTGAAGTAGCCTGTTTTGGAGCAGCCTGCCTTGAACCCCACCAATATGATTTTAGTAATCCCTCCTTGATCTGCCATTTTGCTTTCCATGGTCCGTTACCTGCAGTCATTTGTGCTGGATGCAGGTGATCCCCTGACTTATCTTCAGAAGGTCCATAGCGGCCGACCTAACACTAAGTCACAATGCCTACATCATTTACCTCACTTTAGCTCATCATGTAAGCATTTTATCATCTCACATCAGCACAAAAAGGATGAATACAGTATAATTATTTTGAGAGAGAGACCACATTCATATAACTTTCATTACAATATATTGTTATAATTGTTCTATTTACTATTAATCTCTTACTGTACTTAGTCTGTACGTACTTTATCATATGTATGTATGGGAAAAATCATAGTATTTATAGGGTTTGGTACTATCTGTGGTTTTAGGCATCCACTGGGGGCCCTGTAACATATCCCCTGCAGATAAGAGGGCACTACTGTACTCAGTCTGCAGGGCATTTGTATTGTCATATTTGTAGCAAAGCTCTCAGTGACTATTCCATGGCTGATTCCTACAGCATAGTTTGCTTCTTCTTCCTTTCTTCCTTTTTCTTAGCATGTCTTTTCTGACATGGTGAAGTTTTTGGTAGGGTGAGTGATGTGCAGAATTTAGGCAGAGATAAGGATGAAAAATTTTTGCAGTGATATTTCACCACATGAATTTTATTTGTTTCTAAAGTCTACCCAATAGCTTTAGTGTAGGAGATTTCTGTTTTTTATTTAAGATTTTACTTATTTATTTAAGAGAGAGTGAGCAAGTGAGAGAGAAAGAAGGATCAGGGGGAGGGGGAGAGGGAGAAGCAGGCTCCCCACTCAGCAGGGAGCCTGATGTGGAGCTCAAGCTCGACTGAGCCACCCAGGTGCCTCTAATGTAGGTGATTCCCAAACCAAAGCCTGTCTACCTGTATGTTATCTTTAATATGAGCAAATGATGAAGGAGCTTGAGGCACTTCTCATTCCTTCATGGCATGAACCCATGCAACCCTTCTCCCCCCTCATTGTTCATATTTCAGCCATATTTTTGCAGATGAGACATAAGTTTTAAGGGCTCCACATATGGCAACAATGTCATGCTTTTCCACTATGGAAGCTTTCTTCCTTGATATTTCCTTTGGAAAATATGTGGAAGAGAAAACATAAAATGTGAATAATAAGCAAAATATTTATTATGGTCTCTGTATTGCCACACAAACATTTTCTCACATATCCTCAGCTAACTCTGTATTTCATGTTATCTGCCAGAATGTTATAAATTTTCCATGTAAACAGAAAAGAAGCTTAAGCATTTCACTGAACTGAATATGAAAATCTAGTATTTACATCTGTGACTTGATATACTCTAACTACAAAGGAACTGGTTAATGGGTTCATCAAAGGCAAAAGAATAACACGAGAGGGGAACTATAGTGTGATTTATTTTTTACACTTTTGAAGTATGACTAAAATATGACTCACAGCCTCCTACCCTATGTTCTACAGAGCTGTTAGCTCCTAGAGTTAACATTCAGTAAGAATCTGAGGGAGAAGGAAGAGGGTAACTATGTGACAGGTACAGGACCATCTCTTAGAGCACCACTGAGCACTTACTGGGCAGTTACAGATCACAGCTGGCTCACTGCACCCTTGTCATTTAAGCAGTAGGGGGCGGACAGTGGGCCAGGAGGAGGAAGGCTTCTATTGGAGGGATCTCGGACAAGCTTTGCTCTGTTTGATTCTAACCTATATTCTTTTTTCTGTAGCAGTAACACCTAGAAAATTTAGCACAGTTACATTTTAAAATGATTGAAACCATTTTTAAAGCAACACTGATACGCATTTGGTTCCTGAAGATAGCAACTCCCCTCTATTTAAAACAAATTGCCCTGCCTCTCTTGTTACTTAATTTCTTTGCTACCTGAGTTGGTACTTTTGGTCTCTGTCCACTGTTTCAGTGAGGGGGTGCTGGGGCTGAAGACTCTAGTCTGTAATCCAAGATTTCATGCTCCAGCTGCTGGGGTTACCACAGGCGGCTGTAGGGATCAAAGAAACTTGTTCGTGCCTATTAGATGGGAATGAACAGCTGAGTCCCAGAACGAGAGCTGGTCCACCTCAGGCTGGAGTAATTCATCCAAAGAAGGTGCTGGCGTGTCAGCTGGGATAAGGGTGATGGTAAAGATGAAAGGAATTCTCATGGCTAAGCAGAACAGCAGAGTGAGTAGCTACTCAGAACTGGGGGGGGAAAACTCAAAGAACCAACTGGGAAGAGAGGGGGTTCTAGCTCCATCATAAACAAGTAGGTCATTTCTCACTGAGTGTTGCTAAGGTGGCGCTGAAGTAAGAGATTCCCCACAATAAAATAGGGCAGAAAGAGGACCTTAAGAGAATTGCAGTGATTTATTCTGCTGCCATATTATTATTTCTCTTCCTCTTCCTCCTCCTCCTTCTTCTTTTCACCTTTGGAATGATCATGAAGGTGTGATAATTCTTTCTCAGTTCTTGTTTTTTGTTTTGTTTTTTTTTTTTTTCTGGAGTTGTTGGCTTCAATTTCCTGAAGAAGAGAGAGTGAAAAATAGTGAAAAGGAATTTAAAATGCTTTTGCCCAGACAACTTGAGGATATTTTTGCCACCCATATATATCTTTACATTTTATTCATTTTTAAAATTTATAGACAGAAAGTCACACTTCTTGGGGTTTTCTAGGAATTTGACACATGAATACAGTTGCATGACAATCACCAGAAATGACCAGTAACCAGAGTTACATTAACCCCATGATATCCCTTGTGCTGCCTTTTTAAAATCACTTCCCCACCAACCCCTGGAAAACTGGATGTTTTTATGTTTCTACATATCTACTTACCTTGCCCAGAATGTCATATAAATGGAGTTACATAGTATGTAGCCTTTTTACTCTGGCATTTTTCCCTCGAGATTCAGCATGTTATTGTGTAGACCAGAAGTTGTGTACATTTGAAGTTCATTTCTTCTATGGCTGAGTAGTTTATTCACCATTAATGTACAGACATTTAAGCTGTTTCCAATTCCTCGTAATTAAGAATAAAGTATTTTTTGTTTCATTAAAATATTTTCTGATTTTCCTTGTGGTTTCCTCTCTGATCATTTCCTAAAATCCTAAAAACTTTTAGTTAATTCTATTATGGTCAGAGGACATACTTTGGATGATTGCAATCCTTATAAAACGGTTAAGATTTGTCTTATGGCTTAAGGCATGATCTATCTTGGTGTTTATTCCATTTGACCATGAAAAGGATGTGTATTCTGCTGATGCAGGGTGATTTATTCTATAAATGGCCGTTAAATCTAATTGGTTGTTAAATGGTAATCTGTTGTATAATTTCATGTGTATTTAAATTTTTGCATACTTTAAAATGAAAATATGTTAATTCAAAAATGAGACAAATCAGTACAATGGAACAATAAGTAATTACTAAAAGAAAATAGGATATAATAATTTCAACATAAAGAGCTTATAATGGAATAAATTAAAGTTGATAAATATAAAAGAATCACAAGATATTTAGTATTGCTTACAAAAGGAAAATGGATAGTGCAGTATTGATCTCAGACAAGTTAGAACTCATGGTGAATGCATTAAGTAGACATCAATTTCATATTGATAAAAATTTCAGTCCGAGAAAACAAACACAGTGGCCTTGAATCTTTTGTGACTCAATCGATAGAGCATATGACTCTTGATCTAGGGGTTGTGAGTTCAAGCCCCATGTTGGCATAGAACCTACCAAAAAAAAATAAAATACTTAAGGCAAAATATGAATAATAATTTTAAAGACAAATGAACCAAGCTACCATTTTAGTAGGACATTAGTGTGCATTAAAATGTGATAGATTAAGTAGACCAAAAATAATGGTATCGAGGGTTTAAGTAAGAAAGATGAGTACAGAGAATAAAAGTTTTTCAAACATGTTTGGAAAAGTCAATTCTGCAATAACTCAAAACAATCTCAGAAAATTAGAAAAAAGGAAAAAGAAAAGGAAAAACCTCTAAAAGTTACATTCACTTAATATAATGCAATAAAAATGGAAAATGCAACAGGATAGCTCTAAACTCCAAACTGTCCTTTAATGAAGGTTAATATATAATATATAAATTAAAATTATTCATAATGGAAATTATAAATATAAAAATAAAGGAAAGTGAGAATATCATTTTTTTTCATATCAAAACAAAGTAAAGCTGAAGAGGAATTCAGGGAAAACATTTATAGCCTCAGACATTTTTGTTTAAAAAAAGTATAGCTTTGGGCAGCCTGGGTGGCTCAGGGGTTTAGTGCTGCCTTCGGCCCAGGGTGTGATCCTGGAGTCCCGAATCGAGTCCCACATCAGGCTCCCTGCATGGAGCCTGCTTCTCCTTCTGTCTGTGTCTCTGCCTCTCTCTCTCTCTCTGTATCTTTCATGAATAAATAAATTATTTTTTTTAAAGTATAGCTTCAACACATATTAAAGTATATTTCAAATATATAAGATATATAAGCAGAATGAAACTTAAAAAAAAATGGTAAAAAGATCAGTAAGTGAATTATTGGGGAAAAAAATGATAGGGAAACCAAAAGTTATTTCTTTGGAAAGAGCAGTAGAATTGTTGTTTTATTAAGTTTATTTTGAGTTTTGGATGAACAGAGAAAGAGAGGGGTTGGGGGAATGCACACAGAATGAGAAATGACTCATAACCAGGTGTGTGGAATATACTATAATGTTTTCAAAAAACAGTTCTTTCTATTACATCATCAAGGCATGTGAAAATTTAGAGAAATTATTTTTTTTCTAAGAAAATATTGTCACTCAGATTAGGCTGAAGCAATAGAAAACTTGGATATATAAGTAACCAGGCAGTAAATGGAAAAGTTGGTAAAATTTCTTCCCTAAATAGATACCAAACCAAGTCAATGTTTAAAGTCAATGTCAGTCCTACTAATTATTTAATGAGAGTGATACATAATTTTTTTTCAGAGCATAGAAAAGGATACATTTTTCACACATATTCTTTGAGGCTTACCTATGACTGAAACAACAAATTGATAAGGACAGATCACATATAACGCACACATAAACGCAAATGCATACATTTGGACAGATGCACCATTCAGACAATATCAATAAAGGCAAAAAATTATAAATAAAATACTAACACACTGAATCCTTTCTGTAGTAAGATTAAAAAATTGTTATTGGAATAAAAGATTGACTCAATATTGAGAAATCCATCAATGTGCACTGCTACATTTTGAAACTAAAAGAGAAGGAAAAACAAATGTGAAAAAGCATCTCATGAAAATATCCCTTATTTCTATTTTTTTTAAAAGGACAAATTAGGAACAAAGGAAACTTTCTTAATCTGATCAATCATATCTACCAAATTTGATCAAATATCACATTTTTAAATAAAGAGTGATTACTCTTAAAAATCAGGAACAAAATGAAGTTGATTCCTATTACCAAATATTATATACACAACTCCTGGAAATAAAATAAGGAAAATAGGGCACATATATGTTAAAAGGAAGAGAGAAGTATCATCCTTTGCAGATGGTATGATTTTCTAGGTATGATATCCAAAGGAATTAAATGAAAAAAAAAAGATCAGAAATCTTATAAAAATGTACTAGGTGCCTGTGTACAAGACAAATATACAGAACATCTTTTCCTATATACTAGCACCAATGATCATTTTAAAATGCAATTTGGAATTAAGTAATAAATATGATGTACATAAAAATAAATTGACCAAACTTATGGAAGACATTTATAGATATATGGATAAAGCCCTATTGGTGGGTGTAAAGAAAAAACTTAAAAAGGGAAAACATACTCAGCCATTAGAAACAACAAATACCCACCATTTGCTTCAACGTGGATGGAACTGGAGGGTATTATGCTGAGTGAAGTAAGTCAATCGGAGAAAGACAAACATTATATGTTCTCATTCATTTGGGGAATATAAATAATAGTGAAAGGGAATATAAGGGAAGGGAGAAGAAATGTGTGGGAAATATCAGAAAGGGAGACAGAACATAAAGACTCCTAACTCCAGGAAACGAACTAGGGGTGGTGGAAGGGGAGGAGGGCGGAGGGTGGGGGTGAATGGGTGACGGGCACTGAGGGGGGCACTTGATGGGATGAGCACTGGGTGTTATTCTGTATGTTGGTAAATTGAACACCAATAAAAAATAAATTTATTAAAAAAAAAGGGAAAACATAGCCTTATATATAGGAGAAAGTTGTCTTACCCACTGTTAAAACCATGGCAAAATTCAAGCTCTGTGGCTTAAATGTGCTGCAAACATCATGATTCTTATTAAAATGAAATGGAAATCAAACAATTGAATCAGTGTAAAATTAAATGCAATTTTTACAAAAGAATGTTGTATACAACTTGATAGGATTATCAAATTATCTTGAAGAAAGGTTACATAAAGCTAACTAATTATATATAATGAAAAAACAAATGAAGATTTCTCTACTATATACAAAGATTTTATAAAGAAACATTAAACATTTTATAGTACTAAATGTATAAAAAATAGGGCAGTGAAACAGAGTAGAAAATTCAGATACCAATTCCTACATACACACACACACATACACACATATATACCCATACATACATTTATATATACATAATATATGTATACATGTATGTCACTATATATATATCATTATATGGTATAATAATTTGGCCAACCACTTGGAAAGACACATATACATATATACATGTATTTTATGTATATGTGTATATATAAATTTTAATTAAGTGTTTCAGATGCTATTTTTTTATCAGTGGGCAAAGGAGGGTATAGTCAGTGGTGTAATAATTTGGCCATACTCTTGGAAAGGTAGTGTTAATTGTCTACTTCACCTCATGAATGAGAATACATTTTAGGTGGATTCTAAGCTTACATAATTTTTATTATGGTTAGATGAAAATATGGGACATTATTTTTACTATTCTTGAATTCAATTTCTTTTTTTTAAGATTTATTTATTTATATGAGAGAAAGGGAAGGAGAGTGTGCATATGTGAGCAGGGGAAGGGGCAGAGGGAGAGAATATCCAAGCAGACTCCCACTGAGCATGGAGCCCGATTCAGGGCTCCATCTGATCCCATGGGCCATAAGATCATACATGACCTGAGCTGAAGCCAAGAGTCAGATGCTTAACCAGCTGAACTACCCAGGTGCCTCTGAATTTGATTTCTTAAGTGACACTCCAAATCTCAAAGATATAAGGAAAACAAAGATTTAAATTTAATTCTATTAAAAGGAACTATTTTTGTCTGATCAAAGCAAACACCAAATTAAAAATTACACGTAAAATGAACGAAAATATTTGTCGCATATTCAGGAAAGGATAAACATTCATAATGTTATTGAGACATTATTGAATCACACTAGGGAAAGCAGTAAGATTCATTTCAGTTCCATAAGTTACAATAGTCAATTGGTTGAAGCATATGATCAGGAAGAGAGCAGGAGTTTTTAAAGGGCTGGTGCATCTCTTGATAGATCTTCAACATCACTTATAAGCCCAAGAATGCATATTTATGTTTGTCACACAGTAAAGAGTTTTTAAAAATTGACAGTAGAGGCAAAGGGGCAAACATATACTGATTCTTATACACTGTTGATTTGAGTATATCTTGGTACAAACCCTGTGTGGGACTTTGCCAAAATTTCCTTAAGCTTTAAATGTGTTTGCATTGATTCAGTAATTTCAGTTCTGGAAATTTACCTTAAAAATCACAGTGGGATCCCTGGGTGGCGCAGCGGTTTGGCGCCTGCCTTTGGCCCAGGGCGCGATCGTGGATACCCAGGATCGAATCCCACGTCGGGCTCCTGGTGCATGGAGCCTGCTTCTCCCTCTGCCTGTGTCTCTGCCTCTCTCTCTCTCTCTGTGTGACTATCAAAAATAAATAAAAGAAAAATTAAAAAAAATTTAAAAAAAAATCAGTAACAGTGGTTGCCTACCTGGCTCAGTCAGTAGAGCATGTGACTCTTTTTTTTTTTTTTTTTAATTTTTTTTTTTTTTATTGGTGTTCAATTTACTAACATACAGAATAACACCCAGTGCCCGTCACCCATTCACTCCCACCCCCCGCCCTCCTCCCCTTCCACCACCCCTAGTTCGTTTCCCAGAGTTAGCAGTCTTTATGTTCTGTCTCCCTTTCTGATATTTCCCACACATTTCTTCTCCCTTCCCTTATTTTCCCTTTCACTATTATTTATATTCCCCAAATGAATGAGAACATATAATGTTTGTCCTTCTCCGACTGACTTACTTCACTCAGCATAATACCCTCCAGTTTCATCAAGATAAGAAGCTTTTGCACAGCAAAGGATACAGTCAACAAAACTCAAAGACAACCTACAGAATGGGAGAAGATATTTGCAAATGACATATCAGATAAAGGGCTAGTTTCCAAGATCTATAAAGAACTTATTAAACTCAACACCAAAGAAACAAACAATCCAATCATGAAATGGGCAAAAGACATGAACAGAAATCTCACAGAAGAAGACATAGACATGGCCAACATGCACATGAGAAAATGCTCTGCATCACTTGCCATCAGGGAAATACAAATCAAAACCACAATGAGATACCACCTCACACCAGTGAGAATGGGAAAAATTAACAAGGCAGGAGCATGTGACTCTTGATTTCGGGGTGGTGAGTTCAAGCCCCACATTGGGCATGAGGCCTACTTAAAAAAGAAACTCAAAGAAAATCACAGTGTGCTTGGTGATACATAGGCTGTTTTATTGATATTCATCACGGGATTGCTATAGTAACCATTTTGACCAAAACGCTGCATTGGTACTGTGAAGGAAGGGAGATTTTATATTTTTACTCCATTTACATTTGTTTTGTTTGAACATTTAAAAAGCTTTTTGAAACAATTTGACATCTTGAAGTACATCTACAAACCTCTTAACTGTCTTGAGAATTTATTCAAGCTGGGTAAGTGGACTATAGTGGATTTTGTTGATTTTATTGCTTCTTTGTAATTTGTTGCTGGGACTAGGGAAATAAAAGCAGGTGAAAATATTATGTAGAGTGCTAGATATTGACATTTATTAAAAGGATTATTTAAATGACACTATATATGGAGGAGTCCTACAATTTTTAGAAATGCCTCTGTGCCAGGGAGAGCTTCCTTCTTTGTCAAGTTTGATATCTTTTATTTCTGTTAATGTCAGGCTGCACAACTCGAAGTCCTGCTATGGTATCACACACATAGATTGACTTTTAGGATGGAAATTAGAACAGAACTGAAAACGGGAAATGGTATTTTTGACAAGTGAATATTTCCAATTTATGTACTGCATTCTGGAGCTAAAAGAAAAGTAATGGAAATTTCTTTCAAATTCAGATTAGTTTTTCAACCAGGCTTATGAAATTACTACCATCATATCAGCATTGAAAGGCAGAATAATTTTGTAGATAGAAAGCAGGCTTAAGCACTTATTTTGTTTTAGGACCTAATTATATTCCATCCCAACTTGTGCATTATTATTGTAAATTTTATGTGTCCACAACATTTAATGGTATTTTATGTTTTTGCCACATTATAAATATGAGGTTATCATAAATAAATATCACCTGATTATAAATATCAGGTAATTTGATTTAAAAAGTGAAGTCTAAACAACTCGACTATTCACAAGTATAAAATTACTAAGGGAAAGGACCATGTCAAGAGAAAGCTCAAAGTGTAAAATCATAATACTACCTAATGTTATGTTGAATAACAAACAAGAAATATATTTGTAAATCTTTCTGATTGGTATCTGTATCTTAGAATTATGAAACTTGTATTCACTGCCTTATAAGAACCTGAGATTTAACTTATGAGTCAGAAGGAAGAAGATCTTCCCTAAGTTCGGGCTATCAATTTTATAAAACAACCATTTTACGTGTTCCAAAATAGTGTGTAAAAGTGTCTGTTACTGCATTTGCCTGTCAACACTTAGTAATATCAGAAACTTTAAGTAGATGTGGATCAGATTGTTGATATACAATGACATCAAAATTTTCTTAAAATTATTAATTTTCTGGCTGGTGAGGAAGTAGAGTAACTTTTTTATGCCATTGGTCATTTAGGATTGTTCTTCTTTTCAATACACACACAGATGCATATGCACATACATACAGTAAATACTTTTATCTATATATATTTTTATCTGTATTTTATATACTAATACTAAACTCCTAAGAATTAGGATCATTCCAAGCATCTTTTCTCACACTGTGGCATATATTTAAACTTTATTAATGGCAGCTTTTGAAAGAGGATTTTAATATTGCCAAAGATAAATTCATAATTTCTATTTCTTCTCTTTTTTTAAGAGATTTTATTTGTTTATTCATGAGAGATATATAGAGAAAGACAGAGACATAGGCAGAGGGAGAAGCAGGCTCCCCTTGGGGAGGCTGATGCAGGACTCGATCCCAGGACCCCAGGATCAGGATCTGAGCCAAAGGCAGGTCAACCTGAGCTCAACCACTGAGCCACCCAGGTGCCCCTCTTCATTTTCAATTCCTTTTTTTTTTTTTTTTTTGGTCTTTGTGTCTTCTCCTTTACTCCCTCAATGTCATTAACATATTTCCTATATTATCTTTTAATATTTTTATGTTTTAATTCATCTCATCAGGTTTTGAATTATATTAGATTTGCAGAGTATAAGCAGTAAAAAAAAAAAAAAAAGTGTTTTTCTGTATGAATGGCCAGATGTATCGGTGTCCTTTATAAATCAAATAGCACATTCTCCCCACCATGCATTCATAATGTAATCTGTCTTATACCAAATTCTTAGTGTGTATGCATATGTGTAAATGCATATTAACGCACCTATAGATTTTTCCCATTGTTTTATTGATTATTGCTAAATTTTTGCCAACATCACAATTTAAAAATTGCTATATTGCTTTTAATAAGCCATATGTCTTATACAGAGTAATCCTCCTAGTTCTTCAGAATTATCTTGTCATTATGGCCCTTTTAAATTTCCATATACATTTTTGGATCAGTTTCTTAATTCCCGCAAAAATATTATTTGTTTGAAATGCATTGAACTCATAGATTAAGAAAACTTTACAATATATGGTCTTTCTATCCATGCACATAATCTACCCATCTAAAAATGTTAGCGTTTACTATGTCTGTCTGTATCAATGAACTTTTATTAATTTTCCCATTATGCCTGACATCTTTTATTAGATATATTCCTAGATGTCTTTTAAATATTGTCAATGTTTTCTTTTTAAATAATAGGTCTAGGGGTGCCTGGCTGGCTCAGTTGGTAGAGTAGGCGACTCTTGATCTCAGGGTTTGGGTTCAGGCCCCATGTTGGGTATAGAGATTACTTAAAAATAAAATCTTAAACAAAAAAATAATAGATCTAATTGCTTGTGTGCATTTTCTAATGCTATAGAACAGCAATTGGTTGCTTGCAAAGTTGTGAATATGCTTTAGGCAAATCAACATATGATAGTGCCGTACTTCTGTGGAGAGCTTATATTGCCACAGGCCTGAAGGATATGGATATACCTGCTTGAGAGGAGCTGTGGACTTCCATAGAGAAAATCAGGCAATCCACAGAGGTCTGGGGGGGTGAGGTTGGGGGTTGCGCCAGGGAAAACAGTACTCTGCCCTCACGCTGCTTTTTCCCTCCATTTTCTTGCCATCTTTTCATCCATCTCTCATTGGCTGAGCCCAACTGAAAGCCTGCGCACTAGGGAAGCTATGGATTCAGTCCATAAAGAATAGCCTCATGGGGCACAGATTATAGAAGGATCCAGAATAGATCTTGGGGCTAACGGGAGTTATACAAGACTCTTTTTTTTTTTTTTTATTAATCAGGATTCTCCAGAAAAGCAGAACCAATAGCATATATAGGTATCAGGTCACACAATTATGAAGACTGAGAAATCCCATGATCTGCCCTTAAACTGGAGACACAGGAAAGCTAGTGGTATAGTTTCAAGGCTGAGAGCCAGATGGTGTAGATTCTAGTCTGGGTCAGAAGGCTGAGAAACCAGCTCAGTCAGGCAGAGAGCAAATTCAACCTTCTTTCACCTTTTTCTTGTATTCAGACTTTCAGCATAATGAAAGATGTCCACCCACAGTGGGGAGGGCCATCTGTTTTACTAAATCCACCAATTCAAATGCTAATCTCTTCCAGAAGCAGCCTCACAGATTGACCCAGAAATTAACATTTATCCAGCTACCTGGTCATCCCTTGGCTCAGTCAAATTGACATAAAATTAACTATCACAGTGGTTTACACCTATTAACTAAATCCTCACAACATCCCTGAGATAAATACTTTAATATTCATTTTATAAATGAAGAAATTGAAATACAGACAGGTTAAATAACTTTATTGAAGTCTTATAGTCAGTCAGTGGTGGAGCTGGGCTTTTAACCCTGGCCCACTAATTGCCAAATCCATACACTTGAACATATTCCCCTTTGGTTTTATCTGGTAATGGTGAAATAACCTTAATGACATGAATAAATATTGTACTGTTCTTTCATACCAGGTGGAATTTTCATTGAAATTAAATTGGGATTATAAAATAATGGGATATATTCCATATTTATGATATTATGTCTTCCAAATCAGACTTCTATTCATTTAGGTTTTCTTTAATAATAAGCTTTGGAATTACCTCTAAAAAGACTTTGTACAACTTTTGTTAGATTTATTCTTAGCTTTATTTTTGTTGCCATTGTAAAGTTAAAAAAAACTATAAGATTTATGTATGTATAAGTTGAGGTATAGTTTTTGTATATTATTTCCCAACAAACTTGCTAAATTCTCCTATTAATTATGTAGATTTAACTATAATTGCTTTTGAGTTTCTATATAGACAATTTTCTTAAGTGAATAATGATAATTTTGTGTGTTGTCTTCCTATTATTCGATGTTTAATTTGTTTTTCCTTCTATGTGGTACTAGCTACATCCTCCATTATAGTGCTAAAGAAAAGTGGTGATAACGGGCGTTCTTATCCTACTCATTATTTTAAAAGGAATATTTCCTTCTTTTTGCCTTGAATTTGCTGTTTGCTTTTAAAGAAGTTCCTTTATGTACCAAATTTGCTAGTAGGTTTTAAGAAAAGTAAATGTATTTAAATGCTACTGAAATTCATATTATTTTCTCTTTAATTCTGTCATGGGTGGGTTATATCCCTGAACAAGCCTAATTTAACTATATTTTATGCTTTTTCACATTGCTTGATGCAGTTGTGTCTTAGTTCAGGAAACTAAAAGCAGACTGACTTTGATTGCAAATAAATTATTGAGAGAGTGCTCTATGGGAGGGAAAGGGACAGAACCAAGCAAGGATGTAGTCTCTGGTAAAGTTAGTTCTCAGGGTACCACTCCAGAGGCTTTCTGCTTGGAGACAAGTGGGCTGAGCTTTTGTAATATATCAGTTCATCATGGGTTACTCCCAGTACAGCAGCACGGGTATGTGCAGGGCATGTGGATGGCTGGGCATGGCCACATCGTGTTTTTGTAAATAAAGTTTTACTGAAACAAAGCTCTGCTCACTCATTTACATATTGTTTTGGGCTGCTTTTGTGCTACAAGTGTATAGTTGAGTAGTTGTATTGGAGACTGTTTGGCTCACAAAGCCTCAATTATTTACCATGTGGTCCTTTACAGAAAAAGATCTCAAACTCTTTATCTAGCTTGATATTGAGATTGGTCATTTTTAAAAACACTTTCTTTTGTTTGTTGGTTTGCTTTATGGTATCAAGTTTATAATAATTTTGATTATTATAACCAAGTAGACTATTTCACATTTTTTTTAATTTATTTTTTATTGGTGTTCAATTTACTAACATACAGAATAACACCCAGTGCCCGTCACCCATTCATTCCCACCCCCCGCCCTCCTCCCCTTCTACCACCCCTAGTTCGTTTCCCAGAGTTAGCAGTCTTTACGTTCTGTCTCCCTTTCTGATATTTCCCACACATTTCTTCTCTCTTCCCTTATATTCCCTTTCACTATTATTTATATTCCCCAAATGAATGAGAACATATAATGTTTGTCCTTCTCCGACTGACTTACTTCACTCAGCATAATACCCTCCAGTTCCATCCACGTTGAAGCAAATGGTGGGTATTTGTCATTTCTAATAGCTGAGTAATATTCCATTGTATACATAAACCACATCTTCTTTATCCATTCATCTTTCGTTGGACACCGAGGCTCCTTCCACAGTTTGGCTATCGTGGCCATTGCTGCTAGAAACATCGGGGTGCAGGTGTCCCGGCGTTTCATTGCATTTGTATCTTTGGGGTAAATCCCCAACAGTGCAATTGCTGGGTCGTAGGGCAGGTATATTTTTAACTGTTTGAGGAACCTCCACACAGTTTTCCAGAGTGGCTGCACCAGTTCACATTCCCACCAACAGTGTAAGAGGGTTCCCTTTTCTCCGCATCCTCTCCAACATTTGTTGTTTCCTGCCTTGTTAATTTTCCCCATTCTCACTGGTGTGAGGTGGTATCTCATTGTAGTTTTGATTTGTATTTCCCTGATGGCAAGTGATGCAGAGCATTTTCTCATATGCATGTTGGCCATGTCTATGTCTTCCTCTGTGAGATTTCTGTTCATGTCTTTTGCCCATTTCATGATTGGATTGTTTGTTTCTTTGGTGTTGAGTTTAATAAGTTCTTTATAGATCTTGGAAACTAGCCCTTTATCTGATACGTCATTTGCAAATATCTTCTCCCATTCTGTAGGTTGTCTTTGAGTTTTGTTGACTGTATCCTTTGCTGTGCAAAAGCTTCTTATCTTGATGAAGTCCCAATAGTTCATTTTTGCTTTTGTTTCTTTTGCCTTCGTGGATGTATCTTGCAAGAAGTTACTATGGCCGAGTTCAAAAAGGGTGTTGCCTGTGTTCTTCTCTAGGATTTTGATGGAATCTTGTCTCACATTTAGATCTTTCATCCATTTTGAGTTTATCTTTGTGTATGGTGAAAGAGAGTGGTCTAGTTTCATTCTTCTGCATGTGGATGTCCAATTTTCCCAGCACCATTTATTGAAGAGACTGTCTTTCTTCCAATGGATAGTCTTTCCTCCTTTATCGAATATTAGTTGCCCATAAAGTTCAGGGTCCACTTCTGGATTCTCTATTCTGTTCCACTGATCTATGTGTCTGTTTTTGTGCCAGTACCACACTGTCTTGATGACCACAGCTTTGTAGTACAACCTGAAATCTGGCATTGTGATGCCCCAGATATGGTTTTCTTTTTTAAAATTCCCCTGGCTATTCGGGGTCTTTTCTGATTCCACACAAATCTTAAAATAATTTGTTCTAACTCTCTGAAGAAAGTCCATGGTATTTTGATAGGGATTGCATTAAACGTGTATATTGCCCTGGGTAACATTGACATTTTCACAATATTAATTCTGCCAATCCATGAGCATGGAATATTTTTCCATCTCTTTGTGTCTTCCTCAATTTCTTTCAGAAGTGTTCTATAGTTTTGAGGGTATAGATCCTTTACATCTTTGGTTAGGTTTATTCCTAGGTATCTTATGCTTTTGGGTGCAATTGTAAATGGGATTGACTCCTTAATTTCTCTTTCTTCAGTCTCATTGTTAGTGTATAGAAATGCCACTGACTTCTGGGCATTGATTTTGTATCCTGCCACGCTACCGAATTGCTGTATGAGTTCTAGCAATCTTGGGGTGGAGGCTTTTGGGTTTTCTATGTAGAGTATCATGTCACCGGCGAAGAGGGAGAGTTTGACTTCTTCTTTGCCAATTTGAATGCCTTTAATGTCTTTTTGTTGTCTGATTGCTGAGGCTAGGACTTCCGGTACTATGTTGAACAGCAGTGGTGAGAGTGGACATCCCTGTCTTGTTCCTGATCTTAGGGGAAAGGCTCCTAGTGCTTCCCCATTGAGAATGATATTTGCTGTGGGCTTTTCATAGATGGCTTTTAAGATGTCGAGGAATGTTCCCTCTTATTTCACATTTTTTGAATGTGAACTTTCTGAGCATGGAATCTTATTTGTAGGAAATTTTTTTAAAGATTTTATTTATTTATTCATGACAGACACAGAGAGAGTGAGAGGCAGAGACACAGGCAGAGGGAGAAGCAGGCTCCACGCAGAGAGCCCAACATAGGACTCGATCCTGGGTCTCCAGGATCACACCCTGGGCTGAAGGTGGTGCTAAATCACTGGGCTACCAGGGCTGCCCTATTTGTAGGAAAATTTTAAAACTCTGATACAGTTTCTTTGACTATTTAGCTATTTTGAAAGACCATATTTCCCATATCTTTTTGTGTCAGTATTGTTTAATAATATTTGTATAAGTGAGTTTATATGAGCTAAGTTTTGTGTTTATTGATGTGTAGTTGTTAATTTCATCTTCTCAACTTCTTATTTTCTGTAACATTTTTTATGTTCCTCTTTTTAATTAGCTTTAATTTGATTTTCCTATCTTTTTGCCACTTTTATTAATCTTTTCAAATAATACTGTTGATTTCCTCTATTTTATTGTTTTATTTGTTTCTAATTTATTAAGTTGTGTTTGTACCTGTATTATGTCTTCATATTATCTTCCTTAGATTCTGTTGTTTGTTTTCAAACCTTTTCAGTCGTATGTTCGGATCATAAATTTCAGCCTTGCTATTTCTCAGTACTGCTGCTTGACTTAGAACATTTTAAGTATTTTTCCCATGTACCTATCATCTAACTGTCTTTCCAGCATGGTTAATTCATTCATTCATGAGTTGTTTGAAATATGTTTTATAATTTATAAACATACAAGGCTTTACTACTTAGCATTTATTGCTGATTTTTACTTTGTGTCAGAGAACATATTGCATATGAGTACAATTTATTAAAATTTTTATTTGCTTCATGATAAAATGTACAGCCATTAAAGAAGGTTTTATGTATAACTGAATGACTCTGAGGTTTGGTATATTTCAACAATTCTGGAAAATTCTCTTTTAATATATCTAGAACTGGATTTCAAGATGGAGAGCATAGAGAAAATGGAATAGCATTATTCAGAGATACTAGGCCTTATTCTATCTTCCATTTCTCTTAATTTCCAATATATTCACTACCCTTTTCCTTTATTATTATACATTTTGGATAATTTCTTCATATCTATTGTTAGTTTTTCCTCATCTCTATTGAATATATTGTTTAGCTTATCCTGAGCATTTAAAGTTCAAATTTTTAGTATTTTTAATTTCTACTTATTCCAGTTGATTGTTTTTTTAAATAATTTGTTTAGTTACTTTTGCTGGTATTTTAAATTCCTTCTTTTATGCCTTTAGATATTTTAAACATAATTGTTTTATATTACATATCCAGTGATTCTTACCTATGAAATTTTTGTGTATCTGATTCTAACTTTTTTTCTGGCTTGATCATGGTGCCTCATTTCCAAGTGTAGCATCTTATGAATTTTTGTTATATGCATATACTGTTTGCGACTTTGTATTTGTGTGGGTATGCCTTAGGCTTGGAGTAAAGTGGGGAGATTTGTTGTTTCCTTGTGAGTAGTGTGAAATTCAGCTGTAAACTCAACTATTTAGAATCAGTGTGTGTTTAGAAATTCCAAGGGGGCTATTTTTTCCTTTTCCAACAAGCGAACGTTCAGCGCCAGGCCTCCATCTAAAAACCGCCTTATGAGGTTACCCACCTCTCTGTGGTACTTCTTTCAATTTGTGTTTGGCATTTGATGATTTATTCCTTTTTTCTTAGCTCAGTGATAATTGAGAAACACAAATATCACTCATTGGTTTGGCTTTCCGTGGTAGGGTTGTTCAACATACTAATGAAAATGGAATCTTTGATTTGTTTAATAGGATGATACATTCAGTTTCCTAATATGCCATTTAGGGTTTAACATTATATTCCTAAATGATATTGGTATAATGATTTTGTTTTCCCTTATTATCTTTTAGTGATTAGGAAATCAAAATTACCCTAGCTTTAGAAAATATATTGGAGAAATTACTTTTTGTTTTGTTTTGTTTTTAAGAACACTTGTTTTTCTTGAAAGAGTTTCTGGATTTGTGAGTATATGTCTTGTCTTCCGACAGGACCTCAGGGGTTTCATGTTAGATATTAATGTCCAACCATGGCATTCCTCTGTCTCACGGGAGACAATAATTTGAATCTCCGCACATGTGTAGCAGAGTCTAGGATTTTTGATTTCTCAGAGAACTCTTATTTCCCAGCCAGAAGACTGGGCAGATGACCATTTGCCTTGCTGCCTCTCTACTCCAGAAAGTGTAGTTTTTCCAGTTCCATTTAGTTCAGGGGTTGATGTAGAGATTTCAGTTCCATTTTTTCATATCAGACTTCATATGGGCACAATGCCACACCCTCTGTGGACATTACAACCTTAGCCTCATGCTACCAGGGAATATTTTCAGATTTGATAACCTCCTAAAGCACCATGATATCAGCCTGTAGAGTTAACACTCTGGTTTTGACTTCTTTTCTGCTTCTGGAAACTGGAGATCACTTTTTCTCCCTGTATAGCTAAGCTATGAATTAATGCTTTTGTCCAGGATTTTCACGTTCCTGGAGTAGAAGGGGCATTGGCACCATTCAGCACACGGCTACCAGAAGCAGGATTGTGTTTTCTGCTAGTTGAAGTGAGGCTGTTGAAATGCTTCTCAAATCTCTTCATCAGTGACATGGGGAAAATACTGTCATTTTACCTAATGGTATCCTATGGAAGAATGACCTAAATCATTATACAATCACACTATTCCATGAATGGTGCCCTAAATGGATGCCAAAGGCATTGATACTTTAATTTCCACTTTTATGTTTTTCCCCCCTATAATGTCTACTTTCAAAACCCTGGCTTAAGGCCCATAAATGTAATGTTTTTCACTTATGTCATTTTCTGATTATAGCATTTCATGTTTCTCTGTCCAGGAGAAATTTTAACATGAGATTTCACTTCAATAATATCCTCATAAGCCTGTTTGAAAAGTAATGTTTCTATTCTGTTTTGTCACTATACATGATTGTCCCAGAGGGATTTTGAGTTTGTTCTTCATATATATATGATATATATAATTTATATATATCCATCTTCTAACTGATAAAATGGATATCTTCTAATAGTGATCAAATTAAAATAATAGAAAACTCTCTGCATTATAATGAGAGCATTATCTCAGCCTGTGCTTACTACTCTCCTAAGGACACTTTTGATCTCATTGGTGCTGGTCCAAGCTCTGATTTCTCACAAAAGAAATTCACATGGTAGGATTTCTATATTCACAAACTTTTAAAGTATCTTAATACATAAAGAAATATCTACATGCTTCTAATTCACCTTGATAAGGTCACCTAGAGAGTCATGCGGTCATGTGGTAATCATTTCATAATATATATCAAATCATCATGTTGTACATCTTAAATATATATATAGCTTTATTTGTCTCTTATAGTTTAGCAAAGCTGAAAAAAATAAAGAAATGAAGAGACCTTAACTTGTCTGATTAATATCTTAGCCTGTGCAACTCATGAGCTAATATTGAGTATAGCTCAATTTTTCAATAGATTATATAATCTATTACATATGTATGTTTAGTGGCAGAAAATATGCCCTCAAGACAGGCACAGCTCATAGTTCTAGATACTTTAATAGTGATTCATGATCATATGACTCTCTAAGTGACCTTAGCAAGGTGAATTAGAAGCATGTAGATATTTAGATATCAAGTCAACCTCAATCCTTTAAAAAAAAAAAAAAAAGAAAAGATAAAGCTATGCGGTACATTTTGAGTGTCAATGATGAATGCTTTTTCATATGAACTATATCTGTTGAGATAACACATTCATGGTGGAATACTAATAAATCAGCTACTCTTCAGAACATATTTTGTTCTTTGTTGTATTTATAGAAGAATAATGTCCACATTAAGGAACTGATAATTCCAGAATATTCAGTATTTGTCAGGTCAAATGTGGCATGTTGGGTTCAGTCCTGGCTGCCACATTTTATGAGGATCTTTGAAAGACTGGAATATGATCAAAGGAAGCTGAGTGGGAGTTTGAAATGATGACATGTGAGGAACTAGTGAAAATTTTGGAAATGTTTAGCTTGAAGAGCAGAACACATAGAAGGCACATAAGAATTGTCTTTAAAAATGGGAAGTGTTGGGGGATCCCTGGGTGGCTTAGCGGTTTAGCGCCTGCCTTCGGCCCAGGGTGTGATCCTGGAGCCCCAGGATCGAGTCCCACATTGGACTCCCTGCATGGAGCCTGCTTCTCCCTCTGTCTGTGTCTCTGCCTCTCTCTCTCTCTCTCTGTGTGTGTGTGTGTGTGTCTCATGAATAAATAAATAAATAATCTTAAAAAAATGGAGTTATCATTAAAAAAATGGGAAGCGTTGCCAGTCATTCAATATACAGTCCTTGAGCAAATATCCCACAGCAAGTATGGAGCTGTGAAGGGAGCAATCATGAATAAGAAGGGGGTGCTCTTTTTAAGAAATACATGTAACAATTACAATTCATGTTGTAATTGTGTAAATTCAACCAAAAACAGCCCAGAAAAGCGGTAGGAGGTCATAGGAGGAAGGAATTACTGAAATAGTTTAGGTTGCTTCAGATTTCATTACTAGGAATAATCGGTTAAAGAAACACATATACTTTGAAAACTGGTGTAATGAAGATCTTTCTGATGATTGTTTTTAGTCAGTTTACCGAGATTTTACACTGAGCTAAGCCTTGTAGTAACTAAGAATTATCACAACAATCCTCACAGTTGACGAAATTGTTATCCTTTTCACAGATGAGGAGCTGGAGGCTCAGAAAGTTTAAGTGACTTGCTCAAAGATCACATGGCCTGCAAGTAACAGAATTACAGTTTGAATCCAGACAGTCTAGCTCTAGAAAACATGCTCTTTACCACTAAGCTACACTGCCTTTCCAGATAAGTCACTTATTCCCGTCTCTGGAAATTTTCTTAACTTAATCTTCATGGTTATCCATTAAAAGTTATGACTGCCCAGATTGAGAGGATGTTCGAAGTAACCTTTGATGGCTTACTGTCTTATCATTATGAGTCTGTGATAAGCTTATGAGCATAGTCATTAGTTCACAATCTAAGAGTAATGTGTGAGCCTTATTTTAGGCCATATTAAGAAATTCTATTGTTTGATTTGTATTAGGAAAGATACTTGTATATTCCTCCTACTTCCCAATTGCTGTTTTTATCTTCTAGACAACTCAGTCTTGTCTTTGCTCAATGAAATAATAATGCATGTCATAATATTCTACTCCCTGAGAATATATTCCTCCTGCCACCAAACAATGCTACATTCCTCATGGTTTGCCAGTGTGCTTTCCTACAATTTCCCTTTGTCTTCCATGCCTTAACTGTGGTCTCCATGGTCTCCACAAGGAGCTGCATTCCTGACATTAATATCCTAAGGGAGTATGTTTGAAATTCATTGGGCCTGATTGCAACAATTTTTTTGCAACAAAACTTTTTCTTCTGTATTGATGGACCAGCATTCTTCCAAGGACAAACCATGGAGAGTTTTTAGCCTTAAAGGAGTACTTTGTTTTAGTTGCTTGGTAAAATTTATAAAAGCATTCACGTGAGGGGTGCCTGAATGACTCAATTAGGCATCGAACTCTTGGTTTTGGTTCAGGTCATGGTCTCAGGGTCATGAGATCAAGCCCTGCATCAGTCTCCACACTCAGTGGGGAATCTGCTAGTCCCTCTCCCTCCCCCTCTGCCCTTCCCCAGTTTGCACACTCTCAAATAATTAAATTAATTAATTAAAATATTTATTTATTCATGAGAGACACACAGAGAGAGGCAGAGACACAGGCAGAGGGAGAAGCAGGCTCCATGCAGTGAGCCCGATGTGGGACTCAATCCCTGAACTCCAGGATCACAACCTGAGCTGAAGGCAGGTGCTCAACCGCTGAGCCACCCAGGTTTCCCAAATTAAATTAAATCTTAAAAAAAAAAAAAAGTATTCCATGTGATAGGTAACAGTGGTAGATCCATGCCTCATTTGCAGAAAGGATGCCCCATCACTACACAGGAAGTTCACTAGTTTGTCTTGTCTTTGAGCTTGATGTGATTTTGGTGGCATACTCAGCCTCTCTTCCACAATGGCTCTCAGCTGAAGACCTTGCTTCCCATTTCAGTGAATGGGAAAGATCATTTCCACAAATTTCCATCATTACTACCCTTATCTGTGCTCACATCCCCTGCTGTCTTTTCAGTCATTGTTCTCTCAGCAAAGAATAGCACTTCCACTTGTGCAGATTTAATTTCTTCTGCCTATTCAAGGAGTTTGGTGTCATAATCTCTTCCCTTTCCTACAACATACATTTATTGATTGGAAAGTGTTAGAAGGAGCAGTAATGGTAGATGGTGAAATCAAGAGTTTTCTTCTGGAATGTTCTGTGACATATGTCCCCGATCCAATATCCAAGTTGATATACATATATGCCTACATGAGTCTGGTATACCTGGCAGGTGTCAGGCACCCACAGGTAATTTTGGGAGTCAGAAGTACATAAGTGGTATTACAAGCCAAAATATGTGACTGGGTAGATACAGAAAACTAGAGGGTCACTGAAGGAATTTTGGAAGCATCACAGAGAAGCCAGCAGAATGAGTTGGAATGGCCCATAGGGCAGAAGAAGTATAAAGTAATGAAGGACAGGGAAGGAAAATATTTCAAGAAGGAAGGAGTAGTCAACGATATTGACTACTATTGAGAAATATATCAAAAAATTTCAGGGACATGAATGTTGGATTTAGCAACAAGGAAGTCATCTTCCTTTGACAATTGGATTAATGAGGAGTAGTAGACACACAATGTCCAAACTTTTTTCCAAAAACATTTTTTGCAAAGTGGAAAAAAGAAATTGGGTGGTACATGGAGAGGGTTATCTGTTGTTAAGGGAATGCTAAGGAATGAGTATACGTGGAAAATACAGAAGTGACAAAGCAGTGACAAAGTTATAGGTGATATTCAGATGGCAAACACTGATGGCATTGTTAAAGCTAATGCTGAAAGGGTAAAAAATAGTAAAGAAAGATAAATATCACACCTAGATTAAGCTAGCTCGATAAATCACTCTCTATAAAATTGACAGAAATTTTTAGATTTATGGACAGAGAAGAGCTCTGAGTAATATTCCCTAGTAGGTGGAGACAGACTGGTTTTCTACAAGGACAATCAATATTATTGATGCTGCTAAAATCTATCTTTAGCATACCTGTTACTGAGAAATATTATGTCCTTTAATTTAACTTTAGGAAAAGATATATACCTTCTTAGATCAGACATTTATTTCCAAAATTTAAAAAAATGTATTGGGAGTTTAACATGAAAAATTCATAGAATGGATTCTTCCACCACTATTTTCTTTAATGGAATTCTAAATACTGATAATGAAATAAACTCCCACTGGTTCATGTGTTGGAGCACAGAATTTGCAATGATCACTCCAAACTACTTAGTTTCCTGTTTTCTTTTTCCACTATAACCTGCAAATATTTGCTGATACTAAAACAAAACAAAACAAAACAAAAAACAAAATAACTTTCCCTGCATTATAGCTACAAATTAAAGCCACATCATGGATAAAAATTAAGATTTAGCAGTTTCCAAGGTTAGGTGATAAAAATTAATTTTATCCTAGTTTAGCTAATTGTAAACTTTGATATAATAATCAGGAATTTACACTCTTTCTATTAATTAACATTTTTGAAAACCAACAGCAATGATAATTATTGCGTGAAGGACAGTTTTTTTGTGCATAATAGATGAGCAATAACGATCTGTCATTTTATTGCAAAGTGCTTAGAGCTCATGGCAAGATATTTTATGTTCACTTATCAGGAAACACTATCATTTATTACAAGTAAGGCCTTGGTAACTAGATGGTGAGATATTTGGGCAAATCTAAATATTAGGAAGCATTTGTCATGGATGTACAGGGGTAGAGTGAGGCCTACTTTCTACTCAAGCTTGGAGAGGCAGCTAGGTTAAATTGAATCATGAAGGCTAAAAGCTGATTAGTGAGGTAGTTATACAAGTGTAACTGAAAGACTGCATTGTAGTAATCCTGATCTTCCTCTTATTATCCTCTATTTCTATTATCCTTATAATTATCCTATCTGGAAAATGGGGCCAGTTTGAAAGCCTCACACTGGTCTCCTCTCTGGTATCTAATCCCCACCTTTAGAGTATTTACAAGGATAAGACATCCCTTTGGCATACATAGATTACACCAGAATTTTCAGGAATATTAAAGTTAGAGTGTCTCTTGGTCATCTGTGGGCTTAAAAGATGAATATCTGGGAGATGGGTACAATTTCTTTTTAACACATTATTTTGAGGAGACACTTGGCCTTACTTTAAAGTAATTTCAACTATCACAGAGAGTTCTCTTGGTCTGTAATTTTTTTTTCCAAAGTGATGTGAAATAGGAGTGTACTTGCAAGTAATTTCTAATATAGAGATAGGAAAATACATGATTACAGAATCACCTTAAGTTCTCTTACAATTTGCTTTGGGAAAGGAGAGAACAGAGTGATACAATTTTCCTATTAGTACAGGTAATTCCATTCAAAGTGCTGTAGCCTGACATTGATCATAGGATCAAATATCAGAGACTAGGTTTGTTTGTTATTCCCAGTCTCCCTTTTTAATGTATGTACTTTTGGGAAGTTAAGGCATTTCTCAGTTTTAGTTGCCCCATCTATGAAATGGAGACAAGATTCCTGTTTTAACTATGTCTCAGAGTTGTTGGAAGGCTCAAACAAGTTAATTTATGAAAAAGTGGCTTATAATTTATTTACTTTTGTTAATACTAGATGGGTTTAACTTTTTCTCCATTATACACATTGCTTTAAGATGTTAATCTTATGAAAGACAAATTGGATGGCATAAAACTTATGCTAGTTAGCACAGCTTTTCTATCCATTTATTTATTGTGAAGCAAGTGATGTTTCATAGAAAAGCTCTAGGGTCGTTGCATTTTATAAAGGTGAGAACACATTGTAGAAGCATCATAAATATTAAACAACCATATAAGATATTTGGAAGTATCTATTTGAACATTTTGCTGTGCCTCTAAAACAGCCCTTAGCATACTTTGAATAATTAATAGATGTTTTAAGAAAAGTACTGACAGTAATGTGAAGCTCATTCATGTCTTTCAGAGCCTTTGGAGTTCCTGGGGATAAATCAATACAATTCTAAAGAAATGTATCTCTTTTCATTTAAAAAAAAGGAGAGTAATTCATGCAGTTTTCAGTAAGTTAAAATATTTCATTTTTTTTCCCAAGGTAAGATTAATAGGGATGTGGCATGCAGAAAAAGAAAAGACAACAATGACCAGTCACTCACTTATGCATGATTCTGCATAGAAGTGTGAGCTTAGTGGGATGAGTTATCTTCTCAGAAAAGGTTTTTGACTGCTTACAATAAGAATGACACTGAAGCTTAACAGAAAAGATCTATTAGATTTTCTGTGATCAAGAAGTCTTCCTACCACCCTCCACAAATAGGTATCAATTATATATTAGTGCAAGTACCATTATTTAGTTATTGATAAATTACAAGTAATAAGAAATTTGACCGATATAGCATAGACAGAAGTGATTCTAAGAGAGGAGGCAGCTCTTTCCAAAGGAGAAAAAAGTGACCAGAGTGAATGCAGAAAGGTTTTAACTTCAAGCAAGTGACAATTTAATTATATGCTATGGACGCTGAGGAGATGAAGCTCCGGAAGAACTGTCAATGGCCAACCATTTTAAATCCCCGCCTGTTGACCATGAAGTATTATAGTATTATGCCAGTACTAAATATAAGGCAGCTTATCTAAACTCAGATGTGGTTAGAGTCCCAAGGCCACAAATTAAGTGGTGGAGTGTAAAGTGATGTTTAGAGAGAATTTGAATTCAGTAGTTGGAGAAATGCAGGAAGGTGTCAACTAAGGAGCATTTAAGTTTTCTCTCCCCTGGGCAAACACCCCCCTCTTCCCCACCATCCTAATGTTCTACTGGATACTTACCAGGAGCTTTGTACATGTATATCATTGGTTCTCTTTCAAATAATCTTTCAAAGTTTGCTTACTTATGACCTACACAATTCCAACCTCCCTTGTCCTGCTGAGTGTTCTGAAGCTCCCCTCCTGGTCTGAGTCTCAGGAGAGATCCCTTCGACTGCTGACCACAAGTATTAGAATGAATCTTTGGCCATCTTTCTGTGTCGAAATGAAATCTGTGACATGGGTATGTTAAGGATTGGCATTTTGGGATTGGCACATGATGGGTCCAAGCCTCTGACTAGAATAATTGATCTCCTCTTCCTTCCTACAACTTCATTTTTTAACTTCCTTTTTTTAAAAAGATGATAATATAGTTTATTATTTTACTAGCTTTATTGAGGTATAACTGATAAACAATAAACTGCACATATTTAATTTGTGTAATTTGATAAACTTGGATATATATGCATACACGCATGAGACCGTCATCACAATCAAAGCAACTGACATATGCATCACTTCCAAATTTCTCTCCTAGCCCATTCCCTCTTTTTTGGTTATAAAAAAAAAACTCTTAATAGACCTGGTCTCTTTGTATGAAATTTATTTTCTCAATAAACTGTTTTATTTTGGAATAGTTTCAGATGTACAGAAAAGTTGCAAAGATATTACAGTACTCACATACCTTTCACTCAGTTTCCTTAATGTTAGCATCTTATATAACCATCCACATCACATTTTTTGACACTAAGAAATTAACATTGCTGTATCTCTGTTAATGAACTGTAGTTTACAGACTTTATTCAAGTTTTACCAGTTTTTTCACTAAGGCCTTTTTCTGTTCTAGGGTCAGAGGGATGCTTTTAAAACTTAAGCTGCAAAGCTTAAGTGTTTCCCCCGCTCAAAATTCAACAGTGGCTCAAAGTAAAAGCCAGCACCGCACAGTGGGCTGCAATGCCCTGTACCATATTTTCTTCCATAGCCAGTTACCTTTCCAGCCTCTCAGCTCCTTTGCTCCCAGCCTCTCTGGGTCCTTATGATGCATTTATAATGGATCTTCTTGCTGTTCTCTAAATACACCAGGTATACTCCTACCGTAGGCCTTTGCGCTGGTGTTTCTCTCTGCTTGTGGCACTCTTCCTCAGGAATTTGTATGGCTAACTCTCTCATCTCCTTCAAGTCTTCACTTAAATGTCACTTTATCAGTGATGCTCAACCCAACTTCCAATCCTTCCTGACCCTGCACTCCCTATTCCTATTCTTTTTAAAATTTAGATAAACATTTTATTTTAGGATAGGTTTAGATTTACAAAAAAGTTGCAAAAACAGTACAGTTCCTATATAACTCTCAGTTTCCCATATCCTTATCTTCTTCTTATTACTGTAGCATATCAGGTAAACAACTAAGAATTCAACACTGGTAAATTCCATACTTTATTTGGATTTTATCAGTTTTTTCTTAATGTCCTTTGCCTCTTCCAAGATCACATTTAAGATACTGTATTACATTTAATCATGTCTCCTTAGTCTCCTCTGATGCATGACAGTTCCTCAGACTTTCTTTCTTTTTTATGACCTTGGCAGATTTGAAAAATGCTTGTCAGATATTTTGTACATTGCCTCTCAGATTGGGCTTGTCTGATATTTTTCTCATGGTCAGATAGGGATTATGACGGGTTTGAGAGAGAAAAACCACTGAGGTAAAGTGCCATTTTCATTACATCACATCAAGGGAACATACTGTTAAGATGTCGTATCACCATTGATGTTGACCTTGAGCAGCTGGCTGAGGTAGTGTTTGTCGAGTTTTTCTACTGTACAGTTACTCATTTACCCTTTCTTCATACTGCACTCTTTTGAAGGAAGTCATTACGTGCAGTCTCCACTTGAGTACAGAGTCATGTTCCACCACTTTGTGGGCAGAGAATCTGTATGTAAGTCATTTGGGATTCTTCTACATGGGAGATTTGTGTATTCTCCATTTATTTACCTATTCGATCATTTATTTGTATCTGTATGGACTTAAGTTTATTTTATACTTGGGGTTATAATCCAGCGCTACTTTGTTTCTCTTGTTGCTCAAGTTTTTCCAGCTTTGGCCATCCCAAGCTCTCTTATTTAGCTCCAGTGTCATACCCAGTACTTTGTTTTGTAAGCAATCGCTTACTTTTTGGCAGTAAAAGATGCTATACAGGCTCATCTTGTACGTTCTGTCCTTCTACCCTAAAATCAGCTGCTTCTTCAAGAAGTCCTTGTTCTTTCTATCAGAGAAAGGTACTAGAAACCCAAATCTGGATGCTGATTATGTTCATTGCTGCTGAGATATAACTGCTTTTAGGCCTTCTTAGTGAACAAAACTAAAACTATAGGTATATTTTATTTTCATCAATGTTTTGTAGTTTTCCATATATAGATCTTGTAGATATTTTGTTAATTTTATACCTAAGTACTTCTTTTCTTGATGTTATTATAAATGATACACATGTGTTTTCTTAAATTTCAAATTCCATTTGTTTATTGCTGCTGGGAAAGCTATTGACTTTTGCATATTTACTTTGTGTCCCGTGCCCTTCGTAAGCTTGCCTCTTAGTTCCAGGAAATTTCTTGGGATCGTTGTTGTTCTTTGGTAGATTCTTTAGGGTTTAATCAGTAGACATTCACCCTATCTGCAAATAAAGGCAGTTCTATTTCTTCCTCTCCAATCTGTATAACTTGTAGTTATTTCTCGTGCCTTATTGCACTGGATAGTATTTCCAGTAAAATGTTGAATAAGAGTGGTAACGGAAGATATCCTTGCCTTGTGCCTGACATAAGGGAGAAAAGCATTTAGTCTTTAACCATGAAGTAGAATGTTAGCCCTAAGTTTTTCATACCTACCCTTTATTAGGTTAAGAAAATCCCTTTCCACTCCAAGGATTTTGAAAATTTTTATCATGAATGGGTATTACATGTTATTTAATACTTTTTGTATCTATTGATGTGATCATGTGATATTTTTATTAGCTTGTTAATGTAGTCAAATAAATTGATTGATGAAAGTTAAACCAGCATTACATCCTGGGATGAACCCTACCAGGCCATGGTACATAATTCCTTTTATTCATTAAGTTTAGTTTGCTAATATTTTATTGAATATTTTTAATCTATATTCATAGAATATAATCGTTGTTTTCTTAGATCTTTCCCTGGCTTTAGGTTACTGCTGGCCTCAGAAAATGAATTGCAAAGTGTTCCCTCCTTTTCTACTTTGTGAAAAAGATTGTGTAATTTTGGAATTATTGCTTCTTTAAATGTGTAGTAGAGTTCACCAGTTAAATCATCTGGGCCTGATATTTTTCTTTGGAAGATTTTTAGCTACTAATTCAATTTGTTTGATAGACACAAGTTTATTTAGGTTATCTTTTTCTCCTTATATGAAGTTTGGTTGCTTGTGTCTTTCAAGGAATTGGTCTGTGAAGTGATGAGCATAGG
The DNA here is from genome assembly GCF_011100685.1 of Canis lupus familiaris. Classification (NCBI taxonomy): domain Eukaryota; kingdom Metazoa; phylum Chordata; class Mammalia; order Carnivora; family Canidae; genus Canis; species Canis lupus. Next base: position 30,081,903 of record NC_049260.1, read on the forward strand.
GTTTTTCATGGTATTCTCTTATTATCTTTAGTATCCTCTTATTATCCTTTTAATGTTTTGGGATCGGTAGTGATGACCTTTCTTTTATTATGGTCTTTTCTCTGGCTGCTTTAAAAATTTTGTCTTTGTCTTTAGTTTTCTGCAGTTTGAATATGATAATGGTAGGGGAGTGTGTGTGTATGTGTGTGTATGTATGTGTGTGTGGTATGTATCTTCTTTGGTGTTCTCTGAACCTCTTTGATCTTTAGTTTGGTATTTGTCAATAATTTTTTTAAATTTTCAGCCATTATTACTTGAAATCTTGATTTTGCTCCATTCTCTCTTCTTCTAATACTGCATTTTTGCATCTGTTACACTGTTTCATAGAGTCCCACTATTCTTAGATGTCTGTTCTTTTTTCACATTTTTCCTCTTTTTATTTCCATCTAGAAAATGTTTATTGACCTATCTTCAAGATCACTGATCCCATCCTCAATCTTGTCAAAGTCTAATCAGAGAAATTCCTGGAAGGAATATTTCTTTCCTGTTACTGTGGAGGTTTTGCTTGTTTCTGTAATTTCCTTTTGGTATTTTCCCTTAGTTACCATCTTTCTGCTGACATCTGGTTTGCATGATATCTGGTTTGGCATGATATCCACCTTTTTCATTAGAGCCTTAACCTATTATTCATAGTTATTTTAAATTTTCTGATAAATCTAACATTAATGTCATATCTGAATCTGGTTCTGCTGATTGCTTTGTGTCTTCAGACTATTTTTTGTTTGTTTTTGCCTTTGGCATGCCTTACAATATTTTGTTGGAAGCCAGACATGTAGTATAGTGTGTTAAATAGATTTTCAGTATGAGGATTTATTTTAATCTGGCTAGTAGCTGGGTTGTGTTTGGTGTTTGTTGTAGTTATGAGTACCAGAGGTTTCAAATGTCTCCAGTAACCTCTCCCTCCAGGTCCCCTTTTGCCTTAAGGGCTTCCCATTGTACTGCTCATCAGAGAGAGTCTGTCTCTGTTGCCCTAGCTGTAATCCACTATTATTGTTCCTGGAGATATCATTATGGTAGTGACAGGGTGTAGGCAGGGGGAAGTTTCTTCTAATCATGTGATTAAATTCTAATTTGGGGATGGACTGTGGGCTAGCCCCTAGGGCATGTAGCTTTCACAAGGGTTTCTGTCCCTTCTTTATCCATAGAACTTCATCATCCTGTGCTCTCTAATCCTTTGCCTACTGCAAGACCTTGCTTGTCCTCCAGTGTCCCCAGTCTGTGTAACTGAGATCCTCTACCCCGTTCATTTAAAAGCTTTTTTCTTTAAGTGACACAGGGAGGCTGTGGCAAAGTGGAGCTCCCTTCACCCAGCTTGATTGGGATTTCCCTGATGCCAGCTCTCAACATCAGACCTCTTGGAGATTAAACCTTTCATTCCCTAAGAGAGAAGGGTCTGGGTGGATTTCACAATGGCTATTCTTCTTCCTCAATACAAGCTGGGGCCATGTGGTGGAGGGAGTTTTCTCAGGATTCTTGATTCTCTGAGAGCCTGGTAGGTTCCCATAGGGAAAACCTATAAAAGTGTGGGTCCCTCCCCAGGACTTTAGCTCTCAGGAGCTTCCCACTCTTATGACAGTCCACAGTCAACCTCTAGCAGGTCATCAAATTTTCTAGTTTATTGTACCTTCCAGCTTAAACGGCATCTCCCCAGTGGCTTCTGCTCCAGATAATCATATGCCTGAGTTGTCTTCCTGGAGGAGCCCATCTCATTAAATTTAGGGATGGTAGTTTGGCCTGCAGTCTCAGTTCTCTGAGGTGTTGAAGAAAAGCTGTTTATAGTCAGCTTGTTCAACTTTTCCTTGTTGTAAGGATGGGAATTATGGCTTCTAAGCTCTTCATATGTCTGAGCTGAGACCAAAGTTCCTGCAATGAAGTTTTAATAAATGATGGCATCTTATTTTTAAATTATTAATCCATGATTACTTGTCTTCTAATTTAGATACTAATGTCTTCTAAGATTCAAACATTCCTTATTCTAAATCAGAGTATATACATCCATTAAATATTTACCTGTCATCAAATTAGTTTATTATTACTCAAGTCGAGAATTGAAATGGATTTAGAAATTATTTCCCCAATTAAGAAAATGACTCCATTCCCAGTAGTATCAAAAAGAACAAAATAATGAGACTGCACCAAGGTAGTGAAAGGCTTGTACACTGAAAACTGCATGACTTTGGGAAGACATCGGGGCTCATGGGGTGGGAGCCTTCATCTTGTTAAAATGTCAATAGTCCCTGAAGCAACACTCACTTTCAATGGAATTCCTATCAAAATCATGGTGGCAGATTTTAGAAATAGGAAAAAGAATGCTAACTTTCGTCTGCCCCTACAAATGACCCTGGACAGCAAAAACAGTACCGAGAAGCAGAACAGAGCTGGACACAGCACTTTCCTATTTCAAACTATGTCACAGAGCCACGGAATTAAAACAATGTGGCTCTAGGGCACCTGTATGGCTCAGTCGGTGAAGCATAGGACTCTCGGTCTCACCTGAGGTATTGATCTCGGGGTCATGAGTTCAAGCCCTGAGCTGGGCGATAGAGGAGGCATGGAGCCTACTTAAAAAAAAATCAAACCCCCTATGGTGTGATCCTGGCATAAGCTGATGGAGCAGAAGAGAGAGCCTGGAAGGAAATGCACTCTGATAAGGTCAACTGATTTTTTTTGAAAAATGTATTTTTAAATAAACGTAATTTTTAATTTTTAAATTAAAATTTTAAATTAAAAAAAGAAATTATTTCCCCATCCCTTTCATGTCAGATTATTTCCCTATCCCTTTCGTGTTAGATTATTTCCCCAATCCCTTTCATGTAAGAGATTTTCAAATTGATTTGGCTGTATCACCCACTAAAGGTCATTCAGAGTTCCCAATGGAGCTGAAAGTCTGATTTACTTCCTGGTTCCTTTACTGTATGGATGATTAAAAAAAACACATTACCTGCCATCCCATTTATCCCCAGAAGTTGTGATTCTAAAGATATTTATGTTTAATTGCTTTATCAGCCTTCTGTTACACATAGTAGTTCTTTTAATAATGAAGCCTTCGGATAAAAACACTTCCATCTATGTTTTGTTTTTTGATGCTTTTTATAATCCAGTTGTATTGAATTATTATTTACAATGAGTTTTGAATTCCTGTTGAAATTCAGGGAGGGTAAATCATTTGTCCGAACACATGAGGCTGAAACAGAGGAAAAATATCAGGACTAAAACTCTGTTCTTATAGTTTTAACCTGCATACAGACACTTTTCCACTTGAGAAACCTGCTGCCTTTAGCACGAAGCTGACAATCTGATGTAACTGCCTGCACTATTCTTAGTACAAAAGAATGCACACCTGCCTCTCAGCTTCACAAAATGTGCTTCCCAGCACAACCTCCTGCACAAATGAGTTCTCAAAACTGTTGCCCATTGATCAGCTTCACCTTTCATATGCCATTGCTTTTAAAGACTGCCTGTTAAACACAACAAGAAAAAGCAGAGACATATTTTGTAATAGTTAATATTGGGTTTTCCCTGGAGTAGTAATAAGTGAATATTTATTAGAATTAACTACGTGTGCTAAGTTTTTTTTTTGTTGTTGTTTCAGCTTGGACATAATTGTATTTCCTTTTACATTCTCCCAATGTATTGTTTGCTTTTCTATCATATGTTTGCTATCTCCATTTTGAATTGCATTTAATTGTGCACAGTTACTTTCTAGGACTGAAAACACTTTAAAAGGTGCTTCATGTCGTATTCATCTTTGTATCTGTAGGGCTTAATAAAGAGGCTTACTCAGCATGGATATTCACTTATGCTATAGCTTTGGGGGAAAATGTATTGGTTTATATTATATTTAGTAGATTCTATTAGGTTCTAATTCTGAAAAAGATGCTTCCGACAGTGCAAGACCCTTTTAGCCTTAAATGCTTCAGTTAATTTCTGCCTGGGTAAACTCAAGTGTAGTAGAGGAAAAGAAGTATAGAAATCTTAAAAGTTCAGTTTCTTTTATACTACCCAAAGATTGAGAGAGTTAGGGTAAACTCACCAAAGCACATTTCAAAGAACTCCCATTGGATTCTCTCTATTCTGCTTTAAGATTTTTCCTCCTCTTTCCAGCTCACACTATTCCTGGCCCTATCTGCTCTCATCTGATAAAACACTGCGACTAAGTAGTCTTATTAACCTTACCCCTTCCCTGGCCCCCTAAAATATGTGACCACTTTTAACTTCACACTTTACCTATATGAAGTGGGCTATTGTAGAGCTGAGGTTTTCATACTAATTCACAGGGGAATAGCAGCTGTAAATGACAATGCTATCTGCAGAACACCATGGAATATTCTTCTACTAAATTTCATTATAGGAATTAAAATAATTTCACTTTCTTAAAATACTACTTTGCACACATAGCACGTGTAAAAAGTGTCATTGTATATATTTCAAATTATATTTTCCCAAAGTTTTTTCATTAATATACATTCATTATTAGTTTTTTTTGTTTTTTCACCCACCTTTGTAGTATGTTGCACATCTCAGCCATACTATATAAAGGAGCATAATTACACTTGGTTTGCCCCCTCTACTAGTCATCCAGGTCTGCTCATTTTAGGAATTTTTATGTACAGCAGTTCTTTAACTCAATATTTATTTAGCCCTAGAGGGTTAATTAATTAATTTTTATTGGAGTTCAATTTGCCAACATATAGCATAACACCCAGTGCTCATCCCATCAAGTGCCCCCCTCAGTACCCGTCACCCAGTCACCCCCACCCCCTGCCCACCTCTCTTTCCACCACCCCTTGTTCATTTCCCAGAGTTAGAGGATTAATTTTTATATACACACATGCAAGTACGGGGACACACACACACAACTAACTATACAACTTTATATGAATGTCAATTATATATATTCATACAAGGATTTTTAATGCACTTTTTTTTCATTTGATTTTTGCTTTCCTTTTTCTCTTCTTCTCTTAAATACCCCCATATATTCTCCCAGAGAGTAACCAATGTTAACAATTTTGAATCCTTTATCTACACTAACTTTAGCATGCATATACACACACACACACACACACATTTACACACACTGTTATAGGAATTTTGCTTCATAGTTTAAAAGAAATTAGGATCATACTTTGCAAAATTTTCTGCAACTTGGATTTCTCACTCATCATTTACCTTGTAGAGTACCTTCCTTATTGACTGGTCCAACTCTAATTCATTATTTTAAAATATTTAAAATATTTCTTTCCTGCATGTAGTACATGGTGTGAATATATTACACTTTCTCAATTTATGTAATTCAGATTGTTTTCAACATTAAAACAAGCATTAAACATATATTAATGTTACATATGTTTATATGTTCTATATATTATATATGTTTATAATATTAATGCTGTTTTATATAAAAATCTCCTAAATCTTAAACAAAGAGCTTTTATTTCTATGGGGGAGATTTATAGAAGTGAGCCAAGGTTAATGGAACTTTAACTTTTAATAGATTGTTACGGGTTGAATTGTATCCCCTAAAAAAATATATTGAATTCATAACCTGTCTTTGCAGATGTCATCAAAATAAGATGAAGTCATACTATATCTAGGGTGGGCCCTCTTCCAATAACTTCTGTCCTTACAAGAACATTTGAACACTGACATACAGAGGAGGCCAGGGAAAGATGAGGGCAGAAGTTGGAGAGATCCACCTATAAGCCAAGGAACATCAAGGTTTTCCAGCAACCACTAGAACCAAGGAGGTCTCGTGAGACCCTGTGGACACCTTTATTTCAGTCTTCGAGCCTCCAGAACCGTGAGACAATACATTTCTCTTATTTTGTTTATGTTGTTTGTGGGACATTGTTACAGCAAACCTTGGCAACTAGCACAGGTTGCAAGAGTAGTGTTCCCAGTGACAAGTGTTCTTATTTCCTAATTTCAAATAGCAATTGTTTCAGTGACTATCATTTAGTATATATTTGTTGTTGGTTTTGGTAAAAAAAAAAAAAAAAGTCTACCATGAGTAGTTTCCTTTTATTCCTGTTCAATGTGCCACTTTTATTAATAAGGCTCTGAGTTTTACCAAATGATTAGCATTTATTGATATAATCATGAGGCTTTCCTACTTCACTTTTTGAAAGAATGGATTCTGTTTATATCTTTTATGAAAATTTTCCCATCCTTCCATTTAGAATAAGCTCTACCTGGACATAATGTGCTATTCTTCTGACTTTATTTCCTACTACTTTATTTTGAATGCATTATGTCTATTCATAAGATGTTAGGCTGTACTTTTAACTACTGTTATCACATTTAGCATTAAGGTTTTGTTGGCTTCACAAAATGTATTAGAGAGCTTTTCATCTTTTTCTATTCAGCTGCAATCCTTCAGGTTACATTGAAATTAACTTTCCCTCCTTAATATCAGATAGAACTCACCTATAAACCACTCTGGTTCTTGTGACTTTTTAAATTAAAAAATAGTCATTTGAAAATATTTAAACTTCTACTAAAGTAGGAAGAATTATATAATGAGCCTCTTCATACCCACAGCCAGCTTTAACTCAAGTTGGAGCTTTAGTTGGCAGGGAAACAGAAGCACCAAATGATGATTTGTGATTCTTAAAATAAGTTTTATGATACCAGTGGATTTTAGTTCCTTTCCCAAAGCTAGACGTTTTACTTAAGTTATAAAGTTGAAATAATCAATTACTTCCTTATTTGTCTTCTTAAGTAAATTCAGCAGACATTAATTGAGGGTAGTAGAATGCTATACCCTGCCTTCAGAGGGTGGGGACTAAAGGATTGAATTGGGCTAAGGTCCCAGCTCCCTAAATTACCAATAATTGAGTTTCAGTTTCCTCATCTGTAAAGTGGGGAAAGAAGAGTGTCTGCTTTTTGGATGGTGGTGAGGACTGGGTGAGATAGTGCATAGAAGACACAGAAGGCAGCTGCTGTGGGTTACCAGATAACTGCTTTGGGACCAAGGCACTCCTTCTTAAAGCTGGTAGGAGTTGGCCACTGATGGCTCCCAGATTAGTCCTTTAGGGCTTGTCCTCACCTGAAAGGAACTGCATTGAACAAGGTTGTGCCCCATCTTGAGGTTCAGTACAAGACCAAAAGTTGTTGAGTTTTGTTTGGTCCTCTTGCCTCCATTCAGGTCAACTCTCAAGGGCCATCCAGTCTCCAAGCTCCCTGTGGCACTGGCTGTGCCCTCTGTCTAGCTGCCATGCTCAGATTCTCTTGCTGCCCCATCCTGTTTCCTTCACCCCCTCACAGGAGTTGGCAACAAGAGAATCTCCAGTAAAACTATTGCACATGACTTCAGCCTTGATCTGTCTCTGCGAGAGTATAGCCTAAGACGGTGCTTAAAAAAAAGGGCTGGTAAATATTCAATAAATGCTGTTACTATGAACAGCTATTGTAATTACCATAGATCTCAGATAATGCTGAGCCATTCCTGTTTACCACAGAATGCCTACCCAATCATACAGTGGTGGGGTTTACTCTCTCTCCAGTGGAATCACATTTGCTTCAAGCTGGTGCTTTGTGGTCTGACTCTGAGCGGAGTGATGACATAAGAAGTTCTACAGCTCTTAACCTAGAGGATTTTTTCACCTGAGTAGAATAATTGCATTTATTATGTAAGACCATCACATACCTATCAGGAAACAGTAGAATTGGGCATTTGTGTTTTGTAATTCAACGCTCAGTATGTTGTGGGCTACGTTGGTGCAAGCCAACAGACAAAACTCATTTGATGCCAAAAGTTAAAGGAAAAAAAATCATATGGAAATAAAATATTGAGAAAATATTGATTAACATTTTCTACAATTCTGATTTAGTCATGAACCTCCTCAGTCTGGTTTAAGGAGCCTACACTGAAATCTGTGTGTGTGGGTGTGGAACGTGGCCCTATGTGGGTAAGTGCAGACTATTTGAAATATATAAGCAGATAGACTTTATTCAACATATGTACATCAAGGAAGTGAATCAGTCAATTATGTGGCTTTTGTGGATGATTGAATATGGCGATGGTGCCTAAATTTGGTATGGGGGGTGGTGGAGTAATTTTAGTAATTTGGCTTTTTTTTTCTAAACTGCCTACAGAGCGGATTTAACATCTATCCCAAAATATCCTCAAGAGTAATTTACAGAAGTGTCAGAAAAACCTGATAGGCTAACAAATTGGCATCAACATGATTCTCTAATTTTATTATTATCATTTTATTTAATTTTTAAGTTTACACTCTTAACTCATCACCATTGAGCTATGTGGTCCAATTATTCTACGGGCAGTGATCAGAAGGTCTTTTGTCTACAGCACTTCTTTGTACTGAAAGGAGAATTTATAATACACACGAGAGCATTTGTGTTACATCCTTTTGGAAGCTCATTATTAAAGTTTGGTTGTCTATTCTTCACACTTGTGCTAGAATTAATGGTTTAATTATGTTACCAATCAATTAAGTCCGTATTAATATTCCTTTCAAGAATCCCTGGAATCCTTGGCAGTGCTAAGAGAACACAGGAGACTGATAGGGCAAAGAGGTTATATACTGACCCCAGGAAGCATAATATTAGCATTTTGTATTGAGCATTTCAAGGAGAAAAAAATAAAGCTAATGCCTTTAATTATCTAAACTAGATGTGTTTAGATGATGAGCCAAATGGATAACAGGATCTCTAATCTCTACCAGAACATTGCATGATGTAAAATATGATGTTCCTGGGTTAAGCATACTGCCAAAAAAACCCCCACACATTTATTATCTTTTTGCAGCCAATCTAAGAAAAGAATTCTGATTTTTAAAAAGCACACCAAAACTTTTCAGTAATAATTTAGGACAGGTCATGCAAATTTCAACGTAAGAGGAATTGATAATCATCATGTTTGACTTTTGAGATACATTTAAATTTTAGGGGAGTAAGAGTTGGACAAATTATTTCAGACCACTCTACTGGTTCCTAGAGCAGCAGTTTTATTTCATGAAGAGTGTGGATGGGCCCTGGAGACAAAGCAGAGCTATCACCATTGATAGATTTGCTTAAAAATTTTACAGTTTTATTTATCTTAAAAAATATTTTTTTATTTATTCATTAAAGACACACAGAGAGAGAGAGAGAGAGAGAGAGGGGCAGAGGGAGAAGCAGGTTCCATGCAGGGAGCCCAATGTGGGACTTGATCCCAGGTCCCCAGGATCACACCCTGGCTGAAGGTGGCGCTAAACCACTGAGCCACCCAGGCTGCCCAAAGTTTTTACAGTTTTAAAAACGTTTACAGTTTTGTTCCAATTTGGGCACCTTCAAATAAAGAGTAAGGAGACAAGAGGGAGGGAATTAAAAGAAAATCTGGGGCTGAAATACAGTGGTTTTAGAGACTATTTGGTAAAAACAATTAATCTCAAGGCCAAGAAGTTCTTTCAAAGTATACTATGGCATGTGCCAAACTGGAAATTGGAGAGTCAAGTGTGATGTCCTCTGTCTGTTCTTTGAAACCAGAGCTATAAAACTATTGAACTGCTACATCAGGAGTAGAACAGAAAGGTACAGCATTATTCAGAATCCTCCCAAGGACAGTTCAAAATTTGCCTTCAGATTTTTCTCCAGGTATATAACTTGCTGCAGGATTGTGGTGACATCTTTTTTTTTTTTTAAATAATTTTATCCAATAGGATCAGAAATGGTTTTAATAATTTTGGTCCAAGTTATTCTAAAAAATCTGGATGGACCCTAGTAAGAATGATGAACATATTATGATTACAAGTCAGCAGATATTCAGTAATCATTTGTTACGAACAGGGAGGAGATAAAAATCTAATAAATATGGATTGTCTCTGCTGAGCCTATCCTAAGAAACTCTACATACACCATATCTTTTATTCCACACAGAAAGCCATGGAGACCTGTATACAAGTCCTCATTCTGACAATTGAGAAGAATGAAGTTTAGAGAGTCATAAAATGAAAAGCAGGAACCACTTTTAATGTGATATAAGTACCCTCCACCTTCCTCAAAGAGTCTGTAGACTGATTGGAGAGAAGAAACAAATATTCGAGATAAATTATCTATGTCAGAGTGGACATTTTATTGGCACAGAGTGCTTGACATATCAGTCAATATATTGTATTTGAGAGAAACAGGAGTTCACAAAGAACTATTCCGGTGTTCAGGAAAGACAGGATGGATGAAGTGGAACTCAAATTTGACAAGGATCCTTGAAAACTTGGTATAATTTAAGCAGAGAGGATCTGAGAGGCATTCTCAATGGTGAAATGCTTATGTCCAAAGGCCCATAGATGGATAATTGAAGGTGAGTTAGGCAGAAAATGGTTGACCAGTGTCATGGTAAGGGTTTGGGGGGGGGGGAAGCTAACAGTAAGGTTAAATTTAGTCTATAGATTTTATATTTCAGCTTGTGCTACTCTTTTGTTTGATATTCGTACAGTATTTGTAGAAGAATCAACCTAAGATATTCTGTTAATCTGACATGGAGAAACAGAAGAGAAAGAAAGGTCATGGATGTGAGAGAGGAGACAGTTTGGGTGATGTCACTAAAAATTTTATAAACCAGATATTTTTGCTGTAGATTTAAGATCGAGAGATTTTTTAAAAGATGGTTGTTGTGTTATTTATCTTATTCCATTTTATTTCTATTAGTTTCATATTACCACTCTAGCAGATTACCATAAACCCTGGTATTATACCACAAATTTATAATCCTATAGTTCTGAAGGTTAGAAGTTCAAAATGGTTCTCACTAGGCTAAAATCAAGGTGTTGGCAGAGTTTTGTTCCTTTTGGGAGCACCAGGAGAGAATTTATTTCCTTTCTTTTCCAGCCTCTAGAGGTTACCTGAATCCCTCAGCAATCATACTCTGACCTCTGCTTCTTTTATCATATTTTCTTTTCTGACTCTTCTGCCACCTTTCTTATAAGGACTTTTGGGCCCACCAAAATAATCCAGGATGATTACCCCATCTCAAGATCCTTAATCACATCTGTGATTATGTAAGGCAGCATATTCACAGATTTCTGGGATTAGGGCATGTACATCTTTGGTGGCCATTGTTTTGCCTACCACACCATCACATGGCAAAAACACCACTACTTTAGGTCAATGATTTGATCTGTCCACCCACCCATGCACCCACCATCCATCCATCCATCCATGCATCATCCATTCTAGATGGAGAAATGCAGTATGTGCACAGATGTGAATTGATTGTTCATATCTTTGTCTTGACTATGTCACTCTGAGCATCCATTAAACCCTCTGAGTCTCAATACTCTCATTTGAAAAACTGAGGTATTTTACCCATCTCTAAGCACTATATTAATAAGATAATATAGGTGAAAATATACGGAGCACTACCTATTACAAGCCATTAACTAAATCTAGTAGTAGTAATAGTACTAGTAGTAGTAGTAATAGTAATAGTAATAGTAATAGTAGTAGTAGTAGTAGTAATGGCATTCTGTGGGGGTGCCAAAAATTTTAAAAATAGTTATACTGAAGCACATAAACTAGGCATAGAGCCAGATTGAACAATTGTTAACTAATTCAAAGAAAATTAATTTGATATTCCTGAAACTAATGTAACACTGTATGTTAACTATACTGGAATTAAAATAAAATAAAAAAGAGAATTAATTTGAAATACAGTAAAGCCATTGTTGAGAATAATGGGGTCTCCTTCAAATTTTGGATCACTGCTGTCTCAGCTTCATATCACTGATGAAGGTTTTGTTAAGTATTTTTATGGCTAATTTCTGTTTAGTATTTTTATGGCAGAGAGTAACTTAGGTGGACCCAGATATTTCCAGAATTACATTAAATCATCTGAAATTCAGATTGATCCTGGCATTTGTATACTCAATGCCAATCTTCTAAGGATGCCTTTGAATGAGTAGTTTGCTTTCATTTTAGGCACATCCTCTTAAAATTATGCTATCTCAATGGGTAAAATGTTTGGTAGCTTAGCATATTCTGAGGATTACAGTTCAGTGACAGTCATAGACACTCACAACATGATTCCATGATTCACTCATAAATCCTTGAATATCTTAAAAAATTCTAACGTAATTTCCACCAAATAGTTCTAGGATTCTTTAGAATAGGTGATTTCTTTGATTTCAAGACAGTTTGGTAATAGGAAATAAATATAGTCTCCAGATGTCATCTGTTCCATCCACATGTCCCATTTACATCTATACACTTGCACTTCTGTGCAAGTATAAATAAGCTCTCTCTTATTCTTAAGTATAAAATGTAAATTTTAAACATTTTTATATGGTTTCACTCATATGGGGAATATAAAAAATAGTGAAAGGGATTATAGGAGAAAGGAGGGAAAATGAGTGGGAAAAATCAGAGAAGGTGACAGAACATGAGAGACCCCTAACTCTGGGAAATGAACAAGGAGTAGTGGAAGGGGAGGTGGGTGGGGGGATGGAGTGACTGGGTGATGGGCACTGAGGAGTGCACCTGACAGGATGAGCACTGAGTGTTAAATGTTGGCAAATCAAACTTCAATAAAAAAATAAAAAACAATTCATGAAATAAAATAAAAAAACATTTTTAACAGATTTTATTTATTTATTCATGACAGAGACAGAAAGAGGCAGAGACATAGGCAGAGAGAGAGGCAGGCTCCCCATAGGGAGCCTGATATGGGACTCAATCTCAGGACCCCGGGATCACAACCAGAGCCAAAGGCAGACACTCAACCACTGAACCACCCAGGTGCCCCTAAAAAGTAAAGTTTTAAAAGTTCATTGTGTCCCACTGTCTTTTATCAGCAAGAAAGTAAAATCTTATAAGCCACTGGAGGTTTAGCAAGTTGAGTCTTTCAGAGTCTGTGAATTCCCCCAAAGACTAGTTTAATGAAGTACCTTAGTAAAGCTTTTCACCTTAATGTTTGACTGCATTAAGATAAGCAAAGTATCCATACTCTATCTCAACATCTTAAAAAATAACCAATGAATAGAAAATATAGGACACCTCCAACATTACACCTGCAATGATCCAACAGAAAATTTTGCAACATAAAGTTCTGCGATAAATGATTTAATGACAGCCAGGTATATCAATCCTTTCTTTTGACATGAGACCTTATTTAAAAATGTTTTTCAAAATGATTTCACTTTTCAATATTGGTATTAAATATGTGACCAGTTGAACCTGTTCTTTGCTTAATGTAAACACCTAAAATTTCATACTGACTATGCAATGTGCTCTATTAATCACATGTAATATAGCATATGCTGGAGGGTCCAGGCCCAAAAGGCGAGTTATATCAAGTTAGGCTGTATTTGGGGATAGGTGAATGTATCACTTGACAGTATGGGAGTAATGAACAATTGAGCTGAAGATACAATATAAGAGTTGCCATTTATTAAATATCTTATATGATGAATCCTCTTCTAAGAACTATACATATACAATTACATGATCTCTTCCTAATAATAACTCTTAAACATCATCCTTATTATTGCCATTTTTAAAGCCTGTATCAGGTGCCTGGCACTGAATGAGTTTGTGGTAACAACAAGGTAGACATGTTTTTTGCCTCATGGTACTTCTAAAGGATGAAATTGAACTTCAGAACATTGAAGAAAGTTGCCTGTGGCTGTACAGTTCTTAGGAGAGGAGTGTGGATTCAGACTCAGAACACTGGGGCTTTTCTGCTACTGTTCTTGTTTCCCTATGACAGGGCTCAGACATCATTTTGAAGAATCATGTAACTGGAAATTCCACGCCAGGAAAGTGGTAATATTGTAGTCACTGGAGACAATTAAAGGTAAAGAAGAAAACATTTTCTTAACATTATCAACTGACAATTTATCTACGGACCAATGACACAGGGAGATCGGAAATGATTAGATTATCTTTACGATGCTAATTGGTGTTTTATTTATTGAATTAGTTTGTATCATCCAACTATTATGCCCTGGGTTCTGGGATTATAAGGATAGCTAAGACATGAGGTTTGACCTGAAAATGTCACAGTTGAAAAAGGAGGAGACAGACATGTAAGCAAGCAAGTGAATAAACTAGTTTAGTTGCTGTGATAGAAATCTGTACAACTGCAGTGGAGCATATTAGAGGGAAAGGGTACATTCCAGCCAGGGGTAACAGAAGGGAGGGAATCAGAGAAATTTTGTAAGAGCTAACATTTTACTAAGACTTGAAAGGTGAGTATTCACTAGGGGAGGAGGGAAAATAGGGTGGAAGCAATAATGCAAACACAAGGTTGGGAGATTGCACATAGTTTAATGTGGCCACTGAATAAGTTTTCATGGACTGATGCAGCATGATATTTATTTGGAAATATAGTTGAGGTGGGAAGGGGACCTTTATTCTGCAGAAGATAAAGGATCGTTGAATAGTTGACCAATGACTTTCATCCTTGGCTGCACATTGGATCTTACCGTATCATGCCAGGATCTCATTTAAGAGCAATTCAATCAGAATTATGTGAATTCCTTATGTGATTCTAATGTTTAGTCACAGATGAGAATGCCTAGGTTACTAGATGAGTACCATGAGACTCTATCCTCACGTGCGCACGCACACACACACACACACACAGCCACACATACTTCTACTCCCCAAGTTTCAAGATGAGAAATTAAGTGAGGGGCACCTGAGTGGCTCAGTTGGTTAAGTATCTGACTTTTGATCTGAGGGTTGTGAGTTCAAGCCCCGTACTGAGTTCCATGCTGGGCATGGAGCCTATTTTTTTAAAGAAATTGAGTGGAATTTTGCAGGGAGAATGAATAGGTATGAAAAAGATGAAGATGTTAGAAATGGACATTATCCTAAGTTAAACAAATCAGGCACATAGTGACAAATACTGCATAATCTTACTTATATATGGAGTCTAAAGAACCTCCTAAAAGCAGAGAGTAGTAGGACAGTGGTCATCAGAGGCTTAGGGGTGGTGGAAAATGGGGAAATATTGGTCAAAGGGTACAAAATTTCCGTTATGCAGGACGAATAAGAGATCTGGAGATCTAATATATAGCATGGTGACTCTAGTTAATAATACTATATTGAACACTTGGAATTTGCTAAGAGGGTAGGTTTTTCCAGTTTTATTGAAATATAATTGACGTAGCTTTGTGTAAGGTTAAGGTATAGAATGTATTGATTTGATACACTTAATAAATTATAAAATGATTACCACTATAGTGTTAGCTAATACCTTCATCATGTTATATAATTACTATTTCTTTTCTGTGTGAAAACATTTCAGATCTATTAACTTAGCAACCTTTAAGTATATTGCGTATACTTGAAGTATTATGAGCTATAATCACCATGCTGTACTTTAGACTCCCAGAAATTACTCATAGCTGAAAGTTTGTTGCCCTTTGATCTACCTCTCCCCATATCCGCCACCTCTCAGCAACTGGTAACCACTAGCATACAAGAGAATAGATATTAAGTGTTCTCAATACAAACACACACACACACACACACACACACACAACTATGTGAGGTGATGGATATGTTTGTTGCTTGATTGTGATGATCATTTCACAATGTATATGTATATGAAAACATCACATTGTACACCTTAAATATGCAACTTTTATTTGTCAATTATACCTTAAAGCTGGAGAAATTTTTAAAAATAAAGTCTATTATACATGAAAAACCAAAAAAGATGGTAGAAGTGGCAAGATGTAGCCCTTGATGGGGAGGGTTAGTTAAGGGAACATAAGAATAAATTATGACTTTCATTTTTTATGATTATGATGCCATTACCAGGTCAAGGAACACAAAAATGGTGAAAGGAATTTGCTGAAAGACAGATCTCTTTGAGATAGTAAATTTGAGGACCCTCTAGGACATCTAGGTAGAGTGTTCATTAGGCAGCTTATGTACTAGTATGGAGCTCAGGAGAAAGGTCTAAGCTAACAATAGACATTTGAGAGTCATCAACATATATGGTGGGGAAGCCATGAGCATGGGTGAGACCATATCAGGAGCATGTGTATAATGACAAGTAGAGCCAAGCACAAAATAATTTGGCTTTGACACTTTTGGGTATAAACTGAGCTAGTGAGGTCTGCAAAAGAAACTGGAAAGATATGATCAGAGAAGTAGGAAGAAAACAAGAGATACCATTTTTGAGAAGGTTTCAGGTGGTATTTAAGACTTGAGGGTTGGGGTGCCTGGCCAGCTCAGTCAGTACAACATGCAATTCTTGATCTCAGGGTTATGAGTCTGTACTCCATATTGGGCATGGAGGTTGCTTAAGATAAATAATAATAAAAATAAATGGTTGTTTTTAAAAAATAGACTTGAGGGTTATTACAGTTTTATATGTGGCAAGGTCTAATTTGGGGCCATAGTAGACAAGTGGTTGAGTACCCAGGAAATCAAGAAACTTGGTTAGTAGGAAATTGGATAGAAGATCCGAATGGATATGGAAGCCCTCTCAGATGATACTGGGGTTTGGCATGGAGAACAGAACTATTATTCAAGATCTTAAGTCCATACTAGTTCAAAGAGAATGATAGAGGCTTATCTAGATGTGTCAGAAGGCATTTTTGTGCATTAAAAGTTTGCATCTTTCCCTTAGAATTGTTACAAACCTATCAGTATTTATTTTACATTGGAGATCATGAAAAGTAATTTTCTCTTGAGGAGAGCTGTAAACATGGGCAGTGCCAGATTCTTTGGCTATTGGACAACATCTTTGTAGTTCTCCAAACCTAGTTTATAGTTTTGTATCTCTGTGCCTCAGACCTGCTGTTCCTTCTACTATTCCTAGTATTCCTTGCCCAGGTTTATTCATTAGCTAATTTTTGTTCATGGATTTTTAATTTTAAGATAAAATTTACATATATAGATGTTAAAATATTAAACATACACTTGAGTTTTGACAAATGCATATACCTATGTAACCCAAACCTCTATCAAGATAGAGAATATTACCATCATTGCAGAAAGTAACTTCCTACTTCTTTCCAGTCAAACCCTTCATACACATCCCAGTGAAAACCACTGCTTTGATTTTGTGCCACCATAGAAGAGTTTTGCCTGCTTTGGAAATTCATACCATGAATAAATCCATTATTTTATGGATAGACACCTGGGCAATTTACAGTTTGGAATATTACAAATAAAGCTGCTATGAATGTCCATGTAAACGTGTTTTTGTGGACATTTGTTTCACTTAGGTAAATAGCTAGCAGTGGAACTGCTGGGTCAGGGAGCAAGTGTTTAGTTTCATAAGCAACTGGTAAAACTTTTACCAAAGTAGTTTACCATTTTGCACTGTCATCAACAATGTTTGAGAGTTTGAGCTGCTCCATGTCCTTGCCAATTTGGTATTGTCAGGCTTATTAATTTTAACCATTAAGGTGGATAATTCCTTGGGGTTCAATTTGCATTTTTTACAACTAATGTGGAGCATCTTTAAATGTGTTTATTGGGGATCCCTGGGTGGCGCAGCGGTTTGGCGCCTGCCTTTGGCCCAGGGCGCGATCCCGGAGACCCGGGATCGAATCCCACATCGGGTTCCCGGTGCATGGAGCCTGCTTCTCCCTCTGCCTGTGTCTCTGCCTCTCTCTCTCTCTCTCTGTGTGACTATCATAAATAAATAAAAATTAAGAAAAAAATTTAAAAAAAAATAAAAAATAAATGTGTTTATTGGCCATTCATATATCTTCTTTTGTGAAGTAGCTGGTTAAATTTTTACTCATTTTTCTCATTGAGTTGTCTTTTTTGTTACTCAGTTGTAGGAAGTTCTTTTGTGTGCCCTAGTTACCAGTTTTTACCTGATACATGTTTTGGGGAATATGTTTGGGAATATTATCTCCTAATCTGTGGCTTAGCTATTTTTAAAACTGTTTAAATACTTTTATTTCATGAAAGTTTTTATTTTAAAATGTGTAAAATACATTTGTTTAAACATTTTAAGAATATTTAACATGAGATCTATACCCTTAACAATTTTTTCACACCTACCAAAATTATTATTTAAAATATTGTTCCAGGCAATGTTCAAATTTCTTTGATTCTTTCAAACATTTTTTAAAATTTATTTTTTATTTGAGTATAGTTGGCCTACAATGTTATATTAGTTTCAGGTGTGCAACTTACTAATTTGACAAATTTATACATCATGCTATGTTCACCACAAGTGTAGTCACATCGCTATTGCAATATTATTGACTATTCCTTATCCTGTGCCTTTTATTCCTGTGATTTATTCATTTCATAACTGGAAGCCAGTATCACCCTCTCCCCACCCCTTCCCCTCTGGCAACCATCAGTTCTCGGTATTTATAGGTCTGATTCTGCTTTTGTTTACTCGTCTTTTTAGGATTCCACTTGAGTGGAATCATATGGTATTTGACTTACTCTGACTTATTTCACTTAGAATACTACCCTCCAGGTCCCTCCATGTTGTCTTTATATTCCAGTGGGATGTGTGTGTGTGTGTGTGTGTGTGTGTGTGTACACCAAATTTTCCTTGCCTATTTTTCTATTGATGGACACTTAGGTTGCTTCTGTAACTTGGCTGTTGTAAATAATGCTACAATAGACATAAGGGTGCATATAACTTTTCTTTTTTTAAAAAAGAATTTATTTATTTATTTATTAATTCATTCATTCATTCATTCATTCATTCATGAGAGATACAGGAGAGAGGCAGAGACATAGGCAGAGGGAGAAGCAGGCTCCATGCAGGAAGCCTGATGTGGAACTTGATCCTGGGACTCCAGGATTACGCCCTGAGCCAAAGGCAGATGCTCAACCACTGAGCCACCCAGGTGTCCCAAGGGTGCATATAACTTTTCAAATTAGTGTTTTCATTTTCTTTGTGTAAATATTCAATAGTGGAATTATTGGATCCTATGGTACTTCTATTTTTAAGTTTTTGAAGAACCTCTGTACTGTTTTCCAGAGTGGCTGCACCAGTTTGCATTCCCACCAATAGGGAATGAATAGCAAGAGGGTTCCTTCTTCTCCACATCCTCACTGACACTTGTTGTTTCTTGTCATTTTGATAATTTATCCATTCTAACTGGCATAAGTGATAAGTCATTGTGGTTTTTATTTGCATTTCCCTGATGAATAGTGAGGTTGCACATCTTTTTATGTGTCTGTTGGCCATCTGAACATCTTCTTTGGAAAAATGTCCATTTAAATCCTCTGCCCATATTCAATTGGATTGTTTGCTTTTCTTGGTATCAAGTTGTTTAAGTTATTTCTATATTTTTTATGTTAGTCACTTATTGGATAGATCACTTATAAATATCTCCTCTCATTCAGTAGGTTGTCTATTTGTTTTGTTAGTGGTTTTTCCTTTGCAGTGTAAAAGCTTTTGATTTTGCTGTAGTCCTGATAGTTTGTTTTTGCTGTTGTTTCCTTGTTTTAGAGGAAATATCGAGAAAAATGTTGCTATGGCTGATAGCGGGGAAATTACTGCCTGTGTTCTCTTCTAGGATTTTTATAGTTTCAGATCTCACATTTAGGTCTTCAATCCATTTTGAGTTTATTTTTCTGTATGGTGTTAATAGTACAGTTTCATTCTTTTACATGTAGCTGTCCAGTTTCCTAGCACATTTATTGAAAACACTCTCTTTTCCCCTTATTGTATATTCTTGCCTCGTTTGTCATGGATTAACTGACCACACAATTGTTATTTATTTCTGGAGTCTCCTTTCTGTTTATTGATTTATATATCTCTTTCTGTACCAGTAAAATACTATTTTGATTATTACAACTTTGTAGCATATCTTGAAATTGTATTGTGATGCCTCCACCTTTGTTCTTCTTTCTTAGGATTGCTTTGGTTATTCAGGGTCATCTGTGGTTCCACACAAATTTTAGTATAATGTGTTCTAGTTTTATGAAAACTACTGTTGGTATTTTGATAGAGATTGGATTGAATCTGTAGATTACTTTGAGTAATATGGACAACTTAATGATATTAATTCTTCTAATCCATAAGCATGGAATATCTTTCTATTTGTGTCATCTTTAGTGTCTTTCATCAGTATTTTTTAGTTTTCACAGTACAGGTATTTCATCTTTTTAGTTATGTTTTTTTTTTAAGATTTATTTATTTGAGAGAGAGAATGAATGAACAGGGGGAGGGGAAGAGGAAGAGAGAGAGGGAGAGAATCTCAAGCAGACCCCTGCTGAGCATGGAGCCCAATGCAGGTCTCAGTCCCATGACCTTGAGATCATGTCCTGAGCTGAAATCAATTGTCAGATTCTTAACTGCCTGAGCCATCCAGGCATCTCCCATTTTGAGTTAAGTTTATTCCTAGGTATTTTATTCCTTTTGGTACAACTGTCAGTGTATTGTTTTTTAAATTTCTCTTTCTGCTACTTCGTTGAATGTATAGATTACATTGGGTATTAATTTGGTATCCTGTTACTTTACTGAAATTGTTTATTACTTCTAGTAGTTTTTGAGGGGAGTCTTTAGTATTTTCTATGTATAGTATTAAGTCATCTGCAAATCGTGACAACTTAACTTCTTCTTTACCAATATGGATCCCTCATTTCTTTTTCTTACCTGATTGGTATATCTAAGACTTACAGTACTATGTTGAATAAAAGTGGTGTGGGCATCCCTGTCTTGTGCCTGACCTTAGAGGGGAAAACTCTCAGGTTTTCACCATTGAGTATGATATTAGCTAAGGGTTTTCAGTATGGCCTTTATCATGTTGAGGTATGTTCCCTCTAATGCCACTTCATTGAGACTTTTTTCTGATTTGATGTTGAATCTTGTCACATGCTTTCTCTGCATCTTTTGAGACAACCATATGATTTTTATCTTCCGTTTTGTTGATGTGGTGTATTACACTGATTTCTTCTGGTTAACTTTCATTTGAGGAAAAGCTATCCAAGCAAAAGAAACTATGTAACAAAATACATGTTTCTGCCCACCCTCTCTTCCTTGGCCTGGTTCTCTAAGAAGACACAGAATCTCTTGGGCATCAAGGGTGCTGAGATGGGCAAGGTGGAGGGCTTGATTGTCTTCCCTAAGGGCAATTGGCTTGTTTATTTCTGTGTCCTGTGCCAGGATCAGATATAGCCATATGGCAGAGCCTTTTGAGATCTTCTTTATGGCCATTCTTAATAGTATTGTTTTAGAAGAAGAAGTTTTCTTTCAGCTTTAAACTGCCTTTTTCTCATCCTTAATTTCCATTGCTGCTTCAAAAGTTGGCCTTTCATATTGCTTTACTTTAATTAATATGTTAAATTATACTTTAATATGTTTTACTGCAAAATGTGTTTATTGCAAAAAAAGGAGAAAAATAAACTAAAAGAAGAGAATAATGGAAATCACATATCATCTCACCACCACTCAGAGAAATATTCAGGGCTGTTTTCCAATTATTTTTAAGTTTTATGTGTATATATAAATCAACTACATATGAATATCCAATGGCTTTTGATATGTAACAAACTATCCCAAATGTTGTGACTTAAAACAACAACCATGCATTTAGATCATGTATTAGTCAGCTCTGGCTGCTATAATAAAATACCACAGACTCAGTGGCTTAAATAACAGAAATTTATTTTCTCACAATTCTGGAGGCACTAAGTCTGAGATCAAGGTACCAGCATATGGGTTGTTGCTGGTGAGAGCTCTCTTCTTGTCTTATAGATAGCTACCTTCTTTCTGTTTACTCTTGGCCTTTTCTTGATGTATGTGCATGTGTGCATGCATACACACATTCATACATACACACACACAGAGGGGAGACAATACAGGAGTGATCTGTGGTGTCTCTTTTTATAAGCTCTCTGATGTCTTTCTATTGAATTAGTCACACCTTCATGACTTCATTTGACCTTAATTTATTTTGGTAAAGGCCCTATATCCAAGTACAGTCATATTGGGGCTTAAAATGTCAACATAGGAATGGGGAGTCACAAACATTTGGTCCATAACAGATCATGATTTTGTAGATTGGATATCTGAGTTGGGTTCAACTATATAGTTCTTCCGGTCTGAGCCAGGCTTGGCTGATTTCATGTGTCTGTGGTCAGCTGGTGGGGACTGGGGCTGGCTAGTGTGTGAGAGCCTCATCTGGGAAGGCTAGGATGACATTAGTCTCTCCCTATGCTGCCTCTCATCATTTAGCATGCTAGCTCAGGCTTAGTCACATGATTTTTGGAGTGCCCCAAGAAGAGCATGTCCCAATAAACAAGAACTTTTCAAAGTCCTTGCTTGAGTAATATTTGCTTCTCTTGGCCAAAGTAAGGCCATAGTCAGTATAGGAGGGCATTATCAGTGGACTAAGATATAGGGTGGTATGAACTGCAATCAGTCTAGCACATATATGCAATATACATATATTGTTTTTCCAAAAACAAGAACAAACTTTACATACTGTTTTGTAACATTTTTTTCACTTAATAAAATAATGTATCTTTCTATGTCTTTAATATTTTTCTGTAACCACATATTATTGCTTTCATGTATGACAACATGGTCGTAAAGAGCATTATTAAAACAAAAGTTCAAAAAACATTTTTTTCCTGAATCATTAGAATGCATTGACTTCAAAAATGAATATTTGGAAGAAAACAAGTCTTTAGGTCTATATGTTCTATAATATTTCTTAAGAACCAATCTCAATCAATTCCTGTAATCACAGCTAGTCCTAAGAGGATACTTGTGATTGAGTAAGGTACAGGGTCCATGGAAACTCTTTTTACTTTAAGTGGCACTTTTTCCTAGTAAACAGAATAGCAGACATGTGATGCATTGCAGACCATAATACAAAGTGATTGTGTGCATAAGCACCAAGAAGAATAGAATATGAAATGAAACACAAGCCAAAGAAGTCACTTTGGACTCATTTACATTTCTCACACCTGCATTTGATCTGTCTGCAACTTCTGTTGGATATACCTTCAAAATATATTCCGAATCTGAACGCTTCTTCTACCTCTACTGCTACCATCCTGGCCCAAGACACCATCCTCTTTTGTCTGGATTGTTAGTCTATTAAATGATTTGATCTCCCTGCTTATATGCTTGTCTCCTTAGAGTCAGTTTTCAAAATAGTAGCCAAAACATTATCCTTTTAAAACATAAGATATGTCATATTACTGCTCTGCCTAAAACCCTCCTCCAGTGGCTTTCTGTTTGATTCTGTACAGGTTTTGGCAGAGTAGAAGAGGTTGTTTGAGGGTGCCTGGGTGGCTTGGTTAAGCATTATCTGACTCTTAATTTCAGCTCAGATCATGATCTCAGGGTCGTGAGACCAAACCCTGTGTCAGGCTCTGTGCTGGGTGTGGAACCTGCTTGAGATTCTCTCTCTCCTTCTGCCCCTCCCCCACCACTAAAGCTCTAGCTCACTCTCTTTCAAAAAAATAAGTAAATAAATAATAAAATTGTAGGAGATTGCACAATGTATTTAACTGAATAGAGTTTAATGAAGAGACTAGAAGAATTGATGAAATTAAGGAAAACAAAGGGCATTGAAACAAGCAGGGGCTGGCAACAGCTGGAAATCTTTTCTTGCCCAGGTCTGAACAGGGAAAAGGGAAATACCATTTTCACCAAGACAGGTTGAGAGCTAGAGCCATGGAACAAGGGTACCCAAAGGGAGCTGTAGCCACACATGATCAGAATGGAGGTTCTTATTTCTCCACTCCTGCCAGTGCATCCTTCCAATTGGCCAGATCCAAATGAAGGCCAGAGAGCAAAGGATCCAGGGTGGTGTATTCTATAATTCTACCTCCCAAGGAAGAAAGGGGAAAGGTGGAAAGGGGATCTGGTAAGGGGATCTGCAGGGGCAGATAGGGCACGCCCTCTCCAGAAGGGTAAAGGCCACGGCCCTTTGTATACATGCAAAGCCTTATACACACATCTTTAACTGTCCACTCTCCTTTCAATCTGTGCCTTACTTTTCTGCTAGCTGCCCCCACCTCGTCCTGCCAAACCAACTTTGTCTAGTTCCTAGAGCACATAACAGGCACATTCCTTCTCCATGATCTTTACATAGGCTTTCCTCTACATTCAGTGCTTTTGCCTCAAGAATGTCCCTGGGGCTTATGCACTCACCTACTTTAGGGCTCTGTTTAAATGTAGCCTTTTCCCCCTGACTACCTTCTTTTTTTAAAGATTTATGTATTTATTTATTTTTAGAGAGAGAGAGAGAGAGAGAGTGTGTGTGTGTGTGTGTGTGTGTGTGTGTGTACTTGAGAGCAGGAGGAGGGGCCGAAGGAGAGAGAGAGAGAGAGAGAGGGGGGGGGGGGGTAATGCAAGCATACTCCTTCCTGAGCATGGAACCTGATGTGGAGCTCGATCCCAGAACTCCAAGATCATGGCCTGAGCCAAAATCAAGAGTCAGATGCCCAACTGACTGAGCCACCCAGGTGCCCCCTCTCTGCCCCTAACGACCTTTTTAAAAATTGAATCACACCTCTTCCTGTATTCTTTATCCCCCTTCCTTGCCTAGTCCTCTAGGCACTTAGCTTCATCTAATATAACAAAGATAGGTTTTTTCTTTGTTTGTTTTGTTTTGTTTTCTACCACAAGCCTGTAAGCTCCAGGAAGTATATCTGCTTTGTTCACAGCTCTACCCAGCACCTGGAACAATGACTGGCTCACATTTAAGTGCTTTCTAAATATTTGCTGATTGAATCAATGTATGAGTTGAATATAAACTCATTTTATAGTCAAGTAAATGGCGTTCCCAAGAGACAAGATAAACCAGAGTATCCTCTTGTACATGTGAAGAATCTCTAATAAATAGCTCAGCTTAGGTGCATTGGGATATCTTCGTCATCCTTATGATTTTGCCTAATACCACCACGTCTGTAATGCAACTGATCTTCTGTTAGTATCTCACTACCTGACTATCATCAAGCCATACTTACTGTTTCCAAGGGCAATATTACCAAATTGTACCCATTATGCCTATGGCCTTTTAACAACAGATTCTTGTGCCCAACCTGTACACCATTAGGAATACAGGAAAACGCCTCAACAGCCCCCATGTTGAAAATGATCCCTATGGAAAAAAAGCTATATTTCAGTTCTTGCCTTATTTAATAGTAAGATTTGTCACTGTTGGTCATGATCTGCTTCTTGCCACACTTTTCTTCTCTTGGATTCTAGGACAATGCACTTTAATGAATTCTTTCTTACTTTGCAAACTATTGCTTTTGGTTTCTTTCACTGGTTCTTCCCTTGTTCCGAAGACATCTAAATGTTAGCATGTCCCAAAGTCTTGTCCTTAGATCTCTTTTTCTTCTATGTTTAATTTTTAGATAACTGTGTGAAATTTCATGACTGATAACTAATATGTTTATATTTCTAGTTTGCATTTCTCCCTTGAACTCCAAACTGGTATCCACATTGCTTGTGTGTCTAAAGTTAGTATGCCCTGAACTGAGCTCCTGATATTTTCCCTGGTAAATAACAACTGCTGTAGCCTTCTTACCACGGTTAATGGCAATACCTTTCTTCTAATTGCTCCTTGCTGACTCCTCTCTTTTGCTCATATTCCAGATCTAATTGGTTGAGAAGTTCTGTCGGCTCTTTTAGTTTGGGAATATTAAAAATGTTATACTGAATGACCTTGTTCATATATAGTACCTTTCTTCTAATAAATTCCTATAAAGAATAACATGAACAGAGGTTCTAAGTTTATTTCATTGCTTTTGACAGTTGCCTGATTGCATTTAATACATGAATTCATTCATTCACTCAACAAATACTTGTTGTTGAAGAAACTCTTTTAATTGTCAGCAGTAGAGTTGAGGCCTGAGCGCTCTTGGTACTTACCTGCTTGACTGGAAGACAGAAAGCCAAATAACAAATGACAATCTCTGGGGAATGTTAGAAACTAAACTAACAGAGACTGACATAAAATATAACCAGAGGAACATTCATATTATAATGTAGTGTTAAAGATCTCATTATCCTAAAACTTGTCCACCTTGAGTATTATAACTCATTCTTTTGTTTATTCCTTGTTATATTTAATTGTTTTGTTATTTTTAGTTTCAATATAGAGGATCAGTTTGAGAAATGAAAATGGAGAAAAACCCCTTCAACTATGGATAGTTTGGCATTCTTCACCCTCAGTCTTGGCAATCTAAGATTTAGCCCTGAGCTCTAAAGTTTTAAACTGATTAGATGCAAAACAGTACATATAGTCTTATAAATATTGAGGCAACTATGAATGATCAAAGAATAAACAGTGCTGCTATTCTTGGGACCATAAAATAAACATTTTCAAAAGATATGAATAAACATGAAAGGGAGACAGTGAAGCTACGGGGACGTCTAAAAGTAAGTACTGAAACTATCACGTTGTAGTGGAAAGGCAGGATCCTCGAGCCACTAGTGACCCTGTCTCAGTAACAGCCTCAAATCTTCATAATCTACCAGTGTTGTGTCTGGTTTTAGCCTGTGGAAGGAATTTATTACAGTATAGATAGGAAATGAAAGTTTCCAAAGAGAACATAGCTCTAATTGTGTCTTCTCACAGGGCATACGATTTCACTGAGATGACCACTGCATCTCAAAGAATGAAACCTAGTTGTGTTTTCTGTTTTTTCTAACAGCACAGGGTTGAATGAGACTGTCAACCCCAAAATTGTCCTGTGTGAATATATTAAGTTTTAAACAAAGTCTTCTCTTAAAATTACTTAAACAATTTTGCATTTGTATGAGAGGGATGTCAGTTGGCTGAAAACATCCTTCTTGTCAGATGTGAAACCTAAACTTGGCAGTGACTCAGAGAAGGCCTGACTGCCCTTGTGGCTCTTACTCCCTTAGCTCAGTTTCAAGGGTGAATTCACAGGTGGGGACAGATTTGGTGCAGTTGAAAGTCACTTGAACCAGATGGTTACAAACAGGCCAAGTGTCCTGTGCCTATTCAGCTCTTCATTTGGGTCTGGAGTAGAAAGCTTGCTGGCTCAGTGCTAATAAAACTTTTTTAATGAAGGGGAGGTCAAACACTCAACCATGCCACCTGGCACCATTAAAAGAATCAGCTTGAGCTGACCATGTTCAAATAAATACTTTGAGTGTAAAATCAACAGAACTAAAGGAGAGAGAGCGAAATGTTTTCCATTTGTGATTATAAATGCCAAAAGAGTGACTTCTCTTTATATTTCTTTGTAGCAAGCCAGACAAGGCAGAAGTAGATAAGCCCTTAGTAAATGAATGAAAAAATCCAAGGGTTAATGGGGAAAACTGATGTCCTGAGGGTGTGCAAATCTTTCAAGCCCTGGTGGCAGCCACCATTCTGGATCCAAGTTGGATTTTTATTTGGTAGGGAAAATGCAAATTTTCTTTTGATAACTTTCAGGATATCTGTAGATAGCTATTCTTTTCCAAAGGCTATGCAAAGAAAAAAAAGTATACAGACAAAAAAACAAAGGCTATGTAGTTGCCCAGGTATCAAGTTGAAATAATTTGTAACTCCCCACTTGTCTTCTTTTTTTATAAATTTCTTTTTTATTGGTGTTCAATTTGCCAACATATAGAATAACACCCAGTGCTCATCCCGTCAAATGCCCACCTCAGTGCTCGTCACCCAGTCACCCCCACCCCCGGCCCACCTCCCCTTCCACCACCCCTAGTTCGTTTCCCAGAGTTAGGAGTCTCTCATGTTCTGTCTCCCTTTCTGATATTTCACTCATTTTTTCTCCTTTCCCCTTTATTCCCTTTCACTATTTTTTATATTCTCAAATGAATGAGACTATATAATGTTTGTCCTTCTCCGATTGACTTACTTCACTCAGCCTAATACCCTCCAGGTCCATCCACGTCAAAGCAAATGGTGGGTATTTGTGTTTTCTAATGGCTGAGTAATATTCCATTGTATACATAGACCACATCCTCTTTATCCATCCATCTTTCAATGGACACCGAGGCTCCTTCCACAGTTTGGCTATTGTGGACATTGCTGCTAGAAACATCGGGGTGCAGGTGTCCAGGTGTTTCACTGCATCTGTATCTTTGGGGTAAATCCCCAGCAGTGCAATTGCTGGGTGGCAGGGCAGATCTATTTTTAACTCTTTGAGGAACCTCCACACAGTTTTCCAGAGTGGCTGCACCAGTTCACATTCCCACCAACAGTGCAAGAGGGTTCCCTTTTCTCTGCATCCTCTCCAACATTTGTGGTTTCCTGCCTTGTTAATTTGCACATTTAATGTAATCCCTATCAAAATACCATGGACTTTCTTCAGAGAGTTGTAACAAATTTTTTTAAGATTTGTGTGGAATCAGAAAAGACCCCAAATAGCCAGGGGAATATTAAAAAAGAAAGCCATAGCTGGGGGCATCACAATGGCAGATTTCACTACAAAGCTGTGCTCATCAAGACAGTGTGGTACTGGTACAAAAACAGACACATAGATCAATGGAACAGAATAGAGAATCCAGAAGTGGACCCTCAACTTTATGATCAACTAATATTTGACAATGGAGGAAAGACTATTCACTGGAAAAAAGACAGTCTCTTCAATAAATGGTGCTGCGAAAATTGAACATCCACATGCAGAAGAATGAAACTAGACCACTCTCTTTCACCATACACAAAGATAAACTCAAAATGGATGAAAGATCTAAACGTGAGACAAGATTCCATCAAAATCCTAGAGGAGAACACAGGCAACACCCTTTTTGAACTTGGCCACAGTAACTTCTTGCAAGATACATCCATGAAGGGCAAGAGAAACAAAAGCAAAAATGAACTATCGGGACTTCATCAAGATAAGAAGCTTCTGCACAGCAAAAGAAACAGTCAACAAAACTAAAAGACAACCTACAGAAGGGGAGAATATATTTGCAAATGACCTATCAGATAAAGGGCTAGTTTCCAAAATCTGTAAATAACTTACTAAACTCAACACCAAAGAAACAAACAATCCAATCATGAAATGGGCAAAAGACATGAACAGAAATCTCACAGAGGAAGATATAGACATGGCCAACAGGCACATGAGAAAATGCTCCGCATCACTGGCCATCAGGGAAATACAAATCAAAACCTACTTGTCTTCTTAAGTAAGTTCATAAAGCATCAAGTAGACTGCTTTCTAGAGCAGAGGGAAGTATGTATTGTGTCTAATTATAGGTAAGCAGAACTAGTATTTATATTATTTCAGATTTTTTTGTGATTTCAGGCTTGAGAGTGGGGGAAGAATCCAGGAAGCTAGATTCACTGGGATGTTTGGGCACCAAATAAATGAGGTCAATTCAGGGAATGTGAACTAATACAAAAGAATGCCCTCATTGATAATCTGAAGGCCAGATTAGAGATGGAATCCTGATTGAGAACAGGACGACTTCTAGTAAAAGTTGGGAGAAGCATTGTCTTTAGTTTGTCCACAGTAGTCTCCTCTTCATTTTCAGACTCTTCAGTAAGTCAGTACATAATCTTCTCCCCCACAGTGATGCGTATTTCAGGTAGAATTATTTTCTGTATAATTTTAATTCCATGTGTTACATTTTACATAGGTTATATCTATTTAGGGATTTTGGTTCATACCTAGACAATGAAAGGCTTTATTTTTGCTTTAAAAAAAGATAACTAGATTTCTAGGGTCCATTAAAGAAAGCTCACTTTGAAGTTTAGAGCAACCTTGCTGGATTGGAAGGGATTGAAAGGGAGAGTAAAGATCCTGGGTGGCTTGGAGTTGCTGAGAGGGCTCTACATGGAATCATTGGGAACCTGCTATATAGCTCAAATTCTACATCCTTGTTTCTCTAGTCGCCATTTTCTCATTCTCTTTTCTCTTGCATTTTTAGCACGAGAAATTAGTGTCAAGTACATCTAATCTTTTTTTCTGTGTGAAATTGAGGAGGTGAAGGGTTATTTTCATAAATGGTGTGTGGAGAAAGGAAAATTAAAATGAAGAAAAAGAACAACTCAAATTTAAAGCAAGGAGGAATTAAAGAAGGAAGATTTCCAGAACCTTTCCAAATGCTTGATTGCAAATTTGGAATCATAGTTGTGCAATAGTTGACTTTTTACCTGTTAGAGAAGGGGATAAAATGCATGGAAAAAAGTTTGTGTCTCCTATCCTCAAGAAGAAGAATGAGTGCTATCATTTTCATGTTTATTATGATAGCTATTTCTGGTAATTCCAAAGCTATTAAATGCTATGAAACATAAACTAGTTCTAATACACTCAAGGAGCAGCCAATTTACACAACAGCTGGGAAAGAAAATCAAAGCCACTCCATTGGACCAGCTGAATCTGTGAGAGAGGCATTTCATACCCTTCCAGCTGACGCAGCATGTAGATCAAACTGGCAGCTGTATTTTAGGGAAAATATGTCACAACAGACAAATGTAAGAAAAGGACAGATCCACAAAAAGGATCTTCTGCATATGAATCACACTAGTAGGAAAACTGCAGAATGAGTAAGTAAAAAGTTAGGCATCATCCCCTCAATATTTAGAAAGCCCCTCATACCCACTGCAACCATCATGAGATAAAGTAAATTTTTAGAATTCTCTCTCATGGAAACAGAAATCAGAAGCCAGAATCTCCTAAACATATTTACCATTGATCTCTTTGTGCTACACTTAGATATAAAATTCTCACAGAACTGTCAATAATGAAATCTACATAAAAGCCAAAAAGATAAAAGACAAAGGAAAAATGCCACCAGGTATATATTTTTTGCATGTAGCTACAATTTCACACTTTAGAAATGTGCTAAATATAAACGGTTGTCAGAACGATCCTATCATGTTTGCCAAGTGATGCATTGTATTGAGCTTATCATGTGGCAAACATTATTATCTGTGAACCAGGTACCTTTATTTGTTCCATTTGTATTGATGAGGAATGGTCACAGAGTGCTTAAGTAGCTTTCCCAAGGTCATAGAGAAAGTGACAAAGATTCAAATCCAGATCATTGGGATATGAAAGGTATGAAAGGTTGGAGTCTGTCTCATTTTACTCTACCTGGTAGTTGCCTAGTTTTACTTGAGCCCTTTTGAAATGGAGGTTGCTGGAGAACTCCCAGTTCTCTGAGACAGTGTTCAATCTTGAGCGATTCAATGTCTCCTCTACTCATTGTTCATGGCAAGATGTTTTGGAGTCGTGGTGATCCAGTGTAATCTGTCCTTTGGATGTCAGCCATCTTGTACATTTGAAGGTGGCCATCAACCTGATTCCATTTTGAATCTTCCTTTTCCTTACTAAATCCTCCAACTGCTTCTTCCATGCTGTGTGTTGGAGTCCCTTTGACTTTCTGGTTATTGGGAATGTTACATATATCTTTGTGCTTCAGTTTCTTTGACTCTAAAATTGTATCATAATATGTCCTACCACTCAGTTTTGTTGAGAAAATTTAATAGGAAGTTAATATATGCAAACCTCTTAGTATCTGGCACATAGCAAGGGCTCAGTAATGTTTGTTATTATAATTTTCAGTATAATGATTACCCTTAGGGCTAGTGTGGTGATTAAAATGTGATCACATAGGTAAAGCCATTAGCACAGAGCATGGGGCAATTGAATCACTCAAGAAATGTAAAGCTCCTCACTTTTTCCCTAAACATTTAATGTGTGGGTAGGCTGTATGAGAGTTTATTTTCTAATTTCTCACATTTGGTTGTTTGCTGCTACAATAGAATAGTCAGAATTCCATCTCTGTATTAGCAATAGATTTTTTGTTTCATATATTCCTTTCTTAGATAACTATGACCTCTCACTTTAGAATGAATGTCATCCCATTCTATTGCACATCAGCTACAGAAAAAAAATCAACAATCTGTTGCAATGCCTTGATAAATGTGTCTTTCCATGGGGCCAGTGATAATGATTCTGGAATGTCTGAAGAATGTTCTTGAAGACAGTGGTAGACATTCTCCACGCCCACCAGTAGGCCGGCACCAGGGCCTTGGCAATGAATTTCTGTCACGGTACAGATGCTCTGGATTTTCATTAGGTTCCACAGCTGCAGCATTTTAAGGGACGCCTTCTCCAGATAAACATAATGGTGTGAACCTCCATGCTGAACAGTAGCATATTTCAATGAGAATTTTCATAATACAATTTTCTAGGTTACTTTTTGTTTTTTGGCTTGATTAATTGA
Organism: Canis lupus familiaris; assembly: GCF_011100685.1. NCBI lineage: Eukaryota > Metazoa > Chordata > Mammalia > Carnivora > Canidae > Canis > Canis lupus. Next base: position 30,114,010 of record NC_049260.1, read on the forward strand.
ATGATGCCTGAAATTATGTCATACACACACACACACACACACACACACACACACACACCTAATTGGTGTGAGAAAAACAACAAAAAGCACTGGGTGTTTGCCTTGTCTACTCAGTAACATCCATGAATCATGTGCATGGTAGGAAGATAGGTGAAGACAAGTGTTGACAAGTGATCTGATAGTACCAGGTGTAAGAAGGCCTATATCATGGCTACTGTTAAGCATATAATCGCATTATAAACGGTCTTCATGCAAATGAGTCATAGAAACTATGGATACTTTTCTTTTTTTTATGGATACTTTTCTATGTTGAGAGAATTCATTCTGAAAATAAAAATCATCATCTTTCTTTTACTACTGTTTCTGTATAGAAAAAAGGATCACTTAATTCAATCACCATTTCATAATCATATATCTACATCTGGAGAGGAGGAGAAATATATTTTAAAATATTGAACACACTGAGACATTTAACAGTTAACATAGTTAACATTTAACAATGTTAATTAATATTGATTTTGGGCTCCCGGAGTATATATAACTTCAAACCTTTAATTCCTTAACATGGTCCATTATTTTCATAACTCTATAACAATTATTCAATCCTCAGGCTCAGTCTAATCTTTCAAAGTACAAGTACTTTCAACTACCACCATCGGTATTTTATGACCATAGATCTTTTCACCCATGCTCTCCAAAGAATGATTTCCAAAGAATGATTAAATAAAAATGATAAATACAGTCTTACCCATGTGGGGAAACTATCTCATTCCTTGAAATTTGCTTGGAGGTTGGCACTCAGTCTTATTTTTAATAAGTACTTTAAAGTTATTGCGCTTCATACACTGGACATATATAAGATCTAGTTCTTTTGAATTTATTTCATGGCCTTTTCCCTCCTTTACCTGTAAGGAGTTCATAATTTATTTACTTGTATACTGTAGATGTTTGCTGCCTTAGCCATCTATGCTCTTGTCTCCTACCAACCCTAAATTATCTCAGAGACCTTGGTTGAAAGCAAAGAATGATTTGGTGGTGCTGTGTTCTAAAGGTAGTCAGGGTTGGTTTTAATTGGGAATGGTAGGACACACAGACACGGTTGTGACTGCCACCAACTTTGTTCTACTCACAGATCCCTAAAAACAGGAGCCACAGCAATGCTATGCTGGGCCACATGGGGGAAGCACCAGGGTCAGTCTGGAGGCCAATGGAGAAAGAGGAAAACATAATCAGGAGCTTTTATTGTGGTTTCTGTGGGAAGGAATGGGTGAGACAGGGTGATCAGGCTTAGGATTGGGTAGTTTGAATAATTGCAGTGGGCTTTGGGACATAGTGGCTATGCCTAGTTGTCTGGTACCGGGCCCTAGGGTGGTTAGGAGCAGGGGGACAGCAGCCCCCAGGTAAGAGCCTGATAAAGGAGTGTTTGGGGTGTATGGCCTCTGGATTGGTTGGCTTGGATAAGAAAGGCATGTTTCCCAGGTAAGTTGCTTGCTATCTCTAGGAATTAGCTAATGGTAGGAGGGTCAGTCCCTCTGGGATCAGCAAGGCCCCAAGATGTCAAAGCCTGAGAATATAAAAAATAAAAGTCATGGTTAATACAGGTTGGCGCCCATAGTGACATAGTCACCTCACCTGTATGCCCCATTTGTGAGCTTTTTGAAAGAAACTGTCTTACTCTGTCATTCCATGTACAGCCAGAGAGAGCACAGAGGCTGGCCCATGGAAGTGATTATTGATATTTGGTATATTCCAGGGCTTAGGCTCCATTACTAGGAACTTGTGCTTGCCTCTTGAAGTTTACAAAAAAATATTTGGAAGGAAAACATAAGGCCAAGATAGAACCCGATTTTGTTGATCTAGTAACAATAATCTATAACACTAAGATTTACTAATTCCCTACATATGCTTCCAAATAATTGACAGATATTAATTTCAGATGGCACATAAGGCTCAGCATTTTGATGAGCCCCAATCTCCTCCCCTTCCCCACCTCACTGCCTAAATCTGTAAGCTTCTCCCTTTCAGCATCTGTGTATCTGTGCTCCCTGCAGTAGTCCTTAGGAGATCAGACACATCTGTCCGTCAGTCCAACAGCAGCCATTTATTGAGTACCCAGGGAGTACATAACACACAGAGTGTATCAGAGTAAATAACGAAAACCCAGCTAAATGACTATGATCAAAATGAATAAAAGCAACAGGCTCCTCTTTAAGGATGAGCAAGTTCAAATTGCTCTCATTTTTTAGAAGTGTATTTTAGGAGTAATAAACTCAAAAGATTTTGTCAGGCAGTATTCCTTAATTTTTCCGAAATTAGATTGTCTTTAAAGGAAACTGTGTGCATTCCATTTAAGTTTATTTCATATTATACGATCAAGTTAAAGGTTTATAAAAGCTGGCTCAGGTCCTGTAAAACCCTTTGAAATCTTTTAGTCAAAGGTTTTCTTTTTCATAAAAGCAAAAAAAAATAGTAGAAATTAATGCTGACATTTGAACCTTGATAATTACTGAATATTCCTAAGAAGTTAAGGTCTGAGCAAATCATATCATTTCCAAGAAGGGGACTAAAGTTTGGGGTTTGCTTTGGGAACGGGTTTGTTTTTGGTTTTGGTTTCTGATTATAGTCCTCAAACTCAGGTAGCTGGAATAAAAGTATATATTGTAAATAAAATTTATTGACACAGAAATTATTTTAAGGAGCCCTGGGTCCCACATTTTTAATCCCCATTGTTTGAGATCATTCTGTAAACCTTGGAATGAAGTCTGTAGACCAACATGTACAGCCTTGTTCTGTCCTAACTCACACACAGTGTGGTCTGGGGCTGATCGTTGGACTCAGTTATCTCTAACTCTCCTCTCTGTTTTAAAATAATGGTTATAAGTAGAAACATTAACATAGGTATAAGATGAGATATTGACGGTATAAATGGACTGAAGAATTCTACTTAGGTTAAATGTATCATGATTTAGGTAAGACTGGTTTCTGAACTACATGAAATCATCAATAAACTACCAAAAAAAATGCTTCTTACATGTAATGTATTAATCTCCTGGAATCAGTGGATTCCAGGAATTCTCACCCATGAGTCAGTATCAACTTGTAGTGAAATGATCCATTAGCATATTAACTCATTGCATTATTATTATTACACAAACACCTGGGAAACGTGGTTTCTGTGTAACATATACTAAGGAGAGACGGAAGCTAGTTTTACAAATAGTACATTTAAAACTTAAGCAACTTAAGTAGCCAGTTGCCAAAATGGGTTTGAAAATAGACCCCATATACGCGTTAGCACACTGGGAACAGAATATTCCACTCCTTTGGAGATGGTGAACTAACAGTGGAATGAAAGCAGTTAATGTTGCTCTTCTATATTAAACCTTTCAGTGAGTCATCAAAGGCTTTAAATGCTGCTTAGCCTTTCAATATCTGGCCCCTGGTCCTCACCTAATTTCTTGTTATTCTCTCCCTTTACTTCTTCTGCCCCCACCAGGATGCTAAGCCTGTCATCATGGGGGCTTCCTTTGAATCCCAGATTAGGTTACATCTCCCCATTACATTCTCCCTTGGTGGTATTCTGTATTTCATAACAATCATCCTGGTTTCAATGAAACGTTTAATGTCTATCTTTCCTCCTGGAATATAAGCTCAAGAAGTCATGATTAATGCCTGACTTTTTGAAGGGATATATCCCAGTGGCTTAGCACAGCATCTACTCTATGATATGCCCTCAGTAAATGTGCTGAAATAAATAAATCAGTGACTGTTTTAAAATCTCATCTAGGTATGCAGAACATGCAAACAGTAGTACCTAACGGTTTGTTAGTTAAAGCTAAAGAAGTAAAAATTTCAATTCCTTATTCCAATTACTTCCCAGTGCCCTAAAGTTGGGGGATATAAACACAGAGAAAAACAGGATTGATGAGTGTGTGTGTGTGTGTGTGTGTGTGTGCATGTGTGTGTATGTTGGAGGATGGGGAGGGAGAGGAAGTTTAGGTAGAAAACCCCCTAGGTCCCTGTGACGTTGACAAATGGCTAACACAGGGAAAATATAATCATAGGCTATTTTTGAAAACATATAAGCCAAACTCAGGGAGTTATACAAACAAATAAATAAAAGGCCAATTTACTAATGGATGAAGAAAATAGAATATAAATCTGAAGGAAGGAAAGATAATTACCTTATTTTTATTTATGGTTTTTTTTTTTTTTGCTGTTTACTCTGTATATGCTGTCTCTTGAGATATTGATTTTCTTTGGTTAGCAAGCAAGGTTTATACTGTGGTATTTCAAAATAGTTTTTTTTTTAAACTTTGTGTGCAAAATGGTTTATCTCTGGGATGTTTTTCCCATCAGAAGCCTGATTGGTCACACTTACTTAATAGCAGCTGTTGGTTTCAGGAAATGGCAAGGAGAATAGAAAATGAGGGCTGTTGATGTTGAAGAGAGAGAGCCAGAGAGTTTGAGAAGGAAGGAATTGACTCTTTGCAATTTACTCAAACCCCTAGCAGGCCTTCAGAATATAGACTGAACTGAAGATGTAGCCAGTTGCGTGTGAATGTACACTGCACATCAGCCCATCCCTGTTTGATCATTACAAATTACCTATTGATATCGTTCAGCTCGAAGACTCAGAGTGTATCTGCACAGTGCCAAAACACTCTGTACAAAGAGAAAAATCCATTTCATCACGAAATTTTCATTGACTCTGCAACACCTCTCCAGAACCAGGTGCATCAGAACTGTGTTAGATGGTTATTAAAAATACAGAACTTGAGTCCCTTGTCAGAAACCTCCTGAGGCAGAATCAGCAGGTCTGTGGCCTAGGAATATGCATTTTATTAATCTCCCCCAGACAATGCCTATAAGCAGTAGGGCTAAGAACTGTTGTGAAGTGAGCAATATGATTGATTTTCTACTAATTTGGGGACCATTTATTGTTTCTAAGCCACATATAAAGTCAGAAACCCCACTTCCCAGAAGTGTATTAAACTAAAAGATTGCCATCCTAAAAATGCAACGTAATGAAATGGAAAGAGAATAAGATCTGGTTTTGGAAGACCTCTGTTCAAGTGGGGTCTTTGCTTTATTACTGACACTGTGACTTTTGGCCAGAAAACATTGAATATGAAACTATGGATATTTGCATTTATGAGCCACAAAAACGGCAATTTTATATGATTCAGCCTAATGGTTTAACTCGCTGGGCATTGTTTCCCGTGTTTTAAATGGGATCACATTATTATCAGAAGGCTATTTTTTAGAGTTAAATGAGCTTTTATAAGTGATCCCACTTTAAAACTGTAATGTGAGCTATTTCATCTCTGGAAACCACAGTACTAATAAATGTTGGTCTTTAATGTTTGGGCATTTTACATCATTGAAATATGGTCTGCTGTAATTTTTGTTGCATATACACATAAACCCTCCACACTTTGGAAAATTTAGTGATGACTGTAGGTCCAAGCCATCATATGAGAGTTTGCACAAAGAGCTATAACTTCTTATATGCCTTAGCTAGAATGGTTTCTTGGAGCTGTTGCCTTTCTGTATGTCCTTATGCCATTCCTTCAGCCCTGGCTCTCTTCATTTTCTTAACTCAGCAGGCCACAGAGCAGCTGCTTCATTATGTTGCTGTCTCTCATTGTCAGCTGCAGCCAAGGAAGGGATATTCAATTCCAGCAAGAGCTCCAATATTAGCATGCTGGCCAGATTCCAGGACCTCAGGATGGTGACTCCAACCAGCTACTTAAACTAAAAGGGGATTCATTGCCATAAGTTACCAAATTACTGCCAGTAATCACTGAGCAATCACTGATACAAAAGTGGTGGTGTTCAAAAGAAGTAGATGTTCTGATCTCCAAAAATGTGAAGATTGTAATTTGTCCCAGAAAACATTGGTGGACAAGTTATCAATACCCAGAAAACTTTAGAAAATGAGTCAGGCAGAGATGAATTGTGGGTAGGTACTATTACAGGGAATTAGAGATTTTGAGGGAGCCAAATTAGTTTATACCAAGAACAAGTTAAAGGAACTACCAACTGAAATTTCTTTTTCTGAGCAACTTTGTTTGACTTTATAATTTAATAATATCTCTCATAATGTCCTTCTGAAAAACCTGGGGGAAAATATGTGTTTGTGATTGAACAAGTGGAATCATAGCCAACTGAGAATCTCACTGAATGAGTATTGTTCAGAGATATCCTAGGTGGTCTCTGTGCGGTGATGTGCTGGAGCCATGCTAGCTCTTGAGAGGTTATTGTACACATCTCTTCCTAATGCCTCAATCAGTGATATTGCATCAATAGGTTGAAATTGGCCATGGTGGAACTATTCATACCAAAGAAATCGGTCAACAGTACAAATCTGGGCTTTATGTTCCTCTAGAGAATCAGTTGTTAAACGTTTGCCAGCACACAATTGGACCTATTTTTTCCCCTTTGGTTTTGAATTAAGTCACTAAAAAATACTGTATTTATGACTTAGTTTACTAGAGTTAGGAGAGAAAAGAATGTAATATGCCCTATGCTTAGGTAGCTCCTTGTCTGGTATGAGAGAAAGACATATGGCCTGCAAAGCCCTACATATTCTACTCCTGTGATTTCTTCTTTGCTCTTATCTTGTACCAGTTTTTCTATTCACATGTTATGTTCTTTAAAAAAAAGATTTTATTTTTTAATTTAAAGAGTGTGTGTGAGCAGGGGGAGAGACACAAGGAGCAGAAGAGAGTAAATCCCAAGCAGACTCCATGCCAAGCACAGAGCCAGATGCAGGGCTCAAACCCACAATGCCACGAGCATAAGATGAGCCGAAATGAAGATCAGACACTTAACTGACTGAGCCACCCAGGTGCCCCCATATGCTCTTGTCTTAACCACACAAATCTTTTTGCTATTCCTGAAACACCCCAAGCTCATCCTTTTGGTTAAGATTTTATTTATTTATTTATGAGAGAGACACACAGAGAGAGAGCCAGAGACACAGGCAGAGGGAGAAGCAGGCTCCATGCAGGAAGCCCGATGTGGGATTCGATCCCGGGTCTCCAGGATCAGGCCCTGGACTGAAGGCGGTGCTAAACCGCTGAGCCACCCGGGCTGCCCCCCAAGCTCATCCTTGACTCAATCTTTTGCATTTGCTATTCCCTCTACCAGGAACATCCCTCCTCCAGAACTCTGCATTCCTGGCTCTATCTAGTTTCAAATACTGCTTCTTCAGAAAAGCTTTCCCCAACTACTTCCAGTCTAAAGTAAACAACTCACTCTGCCTCTCAGTCACTGTATTTTCACAACACCCAGTTTTTAGAATGTCCCACAATTGAGGTTTCTCTCAAGGTTTTCTTATGGTTAGACTGAAGTTAGAGGTTTTTGGGGAGGAAGACCACATGAGTAAAGTGCCATTCTCACTAGATTATATCAAGGGTACATGATATCGTCATGAGTTGAACAGCGGGCTAACACAGTATGTATCGGCTTTCTCCATGGCTAAGCTACTACTCTTCCTCCTCCCCACACTTTTCTATCACTGGTCTTTTTAGAAGAAAGTCATTAACCACAATCTACACTGGAGGTGGGGGTTAAGCTCCATTTCCATGAGGAGGAGTATCTACATAAATTCTTCTGTACCGGAGATTTGTCCCCTCTCCTCCATTTATCTATTCAGTCATTTATTTGTATTAAACACTCACCAGGACACCACTGGGTCTGTGTTTCTGTGTAGATTCATGGATATTTATTTAACACTTCTGGTTATAATCCATTACTTTCTTAGTTTTTGTTGCTCAAATTGTCCCAGTTTTGCCCAATGGGAACCCTTTCAGATTGACTTCTACGTCCCTTTGATATACTTTCATCTTTTTGGTTTGTTTTTTTATTACTTCTCTACTTTCTGGTACTATAAAATACTCCAGATTCATTTCATATAGTCCCTGACCCAACATTTCTCCAAAAAGCCCCAGTTCCTTTCATTAGAGAATGGTATTAGAAATCATGGTCTGGGTACTGAATGTGCTTGTTCCTATAAAGGTATACTTGCTTATAATCTCTCTTAGTGAACAGAACTGGAAAGTGTTTGTATACTTATTAAAGCACATACACACACTTACCTAAATGTTTTTCTGTATCTCTCCATCTGTGTTAAGCAAAAGATGAGTTTATATGAACATCTGCAACTCTAATCCAGTATTAAAAGGTTTATTCTAGGGCACCTGGGTGGCTCAGTTGGTTAAGTGTCTGCCTTTAGTTCAGGTCATGATCTCAGGGTCCTGAGATCGAGTCTCACATCAGGCTTCCTGCTCAGCAGGGAGTGTGCTTCTCCCTCTCCTCCCTCTCCCCCTCATGCTCATTCTCTCTGAGATAAATAAATAAATAAACAAACAAACAAATAAATAAATAAATATTTTTTAAAAAGGTTTATTCTACTTCTTTGCTTATCTGTAACCTCCTACTCCAACAGTGAGCAACCTGAATCCCACCATCTGCCATCCATTTACTTATTTGTTCAATCCTAGTACATATGTGTAGCAACTTCAGATTGTTAATTTGTACTCCCAAGAGGAACAACTTTACTAAAAGTAGCTTACAGTGTTTATATTCAGTTCCTCTTGGCTTTAGTCTTATATTTTCTAGTCAAAACACCATTTTCCAAATTCAAAACCCAGTTTTAAGCATGACAAATGCTCATCTTTCCTGGAATTAGTGTATTTAATTATATATTGTTTGTCTTCCCAAACAGAATATAAATTCCAGAAGGGAAAAAAACTTGGTTCATCCATCTTGCAAAACATTCTAACCTCAGTCAGCACATCAAGAATAATGCCAAGCATAGTTAATATTTATTACATGCAGAGATGAATTCATTCACAATACAGCATGTTTTTATCATCTGATTCTTGTTCATTTGACCAAATGTAATTAGGTACTAGGTGAACAAAACATTCCTTGATAACATGGAAAAATCTTTGATAAATAAAATGTCAATGAATTAATTTGTACTGAGAAATAAGACTGCCAACAGACATGAAAACCCATACCAAAGGATATGTTTCTTCTTTCTCTATAGGAAAGTAATCTTTGAACCATACTTATTGAGCAAAATCAAATGAAGGTAATGCTAATCACCAAGTGACTGGAGCTATGGTGCAGAACCCTGGGGCCTTAGACACCCAATCCTCTATAAATTGCAGTAAATTCAAGAAAGTTATTGAAGGGAGCCTGACCCTCCAAGTAGGTATGCCCAGCCTGATTCACCTCTCCTCAAAGAGACTGAGTATCTCTTTATTCCAGATGGATCCATAGTACACGTCACAAAATAATACTAAACCTATACCTTTACATGTTACTAATACTTAATAGCTATATTCTAGACAGTTACTGGATAAAATAATTTTATGCTCATCACCATTCATAATTTGTTACTGGTTCAGTTGATAAAAAATATTTCATGAGTATTGTTTGAACTACATGTGGTACATATACTTTTCCAGATATTTTAAAATGAATTATTAGACATACTGACATAACAGAAGATCTGATACATAGACCATGTATTGCCTCCCTCCCTGATACTCAAACATGCATAAATGTTTTACTGGTGCACCAGCCTTATTGAATTCAGGAGAGTGTAAGAAACAGCTTTGTTAAACTGTGTGGTGCTGTCTCAGGAATAAACAAATCTACGAAATTAAGTTAAATAGAGTCCAAAATTTCTCGTTTAATGGGATAGAAGTCATACAGATTCATTCTAGCCACGTTATATTAGAAGCTAGTCACTTTTTGATGTTAATTCTTATTTGTTTCAGATGGCTACCTTTCTTTTCCTGCCTGGTACCCCATACTCTAGTGGGGTGCTCTCCATCGAGCCTTTGTCTATCTATGTGCAACATAATGGCCTGGAACTCCATGGCTTCTCATCACTGTGTCCTGTATCCAAAGTTATGCATCATTACTGGATTCTGTCTTTATTTTTTTATGCTTAATGTGACAGTGTGTTGTGCTCAGATTAATTGAAAAGAGCTTTCAACTCTTTGTTGCTGATGGTAGTCTAAAATCTTAAGTCTTCTGTGGGCCTAACCGGTATACTGATTAGGGCTTCTGGACATCTCTAATCATCCTAATACCCTTGGTTAACTCAGCAAAGTGGAAACACAGTCTTCAGTGTGTTTTAGTGCCTTTATGCATCAGTCAATAGTAGCACCTCATAGACTATTTAACATTCTACTCAGTTGGCGAGCTATCTGGTTGAGTAGGGCTAAATCAAAAGAGCAATTTATTCCTAACATGGTTCCAAATATTGAAAAGTTTGTCGTTACTGTAGGCACATGAGATGATTGGAGAGAATCAAAGGATTGGCTTTTGTGACCATATATAGCATGCTCCCTAGAAATTACTGCTTGGAACAGTATCCTTGCCCTTTGAAATATAAAACCTTGAAAACATTCCATAGTACAGTCTTGTTGTTAGACAAAGCAAGATTCAAAATACTTAAACAGTCAGAGAAGCAATGAGATGTGGAAACTAGAATACTTACAGTATTTTTAAGTGGGTATGAATATAGTGAATATTTTGCAGGTTCTTTGTGTGCATGTGCAGGCAAGTAGGTGTGATGAAAGCAGAGCCCATGGACCTTAGCCTGTACTACTCTGTGGCATATATGTATAAATCGGTCATTTCCAAATGCATGTAACTCGATCCCACAACTGATATTAAGATGATCATCCTATTTGTTACTCTAGTCTAATATTTTATTGGAAACAAGAGTGATTTTTAGCCTTTGAACTATAAATTCTTAAATCAGGTTGGTGTCCTACGGTATGGGATTAATTTACTTGAGTTAGATTAATATGTCCAATTTGAAAGACAACTCAACTTCTTTGGCTCAGCGCAGCTGTATTAAATTTCCAACAGAGAAGAAACTTCCCACTGTGTTTAAACTTTGAATGTATTTACAGAGGATTAAAAATACCAGCACTTTATAGTCACATGCTGGTGAAAATTGCCTTTGAAATAATTCATGAAGTAGGAAAAATGGAATTTTAGTAATGTAGAATATAGACCAGTTTTGGTTAAGATTTAGTATTTGTACAACACCAGGGGATATTTAGTGTGTAAATATGTTTAGTAGTATATTTTATGTTAGCATTTTTATGATAGACCCCAGAACATTTTAAGAAGACTTATTGAAATCTTCACTTCTCTGCTTTGATTAGGAAAATGCTCAGATCTTCTGCATGGCAATTTCCTCATAGTTCTAGAATAGTCACAATAGAGAATGATAGAGGAAGTGAATCAGATTGTAGGCTGGAAAAATAGAATCATGCATTGAGTTTACTAAACAAAGTTTTTCTTTAATAAATCCAAAATATACATATAAAACATATATTACCACCATCTGTTGGGTTCATTGACATTAAAAGAGAGAGTAAATCTCTTGGAATATTAAAATTTTATACTACTGTCTCTCAGAGTTCTCAGTCCTTCCTAGCAACAGAAAAAAATCAGTAAGCCCTATCTCCACTCCAAATACTCCAACCCAATATACTATGTCAAGATACACAACGTGAGGAACTCTGGTGTTCTTCCTGGCTTCTGTTTTGCTCTCCTAAATTGGTACCATTATCATAATTTCTTTATCAATCTGTTTTCCTGAACTAACAAGTTCGTTTCTCTTTGACTCCCTCTGTAAACTACTTTTGACCCAGTTCTCCCTAGGCATCCATCTGCCTGAGAGGTCACTGTAATGACTAATTACAGGAAATCTAGGTAATAATAATATTCGAAACTGGATTATGCCACAAGATGGCACCCTTGCAAGTCCAGGATGGTCTTTGGTGAGTACTTTTCCAAATCTTAGGCTACGAAGTGTCAACCTAATCCACAAGTTTATAGTTATTCCTTACCCCCACCCACATAGGGCCTTAGGCTCTTCCCTGTGGTACAAAAAATATATATAGTGTAGAGCATCTATAGAGAAATAATGCCCATTTCTGGCGAGGAAATGATGGAAGAATGAGGAAAATGAGGGAAAGAGGGAAAGAAGAAAGTAGTCACCAATTGCCTCATTTGTGGCTGCAGGAGATAGGAAGGAAGTACTTTCAATGAATAAGGATAGCATTAAAGGCTGAGAAGGAGGCTTATTCTTTCATTCTCCATTGAGAAAGTTAGAGAAAGGTTACTTTCTGCCCCTCTCCCACCAACCTTCAACAAGAATCTAAGAACTTGGCTTATAATGGGATCTGACAGGAGACCTGAAGTTTTCCTTTACTGAGCCAACCCCAATTCCCAATGGCACAGACACTGGGTTGAGATCTGGTTAACCTGAGAAAGGGGGACTCACTGTAGCTGCTGAACCAGAAGATGCAATGGGGGATCGATTACAATCATTAGTCTGACACCATTGAAGAGCAAGTTGAGGTCTAGTTATTTTAACCAAGTTAAAAGAGACCAGATCACTAACTGAACCAATCAGAGACTTCATCCATATTGCCAGGAAGGTCAACCACACCAATGTTTACAAGGAATCTTGTCTCAGAGACTAGAGGAATAGAGGACATCATACTTGAGGACCTTAGGTATTTATCATGTCAGGGAGACCCTTAAAACCCTTCCATCCATATACCTGATACCACCTTAGGGAGATAAGCAGGAGAGCCTCTTTAGCGAGGCCCTCTGAAATATTAAATATTTTATTCTAAATATGATAATCTGCATTTAAAAAATATTGTATTTATTTATTTATTCATGAGAGACACACAGAAAGAGGCAGACACACAGGTAGAGGGAGAAGCAGGCTCCCTACAGGGAGCCCAATGTGGGGCTCGATCCCAGAACTCCAGGATCACACCCTGAGCCGAAGGCAGATGCCCAACCACTGAGCCACCCAGGTGTCCTGATAATATTCATTTTTAAAAGATGTTCTTCAGGGCACCTAAGTGGCTCAATTGGTTCAATGTCTACCTTTGGCTCAGGTCATGATCTCAGGATCCTGGGACTGAGCCCAGTGTCAGGCTCTCTACTCAGCTGGGCATTTGCTTCTCATTCTCCCCTGCCCACCTCCCCACCCCACTCATGCACATGCTCTAATAAACAAATAAAAATATTAAAAAAATAAAAGATGTTCCTCAATATTATCTCTTCAGAATAAGTTTAAGCCAAATTGAATATTTAGTGATTATATTTTCTCCACTGACAACTTGGTGATTGAGCACCCTCAAGAATGACAAATGAATTTCATTTAATTTGAGTTACTTGACCTTGCAAGAGTGGAGAGAAAGTGATTCCCTCAGCTTACTTCTTTGGCCAGAGATCCTCTTTTTTCTTCCCTACTATGTCAGTGGAGAAGGAGAGAAAACACTATAGCATCCTTGTGTTTCTAACATAGTCTGTGAATCTGAGTTGATAAACAAAGTTCATCTTGAGATCAAAGAACTTATTCTAACTCCCATCTTTAAAATAAAAATTAGTCTTTAATCAGAGTACAGTCTACTGAGTGCAAGAAGATGTGCTTGGAGCTATAAATAAGAAGTGCTCAGTACAAATTGTCATCATTTTAGTGAAGTCTTCCTTTTTTTTTTTTTAATGTTCTCTCCAGTCTCTAACATACTAAACCAATTCTTCACCACCGTTGTGAGTTCCGTCCATATCTTTAAATCCATCAGTTCCTTTCTGGTTTCACTTGTACCCTCCTAGCTTGTATTTAGGATTAGTTCTGCTAATGATGAAAAATGGCAACTTCTGTGCTTCATGTTAATGCCATCAAGAGACCACTAGAAATATCCTACACTCAACAGAGTTAACTATTTTTGGCAACATGGGAGACTAAACCATGAGGAACGGTGGAACATCCTGATAAAAAGGAGTTGGGGGATTATTCTAGGATTTGGGCTTATGCTAATTGATTTTAGGGGGGATCTGGGAAAGTGAATGTCATGTTTTGAAGTGCATGTTGTCAGAAACTGGGAGCAATTTTTTTTTTTCTAGGTGACGAAAGGAACTGAGGAGGGCTAGAATTGTCACTGGACAGTAAGTAGCAATCACTCAAGTTAGCAGGGAGGGGAGAATGTTTGGTCAGTGTTGTGGCTACATGGGGGCTTTATTTTTGTTGCTGCTGTTTAAATTTCCATTGCAGCATGGTCATAGAATAGTCTTTGTCTTGTTTTAAGACTGTCATAGAGAATCTTTGCCCAATGTTGATGTTCTACAAAAAGATGTTCAGTAAGAATGTATAGCTTATCTGGCAGCCACAAGGCCAACTACCAGTTGTCAACACTCAGGCCTCTCATTTTCTTTCTCTTACATAGAAACTTTCTCACTCTGCGCTACCAGATCTGCCATGCCAATTACAAGCTTTTCTGTCAAGAGTTGATCTGAAGAAAATTATGATCATTTGCTTTGAAAATCCACTACAAATTAATGTTTTCTAACACCAAGTGCTCCTTCACTGCTCCTCAACAATAAAAAAAAATATTCTTGTTGAATTTCTATTATAAGGACTGTAGAAGCCATTTCACCCTCTTCAGACACTCCTCAAGGGTATAATTTAATCACAGCCTCTCTTACTCTTAATAAATGAATATATCTTACAAAGTACTTGCAAGATTGAGTCCATAAAATTAGAAAATCCACTTTCTAACAAGCTCTTCTCTTCCTTACCTCTATATGACTTTGCGAATTTCAGCCCTCCCCCTCATTCCAGAAGAGGAGGTTTCCTACCTTACTGTCAATGCAGATGCTCCTCATTCCCTGAAATCTAACAATCTCTATGGTATTGTCCAATCACCCCTTTCCTCCCTGCCATACTGTGTCTTTTAATTTTCATGTACCAAATGGCAGTTTCCCTTGTCTACATACAGTCCCATCTTTTGCCAAACTAGCAATAAGCTAACCTATTCCTCCTCTTGCTCTCATTTCTTAACACACTCATTTACTCTTACTGCCTTCATTTTTTTTTATCTTGAAACATGAAAAAAATCATAAAATGACAGAAAAACAGAATGCCTGCGGGGTTTTTTTTTTGCCACCAAGAATTAACAAGTATTCATGTTCTTTACGTTAAAGACTTTAATATAAAAAATTTCCTACTGGAATTGACAGTTTGTTATCTTATAGAAACTAACAGAATTACTCTGGTTAAAAGTCAGCATGTCATACAAAAGCAACCAAATTCTTTTTCATAATTTCTCTTTCTCTCTGATCTCCAAGTCGCAACTGTATGAAATTCTGTCATTCTGACTTTTGTTTTCTTCTTTCCAAGACCAGTTCATTAAGTCCTGATGAATTTTTCTCACAATCTTTTTCACAGTGGTACTGTCATTTCTCTGATATTTTCAGCATCAAAGCTTAAACCTTATTTCTGCAGAAGCATTTTCCATATGTATAGATAGATAGATAGATAGATAGATAGATAGAAATATATCTATATATATATATATTTAAGATTTTATTTATTTGAGAGAGAGAGAGAGAGAGAGGGCACAAGCACATGAGTCGAGGGAGGGACAGAGGGAGATGGAAAGAGAGAATCCTTAAGCAGACTCCCTTCTGAGCACAAAGCCTGACATGGGGCTGGATCCCAGGACCTTGAGATCAAGATCTGTGCTGAAATCAAGAGTTGGATCCTTAACCGACTGAACCACCCAGATACCCCCTAATTCTTTTTTTATACTTTCAAATTTATCTTCCTAAAACACCTCAGAGTGCCTATTGTTTTTTTTAAGTCAAATATACATAAAATGTGCCCATATTCTTTCACCTGACCATTGAAATTCTCCAAAAGAGAATTTCTTCCTGCTACTCTGGTGCAGGAGTTCTCTGATGCAGCTAGACTCAAATATTCACCATTGTCACTTGACACATTGTTCTCCTCCATTCATTTCTGTCTCCATGTTGTCTACCTCATATAGAATTAAATCTTCATCATTCCTCTATTAATATCTACCCATCCATAAGGCTAGTTGGCTTCTTCCACCTTGTTGACTTTCCTGATAACTACAGATAATGTTAATGTATGATTTCATTTGTATAAGCTGTATGGTCCTGTCATATAATGTCACATAGAAACAATTCTCTTTCTGATATAAATATTGGAGGGGACTGATTTTGTTGGTAAAAATGACCTTAAAGTCTCCATTCCTCAGGTTTCCCAGTTAACACTCACAATTCCTTGGCTCAAATGTACTCTTATATTCCCATCTAAACTTGCCATTGCTATCACACTTACTCAAATGACTCAATATTTTGGATATTTGCTTCTATAATTATGTAAAAAAATGACATATACAGTATTTTGGCCTTATTAAGACTAAAAGAAATAATCATTTCAATCATTTATAATCTCAAAACATTGATGTTGGGAGATAATACAAGAGATTCAAGGAATCTTCAATCATAGGGTGGATTGCATCTCTCTCATTGTTTGGATGGTGTGCTAAGAACCAAGAAATTCAAAATGTCTTCTTGATGGTCAGTCATCATAAGCTAATAGTAAACCTTACAAACTCAGAAAAACTCTCTCTCTGGCATAGGCTAGAGCTTATGTAGCTGTAGAAAAAAAGAGAGCAGTGCACGTTTAAATAACTAAGGTATATATTCATCAATAAAAATTAGTAGGTTACTTCTAAGAAAGGTGCTACTTAACCATAAATCCCTGCTGAGTGGTTACCTTCTCTGATGTTGTTTGGAATTTTAATCTGTGTTTCACATCACAGTCCCAGGAATATGAGTTTCTAAGCAGCACTGGATCCTCATCACAAAGAATCACTGCTATTTCTGCTGGCCATATCCCCGCTCGTTTAGTGATTTTTCTCCACTGAACCATAATGAATAATAAAGTGTGTTCTCTGGGCTCCTACATATCTCCACCCACCTATCTTCTGTTCCAAAACCAAAAATATAAACCTACATACACTTCTAAATATCTTATGGTGGATTTTATTTAGAATTCTGTACCAGGATTATATGTTCCCATGCCAAAATCAGCCTTTCTCCTAAAATTAGTCAGAAAATCACTTTCTCCTTGTAGATTAATTTAGTATTACTATAAATATTGTTTATCACTTGAGATAAAATTATTCAAACATTGTAGGGTTTTATTGTTGAGATTATTCTTATTTTGAATACCTCAGTATTCAAAAAAGAAAACCATATACTCTCTCCAACAAGTCAGAACATAAAATGGGAAGCAATTTACCATGAGTCAGGGACTATGAGTCACCTGTGTATGCAAAAGAATGATAATTCTCAGTAGTTCAAAGATTTGAGCCACCTGTCAAGGATAGCATTGAGGGAGAAGCATTAGAAGCACTTGGTCTTTCACAGAATACAGAATACAGTGAAGTGTTACGGAAGAAATTAACACTATTTATCTAAACAGCATTTAGGAATAGTAGAGAATTTACAAGTCTAGAAACCATTAAAAACATCCTGGGTAACCCCTGCAGGGACAGAAAGCTTCTAGTTCGTAAGATAACAATATTAGAACAAATTTCAAAAGAAATATAGATTCCTAAATCAGCACTGATTGTCATTTAAGGTATATTGCCCTGCCCAATTATATACTTTTTGCTGCCTTACCAACAATAATTTTTTACCCTGTTGTACTGAGTAATGAAATAATGAAACTGATGACAAACATTTATAACACATTGTCATGCTAAAGTTAAGCAAATATCTGACTCCCAGGGGAAAATTGGGATCCAAATAAGCCCAGTAAGTCAAATTTTCCTTTATGCTCTTAGCTCTTTGGCAGATAATAAATTGAAATGTATGTGTTTATGGGAATGAACTCATTTTCACATTATAGATGGTGTAGGCCTTATCTCCTTGCACTCTTACACTACTGAATTCGTGGGCCTAGGGTAAGCATGGTTTCTGTGGCTGCCTTTATTTTCATATATGATGCCATGCCAATTCAGTTCAAGTACTAGCTTTGAAGAGTGACAGAAAACCACTTTCCATTGCACACGTTCACTTATAGTTTCGCTCTAACTATCTAAGTATCAAAAGGCAGTGTTACTCTAATGTTTTTACAAACCCAAGATTCTATTGGTAATTTTCCAATTAAACATGTTCTTAGCCCTTAATCTAGATACATAATATTAACACAGTAGAACCAAAGTTCAATTTTTGAAGGCAATTTCATTATCTCTGCCCCAGAGACATTAAATAATTAGCACCTCTATGGGAGCTGGAGATCTGACACTCTCTCCTTCGAAATTATTAATAGCCTAAGGCTTACATATCCCTGGGTGAAAAAATATCTGATTGAAACAGCACTAACCATCCACTGTTACTACAACCTAGGATCATCGCTGGACATAGTTTGGAAACATGTTTATTGTCTTGGTTTCAATGACTTGCCATACACATCTATCTCAAAAGGGTCCCTTCCAGGATTGTTCTCAAATCAACACAATTGAAATTCTTGAAAATGCAAAATAAGTACAAAATCTGTGGTCATGTATTTGATTAATCAGTTAAAGTGGGCATTTTGTGTTAAGAATGGGTCATCAGGGACAGTATGGATAGGTAAAGGAAGAAAAAAAGCTTGTAATCAGCAAATGAAAAAAAAAGAAAGTTCAGGGCTTTAGCTATTTTAACGAATTTGTCATAATTTATTTTCTCCTTTCAAACACTGTATGTTTCATTATGTAAAGAAAAGTTAAAACCATTGTGTAAGAGAATGCCAGCCCCATCATTTCCACCTGTGGTCAGAGACACATGTTCTCAATCCCTTAGATGGAAATACTCTGAATGTTTCTTTAGGCTTAAAAAACCCAGAAACTGGTAGAGAAACTGAAAGTTATTTAGATTAAATGAATTTTTTATTGCCCCTGTGGGAGGGAAACACAAATGACTCAACTATTTTAATAAGATTTAAGATTCATTTAGAGAAACCTCATGATTCATCTGCATTTATTTTTTTCTATCACAAAACCATTTATAATACTGTTCCCAAAGAGGAGACAGAAATGATAATAAGGAGGATACCAGCATATAAATATAATGACTGGGAAAACTATTTTTAAAAGTTAACCATGGCATAAATTTCAGACAGTAAATGTTAGTTTTGAGTTGATATATACACACACACACACACACACACACACACACACATATATATATATATATTTTTTTTTTTTTGCAAAGGTTTTCATTTTATGGCAATCACATATGTTGCTTAGCTGGAATCGAATTCATTTCTCAGCTTTCAAGATGGTAGGTTACTTCTGAAGTAACCCACAGCTTCTTATAAATAGAACCATTGTAAAATATTTTAAAAGTTAAGAAGTTAAAGTATTTTTTCCCTAATTCAGTGAGTAGGCTAAAAATACACTGGGTTTTAATTTTTTCTTTTTCTTTTCTTGGTTATGTCATTGGACCAGAAACACTGATTCATTAGCTGCTGACGATTGTGGTGCCTGCAAAGTGCCTCACTAAAACAGTCTGTCTCAATCTACTTATTTACAAGTGGGGTCTATGGCATATAGATGAGATGCTCTGACTGTCCCTGATGCTTGGTGAGAGATCTTGAGAGAAAATGGTCAGTTCCTTCTGAACATGGTCATTGACACTTCCTATTTACCTCATATCATCAAAAGGAATCTTTTTTCTTTCAAAAGATTGCTGAAAATTGAGGACTCCCATCCCTCCTCAAAGTTTCTGTATCAAATACACACCAAAAAAATGGTGAGTAGTTTTTGAACATAGAAAACACTGGAAATTATTCAAACTCCAGCAAAATTACAAGATAATTAAATATAATTTTTATAGGCTGGGTTTTTTCCTATTTCTATATTTTCAACTTCTGTAATATTTTTATTATCAGTTTGGACATTCCTCAAAAGAAAACTTCCCAAATGTGGCATAGCAGCAGTGGGTGTGTAAGTAAGCAGAAAAAAAATTGGTATGTTGTGCCCAGGTTGGACATGTGTCTTCCCAATTACCAGACCATCTCCCATCTTTTCAAGTTCTTTTAATAGCCATAAAAACAAAGATTGCTCAGGAGCACAGCAAAGCTGGCATTTAGCAGTGAGTTCACCAAAATAAAACATGGACCAGAACAAAAATGCTAAATTTTATTTCCTTATCTATGTTCTTCCTTCCATTGTTCTCTCTTGCTCGTCTGACCCATTCTTATCTCCTGCCTGCTGTGTCTTACATCCGCAGCCAGGCTCCTTTTGAAATTCTCCTGTCCCCTCACCACGATTTCTCAAGTTTACTATTTTTCATATTCTGCCCAATTCTTAACACATATTCTTGCTCCTTGTCTAACTGCCTAGACAACACAGGGATGAGCGATTGCACCTTGGTTGTTCTGTTTTCTATTTTTCCAGCTCAGAGAATTCTCAATTCTGATCCATGCTCTGAAACAGGGAGGTTGCCTAGAGTCTTGTTACACCTGGTGTGATTGGAGGACCAACAGCACTGGCATCTCCTGGGAGCATGTTAGGAATGCAGAATCTCAATCCTCACCCCCAGAACACTAGAATCAGAATTAGCTTTTACGTGTTCCAACAAGATACCTAACGTGACTCTGTGTGTGTGTTAAAGCATGAAAGCACTGGTCTAATTCACTGATCCCCAAATTTATCTATGTTTAGTTTTAATTTTAATTCCACTGAGTTAACATACAGTGTTATTAGCTTCAGGTATACGATATAGTGATTCAACACTTCCATACATCATCACAAGTGCACTCCTTAATCTCCATCACATATATCACCCATCCCCTACCCATCTCCCCTCTGGTAACCATCGGTTTGTTCTCTATAGTTAAGAGTGTGGTTATTAATTTGACTCTCTTTTTTCCCTTTGCTCATTTGTTTAGTTTCTTACATTCCATGTATAAAGTGATTGTAATGACATTTGTCTTTCTATGGCTGATTTATTTTGCTTACCATTATACTTTCTAGTTCCACCTATGTCGTTGCAAATGGCAAGAGGCCATTCTTTTTATGGTTGAATAGTATTCCATTGTATATATCTCTCTATATATAACACATCTTCTTTATTCATTCATCAATTATTGGACATTTGGGCTATTTCAGTAATTTGGCTATTGCAGATAATGCTGCTATAAACATTAGGGTGCATGCATCCCGTTGAAGTAGTGGTTTTGTTTTTTGTTTTTGTTTTTGTTTTTTTTTCTTTGTAAATACCCATTAGTGCAATTGCTAGATCAGAGAGTTGTTCTATTTTTAACTTTTTTGAAGAACCTCCATACCGTTTTCTAAGGTGGCGGCACCAGTTTGCATCCTCACCAATAGTGCAAGAGGGTTCTCCTTTCTCCACATCCTCACTAACATCTGTTGTTTCTTGTGTGAGAAAGAAACACCTTCTTCTGACATGTATGAGGTGGTATTGCATTGTAGCTTTGATTTGCATTTCTATGATGATCAGTGATGTTGAGCATCTTTTCATGTTGTTTGGTGGCCATCTGTCTTCTTTGAAAAAAGGTCTATTCAAGAGAATGTCTTCTGCCTATTTTTTTATTGGACTATTTGTTTTTTGGGTGTTTTTTGAGTTTGAGAAGTTCTTTATACATTTTGGAAACTAACCTTTTATCACATACATCGTTTGCAAAAAGCTTCTCCCATTCTGCAGGTCGCTTTTAAGTTTTGTTGACGGTTTCCTTTGCCACGCAGAAAGTTTTATTTTGATGTAGTCTCAATAGTTTGTTTTTGTTTTTGTTTCCCTTGCTTCAGGAGACATATCTAGAAAGAAGTTGCTATGGCTGATGTCAAAGGAGTGACTTCCTGTTCTCTTCTAAGATTTTTATAGTTTCAGATCTCCCATTTACGTCTTTAATCCATTTTGAGTTTCTTTTGTGTATCGTGTAAGAAAGTGGTCCGATTTCCTTCTTTTACAGGTCACTATCCAGTTTTCCCAACACAATTTGTTGAAGAGATAGTCTTTTTCCCATTGCATAGTCTTTTCTGCTTTGTCAAAGATTAATTAGCCATACAACTGTTGGTTCATTTCTGGGTTTTCTATTCTGTTCCATAGATCTATGTGTCTATTTTCGTGCTGGTACCATGCTGTCTTGATCACTAGATCTTTGTCATAGAACTTAAAGTCCAGAACTGTGATGCCCCCAGCTTTGTTCTTCTTTCTTAAGATTGCTTTGGCTATTCAGGGTCTCTTGTGGTTCCATACATGTTTTAGGATTGTTTATTCTAGCTCTGTGAACAATGCTGTTGGTATTTTGAAAGGGGTTGCATTAAATGTGTAGATTGCTTTGGGTGGTATTGACATTTAACAATATTTATTCTCCAAGTCCATGAGCACAGAACACCTTTCCTTCTGTGTCATCTTCAATTTCTTTCATCAGTGTTTTATAGTGTTCAGATTCTCCCTCTCTGTTGAGGTTTATTCCTAGGTATCTTGTTGTTTTTGGTGTACTTGTAAATGGGATTGTTTTCTTAATTTAACTTTCTGATACTTCATTATTAATGTATAGAAATGCAACAGATTTCTATATATTGATTTTGTATCTCGTGACTTTACTGAATCATTTATCAGTTCTAGTAGTTTTTTGGTGGCATCTTTAGGGTTTTCTATATATTGGATCCTGTCATCTGCAAATATTGAAAGTTTGACTTCTTTTTGCTGATTTGGATGCCTTTTACTTCTTTTTCTTGTCTGACTGATGTGGTTAGGATTTCCAGTATTATGTTGACTAAAAGTGGTGAGAATGGACATTCTTGTCTTGTTCCTGATCTTAGGGGAAAAGTTCTCGGTTTTTTACCATTGAGTATGATGTTACCTGTGGGTTTCCCCTATGTGACCTTTATTATGTTGAGGTTTGTTTCCTCTAAATCTACTTTGTTGATGTTTCTTCTTGAATAGATGTTGTACTTTGCAAATGCTTTTTCTGCATCTATTGAAATGATCATATGCCTTTATCCTTTGTCTTATTGATGTGATGTGTCACACATTGATTGATTTGCAAATATCGAACCATTATTGTATTTGCAAATATTGAACCACTAGATATAAAACACACTTGATTGTGGTGAATGATTTCTTTAATGTATATGAGGATTTTACATCTAAGTTCATCAGAGATATTGGCCTGTGCTCTCTTTTTTTTTTTGTAGTATCTTTCACTGGTTTTGGTACCAGGGTAAAGCAGGCCTTATAGAATAAATTTGGAAGCTTTTCTTCCTCTTCTATTTCTTGGAATAGCTTGAGAAGAATACGTATTAACTCTTCTTTAAATGCTTGATGGAACTCACCTGTGAAGCCATCTGATCCTTGACTTTGGATTTTTTGATTACTGATTCCATTTTTTTCTCAAAAATGTTTTTTTTAATAATGAATTTATTTTTTATTGGTGTTCAATTTGCCAACATACAGAATAACACCCAGTGCTCATCCCGTCAAGTGCCCCCCTCAGTGCCCATCACCCATTCACCCCCACCCCCTGCCCTCTTCCCCTTCCACCACCCCTAGTTTGTTTCCCAGAGTTAGGAGTCTTCATGTTCTGTCTCCCTTTCTGATATTTCCTACCCATTTCTTCTCCCTTCCCATCTATTCCCTTTCACTATTATTTATATTCCCCAAATGAATGAGCAATTGCACTGCTGGGGATTTACCCCAAAGATACAGATGCAATGAAATGCTGGGACACCTGCACCTCGATGTTTCTAGCAGCAATGTCCACAATAGCCAAACTGTGGAAGGAGCCTCGGTGTCCATCAAAAGATGAATGGATAAAGAAGCTGTGGTTTATGTATACAATGGAATATTCCTCAGCCATTAGAAAGAACAAATACCCACCATTTGCTTCAACATGGATGGAACTGGAGGGTGTTATGCTGAGTGAAATAAGTCAATCAGAGAAGGGCATTTTTTTTTTTTTTTTGCTAGTAATTGGGCTGTTCAAGTTTTCTGTTTCTTCCTGATTCAGTTTTGGGAGTTTATTGCTTCTATTAATTTATCCATTTCTTATAGGTTGTCCAATTTGTTAGCATATAGTTTTTCATAATATTCTCTTATAATACTTTGTATTTTTTTGTGGTGCTAGTTGTTATTTCACCTCTTTAATTTCTGGCTTTGAGTCTTTTTTGTTTTTTGATAAGTCGGGCTACAGGTTTATCAATTTTGTGGATCTTTTCAAAGAACCAGCCACTGATGCATTTTTTTTAAGATTTTATTTATTTATTCATGAGAATACACAGAGAGGAGAGAGAGAGAGAGAGAGAGAGAGAGGCAGAGACACAGGCAGAGGGAGAAGCAGGATCCATGCAGGGAACCCGATGTGGGACTCAATCCCGGGTCTCCAGGATCACGCCCTGGGCTGAAGGTGGTGCTAAACCGCTGAGCCCCCTGGGCTGCCCTGTTTTGTTTTGTTTTAATTTCTATTTCATTTATTTCTGTTCTAATCTTTATTACTTCCTTCATTCTGGTGGTCTTATATTTTGTTCTTTTTCTAGCTTGTTTAGGTGCAAGGTTAGGTTGTTTGAGGTTTTTCTTGCTTCTTGAATTATGCCTGTTTGCTATCAACTTCCCTCTTCTTTTTTTTCTGAAAGTCTTATATTTTTAATCTAGAATACAGCTGAGCCATAATCCTCTACCCCCCACATTTATGTCCACCAAGCCTACACTGACATTCAAGGTCATTTGAGCTGACCTTCGTAGAATTATAACTGTAGAAAAACAAAGGAAGCCAACTTTCCATGGCAGCTGTCACTTGTGCCCCTCCTATCACTTCCCCTAACCCCAAATGCTTCCATCCCAGTGTTTCTGAAGTGCCGGGGGAGTTTCAACACCAGGATGGCTTGACCTGTCACAATGGATGTGGTAATGTCATACATCATCCCTCTGGGAAAGGCCTTCACAGTTTGCAGTAGAATATCTGAGGCCAAACATACAAATGAGATTTCATTGATGCTTGCTCCATTCTTCTATTTGTTCAGTCTCTGTTTTTGTTTGTATTTTTTATTTTGCCAACATATAGCATAACACCCGGTGCTCATCCCGTCAAGTGCCCCCCCTCAGTGCCCATCACCCAGTCACCCCATCCCCCCGCCCACCTCCCCTTCCACTACCCTTGTTTGTTTCCCAGAGTTAGGTGTTTCTCATGTTCTGTCTCCCTCTCTGATATTATGCTGAGTGAAGTAAGCCAATCGGAGAAGGACAAACATTATATGATCTCATTCATTTGGGGAATATAAAAAATAGTGAAAGGGAATAAAGGGAAAGGAGAGAAAATGAGTGGGAAATATCAGTGAGGGCAATTTCCCTCTTAGAACACTATTTCCCTGCATCCTAAAGATTTTTTTAAATTTTTTATTTATTTATGATAGTCACACAGAGAGAGAGAGGCAGAGACACAGGCAGAGGGAGAAGCAGGCTCCATGCACCAGGAGCCCGATGTGGGACTCGATCCCGGGTCTCCAGGATCGCGCCCTGAGCCAAAGGCAGGTGCCAAACCGCTAGCCACCCAGGGATCCCCCATCCCAAAGATTTTGTACCATTTTTTCATTTTAATTGTCTCTAGTTTTTTTTTTTTTTACTTCCTCTTTGATTTCTTGGTTGACTCATTCATTGTTTAGTAGCATTTATTTACAAGTAGCATTTATTTAGCTTCTGTCTTTTTTGTATGTTTTCTAGATTTTTTCTTGTTTTTTTTATAATAAATTTATTTTTTATTGGTGTTCAATTTACCAACATACAGAATAACACCCAGTGCTCATCCCGTCAAGTGCCCCCCTCAGTGCCCGTCACCCATTTTTTTTTTCTTGTGGTTGATTTCTAGTTTCATAGCATTGTGGCTGGAAACAATGCATGGCATAAGTTCAGTCTTTCTGAATTTGTTGAAACTTGTTTTGTGGCCTAACATGTGATCTATTCTAGAGAATATTCCATATGCACTTGAAAAGAATGTGTATTCTGCTGTTTTAGGGTGGAATGTTCGGAATATATCTGTTATATCCATCTGGTCCAATGTGTCATTCAAAACCATGGTTTCCTTGTTGATTTTCTGTTTGGATGATGTATCATCCATTGAATTAAATGGGGTATTAAAGTCCTTACCATGATTGTATTACTTTTGATTACTTCCTTTAGTTTGTTAGTAGGTGTTTTATGTATTTGGGTGCTCCCATTTTGGGTGTCTGAATGTTTATAATTGTTATATCTTCTTGTTGGGTTTTTCTCTTTATCATTTTGTAGTGTCCTTCTTTTTCTCTTGTTAAAGTTTTTTCTTTAAAGTCTGTTTAGTTGGGACACCTGGGTGGCTCAGTGGTTGAGCATCTGCCTTTGGCTCAGAGTGTGATCTGGGTCTGGGGATCAAGTGCTACAATGGGCTCCCCGCAGGGAGTCTGCTTCTCCCTCTGCCTGTGTCTCTGCCTCTCTCTCTCTCTCTGTGTCTCTCATAAATAAATAAAATCTAAAAAAAAAAAAAATAAGTCTGATATAAGTATTGGTACCCTGGCTTTATTTTCACTTCCACTTCCATTTGCATGATAAATGCTTTGTATCCCCTGTCAATCTGCTGATACCTTTAGACCTGAAGTGAGTGTCTTATACGCAGTATATAGATGGGTCTTTTTTATCTGTTCTATCACCCCTTGTCATTTGATTGGAACATTTAGTCCATTTACATTTAAAGTAATTATTGATAGTTATGTACTTATTGCCATTTTGTTACTTGTTTTATAGTTGTTTTTTGTAGTTCTTCTTTGTTCCTTTCTTTTTCTGTCATCTTTTATGATGTCTTTCTTTAGTATGTCAGTACTTGAATTCCTTTCTCTGTATATTTTCCGTATCTATTACTGGTTTTTGATTTGTGGTTACCATTATGTTTATATGTAACATCTTATTTATATTGCAGTCTATATGAAGTTCATGGTCACTTAAGTTTGAACCCCATCTATGAGCACTGCATTTTTAGTCCCCTTGCCCGTGATGTTTTGGTATGGGGTGTTCTATTTTACATCTCTTTATTTTGTGAATCCCTTGGATGATTTTTATACATATACTTGATTTTATTGCTTTTGTGCTTCCTACTTTTCTTACTCCTCCTTAAGGTCTTTTGCTTCTACTCAAAGAATTCCCTTTAACATTTCTTGTGAAGCTGGTTTAGTGGTGATAAATTCCTTTAAGTTTTCTTTGTCTGGGAAACTCATTATCTGTCCTTCTATTCTGAATGATAGCCTTGCTGGATAGATGGATCGAATGCTCTTGGTTGCAGGGTTTTTTTTTTCCCCTTTCAGTGCTTTAAGTATATCATGTGACATGTGACTCTCTTCTAGCCTGCAAAGTTTCTGCTGAAAAATTGGCTGATAGCCATATGAAATTTCTCTTGTGTGTACTATTTTCTTGCTGCTTTTAAAGTTCTTTCTTAAAAAAAAAAATAAAGTTCTTTATTACTACTTTTTGCCATTGTAATTTTTTACAGAATGGGTCATTTTTTGTGTTACTTCTTAATTTTTTAATTTCATTTTAATTTTTATGTGTCTTGGTGCAGACCTCCTTGGGTTGGTTTTTTGGGGGGGCTCTCTGTGCCTCCTGAATCTGGATTTCTGTTTTCTTCCCCAGACTAGGGAAATTTTCAGCTACTATTTCTTCAGACATTTTCTGCCCCCTTTTCTATCTCTTCTTCCTGTGAGATCCCTATAACATGGATGTTATTATGTTTGATGATGTTTGGTGAGTTCCCTAAGTATATTTTCATTTATTATTATTTTTCTCTCTCCTGTTCAACTTGGTTGCTTTCCATTACTCTGTCCTCTAGTTCGCTGATCCCTTCTGCTTCCTCTAGTCTACTATTTATTCCCTCCAGTGTATTAATTTTAGTTATTGAGTTCTTCATTTCTGATTGGTTCTTTATTATGTTATCTCTTTGTTGAGGGTCTGAGATCCTCTATTCTTTTCTCAAGTCCAGTGGGTATATTTATGACCATTACTCTAAATTCTCTTTCAGGCATATTATTTTTCACCATTTCATTTAGGTCTCTTGTGATTTTTAAAAAAAATTTATTTATGTCTTTATTTTAGAGAGAGAGAGAGAGCGCACATGCATAAGCAAGGGGGGCAGAGAGAGAGAGAGAAAGAGAGAGAATCTCAAGCAAACTCCATGCTGAGTGCAGAGCCTGACACAGAGATTCTTTTAATGGCCCTGAGATCAAGACCTGAGCCCCCCCCAAAAAAAAAAAAACCTGAGCCGAAATCAAGAGTTTGGATGCCTAACCGACTGAGCCACCCAGGAACTCTTGTGATTTTGTCCTGTTCTGTCATTTGGGGCATATTCCTGCCTCTTTATTTTGTCTACCTTTCTGGGGTTTTTTGTTTCTGCATATTAGGAAAGTCAGCTACATCTGCTCTTGAAAGTAGTAGCCTTTTGAAGGAGAGGTCCTCTAGTGCCCTGCAGTGTCCCCTGTTCATTAGAACCTGGTATTTCAGGGGTATCTCCTATATGTGTTGCATGTACCTTTCTGTTGTGGCTGCCCTAGTCCAGTCATCCACAATGGCTCTCTTTGTCTATTATGGGCAGGGTTTGGTCCTGGTGTTGTTAGTGGGCCAGTCTGGGGATGACTTGGGCTTGAGTTGGATCATAACAGCTAGTTGTACCAAACTGCATGTCAGTCTCCCTGTGTTGTCTCCTACAAGGCTTTATTTGGTGGGCAGGGCCTCTAGTCCAACTAGAGGTCTACCTTTTGCCCAATGCTGGAGCTGTAGTAGAATTGCTGTGTGTGGTTATCTTCTCCCTCTCCCCAGGTCAGGGGTCACTTTGGAGTGGTACTAACTCCTGTCAGGGCTGCTTGCACAGTGCCATGCTGTGGTGCCACTTTGGAGAACTTATGTGGAGGGTGGGTTGGATGGGGGTAGATCCACATTAGAACATGGGGAGAGGAGATGCAGGGTTAGCAAAGTTTGCACTGGTTTCTTGTGGGAAGAGACCTGTAGCCTCTTTGGAGAACTGCTTAGGGTGGGTAAGCAGAAGAACACAGGGGTAGAGTGTGCTCTTAGCAGGCTAGGTGGACTGTGTGCACAGAGCTGGTTCTAGCAGTTGTCCTTATATCTAGGATTGGGGATGAGGGAGATAAATGGCACCAGCCAGCTGTTTTGTTCTTGGAGAAATCTACTAAAGGTCCCTGCCCCTCCAGCACATGTTCTCAGGTTAGTAAATAAATCTCCTTCCCATGTACCCCAGGCATTTTTCAAACTGCTGCATCTGTGCTGTATCTCAGCAGGTCTGTATGTTATGCTGTCTCTTTAAGGGTGGGGACTCAGTTTCCTCTTGCCCTCTGGCTCTCCCAGAGCAGAGACTGCTGATTTATAAAGTTCCAAGTGTTGAGCCCCACTGATTGTAAATACTCAAGAAGTTAAGCCCCACTGGTTTTCAAAGCCAAATGTTACAGGGATTCATCTTCCCAGTGCAGGTCCCCCATGCCTGGGGTGCCTGGTGTGGGGATCTGTTCCTCTCTTCTTCCCCGTGCTTGTGTTGGCTCTCTCTCTCAGTTTCATGGTTCAATTTAGTTCTTAACTGCATCTCTCCCTTTTAAAAAAAAAACATGTTTGATGTGGCCTCTTTTCTGCGTTTATCTGTGGAGGGTCTGTTTTGCCAGTCTTGAGGTCATTTTCTGGGTTATTTATAGTGATGTGGGTGTCATCTATGTGTATCCTTGGGATTAGGTGAACTTAGGATCCTCCTACTCTGCCATCTTCCCCTTGTTCCTACATTTATTTTTAATAGCATGTCCTTTTTAGTAGAATAAGCATACCCCAAAATATGACTGAGGCTGAATATCACAATGGGAGTTTTGACCGAGGCACCAGGACACACTAAATTATGATATTCTAAAGTGTGGTTGTCATACCAAATTCAAATTTTCAAAGAAAATAAGCTGCTCATATTTCAAACCTTAGAATTCACTGAAAGTATTAGAAAGTTGAGCAGATTTTAAAAAGTAGATCTGTGAGGAGATTTCTTTGGAAGAAGCTGTTGCCATGCTGTGGTCTTACCCATTGTGTCTCTACTAATGTCAAGATGGGGATGGCTAGATCCTACCTTAAGCTTAAAGAGTGGGTCTTAAATGAGTCAGGATCCTCATTTATGTTCCTCGAGGTTGTCAAGTCATAGTGGACTGATGTATCACCACTAAGTAGGAAACCATGAAGACAAGTAAGACGGGAAGGCAAGCTCTGGTGGCAAAGCAAGGGAAAAGTGGCTATACTAGAATCAGCCTGTACTCTAAGAGTTTGACAAGGGAAAAGAAGGTGTGAATATTTTCCATGATCCACAAGCAAGAGAAAGCTGGACTATCTTGATTCATGTCCAAGAATACCAACTGGGAGACTAAGAGGACTGACAAATGTGGATTCCAAGAATCCACCAGAAACATTTGTTGACTACTCAAAGCTAAATCTATGAGACCCATTGCAGTAATGGAGAACACCTGTGGATCAAGGAAAACTACGTTTATTAGACTCATTGTAAAACTCAAGAGAGTCTTTCTTAGTATTGTCTCAGAACAGAAATCAGGAGAGAATGTTTATAGGAGTTTAGAGTTTGGCTTTGGTGACTTTAAGGTTGTCCTAGTGAAGTGGGGAACTGTTTGAGCATAGTGTATAATGTGAAAGTTTTGGATTATTTTAGTTGAGTCACAGTCTTATATTCCAGGAGAAACCATTCCCTAAATTAACTAAGTCAGTTGTTTTTTCTTATTCTCAGTATGTGGCCCTTTATAGCCATGTTGTCTAGGGCTGAGGTTAGGGGGGAATAGGAAGTCACTGATAATAGGTATGGGTTTCCTTTTGGGGTGACATAAATGTTCTGAAATTCTATTGTGATGACATTTTGAGAACTGTGAATAAGGTAAAAATCATGGAAATAACACACTTTAATAGAGTGAACTTTATGATAAATGACAGATTAAATATGAATGTGTTTGTGTCTTTAAATATTTGTGAGGACAGTCACTGGTCATGTCTGAAAATACCAGCATGATGCCTATCTTTTGTTTTTGTTTTTTTTTAAGCACAGTAGGTCTAATTTCAACTATATTTTTTGTTCTTTGTTAAGAATTAGCCAGCGAATTTCTATGGAGAACAAAAGATTTTTGTGGAAGGCATTCAAATTCTACTAAAACTCTTCCTTTGGGGAGATCTTAAAATAATTTAGAAAATAGAAGTCTAGTTTTTAAGGTAATTGTATCTTAAAGTTTCCATACAAGACACATATTTTTTTCAGCAAAAATTCTACCCAGAAATGGGGAGGGGAAATTCCCCTCCATCTTTTGTATAATATTCTCTACATAGCATGAGTTATTTTCAACAAAACTACTGCCTCATTTTTTATAAAAACCCACTTAAATTTTAAGTGACAGATTACATGTAAGTCCATGTGTCTTTAAATGTCTGTAAGGTAGCAACTACTGACAGCCCTTGGTTATCCAAATTAAGTCATTTTGTAAAAGAAAAAGTTGATACTTAATTTCCACTACTTTTTCTGTGCTTTGTCAAGAGTTTACTGTAAATCTTAATGGGGGATAAAGGTAATTATGCTCATACCCCATTCCAATCAGTAATGTTGTGAAGATTCTACCATTTGTAATGGTAAAGTCACATACCTGAGCACATTTAAACCACAATATGTTGCAGTATGTTGAAAGCAAAGGAACCAGTGGATGGACTCCAGGTTTCCTCTGGACACAGCATAACACTTGAACATCTGGCAGTCAAGCCAAGTTTGAAAGTCATATCTCAACTGTTAGCAAACCTCAATCAATGTTTTCCATTTTTAGATAGAAGACTGTTACTGGAAGGTGTAATATTTTCACAGGGTCACTTAGAACACACCTGAAAGGTGTGTTCTGAATTTTGGAGACAATGGGCCTAGAGTAAGCCTAGGTAGGTACAAAGCAGAGAAATTAGGGAGGGCAACACCATCAGCTTGCCAGATCTCTGATGCCAGACCTCTTCCTTTCCCCAGCTTTCATATTCACAAGAACTACCTCTGCCAATGTCTATTATGCACCTCACTATAGGGTCCTGGCTCTGACAATTAACAGACCCCATTTCTATATAAGGAATCCTATCAATGTCCAAGGCTGGCTTATGTGCCCACTGCAACATTGGTTTTCCTCAGCAGAAATTCAGCAACTCCTAGAGACTAAACATTATCATATGAAATGACAACAAAGGGCACAACCAGGAGAACTCTGAAGGTTTCACAATTATGTATGTTACAAACTGTGAATTAATCCCATGAGTGATTAAAGTGGGGAGTTGACTTCTATGGCATGCCCAGTTCAAAACCACCAGCACAAGGGTGCTTTCTTAGTGGTTATTGGGTTTTGACACTTTTAACACTAATGAGAATCAAAAGGCAGACAGTGAGCTGTTACTGGACTACTTTTATTATGCCAATCAGTGATGTTTAATGTATGCACTAAGAAAATGAACTTTACACCCTAGGGCTACGTATGCATTCATACCAACTTGCACATCTTAAGATCACTCTGCTATTTTATTATCCTGATCATTCAGTTTCTCATAATGGAGTGATTTTTCCAGAGGAAAATTTTAACTGTTTTACTCTACTTTTACAAGTGAGATTTTGCCTCTTCAAGAAATTATACACACACACACACACACACACACACACGTTCTGGACTTTATCCCATTTACAAATACACCAAAAACAACAAGATACCTAGGAATAAACCTAAACGTGTGTGTGTGTCTGTATATGTGTGTGTATTTATATATCACCCTCAACTGATATGCTGTAGAGCATGGTTTCAACCTCAGTGGTATTAATGACAGCTGGGGCCAGATAATTTTTTGTTTTGAGGTTCTGTCCCGTATATTGCAGAATGTATCCCTGATAGCAGTATACTTGTCCTCTACCCTGTAGATGCCACTTGCACACACCCTCCCCAGCTGTGACAACTAAAATGCCAAATATCCCCAGGGGAGAAAATTGCCCCATTTTAGAACCACTAATGTAGAGCTTTAGAGCTACAGAACATGGATACACAAGTAAGCACCAAAAGAAAAAATAAATACTGCATATATTAGCAACAATATTTTTTACTTAGTTTTGGTACATAAGTACTTCCTTGGTGGATTTGAAATTAACGTTCATTGTGAGTATATTTTGAAATTTATTTGCAAGGCTATATTAAGCATTTTTTCGTCATTTACCTTTGTTCAGCTTCTTTTTCCACTTTACTTCCAACGACTTTATGATGGGCCTAATTGGTTATACCTTGTATTTGTCACAGAGAAATTGCCAAGGGAACAGAGCCTCCTAGAGTAGTGAGTCTCAAACTTTAATGTACATGAACATGACTTGGAAATCTTTTTTAAAGTCATATTTTTATTCTCAGTGTTTGATGTGAGATTGGAGAGTCTTCGCTTCTAACAACTCCCAAGTGATGGTCCTGGAAGCACACTGACCTTTGCAGGGTGCTAGCATACTAGCAGTAGAACTGGGCATGGATAGAATCAGATGTTGCTCCCACCTTATTATAATCAACAGTATGACCCCATGAAACCAATTTCCTCTGCTGCTTTTTAAAGAACAATTTCTAACTTGCTTACATTCTGTCCACTAAAGAAAATGCACTGGTACAGAGATGAAAGAGACAATAATTCCCACCCTTGGCTGTACCTTAGAATCATCTGGGTCTTCTGAAATTCCCACTGTCCAGACCACTTTCCAGACCTATTAAATCAGAATCTTAGGGACTGGGATTTATGTATCTATTTGTTTTAAAGCTCTGCAGGTGATTCTCATTAACAAACGTAAGGATCAGAATGCTATGTTCATTTCAATAGATGCAGGAAAAGCATTTGACAAAGTACAGCATCCATTCATGATAAAAACCCTCACAAAATAGGTTTAGTGGGAATGTATCTCAATGTAATAAAGGCCATCTATGAAAAACCCACAACTAATATCATTCTAAATGGGAAACAATTGAGAACTTTTCCCCTAAGATCAGGAACAAGACAAGAATGTCCATTCTCACCACTTTTAGTCAACATAATACTGGAAATCCTAACCACATCAGTCAGACAAGAAAAAGAAGTAAAAGGCATCCAAATCAGCAAAAAGAAGTCAAACTTTCAATATTTGCAGATGACAGGATCCAATATATAGAAAACCCTAAAGATGCCACCAAAAAACTACTAGAACTGATAAATGAGGGATCCCTGGGTGGCGCAGCGGTTTGGCGCCTGCCTTTAGCCCAGGGTGCGATCCTGGAGACCCAGGATCGAATCCCACGTCAGGCTCCCGGTGCATGGAGCCTGCTTCTCCCTCTGCCTATGTCTCTGCCTCTCTCTCTCTCTCTCTCTGTGACTATCAGAAATAAATAAAAATTAAAAAAAAAAAGATTTAAAAGATCGTATCTATCTACACAGATCTCTTAAAAAAAAAAAGAACTGATAAATGATTCAGTAAAGTCACGAGATACAAAATCAATATATAGAAATCTGTTGCATTTCTATACATTAATAATGAAGTATCAGAAAGTTAAATTAAGAAAACAATCCCATTTACAAGTACACCAAAAACAACAAGATACCTAGGAATAAACCTCAACGGAGAGGGAGAATCTGAACACTATAAAACACTGATGAAAGAAATTGAAGATGACACAGAAGGAAAGGTGTTCTGTGCTCATGGACTTGGAGAATAAATATTGTTAAATGTCAATACCACCCAAAGCAATCTACACATTTAATGCAACCCCTTTCAAAATACCAACAGCATTGTTCACAGAGCTAGAATAAACAATCCTAAAACATGTATGGAACCACAAGAGACCCTGAATAGCCAAAGCAATCTTAAGAAAGAAGAACAAAGCTGGGGGCATCACAGTTCTGGACTTTAAGTTCTATGACAAAGATCTAGTGATCAAGACAGCATGGTACCAGCACGAAAATAGACACATAGATCTATGGAACAGAATAGAAAACCCAGAAATGAACCAACAGTTGTATGGCCAATTAATCTTTGACAAAGCAGAAAAGACTATGCAATGGGAAAAAGACTATCTCTTCAACAAATTGTGTTGGGAAAACTGGATAGTGACCTGTAAAAGAAGGAAATCGGACCACTTTCTTACACGATACACAAAAGAAACTCAAAATGGATTAAAGACGTAAATGGGAGATCTGAAACTATAAAAATCTTAGAAGAGAACAGGAAGTCACTCCTTTGACATCAGCCATAGCAACTTCTTTCTAGATATGTCTCCTGAAGCAAGGGAAACAAAAACAAAAACAAACTATTGAGACTACATCAAAATAAAACTTTCTGCGTGGCAAAGGAAACCGTCAACAAAACTTAAAAGCGACCTGCAGAATGGGAGAAGCTTTTTGCAAACGATGTATGTGATAAAAGGTTAGTTTCCAAAATGTATAAAGAACTTCTCAAACTCAAAAAACACCCAAAAAACAAATAGTCCAATAAAAAAATAGGCAGAAGACATTCTCTTGAATAGACCTTTTTTCAAAGAAGACAGATGGCCACCAAACAACATGAAAAGATGCTCAACATCACTGATCATCATAGAAATGCAAATCAAAGCTACAATGCAATACCACCTCATACATGTCAGAAGAAGGTGTTTCTTTCTCACACAAGAAACAACAGATGTTAGTGAGGATGTGGAGAAAGGAGAACCCTCTTGCACTATTGGTGAGGATGCAAACTGGTGCCGCCACCTTAGAAAACGGTATGGAGGTTCTTCAAAAAAGTTAAAAATAGAACAACTCTCTGATCCAGCACTTGCACTGCTAGGTATTTAACCAAAGGACACAAAAATACTAATTCAAAGGGATATATGCACCCCAAGGTTTATAGCAGCATTATCTGCCAGAAGATTTGAAAACCTATAAGAAATGGATAATTTTAATTTGAACAGGCCAATTACTAGCAATGAAATTGAATCAGTAATAAAAAAAACTCCAAGCAAACAAAAGTCCAGGACCACATGGCTTCACAAGTGGACTCTACCAGATTTTTAAGAAAAATTAATACCCATTCTTCTCAAAGTATTCCAAAAAAATATAAGAGGAAGGAAAGCTTCTGCATTCATTCTTTGAGACATCATGACAAAAAGGAACTACAGGCCAATATCTCTGATGAACATAAATGTAAAATTCTCAACAAAATATTAGCAAAACAAATCCAACAGTACATTAAAAAATCATTCACCATGATCTAGTGGAATTTATTCCTGAGATGCATGGGTCATTCAAAATTCACAAATTGATTAACATGATACATCACATCAATAAGGGAAAGGATAAGAACCAAATGATCATTTCAATAGATGCAGAAAAAAACATTTCACAAAGTACAACATCCATTCATGATAAAAATCCTCACCAAAGTAGGTTTAGAGGAAACATGCCTCAGCATAATAAAGGTCACATATAAAAAGTCCACAGCTAATATGATAATCAACAGTGGAAAACTCAGAGCTTTTCTCCTAAAATCAAGAACAAGACAAGGATGTCCACTCTCATCATTTTTATTCAATGTAGTACTAGAAGTCCTAGCCACTACACTCAGGCAAGGAAAAGAAATAAAAGATATCCAAATAGGTAAGGAAGTAGTCAAACTTTCACTATTTGCAGATGACATGATATATATATATATATAGAAAATAGACAAAAAAAAAAGAAAGAAAGAAAATAGACTCCACCAAAAAAAAAAAACCATTAGAACTGATAAATGAATTCAATAATGTCACAGGTTACAAAATTAATGTACAGAAATCTGCTGCATTTCTATATAATACTAATGAAGTAGCAGAAAGAGAAATTAAGAAAAGAATCTCACTTACAAATGGTACCAAAGAGAATAAAATACCTATGAATAAACTTGACCAAGGAGATGACTTATTCTCTGAAAAATATAAAATACTGATGAAAGAAATTAAATATGACACAAGCAGATAGAAAAATATTCCATGCTCATGTATTGGAAAAACAAATATTGTTAAAATGTCCATACTACCAAAAGCAATCTCCATATTTAATGCAAGCCTTATCGAAATACCAACAGCATTTTTCACAGGACCAGAACAAATAGTCCTCAAATGTGTATGGAACCACAAAAGACCCCAAATAGCCAAAGTAGTCTCGAATAAAGAAGAATAAATCTGGAAGTATCACAATCCCAGATTCCAAGATATACTATTAAGCTGTAGTAATCAAAACAGTATGGTACTAGAACAAAAACAGACACATAGATCAATGGAACAGGACAGCCCAGAAATAAGCTCACAATTATATAGCCAATTAATCAACAACAGAAGAGGTAGGAGTATGCAAAGGGAAAAAGACAACCTCTTCAAATGGTAATGAGAAAACTGGACAGGCATGTGCAAAAGAATGAAACTAGACCACTTTCTTACAATACACAAAAATAAACTCAGAATGGATTAGAGACCTAAATATGAGACCTGAAACCATAAAATTCTTAGAAGAAGTTGTAGATAGTAAACTCTTTGACATCAATCATAGATACATTTTTCTAGATACGTCTCCTTTGGCAAGGCGAAAATTAAAGCAAAAAAGCAAAATTAAACTATTGGGTATACCAAAATAGAAAGCTTTTGCCCAGCAAAGGAAACCAACAAAACAAAAAGTCCATTGAATGGGGGATGCTATTTGCAAATTTATATCTGATAAGGAGTTAATATCCAAAATATAAAAGAAACTTATACAACTGAACACCAACTGAACACAAAAAAACTAATCTGATTTGAAATGAGCAAAACATATAAACAGGCATTTCTGGAAAGAAGACATTCACGTGGCCAACAGGCATATGAAAAGATGGTCACCATCACTCATCATCAGGGAAATGCAAATCAAAACCACAATGAGATATCACCTCACACCTGTCAGATTGGCCAAAATCAACAACACAAGAAACAACAGGTGTTGGCAAGGATGTGAAGAAAGGGGAATTCTTGTGCACTGTTGGGAATGCAAACTGGAGCAGCCACTCTGGAGAACAGTATGGAGGATCCTCAAAAAAATTAAAAATAGAACTACCATAAGATCCAGTAATTCTGCTATTGAGTATTTACCCAAATATTGCTGCAGCATGATTTATATTAGCTAGGATATGGAAGCAACCCAACTGTCCATTGACAGATGAATGGATAAAGAAGATGTGGTATATGTATACAATACAGTATTGCTCAGACATAGAAAAGAATGAAATCATGCCATTTGAAATTATGGATGGAGCTAAAATATATTATGCTAAAGGAAATAGAGAAAGACCTATTATATGATTTCACTCAAATGTGGAATTTAAGAAACAAAAGAAATAAACAATGAAAAAAGGAGCCAAGGAAACAGATTCTTGGGCACCTGAGTGGCTCAGCTGGTCAGGTCATGATCCTGGGGTCCTGGAATTGAGCCCTGAGTCAGACTCCCTGCTCAGTGGAGTCTGCTTCAACTTCTCCCTCTGCCTCTCCCCCTGCTTGTGCTTGCTCTCTCTCTCAAATAAATAAAATATTAAAAAAGAGAAAGAAAACAGACTTTTAACCACAGAGGACAAACTGGTTACTAGAGAAAAAGTGAGTGGGAGGATAGGTGAAATAGGTGCAAGGATTTAAGAGTGTACTTATTGTGATGAACACTGAGTAATGTATAGAATATTTGGGGGATCCTGGGTGGCTCAGTGGTTTAGCGCCTGCCTTTGGCCCAGGGTGTGATCCTGGAGTCCCGGGATCGAGTCCCACATCAGGCTCCCTGCGTGGAGCCTGCTTCTCCCTCTGCCTGTGTCTCTGCCTCTCTCTCTGTGTGTCTCTCATGAATAAATAAATAAAATCTTTTTTTAAAGAAAAAGAATATTTGACTCTATCATATACCTTGAACTAATATAACATTATATGTTAATCATACTGCAAATAAAAGAACAGAACAAAAAAAGAAAGGAAAAAAAGATCCTTCAGAAGGTTGTTGTGAATTGTTAATTTGGTTTTGGAAGTAAAGGTCTTAGTGCGTTAAGAAAAAAATAGAAAACATAGAAAAATGTAGCATGGGAAAAATATTTCCAATGAGTATTAACAGGCAACTAGGCACCCACTGTGTATGGAGGGTGTGTATGTGTGTGTGTCTGGGGGGGCGGGGTTCCTGAAGGGGGCAGAGAGGGAACTGAATAAAGTCAAAG
The DNA here is from genome assembly GCF_011100685.1 of Canis lupus familiaris. Lineage (NCBI taxonomy): Eukaryota > Metazoa > Chordata > Mammalia > Carnivora > Canidae > Canis > Canis lupus. The sequence continues at coordinate 30,153,173 of NC_049260.1, forward strand.
AGCATGCATGAGTTTCTTATACACAGATTACTAGAGCTAAGGCTCTAACTAATAGTTTTGGTGATAACATTTAACATTTACGTTCAAAGGATTTATTGTATGATAAGGAAGAATTATCTTAAAATGGAAGTGCAAAAACCCAACCAAACCAACCAGCAAAACAGACCAACCCCCCTGAGTTTTAGGTGACTAAGAGCTCAATATAAATCACATATAATTTGGCAACTGAGAAGCTCTCAGGCTGCTATCATAGTAATATATAACATAAATTAGATAAGCTTTGTTGAATCTATCCCGACATTAGAATTAGGACAGTGATTCACTAGGAAACTGTTGAATGGAGTTTTCTTTCTATTACCAAAGTGTGTTGCTTTTGTTTTATCACTACATAGAAGTTCATAGTTGTTGTGTTCATACCATTATTGAGTTAAAAAATTCTTTATGTATTATTTGACTTCTCCAAAAATATTATTAAAATATTATGCAGATATTTTTCAGAAAATGCACAACACAGATCCTTAGTTGTGACCCAAAGTGTGTATTGTCTTACCCACCTTGAACTCAATACCTTATTCAGGCTTCAAACTGTATTTTAAAAATATTACTCTTCCTATTTTCTGATGATTCACTAGAAAAAACTGTCTACAGAAGAAAATAACCATTAAGCCAAGGAAATGGATTATATTTTATTTTGTTTTATTGTATTTTAGAAGCAGTATGAAATTGGAGGAAATGGTTTGATAGGCTATAATACCATACAAACCTGAACATCCTATTATGAGAACTTAGCAAGCAGCTATACCTGCCACTCTTAAGTATATAGATTTATGAGGAGTTGTTTTCATCTATTTTTCATGGTAGATAAGTGTTCTTTCATTATTTTGTTGACCTGGTATTCTAATTTCATAGGCACAGGGTGATGATCACCAAAGACTATTGGATGATATACAGAAATGGAAAGAGTAGAAGCAAGATATGAAAAGGATGAGGAATAGGAAAATTTGAGGGTGATGAGCCTAAACTCATGATAATATTATTATCAAAAACAATAGCTTTATTAGTTTTGAACATCCGTTACTTCCAGACACAAAGCCAAGTGTGGCTTTCCTTTCATATTTTGATAAGCATGATCTCATTAAGTGTTGCCTATATTATCGCTCAAATGCAAGGATCCTGTTTACAAGAGTATAAATTATCCTGGATGCTTTTTCAGACAAAAGGAAGTAATCGGTCATTTTTGAAAAACTGTATTACAGACAGATCATTCCAATACTGATAAAGATGGAAGAATAACCAGTCACCACTGAAATGCCTAAAAGTTAAATTTACTAATAAATAAATGATTATAAAAACTGATTATAAAATCTCCAAATGATTAAAAATCAACTGTGGTAGAAGTATCTTCCTAGGGGCACCTGGATTGCTCAGTGGTTGAGTGTCTGCCTTTGGCTCGGGTTGTGATCCCAGGGTCCTGGGATCGAGTCCCACATTGGGATCCCCTGGGTGGCCTACTTCTCCCTTTGCCTATGTCTCTACCTATGTCTCTCTGCCTCTCTCTCTGTGTATCTCATGAGTAAATAAATAAAATCTTAAAAAAAAGAAGCATATTCCTAAATTACAGGGCCTAGGAGAAGTTATCTATGTATACCCAGTGAAGAGCAGAAAAACATTTCCCTTCCTTGCTGCTTTGGCGAGTTCACTGATGTGCAATATGAGGTTGGAAATGGGAAAGTAACCCAATAGCATCCAAGGCAGCCTCATGAGGTACAAGGATTACTGAACTAAAAGTCAAGAGTCCTTGATCTTTAGTGGATATTTGAGTTAGGGAAAGTTATTTCCCCAGTTTGAGCCTTAGTTTTCTTATTCATAAAGGAGTTTGAATAAATAATGTTGGAGGTCTCTTTTAGCTCCAAAATACTATACTGACTAATTCTTATTCTTAGCTTTGCACTCAGATGTTACACAAATTGAAATCTTAATTTCTCTATTATGGAATTTTGGTGTATCCAAAGATGAGAGTAATTAATAAGTGGAATGAATTAAATGGTTTTAGACTTGCTTTTCATGCAGTCTTGAAACTAGCAGCAATATTTACTCTTGAAACACAGGTGGGAAGGGTTTACCACCCCTCCCAACACACCCCTACACCTTCATTCTCCATCTCATCTGTGATTATTTCCAGCAACCAGAAGTCAGTCTCAGCATATATATCAGTCATGACCTCATATACTTTCTATTTGCGTGCCATTATGCTGCCCAAGAGTCAAAACAATGAAGCAAGTCAGCAAGAAGGTACTAAATGCCTGCTGTAAGCTCAATTTGTGCCAGAAGATATGAAAGACAAATATGTCAACAGTATTTTCTCCTCTTCAGGAGCTTAAATACAACCTAAGAGTTATGTAAATCTGATTCCAAGGCTCTTTATCTGTGACCCCAGGCCAACTCTGATAGCATCTGATGAACACAGAGTGTGGATGTCTATGAATATTACGGTAGACTCTGTGCATAGGCAGAAACAATGTTCTCATCAAGTCACTGTGGACACTTTGCAGCCACATTGTGTTGGATTACTGGTTTGAGATAGGCGCACAGATCAATATCTTATAACCTGGGGCTGAAAACTGAGCAGCCAGAAGAAGTGGTAGCCCACAACTCAGAGTTCTAAATCAAAGGTCTGTCACTTGTTGGAGCATGTTCATATGTCATAAAATCACCATTTAATGCTGTGCCGTCACTGAGAAACAGAATAATGCTCCTGCCCGACCTGGCAAGAGTGTAGGTAGAAGCTGCTATTATTCATTGACTAGCTTATTGGAGGTGGAGAGTAATATAATGATTCTGTGTACTGGGAACAAACCCAAAGGCACAGTTTTACCATTTTCCCTGGTAGATGATTTTTAACATAAGCCCTTGAAAAAAAAATAGTGGAACACTTGCATAATGTCTTATGTTCATCTAATCTTTTTTTATATAAATTTATTTTTTATTGGTGTTCAATTTGCCAACATATAAAATAACACCCAGTGCTCATCCTGTCAAGTGCCCCCCTCAGTGCCCGTCACCCAGTCACCCCCACTCCTCACCCACCTCCCCTTCCACCACCCCTAGTCCGTTTCCCAGAGTTAGGAGTCTTGTTCATCTAATCTTTTTTTTTTAATTTAATATTTTATTTATTTATTCATGAGAGAGAGAGAGAGAGAGAGAGAGAGAGGCAGAGACACAGTTAGAGGGAGAAGCAGGCTCCATACAGGGAGCCTGATGTGGGACTCGATCCTGGGACTCCAGGATCACGCCTCGGGCCAAAGGCAGGTGCTAAACCACTGAGCCACCCAGGGATCCCCTTGTTCATCTAATCTTAAATTGATTTCCTCATTCACCATAGTAGAAAATGACAACTGATGAATTGTGGATCCAGTTTGGAAATACTAATTTCACTCACCTTGCAACCACTACTCTAAATGTTTATCAATGAGTTATATTATATGCCTTTGATTTTAGTGAGATTTACTGTACATACTCAAATTCAAAAGCACCAATAAAGAATTATTTGAGAATTATTTTAGTAACAGTTTAGGAAATGTAATGGTTATTTGAGACATGATACATGGTTTGTAATTTGGGGTTTTCAGCTTATAATTGCTTCTGGACAGGCACATAAAATATCTGACAGTAAAAATAAAACTTGTTAATGTAATGCCATCTGCAAATTTTATGAAAATAGCATTAGAGAGCAACAAAACTAGACAGAGATGGAAGGTATTTTGTACTATCACTTAATATAAAAATGGCCAACTGGGTTTTGTTTCAGTAACTGTGAGGAAATCTAAGAACTTGAGCATTCATCAAATTATATCTTCACTGAGACTTCATTAAAGCCTTGGGTATCAAAATGTATGGCAATCAAAATTGTGAGCACCATTTTTGGGTCATATTATGAGAATCTTCCTAATTGTACTTATGACATGAAAATGTTTATATACCATTAGAGACATCCATTCCTCCACATGCTGCTATTAGACATTATACACCATAATGTGATTATTTTAGAAGGTATCATTCAACCCCAAATACTTTAACAATGTAACTAGCTCTAGTTTTTTTTTTCCTTAATAAGTTCCTTTTTCAAAATAACTTTCTTTTCTGTCCCTTAAATTACAAGCCACACAGCTAGCAAACAGCCCAAACCTCAAGAAACATTGATGTGGAAAAATGAATTTATAGCAAATCACCCAAAACCGGCAGAATTGATCGATGTACACAGGGATGATAACACTTGACCTCCTTCCAATTTCCTCTTCATCATGACAAGGGCTTGGTAATTCCCTGCTAAAGTGTGCTGAGCCATGTTGGCAAATATTATCATTGATGTTTCCATCTGGTTTATTGTGTAACATAAAGTTTCTTTCAAACTAAAGACAAGACCCTCTTGGCTGTAGTTCTAGGATTAATATTTCTCATCAGGGAAGTGTGAGGTCAGACTTACTCTTCATGCATTTGCCAAAACGCTGCTACTTCTCAGGTATGTGTAGGGCAAGATTCATAATTTGGTTCATAGAGTCCAAGAGTTGGAAAGACCAAGAAATCATTCGGCTTAATATTTCATCTTAGGCAGATATCCATCATATAATAAAAGCAGGAGGAAGATATATGGAGAACATAGATATTACTGTTGTTGCTGCTGCTGTGTGAATTTGGTAAGTACCTGTAAGAGGTACTTGCTGCTAGGTATGTGAAACATACTCAGTTTTAAATCCTGTTTCTACAATTTACTATCTCTGTGATTTTTGTTAATCTCTTAGCTTTTCTAAATTTTAGTTTGCTCATAGTCTGAATGTAGTAACTCCTGCCTTTCAGGGTTAAGGATTAGCTGAGATCATGAGTATACAGACAGCACTTAGCACAGTTACTGGCCATGGTTATTGTCCAAAAAAAAATATTATTTGTGTTGATGAAGACTGAATTGTGTACTGAAGGAGTTCTGGAAACTCTTCATTTCTGATGTTCTATGCAGCTTGCTGTTAGATAAGAAAAGGGTGATGCCAAGTAAAAGTACAAGCAGACTCTATCCACTACAAATTATTGGGACTCAGATAGTTTTTGCTGTGGTTACTAGGCAAGTTTCTGGGGGAAAAGACACTGTATTCTAGTTCAAATTGAAACTCACAATATTTGCAAGTCAATCGTGATACATCACATCAACAAAAGAAAGGATAAAGACCATAGGATTATCTCAAGAGATGCAGAAAAAGCATTTGACAAAGTTACAACATCCATTCATGATAAAAAAAAAAAACCCTCAACAAAGTACACTATTTGCAGATGATATGATATTATATAGAGAAAACCCTAAAGATGCCACCACAAAAGCTGCTAGAATTGATCAGTGAAGTCACAGGCTACAAAATTAATATATGGAAATCCGTTGCTTTTCTATACACTAATAATGAAATAGCAGAAAGAGAACTTAAGAAAACAATACCATTTACAAGTGCACCAAAATAAATAAATAAATAAATAAATAAATAAATACATAATAAATAAATAAATAAATAAATAAATAAATAAATAAATAAATAAAATACCTAGGAATAAACTTAACCAAGGAGGTAAACGACCTCTGAAAACTATGAAACACTGATAAAACAAACTGAAGATGACACAAACAAATGGAAAGATATTCCATGCTCATGGATTGGGAGACCTAGCGAGGTCTGTACTCTGAGGAATTTGTCCTGTGACCCATAGGACATGGGGAATGTTTGTCTCCGTGTTTAGGTTGATCAAAATTGGTATGTTGGAATCCAGGCTAAAGTAGGTAAAAGCACTCAAGACTCTCGGAGACAGTAGCTTTCTTCTCAGCAATATGATGAAGGAGAGAGGGACCTAGAAGATTCTATAAAAGATGGGGTTGGAATCAAATCATCACAATGTACACTTTATCTTATAATTTTACTAGTCAGTAAAGCTGAAAAAATATATATTGTTAGAAATGCTACCAAAAATATAAATAAATAAAAGACTGGGCTGGAGCTCAAGCTTCATGATAAATCAGCTGTGACAGTTTGATCAATATTCTTATCATCCCTGAGCCTCTTTGTCTTTAACTGCCAAGAAATATTCCCAACCTCCCTATTTAAGTAAAATGACAAAGATGAGCTTATAATCCACAAAATTCCAAACACAAAGTAGGGCTAACATCTGTGCTAGTGTTACTATGTAATGAGAGAAGTAAACCAGGAAACAATAAAAGAAGATATCTGGGGAATCAGAATAAATGCGTGATGCAAAAAAAGGCAATGCCTCAGAGAATAAAGCAAAATATACATATAATTTCATGGGAGTTGCATGGTACTTAATGTAAAATGATTCCCTACTCTCTGATTTTCCTAAGTGGACTTGTTTAGCTTATACCCATAGACTGGGAACACAACCCAGGTAGTGAAGATAGACTTTTTCTAATCATTACACAATTACACATTACAATGCACTAGGAAGTGGCTTAGCAACCCTAAATGAAGTTATATAATCATAGCTCTGTTAATATAACTGATGTTCACAATGTAAACACAAAGGTGAATGCCATGACAACTGATTAGTGCATAATCAGCCACTAGATGGAACCAGAGGGAAAGTTAGGAGCAACCATACTCCCCTAAAAGCTGCCTAGTCCATAGGTTCAATAGCTACTTGCCAGGATATCTGACCCAAGTTAACGAAATACAATGGATATGGATGCCAACCAGCTATAAATCTACCTAGTATATTTTTAGTGCATGTATCTCTATTTTCTCCATAACGATTCTGAAAGTTACATTTCATGAGTCTTATTGAAATCAAGAAATACTACCAACAACATTCACTTAGAATACTAACTCACTAATACTCTCTAAGAAGGACATGCAATTATTTTAGTCTTACTTGTTTTCAGTGAACCCACAATGTCTCCTTGTGGTCACTGTATTCATTCCTTACATGATTTGGCCAGTTTCACAATCTCTTATTTTAAGCTGTTTCCAGGGACTTTCCCATTTCAAGAAAGATTATAATAATGGATTTTTTTCATTAAAACTATAGAGATTATTAGTTTTATTATGACTATAATTGAAGCTTCTATTGACTTCTTTTTCTGGGACATCAATTATGTTGTGCAGTAAAGATAAAAGGAATTAGGATAATAAATTTTAAATCATTCCCTATCTCCTATTTTCATACAGGACCATTAAAACAATAATAAAAATTATTATATTTAGGCTTAGAATATAGAAGTGTTTTTGCTGGATCTAGAAATTGTGAATGAGCATGGCATTGTGAACAATTTCATAAAGAGCTTTGTGAATGATCATTACTCTTGTACCTAATGTAGACTCAGCCACAGGTCCTTTTGAGTCTGGCAGGAATGGCAGGAAGTTACTCTGGAATTGTAATAGTAGAGATGAATGAGCAGGAAATGTTTAATGTGCTTGCTGAAAATAATGTCCAAAGAATCATGGTGTACCCCAGCTGTGTTGAACCATGGATATAGCAGGAGTCTGTTGAAAGAGGCCACATTTGCGGTCAGATAGGTATATGTTGTCTAAAGAAATCTTTTTGTTTGAACTAGGAACAGCAGCTGAGAACACAAAGATGGAAGTCCAGATTCTGAGGGTGAAAGATGACAGAGTTTGGGAGTTTTGCAGAAGTCAAGGCCCAAGTAAGCACTCCTTACACTGCAGAAATTGGAATGTTCCCTGTGGACTAAAGCAAAGCACCTTTCAGGAGAATGGGCATAAACATAAAGGATTAGGTGATAGATAGGTCACAGTGTGTTGGTCATAAAGTTGGCAAAGCATACTAATAATACTCGGTGTTTAGAATATGAAGTGAACTCCTCTCTTTCCCTATTCCCATCTTGGCATTTCTTCCCAGATCTCTGAAACTATGCCCCTAGACATAGTAGCCTACAGACACATGTGTTGACCCAGGACATGTATACACATGTTTGCTGGCAGGCCTAGCCCCTACTGCAACTATCCACAAATACATATAGCTCTCCCCAGATGCCATATGTTGGCCTATTACACAAACCGAATGCATATAAATAAGCATACCTATAGTCATGTGACACAGGTATGTTCATACAAACACATGCACATTTACAGTTACCACATACATCTACAATATACATTAATTATTTTGTTTTATGGGAGGAAAATTACTGGTACTGGTGTGCATAGGGTTCCTATGTGCTGACAGCCTGTTTAGCTTTGGCTCAGCCATGAAAAACATGTCTCCCCAAGCAAAACAATTTTCTCTACCTATAGTTGGGTGAGCCCTTGTGTAACATGATGATTTGACATAGGTGCTGCCATTCCCTACATATAAATAACTACTATACCCTTGAAAAATTTTTGACTTATATATTCTTATCCATTCTGTTTTCTAGAAACACACTAGTTAAATATATAACAAATTCAAGCAACATGAAAAAAATTTTGTCAGCTTAGAAATAGATTTTATTTTGTGATATTTTTAGAAAATAGCTCATTCAGCTGGGAATAGTAATGTCATCAGTGAAAATATGGTGTTTGGGGAGTTCCATTTTCAGTTTTGGCAGAGTAACTTACATCAGAAGAACCCTTTCACTGAGAGAAGCTATAAAAGCTGGATAAAATACAGAGAACAGCTGTTTAAAGGCATCAGAAGGCAATAAAAGAAGTCAGGACTTGTAAGGCCCAAGGTACTGAGAGTAATAAAATGCATTTAGATGGATCTGACCTCTACTGTTTCTCCCCACTTAGAATCAAATTTTTATGAATAAACAAACCTTGCTGGGATTCTGATTAAGACTGAATGACACCACTAATGAACTTGACTCAATAGAATACTAGACCCTAAAACTACAAGATAAACTCTTTTCATGCATACATGGGAAGTTACCAGTAATAATTATATTATGGACCATGAAACAAGATTCAGTAAATTTCAGTAAAGGAGATTGTATTCAATGCAGAAAGTAGAATTAAACCAGAAATCTATAACAGAAGAATAGAAAAGAACTACTTTGATATGTGTTATTAATCTATATAGTAATAAATAAACCAATGATCAAACTAGTAATTGCAACAAAAATCAGAAAACGCTTGGAAATGTTTTTTTCCATAAAAAAAACATATTTGGCACATCAAAACATGCAGGATGCAGTGAAGCCACACAATGATAAAAACAGATTCATGTGCATTTATTTAAAAAAGAAGGTTGGGGGCCTCTGGGTGGCTCAGTTGGTTAAGTGTCCAACTTCTAATTTTGGCTCAGATCATGATCATAGGGTTGTGAGATTGAGCCCTGTGTCAGACTCTGTGCTGGGTGTGGAGTCAGTTTAAGATTCTCCCTCTGCCCCTTCCTCACCCCCCTCCCCTGCCTGTTTTTGTTCTCTCTCAAAAACAAAAAGGCTGAAAATCAACACTGTATATACCCATCTCAAGCAGCTAAAAGAATAACAAATCTAAAGAAAGAAGAAAAAACTAATAATGATGCATGCAAAAGTCCAACAAGTAGAAAACAAACATAAAATAAATCAACAAAATCAAAAGTTGTATCTTAAAAATATAATGAAAGTGAGAAACCCCTGGATCAAGGAAAAAAAAATAATGTTACCATAGATTCTATACATGTTGAAAAATTAAAGAAAGATAATATAAATAATGTTATATCAGTAATTTCAAAATTTAAGTAAAATAAACACCTTGAAAATATCATTTAACCTGATTAAGAGTAAATAGAAAATCAGAATTGTTCTATATAAAATAAAGAATGAGTTTTCAATTCAAAACCTACTCTCTCAGCAAGCTCCAAGTCCAGTAAATTTTTCTAAATACTAAAGGAACAAATAAAATGACACTAATATTACATAAACTCTTCCCTAAAATAAGGAGGATTTCCAAAGTTATACAATACTAACATAACTTAATGTCAAAATCCAACAAGGGCACTACAAAATGATAATTACTGCCCAAACTTATTCATGAATATAGATGCATAAGTAATAAACAGTGTTATCAGCAAATCAAACCCAAAGATATATGAAAGGTGAGAACCAATTGCATCAGGGATGCAAGTGTGGATTAACATTTAAAATTAAGTTAATGTAATTCACCAAGTTTGGAGATTAAAGAAGCATATGATCAAACCAAGAGATAAAAATGTATAAATTGATATATTTGAACAAGACTTAATATGATTTAAAAAAAAAGCCTCTCAAGATATAGAGCTAGATGGGAATATTCAATCTATTAAAGACCAACTATAAACACAAAACATGGAAACATCATATTTAGTGATGATATTTTTAAACTTCTATCATCATAAAAAAGGCTACTTGTAATTACCACTTTAGTTTAATATTATACTAGAGGTTCTAGAAAGTACAATACGGTGAGAAAAATATATTAAAAATACATGGATTGGGATGAAACAAATGAAATTATAATTACTTATAGGCAGAGCAAGATTGTATATACAGAAAATCTAAGAAATCTATTAATAAATTTTTAGAATTAATAAAAAGTCACTGGATGAGATGCCTGGGTGGCTCGTCAGTTAAGCATTGACTCCTGGTTTCAGTTCCTGTCATGAGCTCATGGGTTGAAAGAGTGAGCTCTACGTGGGGCTCGTGCTTGGCAGGGAGTCTGCTTGAAGATCCTCTCCCTCTGCCTCTCCCCCCACTCATGCACACGCATGTTTCTCTAAAATAAATAAATCTTGGGGATCCCCGGTGGCTCAGCGGTTTAGCACCCGCTTCAGCCCAGGGCGTGATCCTGGAGACTCGGGATCAAGTCCCACGTCAGGCTCCCTGCATGGAGCCTGCTTCTCCTTCTGCCTGTGTCTCTACCTCTCTCTCTCTCTCTCTCTCTCTCTCCTCTTTCTCTCTCTGTCTGTCTCTCATGAATAAATAAATAAATAAATCTTTAAAAAATAAAATAAAATAAAATAAATAAATCTTTAAAAAACTTGCTGGAGGGGATCCCTGGGTGGCGCAGCGGTTTGGCGCTTGCCTTTGGCCAGGGGCGCGATCCTGGAGACCCAGGATTGAATCCCACATCGGGCTCCCGGTGCACGGAGCCTGCTTCTCCCTCTGCCTGTGTCTCTGCCTCCCTCCCTCTCTCTCTCTCTCTCTCTGTGTGTGACTATCATAAATAAATAAAATTAAATTAAATTAAAAAACTTGCTGGATACAACTCGATATGCAATAGTCAGCTGATTTCTAGTTAGTGACAAATAGTAAATTAAAATTTAAAAATATTCATAATAGTTTTAAAATATATCACCTATCTAATAATATTCTAAGAGAAGACATGTAAAATATCATTGATGTGTGTGTGTGTGTGTGTCTGTGTGTGTAGGGGCAAGGGATGTCTTAGTACATTTGGGCTGCTCTAACAGAATACCATTAACTGGGACTTATGGACAGCAGACATTTATTTCTCACAGTTCTGGAGGGTGACAAATATAAGATCAAGGTGTCAGCAGATTCAGTGTCTGATAAAAGCCCCCTTCCTAGTTCAGAGACTATCATCTTCTTGCTGTATCCTCATAAGGTAGAAGTGAAGAGGGAATTCTCTGTGTTCTCTTCTGTAAGAGAACTAATCACTTCCTAAAGGTCCTACCTCCTATACCTATACATTAGAGATCAAGCTTCATATCTGAATTTGGGGTGGGGGAACACAAGCAATCATTCCACAGTAGGGGGACAATGTGACAAGCTAATTCTAAAATTTATATGGAAATGCAAAGAATCAAAAATAGGTTAAAATGGACAGAGCACCTGAATAGACATTTTTCCAAAGAACATCTATAGGTGGCTAACAGACACATGAAAAGATGCTCAGTATCACTCATCATCAGGGAAATGCAAATCAAAACCACAATGCGTTATCACCTGATGCCTATCAGAATGGCTAAAATTAAAACAAAAAAACAAAACAAAACAAAAAACAAGAAACAAGTGTTAGGATGTAAAGAAGGAGGAACTCTCATCCACCTTTGGTATGAATGTAAGTTGATAACAGCCACTGTGGAAAATGGTATGGAGATTCCTCAAAATACTAACAACAGAAATACCATATGATCTTATGATCTTATGATTCTACTGAGAATTTACCCAAAGAAAACAAAAACACTAATTCAAAAAGATATATGTCTACTGCATGTATGTCTATCCCTATGTCTACTGCAGCAATATTTACAATAGCCAAGATTTGAAAGCAGCCAAAGTATCATCCATAGATGAATAAAGAGGAACACACACACACACACACACACACTCTGAAATATTACTTAGCCATAAAAAGGATGAGATTTTTGCCATTTGTGACAACATGGGTTGACCTGGGGGGTATTATGCCAAGTGAAATAAGTCAGACTTAGAAGGACAAATACCATATGATTTTACTCATACATGGAATCTAAAAAACAAAACAAATAAATAAAAAACAGATCTAGGGTTGCCTAGGTGGCTCAGTTGACTAAGCATCTGACTCTTGATTTCAACTCTGGTCATGATCTCATGGGTCATGAGACTGAGCCCTGCATTGGGCTCTGTGCTCAGCATCAAGTCTGCTGGAGATTCTCTCTCCCTCTCCCTCTCCCTCTGCCCCTCCCCCTGCTTGAGCTCTCTCTTAAGTAAATAAATAAAATCTTAAAAAAAACCAGTATCCAACCTATAAATACAGAGAGGAAGTTGATAGTTGCCAGAGGGTAGGGGGTAGGAGGATAGGCAAAATAGGCAAAATAAGTGAAAGAAAACAGAATATAGAACTCCAATAAAAGAATATACAAAAAAAATCTTGAAAACCAAGAAAAAAAAAAAAGAAAACAGAATATACAAGCTTTCAGCTTTGATATAACTAAGTCATGGGAATAAAAGGTACAACATAGAGAATATAGTCAATGATGCTGTAATAGTGTTGTATAGTGACAGATGGTAGCTACACTTGTAGCATAACTTATAGAGAAGCTGAATTGCTGTGTTGTACACCTGAAACTAATGTAACATTGTATATTAACTCAAAAAATGTAAATTAATTAATTAAAAGTAAATGCTAGATATTTTATTAATGTGCTTTTTTGAGAGACAGACGAAGGGAGAGGGAGAGAGTTTTTTAAAAGATTTTATTTATTTATTTTAGAGTGAGAGTGAGAACGGGTGTGTGCATGAGCAGGGGGAGGGCCAGAGGGGGAGGGAGGACTCCATGCTGAGCATGGATCCTGACGCTGGACTTGTTCTCACAACCCTGAGATCATAACCTGAGCCAAAACCAAGAGTTAGACATTTAACTGACTGAACCGCCAAGGTTTATTTTTACTGAAAAAAAAAAAAAAGAAAAAAGAAAAAAGAAAGCCTACTTCCATTTTTAGAAGAATGATAAATGAAATGGTCATGTGTCCTGTAAATTTAGTATTATATGAATGTATGACCTCTTCAAAAATAAAATACGGGGATCCCTGGGTGGTGCAGTGGTTTAGTACCTGCCTTTGGCCCAGGGCCCAATCCTGGAGACCCGGGATCGAATCCCACATCGGGCTCCCTGCGTGGAGCCTGCTTCTCCCTCTGCCTATGTCTCTGCCTCTCTCTCTCTCTCTGTGTGACTATCATGAATAAATAAATGAAATCTTAAAAAAATACAAACAAAATATAAAAAAAGAAAATAGGTCAGACAATCCCGACAAAGAATAACAAAGTTGGGAAATTTAAACTGCTTTTTATAAAATAATTAGCACAGTGGCATAGACCTATATAGAGCAATGGAACAGAATAAAGAAATATCCACATACATACACAGTCTACCTGATTTATGATAGCACTGACACTGCATTGGATCATCTAATTAATAAATAATTCTGGGGTGGGTGGATACTGACATGAATAAAGTGAAAAAAAGGGAGAAATCTTGGCCTCTACCACACACCATATAAACTTTTTGTTGTAGATGGATTGTATGTAGCCCTAATTGTGAAAGGTACAATAATAAAACTTCCTGACAGTGACATCATATAATAACTTCATAAATTTGGGGGTAGGCAAAGATTTCTTAAACAGTATACAAAGAGCACTAATCCAGAAGAGTGATAAAACAGACTTAATTGAATTTAAAACTTTTATCCATTAAAAGATATGTTCAAGAGAGTAGTGCAAAGTCAAGTCAAAAGTGGGAGAAAATATTTGCCTTGCTGGTGGGAACATAAATTGGTACCACAACCACTTTGGAAATTATTTTGGATTATCTGTTAAATTTGGTCTACTGCAACCCTATGTTACAGCAGTTTTACCTGTAAATACATAGCCAGAAGAAATGCATATGTCTTTTATGCAACATCCACAACAACTTATTCATAAGAACGTTATTAACAGTAGCATCAAGGGATGCCTGGGTGGCACAGTGGTTTAGTACCTGCCTTCAACTCAGGGCGTGATCCCAGAGTCCGGGGATCAAGTCCCACATTGGGCTTCCTGCATGGGGCCTGCTTCTCCCTCTGCCTCTGTCTCTGCCTCTCTCTATCTCTCTCTCTGTGTCTATCAAGAATAAATAAAACCTTTAAAAAATAGTAGCATCAAATGAAGGAACCTCAATGCTCATAAACAGAAGATAAATGCATTGGATATATTCATGTAAACTAAATACTATTCAACTATGAAGATGGTTGAATCACTGCTTTTTGCAACAATGAAGCCAGACTTGAGAGTACATGCCATATGATTCAATTTATATAAATTTCAAACAAAGGGGGGATATGGGGTGACTGGATGATGGACAATAAGGAGGGCATTTGATGGGATGAGCACTGGGTGTTATACTATATGTTGGCAAATAGAATTTAAATTAAAAACCTAAATAAATAAATAAATAAATAAATAAATAAATAAATGCAAAATAATAATAACCCCCAAATATATATACATATATATAATTATATATATTTTAAAAACATGGAAAGGTAATTCATGGGATTTTTGAAGATGGTGGAAGAGTAGGGATGCTCAACTTACCTGGTCCCACCAACTTACCTAGATAACTTTCAAATCATCCTGAATACCTACGAATTCGACCTGAGACTTAAAGAGAGAACAGCTCGAATGCTAGAGAGAAGGGTTTTCACTTCTAGCAAGAATCATCTAGGGTGAAATTTACTTAGGTGGTGGTTGATATTCTTTACTCAGCCCGCTCATACAGCCACTCTGTACTGAGCAAAAAAAAAGATAGAAGGAAGAACTCACCACAAAAAAAAAAAAAAAAAGAATCAGAAACAGTACTCTCTGCCACAGAGTTACGGAATATAATTACAATTCGATGTCAGAAAGCCAATTCGGAAGCACAATTATAAAGCTACTGGTGGCTCTGGAAAAAAAGCTTAAAGTATTCAAGAGACTTCATGACTGCAGAATTTAGATCTAATCAGGCCAAAATTAAAAATCAATTAAATGAGATGCAATCCAAACTGGAGGTCCTAACGATGAGGGTTAATGAGGTGGAAGAAAGAGTGAGTGGCATAGAAGACAAATTGATGGCAAGGAAGGAAACTGAGGATAAAAGAGAAAAAAAAAAACCATGAGGAAAGGTTAAGGGAAATAAATGACAGCCTCAGAAGGAAGAATCTATATATAATTGGGGTTCCAGAGGGTGCTGAGAGGGACAGATGGCCAGAAAGCATATATGAACAAATCATAGCTGATAACTTCCTAATTTGGGGAGGGAAACAGGCATTCAGATCCAGGAGATAGAGAGGTCCGCCCCAAAATCAATAAAAACTGTTCAACACCTCGACATTTAATAGTGAAAGTTGCAAATTCCAAAGATAAAGAGAAAATCCTTAAAGCACCAAGAGACAAGAGATTCTTAACTTAAATGGGGAAAAAATATCAGATTAACAGCAGACCTCTCCACAGAGACCTGGCAGGCCAGAAAGGGCTGGCAGGATATATTCAGGGTCCTAAATGAAAAGAACATGCAGCCAGGAATACTTTATCCAGCAAGGCTCTCATTCAGAATAGAAGGAGAGATAAAGAGCTTCCAAGATAGGCAGAAACTGAAAGACTATGTGACCACCAAACCAGCTCTGCAAGAAATATTAAAGGGGACCCTGTAAAAGAAAGAGGAAACTTAAAGAAATAATCCACAAAAACAGGGACTGAATAGGTATTATGATGACACTAAATTAATGTCTTTCAATAGTTCCTCTGAACGTGAATGGGCTAAATGATCCCATCAAAAGACGCAGGGTTTCGGACTGGATAAGAAAGCAAGACCCATCTATTTGCTGTCTACAAGAGACTCATTTTAGACATAAGGACACCTCCAGCCTGAAAATGAAGGGATGGAGAACCATTTACCCTTCAAATGGTCCTCAAAAGTCAGCTGGGGTAGCAATCTTTATATAAGTTAAAATTTATCCAAAGACTGTAGTTAGAGATGAAAAGGGACACTATATCATACTTAAAGGATCTATCCAATAAGAGGACCTAACAATCATGACTATTTATGCCCCTAATGTGGGAGCTGCCAAGTATATCAATCAATTAATAACCAAAGTAAAGACATACTTAGATAATAGTACACTAATAGTAGGAGACTTCAACACGGTGCTTTCTGCAATAGACAGATTTTCTAAGCACACCATCACAAAAGAAACAAGAGCTTTAAATGATACACTGGACCAGATGGATCTCACAGATATATACAGAAATTTCCATCCAAATGTAACTGAACACAAATTCTTCTCAAGTGCACATGGAACTTTCTCCAGAATAGACCACATATTGGGTCACAAATCAGGTCTCAACCAATACCAAAAGATTGGGATTGTCCCCTGCATATTTTCAGACCACAGTGCTTTGAAACTAGAACTCAATCACAAGAAGAAATTTGGAAGAAACTCAAACACATGGAGGTTAAAGAGCATCTTTCTAAAAGATGAAAGGGTCAACCAGGAAATTAGAGAAGAATTTAAAAGATTCATGGAAACTAATGAAAATGAATATACAACCATTCAAAATTTTGGGGATACAGGAAAAGCAGTCCTAAGAGGGAAATACAGTGCAAAACAAGTATCCATAAAAAAAAATGGAAAAACCTCCAGTACGCAAGCTAACCTTGCACCTAAAGGAACTGGAGAACTGGAGAAAGAACAGCAAATAAAACCTACACCAAGCAGAAAGAGAGAGATAATAAATATTCAAGCAGAACTCAATGAAATAGAGACCAGGAGAACTGTGGAACAGATCAACAAAACCAGGAGTGGTTCTTTGAAAGAATTAATAAGATAGATAAACCATTAGCCAGCCTTATTAAAAATCAAAAAGACTCAAATTAATAAAATCATGATGAAAGAGGAGAGATCACAACCAATACCAAGGAAATACAAATGATTTTAAAAATGTATTCTGAGCACCTATACGCCAATAAATTAGACAATCTAGAAGAAATGG
Organism: Canis lupus familiaris; assembly: GCF_011100685.1. Taxonomy (NCBI): domain Eukaryota; kingdom Metazoa; phylum Chordata; class Mammalia; order Carnivora; family Canidae; genus Canis; species Canis lupus. The sequence goes on from NC_049260.1 coordinate 30,170,631, forward strand.
ATGCATTTCTGGAAAACCACAAATTACCAAAACAAGAATGGTAAGAAATAGAAAACCTGAACAGGCCAATAACCAGGGAAGAAATTGAAGCAGTCATCAAAAACCTCCCAAGACACAAAATTCCAAGGCCAGATGGCTTCCTAGGGGAATTCTGTCAAACATTTAAAGAAACAATACCTATTCTATTAAAGCTGTTCCAAAGGATAGAAAGGGATGAAAAACTTCCAAACTTGTTTTATGAGGCCAGCATCACCTTGATTCCAAAACCAAAGACCCCACCAAAAAGGATAATTATAGATCAATATCCCTGATGAACAGAGATGCAAAAATTCTCAACAAGATACTAGTCATTAGGATCCAACAATACATTAAGAAGATGATTCGCCATAACCAAGTGGGATTTATCCCCGGGATGCAAGGTTGGTTCAACACTTGTAAAACAATCAATATGATAGATCACATCAACAAGAGGATAAACAAGACCCATTTTATCCTCTCAGTAGATGCAGAGAAAGCATTTGACAAAAGACAGCATCCATTGCTGATCAAAACTCTTCAGAGTGTAGGAATAGAGGGGACATTCTTCAGCATCTTAAAAACGATTTATGAAAAGCCCAAAGGGAATATTATTCTCAATGGGGAAAAACTGAGAGCCTTTCCCCTAAGATCAGGAACACGACAGGGATGTCCACTCTCACCACTGCTATTCAACATAGTACTAGAAGTCCTAGCCTCAGCAATCAGACAACAAAAAGAAATAAAAGGCATTCAAATTGGCAAAGAAGAAGTCAAACTCTCCCTTTTCTCAGATGACATAATACTGTACGTAGAAAACCCAAAAGACTCCACCCCAAGATTGCTAGAACTCAGACAGCAATTCAGAAATGTGGCAGGATACAAAATCAATGCACAGAAATCAGTGCCTTTTCTATACACTAACAATGAGACTGAAGAAAGAGAAAATAAGGAGGAAATCCCATTTACAATTACACCCAAAAGTATAAGATACCTAGGAATAAACCTAACCAGAGAGGTAAAGGATCTATACCCTAAAAACTACAGAACACTTCTGAAAGAAATGGAGGAAGACACAGATGGAAAAACATCCCATGCTTATGGATTGGAAGAGTTAGTATTGTGAAAATGTCTATGCTACCCCGGGCAATTTACACGTACAGTGAAATCCCTATCAAAATACCATGGACTGGGATTCCTGGGTGGCTCAGCCATTTGGAGCCTGCCTTCAGCCCAGGGCATGATCCTGGAGTCCTGGGATCAAGTCTCACATTGGGCTCCCTGCATGGAGCCTGCTTCTTTCTCTGCCTCTCTCTCTGTGTCTCTCATGAATAAATAAATAATCTTTTTAAAAAAATACCATGGACTTTCTTCAGAGAGTTGGAACAAATAATCTTAAGATTTGTGTGGAATCGGTAAAGAACCCAAATAGCCAGGGGGATATTGAAAAAGAAAACCAGAGCCGAGGGCATCACAATGCTGGATTTCAAGTTGTACTACAAAGCTGTGGTCATCAAGACAGTGTGGTACTGGCACAAAGACACATAAGTCAATGGAACAGAATAGAGATCCCAGAAATGGGCCCTCAACTCTATGGTCAACTAATATTCGACAAAGCAGGAAAGACTATCCACTGGAAAAAGGACAGTCTCTTCAATAAGTGGTGCTGGGAAAATTGGACAGCCACGTGCAGAAGAATGAAAGTAGGCCATTCTCTTACACCATACACAAAGATAAACTCAAAATGGATGAAAGATCTAAATGTGAGCCAAGAATCCATCAAAATCCTAGAGGAGAACACAGGCAACACCCTTTTTGAACTTGGCCACAGCAACTTCTTGCAAGATACATCTATGAAGGCAAGGGAAACAAAAGCAAAATGAACTATTGGGATTTCATCAAGATAAAAAGCTTCCGCCCAGCAAAAGAAACAGTCAACAAAGCTAAAAGACAACCTACAGAATGGGAGAAGATATTTGCAAATGACATATCAGATAAAGGGCTAGTAGAGCTTATTAAAGAGCTTATAAAACTCAACAGCAAGGAAACAAACAATCCAATCATGAAATGGGCAAAAGACATAACAGAAATTTCACCAAGGAAGACATAGACATGGCCAACAAGCACATGAGAAAATGCTCCGCATCACTTGCCATCAGGGAAATACAAATCAAAACCACAATGAGATACCACTTCACACCAGTGGAAATGATGAAAATTAACAAGACAGGAAACCACAAATGTTGGAGAGGATGTGGAGAAAGGGGAACCCTCTTGCACTCTTGGTGGGAATGTGAACTGGTGCAGCCACTCTGGAATACTGTGTGGAGGTTCCTCAAAGAGTAAAAATAGATCTGCCCTATGACCCAGCAATTGCACTGCTGGGGATTTACCCCAAAGATACAGATGCAGCGAAAATCCAAGACACCTGCACCCCAATGTTTCTAGCAGCAATGTCCACAATAGCCAAACTGTGGAAGGAGCCTCAGTCTCCATCGAAAGATGAATGCATAAAGAAGATGTGGTCTATGTATACAATGGAATATTACTCAGCCATTAGAAATGACAAATAATCCACCATTTGCTCCGATGTGGATGGAACTGGAGGGTATGATGCTGAGTGAAGTAAGTCAATCGGAGAAGGACAAACATCATATGGTCTCATTAATTTGGGGAATATAAAAAATAGTGAAAGGGATTATAGGGGGAAAGGAGAGAAAATGAGTGCAATAAATCAGAGAGGGTGACAAAACATGAGAGACTCCTAACTCTGGGAAACGAACAAGGGGTAGCGGAAACGAACAAGGGAGGTGGGTGGGGGGATGGGGTGTCTGGGTGACAGGCACTGAGGGGGGCACTGGACGGGATGAGCACTGGGTGTTATACTATATGTTGGGAAGTTGAACTCCAATAATAATATACAAAAACAAAGGAAAAGAAAAGGTATTTCATGATGAGAGAAGTCCAGTGTTCATCTATGGATAATTGAGATTCAAGGGAGGCTTCTGAAGTGCAGGTAAGGTTCTATATTTCTATCCAGGCAGTTAGTTCGCTGGTGTACTCACTTGAAAAAAATTTCTTTGAGCTCTATACTTTTATTTATATTTTTATAATTCAACATAAATTTGACTTATCCAAAACCAACACAACAACAAAACTCCCAAAGGTGGCAGGTGCAGGTAAGTATTAGGAAAGTGACTTCCCTGGTAACATTGCTCTTGTACTAATTCTGGAAATTAAATGTTTGTCATCAGTTAAAACAGGAAGGAATTTCCACTTCTATGAAATACTATAATGGAATGCTTAAACAGAATTATACATGCATAATATGATTCTCATATTTGTTTAACGAGAAAGTTATTTTACTTATCCCTCATATAGGAAGGTCAGATCTAGGGCCCCAAGAGTATTACAGCTACCTCTCCCACAGCATCTTCACCATGAAGATTTGAGATTCTTAGCCATGAGATTCGCCATGAATCTCCGTGAACTCTGAGAAGGATATAAACTTGCCTAGTGTGCTATCCAACTTCACCACTAGCCTATTGCAAAAGCAATGTGGACACCAAATCTAATGGCCTTTTCTTTTTCATCTTTTTCCCCCAAATACAATATAATATGAATTTGTATAAAATCTAAGCACTATTAAAATCTCTAATGTAGATGAGGTCCCTGGTGACCTCACCTCACAGATTATTATAAATGGTTGGGTAAAAAAGCTCACAGAATTTTTCTATATATATACATTGATATACAGAGGTGTATATCCATATGGAGGTTGTGTTCCAATATTCTGTGATTTTTTTTCGCACAATGTATCTGTTATTTTTCTATCAGCGCATACAGGTCAACCTTATTAATGTCTTTATGTTATCCCAGTATATGAGTTTGAAAATTATTCATCTGTTCTACTGTTGGATATTTTGGTTGTCTCAAACTTTCAGCTATTAACAACAATGCTATAATGAATATTCTTGGATATGTTTTCCTGTAAGCATTCAGAGAACATATCTTCAGATGAACTTACTTGAGGTAGAAATACTGAATAAATTATAATTAATTTTTTTTAAATTATTATTTTAGTACTGCTTCCCTAGGTTTTATAACTTTAATGCACTTTCTGACCATGGCTTTGTCAAACTGTCTAGAAGACATTTTAACATCTTGCTAACACTTCCCAATTATATCCTTAATTGTAACCTTCACATGAGTCAGTTTGCCAGATCTCAAGCTGTGTCTTTAGAGTTGCTGATGAAAATACTTTAAACATCAGTCACAGAATTATTTTCAAAGTCAGGAGAACTTTTTTTCCCAATGCTTATTGTATACATTCTGAATATGGGAATCCATTTTCCTGGATATAGCTTGAAGTATGAATATTTCTGTTTCAGATTGTTGGTTAGGATACTGAATGTTAAGCCATTTGCACCTAATTCATTTAGCAAAGAATTCTCTTAACACACTTTTTTTTCAAGAGCACTGTTTCTAGTAATGATTACGGTTCCGGGAGTATCAGTCAGGAGACGATAAAATCTAAAAGAAATAAATGTAAAGAATTTAATATGGGAATTTTATGTTCAGTGGAAATTATAATCACCTTATTTAAATATTAAATTAAATAAAAAATTTGATTACAGTACCAAAACATTGAGGCATTTTTTTCTCAGTTCTTATCCTTGATTTAATGGGAGAGTCTTGATATTCTCCATTGGCTTATTGGGGCTAAGATTCTGCAGTCAATTTTGGGGGCATAATTTAACAGATAATGTATCATATTGACCTTATATTTGATACATGGTGTCCCAGCCTACCTCACAGTGACTTTCTACTCTAAAAATATATTGTCACTAGGGTCATTTGAACACAGACCCTCACTGATGTTTGTGTCCATGCCTGGCTCTTTTGTATTTCTTTTTTTTTAAGATTTTATTTATTTATTCATAGACAGACAGAGAGAGAGAGAGAGAGAGAGAGAGAGAGAGAGGCAGAGACACAGGCAGAGGGAGAAGCAGGCTCCATGCAGGGAGCCCGATGTGGGACTTGATCCTGGGACTCCAGGATCACACCCCAGGCTGCAGGCAGCGCCAAACCGCTGCGCCACCCGGGCTGCCCCTCTTTTGTATTTCTTACTCATAATATTCAGCCTCTCACCTAGAGGTACCCTTCCTTCTGTAACTCTGTCCTGAAAATATTTCCATTCTTTCCCCTCAGAGCTGCCTTTTGATTCTGATCTCTGCTCCTGGTCACACAAAAGTGCTGTTTGGGGGAGGGGTGTTTGTTGGCTGGACCAAAGAAAACAAGGGTGATAAGATGAAGGAAAATAAGAGTGGCCCTGTAGAGAAAGTCTGTCCTCTGATCTCCACCACTTTCCTTTAAATTTAACTTGGTTTTATTTCTATTTTCTAATTGAAATATATTTGAAAATCACATTGGGTAAACATAAGGTATACAACATGTTAAACTGACACACATATCTTGTAATAGGACTGTAGCAGTAATTAGCACCTCTATCACATTACATCATTATCATTTCTTTTTCATGGCTGGAACAACAAATTTTACTCTCTTAGCCTGTTTTATGACTATGATACATTATTATCCTCTGTATTCACTGTGCTGTGCATTAGATCTCCAGGGCTTACTGACTATTTGTTACAAGTTTGTACCCTTACAACAGCAACATCGATCCTATTTCCTTACCTCTGTCCCCTGGTTACAACCATTCCATTCTGTTTTCAAGGTTGGCTTTTTTAGATTCCACATGTAAGTGAGATCAGATGATACTCATCTTTCTTTTTTTAAAGATTCTATTTATTTATGAGAGGGGGGCGGGGGCAGAGACACAGGCAGAGGGAGAAGCAGGCTCCATGCAGGGAGCCTATGTGGGACTCGATCCCGGGACCCCAGGATCACGCCCTGGGCGGAAGGAGGCGCTCAACCGCTGAGACCTAGGGATCCCCAACACTCATCTTTCTTTGACTTATCTCACTTAGCATAATGTGTTCAAGGTCCATCCATGTTGTTGCAAATGGCAAGTTATCTTTCTTTCTTATGGACAATGGTCCATTGTGCGGGTGTTGGGGTAATGCCACATCTGTTTTTTTAATCTATCCCACCGCTTTCATTTTTGCTAAGACCCATTTCCCATATGCCAGGCACAGCCGTTTTGTCCAGCCCATTTCTGTAAGTTGTGGAAAAATTTCAATTCAGTGTTCTCTCCACCCAAGTATGTATTTAGTTTACATGTGTTTCTACTGCGATGATCCCTTTGAAAAAAAAAAAAAAAACTTTAGGAGGAAATAAAGGATAGGTCCTCCTTATCAAAGGAAAGGGGACACTGACTAGATTTTCTGCACATTGAACTGTGCTTCATTTATTATGGTGCTAATTGTAGAAGAACCTCAAAACTCTAGTGTGCTGGTTCCAACATTGGCAAAAAGGTTGCTCATAGCTCTAAGGTTTTTAGAGGGCCAGGGAAATAGAAACCCAAATAGAAAAGAACAAGTGTTCATTGTGATGAGTACACTGATGAATAGGCAATATCTTGATTTATCAGCCCTCTGCCCATTACATGTGGGAAATAATCTTTTACTCTGTTATTTATCCTTTGTCTTTTTGCTTACTTTTTAATCTTCAGAAGTTTTAAATTTGTATATATCAAAATTAACCTTTTTTTCATGAAATGCATTGCATACATATAGAAAGGTGCAGGGAATTATAAGTGAACAACTCAATAATTTATCACAAACCAAACACCAGTGTATATTGACTGACCAAGAAGGTCTCTCATGCCCCATCTGAAACACTACTGTGTCCCTCCTCCCTTGCAAAAGAAAACCCCAAACTAATTTTAATAGTAATAGTTCCTTATTTGTATTTATGGTTTTTCTGCTTAACTATGCATTGCCAACATTAATTATGCCTGTTTTGAAAGCATTTTTATTTGACAGATTCACACAGTATTTTGTGTCTGATGCATTTTGCTTAACTATGAGTCATCCGTGTTGATTAATGAAGTTCACGTTTATTATTATATCTGTTCAATTGTATGAGAACATCACATTTGATTTATCCATTGGACTGTTTCTATTGATTTGCTACTAAATTGTTAGTGCCATGAACATTAATATATATGTCCATTGTACATGTGCAGTATCTTGACGTTTTGCCCCTTTGCATTTCCATTTAAATTATAGAACCTTGTCATATTCCATTACAAAACGTATACACTTTGATGGGGATCACATTATATCAGTTTGGGGAGAATTAACATCTTTAGAATATTGAGGCTTCCAGTCCATGAACAGGGTATATCTCTCCACTACTTTAGATCTCAAATTCTCTCCTTAATATTTTATAGCCTCTTCCATAGAGTACTTGAAATTCCTTTGTTACATTTATTCCTAAGTGTTTTATATTTGTGATTCTATTATAACGATATTTTTAATTCTATTTCCTAGTTGTGTTGCTTATTTATAGTAGTTTTTACATAGTACTAATACTGTTATATATAAATATTGTTACAATAATATGTAAATGTTATTTCTGTAAACAATCTTGATAAATTTCACTTAATGATTCTAATAATTTATAGGTTATTTTGGACTTCCTTTATAAATAATCATATTGTTGACAAGTAGTGATATTTTATTTGTTCCTCTAATATCCTTACGATTTATTTATTTATTTATTTTCAAGTTTTTATTTAAATTCCAGTTAGCACATCATGTAATATTAGTTTCAGGTATAGAATTTAATGACTCAACACTTTCATATAACACCCAGTACTCATCACAAGTGCTCTCCTTAATACCCATCACCCATTTAGCACATTCCCCACCCATTTTCCTCCATCAACCCTCAGTTCTCTATCATTAAGAGTCTTTTTTTATGGTTTGCGTGTTTCTCTTCTTTTTCCCCCATGTTCATCTGTTCCATTTCTTAAATTCCATATATGAGTGAGATCATATGGTATTTGTCTTTCTCTGACTGACTTATTTTGCTTAGCATAATAATCTCTGGCTCTATCTATATCATTGCACATGGCAAGATTTCATTCTTTTTAATGGCTGAGTAATATCTCATTGTATATATACCACATCTGCTTTGTCCGTTCATCAGTTGATGGACATTTGGGCTCTTTCTATAATGAAATCCCTAAAACATTTATTTCTTCTTCTTGTCTTACTATGAAGACTTTGTGTGCATGCATGAAAGTGGTGAGAACAAATATCTTTGTCTTTTCCTGATCTCAAAGGGAAGGTTTTCAACATTTCATTAGTAAGTATGATATTTGTATAGATTTTTGATAGTTACTTTTTTTGATAAAGTTTCCTTCCTATTTGTAGCTGATAATTTTTTAAAATCATAATTAGATAAGGAAGTTTATCATAAGCTTTTTCTGTATTTATTAAACTGATATTTATTTTTTTCTGTTAACATGGACATTTTATTGATGAGTTTTCTACTAAACTAATATTAAACCAATCTTGCATTTTCTTTAATGATGCTCAGAAAGGACACCCCAACTCAAAGATGTTAGTTTTAGAAAATCATCTTTTTTTCATCACATGAATTGTTTTTTTTTTTCTTCTTTTTTTTTGTACAAATATTTGATTCTTCTGGAATTTGTTTGGTGTAGGAGAAAGGAAGGAATTTGGCTTGTTGTCCCAACCCACTTATTTATTAATGTTTCTTTTCTTCACTGATTGGATATGAAACTTTTATGATATAGTAAGTTTTTATATATGTACAGTTCCATTATTGGATGATACTCTCTATAGCTCTTTATTTAAATATGTTGTTGGGCTAATCAACCTTCATTATTCCTTTCTCACATTTTCCTGGACATTCTCATTCATTTACTTTTCTGCATCAATATTATAGATGAATATCATGCTATTCCTACAGCAAAAATTTTTGCTTAATAAATCATTATCTTTAACTCATGTCCATAATGTAGCAAATATATTGTGCCACGTGATATAATTTTGGTTATAAGCAATAATAAATAGATCAGTACTGCATCATATAACAAAACTCTGGATAGTAGATGGTATTAAGGTTAAGTCTGTGATTCAGTGGCATTATCAAGGATCCATCTTTTTTTCTCTACTGTTATTACCATGTTGCTGCCTTATTACAACATCAATGTTAGGTGTCACATTTGGGTTAAAATGTCTATAAGAGGGATTTTCTCTGTCTTGTGTCTCTTTTTAAGATAGATTAGAAATTTCTCATAAATGATTATGCATATATTCTTCATGTCTCATCAGCCAAAATTGCGTCACACTACTGGACAGTTACCAAGCAAAAGAAAACAGTCCTACTAGACTTAGAGACCAACAGGAAATACTCCTTAAGTCTGAGTTGGGATGTAGTCTTCTCCAAATATGAAGGACATTTAAAATTAGGCAAAGAAAATTAAGGTGCTCTCAAAGAGAAAATGGGAAAATAGCTAATGAATGGGAAGACTCCATCTATGCATCTTCATTTTAGAGAAACTTATAGAATTTCACTGAAATCTGGTCTTTCAATGTTATCAGTAATGAATACCAAAGTAATCATAAATAAGATCATTAGTAATAATAAACAAGTATTTAATGAAGTGTTCCCTGTGGTTACAAGTGAATTACTGGGATCCCTGGGTGGCGCAGCCATTTGGCGCCTGCCTTTGGCCCAGGGCGCGATCCTGGAGACCCGGGATCGAATCCCACGTCGGGCTCCCGGTGCATGGAGCCTGCTTCTCCCTCTGCCTGTGTCTCTGCCTCTCTCTCTCTCTCTCTGTGACTATCATAAATAAAAAAAAAAAAAAAAAAAAACAAGTGAATTACTTATATTCAGAAAACACTAAATTCCTGATTTTATTTTATTGATTATAATATTCCACATTTTTGGTTGATCAAAACAAAACAAAATATGAATTAACATTCAAAACTGCTATTATGGACAGTGAAGCTAAGGTGGCATACTAGGAGAACCTTAGGCTTGTCTTGTCCCCCAACATGACTAGATAACTATTAAATCATTCTAAATATCCAAGAAATTGACTTAAGGATTGACAAACTCACAACTGGAGGGAGAAAAGAGGCCACATTGATGCAGGTAGGAAGTGTGGAGATGTGGTTTGGGGGAGAAACAGACCATGGGTGCTGCAGAGGGGAGGGAGCCCTGGTCACTGAGAAAGGTGAAAGAGAGAGAAAGGAGAACACAGGGGAATGCAAAAAGAGAATACTTCCCCAAAGCCATTGGCTGGGAAAATGAGTGGGGCTGATTTTCATGAAGTCTTGTAACCAGTGGGGCTTGAAAGACTGGAGTTTTAAAGGTTGGTGGGCTTGGCTTGGGCTAGTGCCCTGAGGGCGCTGCCCTGCTCCTAGAGAAAAGGCAGGCAAGGAACCCAGGGGCAGATAGAATGGAGGCAGAGATCCGAAGAACACTGGGGCCAAGCAGTAGGAAGACTGCTCTTCTTGGAGCACATCACAGAAAGGTGGCTTTTCATGGAGATGCCTTGTAGGGACAAAGGAGATGGCGAGCACCATTTCCTTCCCCTGCCCCTCATCATAAGTACAGGGCTACCTGTGAAGAGCAGGTCAGCCCAGACACTGGCTGCCTAACCTGCTTGCACCAAATCCCCACCCTTGGACTCAGGCACGACTGCCCGTCTTGGTCAAACCTCACTCAGTCCCTGAGCAAGACTTTCCCCTAGAAGACCAGGGCAGGCCCCTGCCCACATCACATCCCAAAAACCTGGAGTTTATTTATTTTTTTTAAAGATTTCATTTATTTATTCATGAGAACACACAGAGAGGAGAGAGAGAAGCAGAGACACAGGCAGAGGGAGAAGCAGGCTCCATGCAAGGAGCCTGATGTGGGACTCGATCCGGGGTCCCCAGGATCACACCCTGGGCTGCAGGCGGCACTAAACCGCTGAGCCACTGGGGCTGCCCAAAACCTGGAGTTTAAAAATCAGCAGACTTGGCTTGGATAGAGCCCAGAGGGCACTCTGCTGCTTCTGGAGAGAAGGCGGGCAAATAACACAGAGGCTGGCAATGTGGCAATAGCTATCTGAAAAATCCCTGTGTAACACAGTGGGGGAGATTATTCACTCTTCTTGGAGTGCTTCCCAGGGAGTAGCAAGCATGGACACCCCGCTCCAGAGACAAAGGAGCTGGCTGGTACCATTTTCCTCCCCCGATCCTCAGCATATACACAGAACCACCCACATGCTGTAAACAGTACAGTACCAACACTGGCTGCCTAACCTGCTTACTCTGGGTCCTACACCTATGCACTGTGCTGGTCCTGTCCTTCTCGATCAAGTGTGCCTGAATCTCAGCACAGAGGCCCTCTTCCTCATAGGACCAGAGGAGGCCCCTACCCATACCATATGTCCTGACTAGAGAGTTCTGCAGGACTTCAGTTCTAGTGAAAATAGTACCAGGTCTCATTTAAGAAGCATATCAGAGCACACCTTGTTATAACTCATCATCTTCATGCTAAAGACCAAACATTGCCCACTGTGGGCAAGGAGAGCCTCTGCACATGACTGGCCTGAAGGACAGAGTAGCCAAAACACAACAGCAGAGCACATGCAGCACACACCAGAGCTACTTCCTGAAGTGCCAGGCCCTGGGCACTCTATGACCTCTTCATAAAGCCATTACTCTCAGGAGCAGGAAACATAATGGGCTTTTCTAACACAGAGAAGACAGAGACTTCAATGTGCCATGACAGAGGAATTCATCCCACATTAAAGACCAAGATAAGGTCACAGTCGGAAATATAAGTGAAACGGATAGAAGTAACCTGCCTTATGGAGAATTTAAAGCAACAATCCTCTCAAGCTGGGCTTGAGAAAATGATAGAAGACTTGAAGGAGACCCTTACTGCAGAGATAAAAGAGTTAAAAAAGAATCAGTCAGAAATGAAAAATGCAATAACTAGGATTGGAACAGGCTTAATGCAATGAACATAAGGCTGAAATAAGCAAATGAATAAATGATATAGAACAAAATAATGGAAAATAAAGCTGAACAAAAGAGAAAGAATTATGGAAGGAGAATATACTTAGGGAATTCCATCAAATGTAATAACATTCATATTATAGAAGTCCCAGAAGAAGTAGAGAGAGAAAAGAGGGCAGGAAATTTATTTGAGGAAATAGTATTTGAACATCTCCCTAATCTGGGGAAAGAAACACATCCAGATCCAGGAGGCACAGAGAACTCCCATCAAAATCAACAAGAGCAGGCCACACCAAGACATATTGCAATTAGGTTTGCAAAATATAGCTATAAAGAAAAAAAAAACATTAAAGCAGCAAGACAAAAGACATCCCTAACATACAAGGGAAGACCCATAAGGTTAGCTGCATATCTCTCAATAGAAACTTGGCAATCTAGAAGAGAGTGGCATGATATATTCAACGTGGTAAATGAGAAAAGTCTGTAGCCAAGAATTCTCTATCCAGCAAGGCTATCATTCAGAATAGATGGAGAGACAGAGTTTCCCAGACACAAAAAAACTAAAGGAGTTCATGATCACTAAACCAGCCCTGCAAGAAATATTAAAGGGGACCTTTGAGTGGAAGGAAAGAACAAAAGTGACAAAAAGAAGAAAGGGACAGAGAAAATCTCCAGAAACAATGACAAAACAAGTAATAAAATGGCACTAAATACATATCTACCAATAATTACACTGAATTAAAATGAACTAAATGCTCCAATCAAAAGACATAGGGTGTCAAAATGGTTAAAAAAAAAACCCACATCTATATGCTGTGCAAAAGACTCATTTTAGATCTAAAGACACCTGCAGATTGAAAGTGAGGGATGGAGAACCATCTATCATGCTATTGGACAACAAGAGAAAGCTGGAGTACCCATCCTTATATCAGACAAACTAGATTTTAAACCAAAGACTATAGCAAGAGATGAATAAAGGCACTATATCATAATAGAGGGAACTAATCAACAAGAAGATCTAACAATTGTAAATAATTATGCCCCCAACATGGAAGCACCCAAAATATAAAACCTTTAATAACAAACATAAAGGAGCTAAATGATAACAATACAATAGTAGTAGGAGACTTTAACACCCCACTTACATCAATGGGCAGCTCATCTAAGCAGAAAATCAACAGGACCAAATGGACTTAACAAGTATTTTCAGAACATTCCATCCTAAAGCAGCAGAATACACATTCAGGTGCACATGGAACATTCTCCAGAATAGATCACATACTAGGTCACAAATCAGGCCTCAACAAATACGGAAAAATTGAAATACTGCCATGCATATTTTCTTACTACAGTGCTAATAAACTTGAAGTCAACCACAAGAAAAAATTTGGAAAGACCACAAATACATAGAGGTCAAACAACATGCTACTAAACAATGAATGACTCAACCAGGAAAACAAAGAAGAAGTAAAAAGAATGCATGGAATCCAATTAAAATGAAAACACAATGGTCCAAAACCTTTGGGATGAAGCAAAAGCAGTTCTAATAGAGAAATATATAACAATACAGGCCTACCTCAAGAAGTAGAAAAACCTCAAATTAAGAACCTAACCTTAAACCTGAAGGAGTTAGAAAAAGAACAAAAAAACGAAGCCTAAAGTGAGCAGAAGGGAAATAAAGATTGCAGCAGAAATAAATGCTATAGAAACAAACAAACAAACAAACAAAAACAAAAACCAATAGACCACATCAATAAAACCAGGATCTGGTTCTTTGAGAAAAATGATAAACTCCTAACCAAACTTATCATAAAGAAAAGAAAAAGAACCCAAATAAATAAAATCAAAATGAGAAGTAACAACCAATACCACAGATATACAAACAATTATAAGCGATTATGAAAAATGATACACCAACAAATTGGACAACCTAGAAGAAATGGATACATTCCTGAAACATATAAACTACCAAGATGACAACAGGAAGAAATACCATATGATTTCATTCATATGTGGAATTTTAAAACAAAACAAGTGAACATAAGGTTGGGGGGAAGAGAGGAAAACCAAGAAACAGACTCTTCACTATAGAGAACAAAACCGAGGGCTACCAGAGGCATGGTGGGCAGGGAGATGGATAAATAGGTGATGGGGAGGAAGAAGGGCACTTGTGATAAGCATCGGGCGTTATATGTAAGTGTTGAGTCACTAAATTTTATACCTGAAACTAATATACACTCTGTTAACTAACTGGAATTTAAATAAAACTTGGAAAACAAAACCCCACTGTTATGGAGTAGGACTATCTTCAACACACTAAACCTGCCATTACTATAACAGTTTAAATTCTCCTGCATTCTTCATCCCTATTTTTACCTACAGGGAGACTTTTTATTTAGTATACCACCCTTTCCTCAAATTGGAAATAAAAATGTTTAGTCCTAGGTTTTCAAAATTTTCAAAATCAAAGTAATCATGATCCTGTATGAAGTCTTCTACCACCATGACAAATAAAACATATGGAGCTACTCTGGTCTTTGAAAAGGTTGTGGGCATTACAGCCCTTTTTCCCCCTCCTTTTCCCTCTTACCTCCTTCAAAACACTTCATTTCATTCCTCTGTGGTGGACTCTAAAACACCTTCATAGAACTTGTGGAAAGCTTTGATCTTAGCCATAGAATAAAGGCAGTTTTGGGGGTCAATAAACGTTGGCAGGTAGCCTCGTACTATTTCCCTTCTACCTTTTAAAGTAAAATAAATCATAGCTATAATAAGGAAATAGAAATCTAGACTCATCACCTGGGTGTGACTCTCTTTCATGCTTTATTAAATGAATTTAATTTTTTAAATACTGTATTTCTGGGCTACTGCCAATTTTAATGTACTGAAGAAAGAGGGAAAAATCTACAAAATAATCCCTTAAATGTTTTAGTTATCTTACTGAGCTTATGAGATTTCACTCAGGAAATGAGTTTTTCAACAGGGTGATGATATCATAGGGAACCTTTCCTCTTCTGGGTTGATTATTTTAATGCAACTCATGTGTTTATTGATTGAACACTGCTATCACTAGAATGTTGCTTAAGAATCCATGTGACATTGACAGTGTTGATCTGTTAACATAGAAATCCCATGTTATCAAAGCTAGCATTATTAGAACTAGTTCCCTATATCTTTTCATACAGAGTGCAGAGATTAACTGGCTTATTGACAGATGTTGCTCTGGCAGATAATGGTGGGTAAATCATTTCACTAGGCCAAGGCTGATTCTTACCAAGAAAACCAGATGTAGGAAAAATAATGATAAAAGGTCTTTGTGAATCTTTATATAAAATTAGTTTGAAATTATATTATGCAATTTCAATTGACATATTTTCTTTTTTAAAAAAAAGAGAGAGGAGGATAGAAAAAGAGGGAAGGAGAGGGAGAGAAGCAGACTCCCTGCTGAGCATGGAGCTCAACACGGGGCTTGATCTCACGACCCTGAGATCATGACCTGAGCTGCAATCAAGAGCAGAACACTTAACTGACTGAGCCGTCAAAGTGCCCCAATTGATATATTTTCTGAAATCAAAACATATTAAGTTCTTTAGTATTATGATTCTCAATTTATGGACAAAGATGAAAGCCCTAAAATTAGTATAAACATCTATTCCAGTAGTTGTATCATATTGACTTTGTTTTTTTCCCATCGAAATATAATCTAAGCCTATGTGGATAATTCTTTGAGCAGCATGTTCATTAACACTTCTTAAACAATGTTTAAGAAACAGTGTAATATTAAAAGTACCAATAGCAACAACAGTAATGTATCTATATTTCTTCCATAGAGATAATTTTGTAAATTATGTCCAACTATTCATCTTAACTCAGAAAATGTCAATAGTAAGTGCTTTTGCATAACCAGCTGAAGGGAATAACCATTCCTTGGGCACCTCCAACCTTTACAGCTGCTCATTAAAAGATTTCTGTTGTGTTGCTGCTTCAAAATTAGCAATATCTTCCCACATCATTTAGAAATTGAATTGTGTTTACTGAGGTACCAGAATTGACTCTAATGCAGTCAGTATTTCTGCCTCTAGTATGTTGTCCTTTAAAAACTTTATAGATTTTATTTATTTATTTATTTATTTATTTATTTATTTATTATTAATGAGAGAGAGAGTATACATGAGTTGAGGGAGGAGCAGAGGAAGAGGGAAAGAAAGAATATCAAGGAGACTCCACACTGAGCCCAGAGCTCACTGTGGGGCTCCATCTCACAATCTCACAATCCTTGAGATCATGACCTGAGCCAAAATCAAGAATCGAATGTTTAACCAACTGAACTACCCAGATGTTCCCTCCTTTAAATATAAGTATGCAATTGGAGAAGAAGAAATAAAACTGTCATTATTTTCAGCTGACATGGTACTATGTATAAAAAATCCTAAATAATCTACAAAAGAACTCTAAGAACTTGAAAAAGAATTCAGTGAAGTTGCAGGATATTAACATACAGAGACTGTGTTTCTATACACTAATAACAGGGAATCAGAGAAATTAAGAAAACAACCCCATTTACAATTGCATCAAAAAGAAATAACTAAAAATAAATTTAACCAAGGAAGTAAACCCTAAGACACCGATGAAAGAAATTGAAGATAACACAAACAGGAAGATATTCAATCTCATAGACTAGAAGAATTAATATTGTTAAAATGTCCATACTACCCAAAGCAATCTACAGATTCAGTAAAATCCCTATCAAAATACCAATAGCATGTTTCACAGAACTAGAAAAAAGAATCCTAAAACTGATGTGGAACCACAAAAGACCCTGAAAAGTCAAGGCAGTTCTGAGAAAGAACAAAGCTGGAAGTATTACACTTTGGGATTTCAAACTACACTACAAAGTTACAGTAATCAAAATAGTAATGGTAGTGGCACAGACCACACATAGATCAATGGATTAGAATAGAAAGCCTGAAAATAAATCCACACATATGTGGTCAATTAATCTATAACAAAGGAGGCAAGACTATACAATGGGGAAAAGATATCTCTTTAATGAACAGTGTTAGGAAAGCTTGGTAGCTACATGCAAAAGTATGAAACTGGACCACTGTATTATACCACATACAAAAATAAGTTTAAAATGGATTAAAGACTTGAAGGAAAGACCTGAAACCATAAAACTCTTAGAAGAAAACATGGGCAGTAAGCTTTTAGACTTCAGTCTGAGTAATAGTTTTTTGGTTTTTTTGAGTCAGTAGCCTCAGGAAAGGGCAACAAAAACTAAAATGAGTGAGATTACATCAAACCAAAAAGCTTTTGCACAGTAAAGGAAACCATCAACAGAAAAAAGACAGCCTACTGAAGGGGAGCAGGTATTTGCAAATCATACATCTGCTAAGGGGTTAACATCTAAAATATATAAATCACACAATTTAATATAAATGAATTTCAACAACCTTAAAAAATGGGCAGAGGAAAAGAAAATGGGCAGAGTACTTACAGACATTTTCCCAAAGAAGACATCCAGATGGCCTACAGGCATATGAAAAGATTTTCAACATCACTAATCATCAGGGAAATGCAAATCAAAACCACAATGGTCTGTAGTGAAATGCTCTACCCCTGAGCTATACCCCCTTAACTATGGGTGAAATAGGAGATGGGGATTAAGGAGTGCACCTGTCATGATGAGCACTGGGTGATGTATGGAAACTTTGAATCACTATGTTGTACAATTGAAACTAATATAATACTGTATGTTAACTGACTGGAATTAAAATAAAAACCTTTAAAAAAAACCACAATAAGATATCACCTCATACCTGTAAGACTGACTATGCTCAAAAAGTCAAAACAATAGCAAGTGGTGAGGATATGGAGAAAAGGGAACTGAAATATACTGTTGGTGGGAATCAAAATTGGTGCAGCCATTATGGAAAACAATCTGGAGGTTCCCCAAAAAGTAAAAGTAGAATTACCTTATGATCCAGCAATTACACTTCTAGGTATTTATCCAAAGAAAACAAAAGTGCCAATTCAAATAGATATGTGCACCCCTATGTTCATTGCAGCATCATTTACGATAGCCAAGATATAGAAACAACCTAAGTGTCCTCTGATGGATAAATGGATAATGAAAAATGTGGTCTATATGTACAATAGAATATTATTCAGCCCTGAAAAACGAAATCTTGCCATTTGAGACAATAAGGATGGACTTTGGGGACACTGTACTAAGAGAAAAAAGTCAGAGAAAGACAAATACCATATCATCTCATTTTTATGTGGAATCTAAAAAACAAATGAACAAACAAAACCAAAAGAGACTCATACAGGAAACAAATTGTTGGTTATCAGACGGAGCTTGGGGTGGGTAGAAATTGGTTAAGGGGATTAAGAGATACAAATTTCTACTTATAAAATAAGTCATGGAATATAATGTGCACCATAGGTAATATAGTCAATAACATAATAACTTTGTATGATGACAGATGGTGACTACGCTTATTGTGGGGATCATTTTGTAATGTATAAAAATGTCAAATGGCTATTTGTATACCTGAAACTAATAGAATATTGTATGTCAATTATACTCAAGTTTTAAAATAGTGGAAAAAATTAAAAGCATAAACTATTCATACAGCTAAAAGAAAAGTCTTACAACCTAAGTATCCATTGATAGGTGAATGGACAAAGGAAATGTGGTTATGTATATAGTGGAATATTATTTGATCAGAGGGAAAGACAAAAATTCTGCCATTTGCAGTAATGTGGATGGCATCATGCTAAGTGAAAGAAGTCAGGCAAAGAAAAACAAATGCTATATGATCTCACTTGTAGATAGAATCTGAAAACAGCCAAACTCATAGAAATGGAGAATAAAATGGTGGTTATGAGGAGGTTGGGAAATGGGTAGTCCAGCTCTCATAATGTAAACAAGTGCCCTTTATGCAATATATTTAATGCCATGTTTTTCACCTTTTTGTGCTTATTGATGGTTTTGTATAAAATGGCCTGCAAGTTTAGCACTGAAGTGTTATCTAACATTCCTCAGTTCCAAAAGACCGTGATGTGTCTTATGGAGAAAATATATGTGTTAGATAAGGTTTGTTCTAGAATAAGTTATATAGTGTTGTTGGCTATGAATTCAATGTTAATGCATCAGCAATATAAACAAATTCTCTTCTGGATTTTTTCATATTCTTGATATACACTGTTCCTTCAACAGAATAAGGAAGCCCACAAGTATAGTGTTTATGAACACTGCAAGTCTGTGCAAGACTAAATTTAGTTTTGTCATTTAATTCCACCAGTGGGGAAAACTTTTGATTTGTGTATCACTAAATGTTTCGCATTACTTAATTTCAAAGCTTCTTATAATTCAAAAACCCTATGGTTTATGTTTATTCTTAAATATTGACATTTCTTTCCTGTAAGAGCTTTCATAGTTCATTTGGGGAGTTTGAGAACCTCATTGATCTGTGGTAACCATCTATCTTTGTATCTCTAACCATATATATATCTGTATCTCTCTATTCATATGTGTATCTATGAATGTATACTCATATTTATGTATCTATATATTTTTCTATCTCTAGATTACTTGAGTGAGAATAATTTCATTCTATGAAAATAACTATATTAATAATGGATTACTTACTATAAATAAATATATAATGTATTAATACATAATAAAATCAAGCATACATATTCACACGTTATATGTCTACACTATGTTTCTGATCATGATCTATACTTCCTCTAAACAGGTAATTAGTAAAATACTAGTCAGGAGTGTCTCATTTCTACCCTGGTTTGTTTCATCTACCGTCATTGCCCTGGTATTTTCATCTTCTGTGGTCTTCTTCTGGGTCCATACTTAAAAAAAACGAACAGCACAAAACATATGGTTATGCTATTCAAACTGAGTAATGTCTTATAGCAGGAAAAAGATAATTGGCAAAAATTCAAAATCTCTTGCCTAGGCTTAAATTTAGAATTTTAATGTGTACAATATTAAAAACTGAACTCATGCAGGTCTTTCTTTATATCTCCATTTGTTACCACATGGAGCCTTAAAATATAAAGCCTAAGAGAGCCATTTCCCCTGATAGGTTAGCACTTTGAAAATTGCCCACTGCAGTTACCTGTTAATAGATTTCTTTCTTTTCTCTGCTTTGACTTAAAATTACAAAACCTTCCAGGCTGACACCTACCTTAAAAACTTGTCCTCAGTTTTCCCACTTCAATATTCTAATGTTAACTTCTCTGTCATAATGTTTTATGTGCTGTTAAATGTGCACCACGGTGGGGGGGTGGTGCTGTGATGTTTACTTGTTGTGAGTCATTCTCTGACTCTGCTGTGTTTAAATATGTGTCAATCCCATCAGATCCTGAGTTTCTCAAGGGTGAGGGTCATATTGTGTCTGTCTCTGTGTCCTTCAGACTTAACATGATGATACAGGACAGATGCCAAGTTGATGTAGAGAATTCATTAAAGGGCCAATAACCAGGGGGAAAGAACCTGAGTTCCCAAGGCCATTACCAAATTCTTTAACTTAGAGACTAAGTCACTTACAGGCTGTGTGCTCTCTTCCCTCAACTACAGAAAGGAGGCTGACCTACTACTATATGGTACCGATATCCTTTCCTTTTCATCATTTCCTGCAGTATTGGGCTCTGAAGGTGTTCAGTGAATACTTTGTGATGGATACATTATTACCTTGGCCTTTAAATTTCTTCTGGTTAGGCAGAACTATTGCCTGGACATTATCCTTGATTGATACCATATTTACAGAGTCACCCATGAGCAGAATGCCATTCATGAACAGAATGGGAAACTATTGACTTCTTTTTGTGTGTGTATTTGTGGGAAAGAATATGTATTGATAGAAATCATCTTTTTAAAATTGTACTCATGTACTTTAGCATTCTGCTTTGAGAAATGTTATCCCAGAAATATTTTCTTACAGAAAAAATTAATTTTCCCAAGGCCTTAGCCTTTAATTCACAAGATACCTGAGGAGCAAAAATAATATATTTAGCTTTCGTGTAGTATAGAGGCAATGAGTGAGCTATATAAAAGCAACTCACTTTACACATGTAATAGATTAGGGTTGTAGCTGCTACAAATCAAGAGATGTCCATTAAATGTGAAATGTTCAATGTTCTATAAAACACAAAGGAGATTTCAACCACAACTAGGAGAGTGAAGGACAAGCTAATTGCCACAGTTTTTTAAGACAATTTTTATTCAATGAATTTGAACAAAAACAAAAAGGAGTTCACCCATTTCTCCCACCAACCACCACTAGTCTCTTGCAACCACCATTCTATTCTCTGTACCAATGAGCTTGGTTTTGTTCATTTGTCTTAGATTCCACATATAAGATAGATCATTTGGTATTTGCTTTTCTGTCTGACTTATTTCATTGAGCATAATGCCCGTGAGGTCCATCCATGTTGTCCCAAATGGCAAGATTTCATTCTTTTTAATGGCTGAGTGATATTCCATATATGGATATATGTATATATGTATGTACACACACACACCTTTTTTTTTTAAAAAAATTTATTTATTTATGAGAGACACAGAGAAAGAGAGAGAGGCAGAGACATAGGAAGAGGGAGGAGAAGTGGGCTCCATGCAGAGAGCCCGATGTGGTACTTGATTCCGGAACCCCAGGATCACGCCCTGAGCCTATGGCAGACGCTCAACCACTGTGCCACCCAGGCATCCCACACACAACTTCTTTATCCTTTCATCTGTCAATGAACATGAGTTGTTTTATTTTCTGACTTCTTGAAATGACAACTTCTGGTTACATTCTTTAGTTGGTAGAGACAAGTAGATTAAGCCAGTCCTCCTTTCATAATGTGTATATGTAGCCAAGGCAGATGTAAAATTGAGTTCAGAAATCCTAAGAGAAAAAGGATTACACAGAATTGCATACGATGCACTAGTATTAAAAGGAAGCTTCACATAAAAGATCTAGTTAAGAAGAATAATTGCTCCCATTTCTTATTCTGCCTGGATGATATGCACATAGCATTCTTATCATCAATTGACAAACTCACTGGAGGTAACAAAATTGCCCAATTAGCCAAAAGTATTTGCACCAAACAATAGCTATTCCAAATAAGCAGCCCTAAGTAGGTCATTTTCCCTGTCTAATTTCTTGAACATTAAGCTTGAAATATTTAAATGTAACACATTTCTGTCTCACGATTATGGGTACTTTAGTAAAAAGGGGCCAACAACTCTTTTCAATGGTACCCATGCCTATTTTGACAAAATATCATGGAGAAAACATCTTGCTTGATGAAGTAGACCCTCTTCTCTAGAGACCTTCATGCATCATTTGTAGTTTTATAAAGTTTAATTACACTTTTCCTTCCGAACCTTCTTTTGTTAAACTTAAGCGTCAGATATTTTTCCATAATTAACTCCTTATTTTATGATTTATAGATTCAGCTTGAGAAATAGATTGTGAATTCTCAATATATCTCAGTAGGTTTATCTCAACTTAGGATGTAGATACCTTTATTATATGTTAAAGATAAAAATGCAAAAAAGAATAATTTATAAATTCTTTTGAGCAAATAGTGAGCAGAATTTGTTTTTGTGAGTGATAGGTAAATGACATGAAATCAGAATTATTTTAATATCCATGGTACCCAATTCCATGTTGGGTATTCCTGTAATTTTCTCCCATTACTATACCCTATCCTTAATCTTGGTGTAGCGTATAGCATAGTACATTGGTATCAGTCAGCTCATGCTACAGTTATTCTGCATAACAAATCACTTCAAACTCAGTGGCTTAAAACATTAAGTATATTGATCCCCCTCACTTGTTTTTACATCAACTGTGGTTTGAATACTGTCAACCAGACATGCCAGACTTTGCTTCAAGCTGCAGGTGCGCTGAACTTAACTGCAAGGAACGGATTAGAATGAGGTCTGCTTCATTTGACTTGTAACTTCTGTTGATAACTATAAAGGGTCTGCGATTTTATCCTACTTCTATGCTAACAGGTTACTTGCCACAGTTCCATCGATGTTGTCAGAAGACTTGAGACTCCTTGGTCAGCGACAGGACTTTATTACTTATTATTAATAGTCTTATTATTTTATTGTTTTTTTTAATTGTTCATACCACAGCAGACAGCATTAGATTCATGTTTTCTTTGGTTTCCCTTACCCCCTAATTCCACAGGGGTGATGTGGTGGCAGGGCCACATGGATGCTAGGCATCTATTGGATATGTGTCACTGTTGAGTAACTCTGAATTTAGGAGACCTGGTATTTTACAAAGAGGCTTCCAGCAAACCTGCCCAACCATCACCCAAGGAGGAGACATTATTGTTTTGGTCTAGAATCTTCCCTCTGCCTCAGAGGGAGATAATCTCTAGCTTCCAGAGCTGTTTGCTCTATAAACATCCAGGCAGGGATCCCTGGGTGGCGCAGCGGTTTGGTGCCTGCCTTTGGCCTAGGGCATGATCCTGGAGACCCTGGATCGAATCCCACATCGGGCTCCCTGCATGGAGCCTGCTTCTCCCTCTGCCTATGTCTCTGCCTCTCTCTCTCTCTGTGACTATCATGAATAAATAAATAAAATCTTTAAAAAAAAAAAAAAAAAAAAAAAACATCCAGGCAAAGACATTCCAGAACAAAGCTGTTGATGCCTTCTCCTCAGAAGATAAAACAGAAATGGAGGAGATTAAAAATTGTTTCCAAATATCCTCCTTGTAAAGGGGAACCCTCTTGCACTGTTGGTGGGAATGTGAACAGGTGCAGCCACTCTGGAAAACTGAGTGGAGGTTCCTCAAAGAGTTAAAAATAGACCTGCCCTACGACCCAGCAATTGCACTGCTGGGGATTTACCCCAAAGATGCAGATGCAGTGAAACACCTGGACACCTGCACCGCGATGTTTCTAGCAGCAATGTCCACAATAGTCACACTGTGGAAGAAGCCTCGGTGTCCATCGAAAGATGAATGGATAAAGAAGCTGTGGTCTATGTATACAATGGAATATCCCTCAGCCATTAGAAACGACAAATACCCACCATTTGCTTCGACGTGGATGGAATTGGAGGGTATTATGTTGAGTGAAATAAGTCCATCAGAGAAGGACAAACATTATATGGTCTCATTCATTTGGGGAATATAAAAAATAGTGAAAGGGAATAAAGGGGAAAGGAAAAAAAATGAGTGGGAAATATCAGAAAGGGAGACAGAACATGAAGACTCCTAACTCTGGGAAACGAACTATGGGTGGTGAAAGGGGAGGTGGGCTTAGGGTGAGGGTGACTCGGTGACGGGCACTGAGGGGGGCACTTGATGGGATGAGCACTGGGTGTCATTCTATATGTTGGCAAATTGAACACCAATAAAAAATAAATTTATAAAAAAAATATCCTCCTTGGCCCAGTGGCTACCCAGGGTACAATTATTCTCCTGTTGAATGGCAAGGGCACATCTGCTAACTTTATATTGGGTAAAATAGGTCACACCACTATACCCAAAGTCAGTGTGTATGGGAAGTATATATCACCCCACATGAAAGAGAAGAATGAATATTTACTGAACACTAATCAAGTGTGTCACTCATAGAGCATCAAAATTATTTAACTTTTCCTTCAAACTAATGCTAATTGTGTAAAGACTGTTTTACTTACCACTGCATTTTCCGTGCACTGCCAAATTACTTCAGTATGTCATCAGTTTGTTTTGTTTTTGCTTAGTGAATGCATGTCCATGTCAGAATGTTTGATATAATTAAAGTAGTTTAAGAGGTTATCTTTCATCTACCTTACAAGTAATAAAAAATGAAATAATAAATAAATTATATATATTGCTACTCCAACTGCTGTATGATACCAAAAAGATATTATATTAGGACTCTCACTGTCCTAGTCTCAAGATTGCCACTTATATGCTTTTATGTACCTCAATTCCTTTGTCAGCAAAAGAAGGCAAAATGTAGTGCCTATCTCAGAGTTAGTTATGAGCATCACTTAATACTTGAAAAGGACTTAGAAAAGGTCTGACACATCATGGGCTCTAAGTGTTGGGTATAGTGATAACTAGCCATCTAGTCAGGAAATATACATGTATTAATTCTAATCCTAATAATAACCTTGAGATTGGTATTATCTTTATTTTACATGAAGTAATCAACTCTAAATACTTAGTAATTAACTAAAATTTATGTCTCCTTACACTACCAAAAAATTATTATTTCACCTAAGCTAGAACTATCATATTTGAACTAGATAGATGTTCAAGGGAGAATTTTGAGTATTTATAAATAAGAGCTAAATAGGCTTTCAGTATTTGCACTTCTACCTCAAAAATTTTAAATATTCTTAGAAAATTATGCCCTCTAATAGGAGAAAATGCCAGTGATAATAACGATAGTAATAATTGACAATAATACTGTAATGTTTTAAAGTAACCAAAACCAACCTCATTGCTTTTGCAATTTTAATGTCTTTTTTAGATTAATGAATATGTACATATGTATTCACCATATACAACTATATTCAGTATATACATATACATAGTATATACATATATACATATACATATACATAGTATATACATTCAGTATATACATATACATATATTTTTTCCTCTGTAATTTGAGCTATCTTTTAAAGCTTTTAAAGTATTTTATTTTTTTAAAGAGTTATGTATTTATTTGAGAGAGAGTGAGGCAAGGGAGGGAGAATCAGGCTCCCCACTGAGCAGAGAGCCTGATGTGGGGCTCGATCCCAGGACCCTGAGATCATGACCTGAGCCAAAGGCAGATACTTAACTCAGGTGCCCCCTTTTCAAAGTACTTTAAAATTGATTCTAATTTTGATAGTAAGGCAACCACCAAAAATAGTTCTTTTTTTTTCTTTTCAGTGCATTGGACTCACTGTAGTACTGGTTATCAAAATGGATGTGCAGGCATGTTCCTTGTTATCACAAATGCCTGTCAAAATGCCAAAATAAAGGCTGCTGGGTATGGACTACTACTGAATGACTCTTAGTTTTAAAATCTGTCATGTTATTTTTTTCCTACCACGTGAATCGATCATAACTCTTCCTCTAAGATCTCTGTGCTCTTTCTGTTGACTGTAATAAATCCTGACTTTCTACAACACCTCTTTTGTGCATCTTTTAAAATGTTAATCCATATTTTATTAGGGCCATTCATGTATTTATCTCTCACCAATTAATTAGTTAGCTGCTAAGATGGGGAACCTCTGGTCTAACAAGTAAGGTGTTCACGGTCTTTTTTTTTTTTTTCACTTCCTTCTTGAGTCAGATCATGGAGGCGAGTGTTTAGGAGTCCATGCATGCTTGACTGGAGCAGAGCATGTGCTTTGGTCGAGCCTGAGGGATAAGGAAAGAGTTTCAATAATGTGCTGCCATCTGGCATGTAATACCTTCTCCATCAGTGCTGGAACAAAGTCAGATTTCCTATGTCATCTTCTCGGAAGATGCCCATGTATATGCATATCACCATGTGCTTTTTTGGTTGGCTAAGCTGAGGCTGCCATCTGGGCAGATGTGCAAGAAAAGTGGCAAAGCTATGGAATTTATTTTAAAATACCTTGGCTTTTTATTTTAAAAGTTATTCGTATATATGTGGTGAGATCACTCACGATGTTACCATCCAGAAAGAATCACAATTAACATGTTAGGGTTTATTTTTCTGTAGGTTTTTGTCTATGTGTTTATATACAAGTAGTTAAGCAGGTATATATGGATATAAATACATATATGTGCACATACGTAGATGTGTATGTAGTATGTTGGCAAATCGAACTCCAATAGAAAATATTTTTTAAAAAGATGTGGGTGTAGATTGATATAGATTCTGTTTAAAAATGGCATAATAGGGGATCCCTGGGTGGCTCAGCAGCTTAGCGCCTGCCGTTGGCTCAGGGCGTGATCCTGGAGTCCCAGGATCAAGTCCTGCATCAGGCTCCTGCATGGAGCCTACTTCTCCCTCTAATTGTGTCTCTGCCTCTGTGTGTGTGTGTCTCTCATGAATAAATAAATAAATAAAATCTTTAAAAAAATGGATTAATATATATGCATTCTGTTTAATATCCACATTATACATATATATAATATATATAATAGGATTCTTTATATTTTTAAAGATTTATTTATTTATTTATGATAGACATTGGGGGAGTGCAGAGAGAAGCAGGCTCCATGCCGGGAGCCCGACGTGGACTCGATCCCGGGACTCCAGGATCGCGCCCTGGGCCAAAGGCAGGCGCTAAACTGCTGATCCACCCAGGAATCCCCCAGGATTCTTTATTTTTTTTTTAAAGATTTTATTTATTTATTTGAATGAGAGAGAGAAAGAGAGAGGAGAGAGTGCAGGGGAAGGGGCAGAAGGAGAGGCAGAAAATCTCAAGCAGACTCTGCGCCAAGTGAGGAGCCAGATGCCAGCCTCTATCTCACAACCCATGAGATCCTGACCTTAGCTGAAATCCCAAGCTGGATGCTCAACTCACTGAGCCACCCAAGTGCCCCCATAGGATTCCTTCTACATCATCATCTTTTGAAATGGCTGCTTAGTGTTCTTTTTGTATGAATATAGCATAATTTATTGACTAAAATAGCTTACAAATTGGTTATGAAAACTGAACCATCGGGCAGCCCTGGTGGCTCAGTGGTTTAGCACCACCTTCACTTCAGCCCAGGGCCTGATCCTGGAGACCTGGGATCGAGTCCCATGTCCGGCTCCCTGCATGGAGCCTGTGTCTCTGCTTCTCTCTCTCTCTCTCTCTCTCTCTCTCTCTCTCTCTGTGTGTGTGTGTCTCATGAATAAATAAATAAAAGCTTTAAAAATAAATAAATAAAATAAAATAAAATCTTAAAAAAAAAAAGAAAACTGAACCATCGAATTTCAATGATTTAACTCAATCAAACTTTGTTGCCCATGTTTCTGGTTAATGGAAGGCTTTTTACTTGGTGACTTAGGTCCCTACTCTTTTGTGTCTCTGCCTTCCTTCAAGGTCTTTCAGTTTGCTGCATTCAGCCATAGGTTGGGAAAAGAGAATGAGAAATCTCTTTTGGGAGATTTTTATGGATCAGGCCTAGAATTAGAATTCATACTCTCCTTCTTACCAGCGAAAACCCTTTTGCAATGGGAGACAGAGATCAAATCTGGAATACACAGCTAACCATCTCTACCACAATATTATGGTTTTTTTTTACTAAAATAAACACCACCATGAAAAAAAATATTTAGTATACTGTGCTATTTTAAATTGTCCTTTTATTTATAACAGACTTTGCTTAATATATTGCCATTTTGTGAATTGTGACTATTATGTCTCCTTTGTATGATACTTTTAATCAATAAAAGTAACCCCATTTGGTGTTTTTACTTAAATATAACTTTTTCTGAAACTAATTTTAGCATATTTTCTTTGTGTATTTTTGCCATCCAATTGTACCAGAGTCAATATTCATAATTTACTCTGCTTCCTAGTATAATTGCTCTATTATGTTAAACATATATACATACATTTTTCTTTATTAAAATGATATTATATGCTATTTGATAGCCTATAAATTCTTCCCTTTGCTTAACAATAAAATTAATAACATCTCTACCAAACATATATAGGCCTAATAATGACCACCAAGAATTTATGATTTTTTTTCTCCTCAAATCATCAAAAACATTTTAGAGAAGTCCCCTTCTAATTAGTGTGAAATATTATCTCTTTGTTTTTGTTTCCTTGCTTATTTGGGAGATTAAGTCATTTGTTGGGGGGTATGATTTACTTTCCCTCTTCTGTTCATGTCCTTTGACCACACTTCTTTTTTGTTGCTGATTTATATGTACTATTTTTTTATAATCTGGATTTTATTTTATGCCTTATGTTTTATACATATATCTTCCCGTCTGTCACATGTCTTTAATGTTGTAGGCTTTTGGTCATATAGATGCTGTACATTCTGATGCGACTGAATTTACAAAAGTTGTCTTTAATGGCCTTTGCTTTTCCATGCTTCTAAAAGGATGTGACAATTATATGTTTGTTACATTTATCAATCTTAATTAGTTGTGATTATTTTATGTTTAATAAACAAATCCTTTCCCAATCCTAAAGTCATGAAGCTATTTCACATTTTTATACTAGTTTTGATTTTTTTCACATTTAGTTCGTTAATGTATCTGACATTTATGGGAAGTCAATTGCCCTTGTGTGATGGATTGAATACTCCATTCTTCTCCCTTGTATTTTCCAGTACACATCAGGTACCCTGACATGCTTGGGACTCTTTCTGAATATCTTATTATGTTCCATGGATTTATGTGTTTCTCTGTGCCAATAACCCTATTTTGATTAATATGTGATATGTAGTAAGGTAATGTCTGTCTCCTTGTTCTCCTTCTTTAGAGTTATCTTGTGTCTTTTAGAGTCCTTTACTTTCTGTATTGAGTCAATTTTGTTGTTCCACAAAAATAATCTGTTGGGATTTTTATTGGAATCATATTGAATTTATACATTAATTATTTAGAAGAATTAATACTTGAAAATAATTTGTCCTTTGTTTTCTAATCCTGCTGAATACTTTTATTTGGTATAGCTGTTTTTCCTCTAGAATTTAGGGAAAGATGGAGTAAAGAAACAAATTTTTGTCTTGAAACTAGACTTCTAAAAATATAGAACCTACTGTCCTTCAACCACAGTTTTGTCAGAGGATAAAATATTCTATTAAAAAAAACCTCTGCTATTGTTTGTGGGTGTAAATATGAATCATAAACAACTATGTTCCAACTATGTCTCATACTGCCCACTCCAAATACAGTCGGCCTCAGTGAAGTCTGATGTCACACAGGCAGTTTGAAAGTTCTAAAGATGTTCCTACAACTCACGTCTTTCCAGACCACGTCCTAGAATCCTGATAGTTAAATACAGAGCTCTAGTACCTGGGATTTCACAACTCCTAATTTGGTGTACATCACTGCAGCTCTTGAACCTCCTTTTTAGATGGCAGTTATACCTCCAGGATGGGTAATCACTGATGTTTTCCAAAACATTGTATATAACACTTCAAGGATATCAGGTAATTGAAGAAACGAGACAAAATGGGATAAATGTTATTTGGAGAAGAGGAAGAGAGATTATGGTATTTATACTTAGAGAAGACTGCCTTAGATGGGGGTAAATGTGGGGTGGGGGGATGCATAGTTTGGAGGAATAGCACGACACAGGGTTCACTGTCCTGGTGAGGGGTGGGTGTATAACAAATGTGCAGAAAGAATGAATAGCAGCACAGCAAACTCTGCCCCTTTTACCATTTGGTATCAACTGTACCCAGTTGGCTACAGTAGATCAAGCTCTGGGGAAGTGGCTGAGGTTTATGCATCTGTGGCTTTGGCAAGCACAGTGAGGTGAGGGATTTGGGAGAAGTGAGTTGCAAACTTGGGAGAAAAGAAGGTGGAAGACATGTTCTCAGCACATTCTTTTACCCAGAATTGTAGAAACATACCTTTCTGCATCTATTAAAACCTTACATGCCATTTACTTAGTATGGAAAGCCAGGAAATTTTTAAATTACACACTAGGCATTAAAGTAGGTGAAATAGCAACTCGATGCCACAAATTAGAATGTGACATTGGCCTTAACGTGTCCACTCATAAAAATACGTGCTGGGAATTTTAACCCCCACATATCATCAGAATTGATTTCTAATACTGGCACAAAATCCATTTGTGACTGAGGTGAGCATGAACAAAACAGAGCGGTTATGTTATCCTTTCAGGAAGTGGCTGAACTTGGGCTCACATCGAAGCTCACTGGATTTCCCCTACACAGAATCAATGACTGGGAAGAAGACGAACTTGTCTGGACAGCAGCTCCTCAGGTGTCTAACGGCAGCTTCTGTGAGCAGGTGGTGGGTCCTGTCTCCTGAAATGCCTCTGTAACATGCCTCGTGTGACATCCTGATATTTCTTTCCTTTCGCTCCTCTTTGAGTTTGCCTTTCATGAGCACTAAATGATACTGCAAAAATGTGCTCTTATAAACTCTAACAAGGTTATTGTAAAATACACATCAATTTTAACTTGTTTAGAAATTATTATTTCTTAAAGAGACAAGCTGAGGACATAGCTCCACTAGAAAGATATAATTTAATCTCTTCTCAGGGACAGCAATGAAGGAACTCTCTTCCCGGTTCACAGATATATGGTCCCTTCTCAGGTGTCATTGACAGCTTAGGTCTAGGGGAGATGAGGTCCCCCAGGAATGGTGATAAAGTGAAAACACCTGTGGGGCTCCCTGCAGAGCTCTTGCTTGTTTTTTTCTGAGTCTCTAGGCTGGGGCCTGTGAATACCTTTATCACCGTTCTTTTCAACCCCTCATAGATTCCAGAACTTTTGTTTTCATCCATGCTTCCTAGGAAAGGGGAACAACTTGCTGCTGCCTGTCTGATTGCAAGATATGTGCCAGGAGCAGGAACGGCAGGCTACAGGGCTACAGTACTGGAAGGCAAATCTCCTGAGCTTCGTTGTCGTGACAGTGAATTAGGTTATAATTTACTGTGCCTTAGGCACTGTGCTATGTCCCAGATATCACATCATCTGAAATTCTCATCTTCTAGGGCAACTTCACATGGTTTGAGAGATGCGAATTAATTCAGATGAGTTTAATGTTATGAAATGACGAGAACAGTGTCACAACCAAGGACAGCTGTTTATCACACTCAGGCGTCATGCTAAGCACTCAACATACAGAAGATAATTTCATCTGCACACAGTTATGTGAGGAGATTTATGGTTACCACTAGAACATGACAAGTGCACAAACTGAAGGTCAGAGGTGTTATAAAATATCCCTCAGGTCACACAGCTGGAGGCTTGGGGACTAGAATTTGAACCCAAGGTATGACTCTAGAGGTGGTGCTCTTAGTCTCATGCGTATTGTCTCCAGTGTACAATGCCCACATGTGTCCATCCTGCAAACTGTCATAGAACCTTGCACAGGTTTCTAATACAGAATGAACTGAACTATTTAGGAAGAGAATTCATTCTTTATTTCCACAGACATTTACTATGGTGACTGCCAGGTGCTGCTCTGGGCACAGGAGATACAGCCACAAACAAGACACAGAAAGACTCTGCAGCCTTGGAGATGATATTCTTGTGGATGGATGAGAAAATGATGATAAGCCCCCCAGTTCACTGGGCATATTGGCTGGCACATCAATGAATTATTTTCATGAATCAGTGAGTAATCTGGATACTGCAAATTTAGGCTGCAAAAATTAGTGCTTTAATCATTAATTTTCATCACCTTTGTGACAAGAGCCCTGTCTTTCTTACATGGGCATCCCCTTAACTGAGCACCAGAGCCTTGTTATCTAGCTTCTGGTAGCTCCTCAAAAACTTTTTGTTGAATGGTGAATTATTATGGATTTATAAAAATTATGTTACTTTTTCTTTTTAAATAGGAGAGGGAGGGGTGCCTGGGTGGCTCAGTTGGTTAAATGTCTGACCCTTGGTTTCAGCTCAGATCACAATCTCGTGGATCACAAGATGGAGCCCCGCATCAGGGTCCACGCTTGGTGGGGAGTCTGCTCAAGATTCTGTCTCTGCCCTTCCACCCACTCAAGCACACACACGCTCCCTCTTTTTCAAATAAATTAATCATAAAAAAGAAAAGAGAAATTCGTTCTTGTGAGTAATATAAATTGAATCTGATTCTTAATAATTGGCCATTTGTTTTCTGAATAATTTTATTTAGCCAGTCTTGATTGGGAATGTGGAATTTTAAAGCAGTGCAATGTTTAAACAGATGCTGGAATAACAGAGGTGTCCATATACTTTATATGAACTAAAATTATTCTAGTTTTTTTTTGTAAAAATAAATATTAATAGCAAGCCTTTATGCCCTGCTTTGCCTTTTTAAATTTTTTTTCCCTTCCCCGATTAGGAAAGTTTTCAGCTAGAATTTGTTCAAATACATATTCTGGCCCTCTGTCCCTTCCGGCACCCTCGGGAACACCAATTAAACGTAGGTTTTTCTTCCTCAGGCTGTCGTTTATTTCCCTTAATCTATCTTCATGGTCTTTTAATTGTTTGTCCCTTTTTTCCTCAGTTTCCCTCTTTGCTATCAACTTGTCTTCTATGTCACTCACTCGTTCTTCCACCTCGTTAACCCTCGTCGTGAGGACTTCTAGCTTTCTTTTTGGTTTTACCATTTAGGCAGAGGCTTTACTGTCTAGAATCTCTTTCTGCATTTCTCTGGAACACTTATTCATTGACAGTTATTATTCTTCATTGAACCTGAAACAGTCCCATAAGGAGGAAAATGACTTTTCCATTGTTTCTTTCCATTTTATATTTCAGATGTTTTGAAAGTAATATTGTACTATTATCTGTTGTCATCAAATAAAAAATGACTGTAGTCAAGCACTGGACAAATTGCATGCGAGCCAATGTCAGTGGGGGACATGCAGTCAGAACCGAGGTGTCAAGGAAGGGTGGAAGAAGACACAGGCCCAGAGAAAGGAGGCTCCAGCTTCCCTCTATAGCAGGTGTCTGCAGGGAGTCAGTAACATTGACAGAACAGCCCCAGTTTTCAAAGATGTTGACCTTTTGAGTCAGAAGAAACCTGGAGGTGGGTTTTCCTCACTAAAGAAATAGAATGCTTTGCCTTGCCTTCTTATCAACGTGGAAATTGGAATGAAGGCAGCCCCAGAAGCCAGATAGCCTGAAGCCAGTCAATTATTCTTCCAGTTCATTCATTCATTCTTCTCTTCATGCAATGAGCTGAGCAGGGGGTAGCAGATGAGATGCCACGGTCCCTGTACCGAAGGAGCCTATTATCTTCCTAAGATGGTTGGTGTACTCTGGGGCGAGGAAATCTTGGAGTAAATGCTACAGAGGGCCAGGAAGTGATGAGCAGGAAGTGACTAATTAATTGAGATGTGGGAAGCCTGGAAAGGAGACTGTACTTGAGTACAAGAGAAAGGATCCTAACAACTAGACCCAGCCAGCTCTGTACTCTATATTGATTCCTCTCTCTCTCACTCTCTCTCTCTCTCTCACACACACACACACTTGTTTTACTCATAACTAATTAAACATTACAATTCTAATCACAAAAAAAAATCAATGTAATCAGGAATATGCAGAGGAAAAATAAAACAAGTGTGCCCTCATAGAACCATGGCTGCAGAGTTTTTCACATCCCTTGGAATGTAAGGCCTGGAAAGATAAAATATCTTTTATTAATAAAGCTGAGGGAAATTTACCAAAAACATTCCTTACTTTCAGAAAATCTTGCATTCTTATCCAAGCACTGAGCCTAAAATAATAATGGTAGGGGGCTCAGATACAAGGGTTTAAAACCCACAACAGCAAATCATGCTTCTCCCTGGACATTCTGTGATCTCTGAGGTTGTTATCTACATTCAGTCTAGCCCACTAACGTGTGACACAATTCCAGAAGTAACCACATGTGCTTGGATAATATCGGGCCATTAGAATTCTCAAAAACATTGTGTTAGCTATTAATAGCCTTTCAGATTAATTGTATTTATCCTCCTCCTTTTAACTTAGAAATGCTTTCAAGTGGCACTGATTTTCTATTTAAACACATATCGTATTTCCTGGACAATCTTTTTTTTTAAGAGGTAGAGAGAGAAGGGGTAGGCAGGGACAGAAGGAGAGAGAATCCTTTTTTTAAAAAAAAAATATTTTATTTATTCATTTATGATGGACATAGAGAGGGGGGGGGGGCAGAGACAGAGGTGGAAGGAGAAGCAGGCTCCCTGGTGGGAGCCCGACGTGGGACTTGATCCCGGGGCTTCAGGATCACGCCCCGGGCCAAAGGCAGGCGCTGAACCGCTGAGCCAGACAGGGATCCCCAAGGAGAGAGAATCTTAAGCAGGCATGGAGCTCTATCTCACAACCCTGAGACCATGATTGGAGGTGAAATCCAGAGCTGAACACTTAACTGACTGAGCCACCCAAGCTCCTCTCATGGACAATCTTATGGGCAAAGGAATATTTAAGTCTTCTGGAGATTTACCCCAAAGATACAGCTGTAGTGAAACGCCGGGACACCTGCACCCCGATGTTTCTAGCAGCAATGTCCACAATAGCCAAACTGTGGAAGGAGCCTCGGTGTCCATCGAAAGATGAATGGATAAAGAAGATGTGGTCTATGTATACAATGGAATATTCCTCAGCCATTAGAAACGACAAAAACCCACCATTTGCTTCCACGTGGATGGAACTGGAGGGTATTATGCTGAGTGAAATAAGTCAATCGGAGAAGGAAAAACATTATATGGTCTCATTCATTTGGGGAATATATAAAATAGTGAAAGGGAATAAAGGGGAAAGGAGAAAAAATGAGTGGGAAATATCAGAAAGGGAGACAGAACATGAGAGACTCCTAACTCTGGAAAACGAACTAGGGGTGGTGGAAGGGGAGGTGGGCGGGGGGTGGGGGTGACTGGGTGGTGGGCACTGGGAGGGGCACTTGATGGGATCAGCACTGGGTGTTATTCTATATGTTGGCAAATTGAACACCAATAAAAAAATAAATTTATTAAAAATATTTAAGTCTTTTCTAAAATTTAGTATAGTTAGAAAATTCATAAAACTGGACCAAGGTTCCTAAATAAATACACATTTAAACTATCTATGCCTGGCTTCTTAGCACACCCCTGTAATTTTAATTTAAATGCTATTTAATGAATATAAATATATATTTGCTTAATATAATAGGCCCTGCTGTAATTTAAATTGGAGATCTTTCTTTCCTTATGCTGAAACCACTAATAGAAAAAGAAAATCTGATAGAAGAATAAACCAGAATGCAGCGATGTCAGGAATCACTTAGGCCACAACCCTCAGATCTTTTGGAATGTTGAACAGAAGCACTGATGAAGGGGATTCTGTGAAAGGCACGGGAGAGGCTCTGGAGTGACCGTGGCAGAAATGCTCCTCTCTTCCAAGCCCATGCTATGTTCATCCCTGTGGGAATCTCCTAAAATTCAGTGTCTCCTTTTATTTGATTCCCAATTGGAGCATCTGTCACTCCACAGCATAAGCTATGGTACAAATGAGCTATCCCTGTTTTTAGCCATTGAGGTTTGGGGGATTGCTTCTCTCAGGAGGTCAACATTAGCTTATCCAAATGAATTCAGTCACTTCCATGTGCAAAAGATATATTAATGAAACTAGCATTTAAGATGGGGGGGGTTATATTGGAAATTTAACCGAAGCTATGGATTTCTTCTAGTTTTACTGCTTATTCCTTTCCCTGTCTTAAAGTATAGTAAGTTTAATAATCACACACATTGACTTGGCCAATCTGTAATAGAATATGTAAAGATTCTGATCTTCCCTCTCTAGTTCACTGCCCTGGAAATCAAACAGACTGCAGGTCTCTGAGATGACTCCTATAGGGCTTTTTGTCCAACACATTCTCAATAGTCTGTAAAAATGTAATCACTGGACTCGTTTTGGGCATTCATGTCACAAAATTTCCTGATGAAATGGACACTGATTGACAGACTTGTTTGCAGCTGGAAAGAGGCCCCAGAACTAGAAGCAAATGAATTCAATGATTTTGCTCTATTCTTGCCTTTGTGAATAGAAATTTGGGACAGATTTACTCACATGCTCTAAAAGGGAAAGATTCCTGACCCACTGCTGTTCCCATCGAAATTCTTTCCTCAAAGCCGAGATGTACTAATCAGGTGCAAAAAGTTGCTTTCCTTGAGGAAATACCAGAGCCCTTGTTCCAGTATGTTTCTGGAAACCCAGCACAGCAAGGTGTATGGGTCTATAGGTAGGACCATTTTAGGACCAAGTCCTAAAATGGGTTCACTCTCAGCAATGTCAGTATTTGTCGTTGTCTGGTCCAAATTGGTTTCTATGTGGTTAGTGTTAGTTTTGTACATTATCTTCCCAATGACTACATTATCACAGTGCTAGGAAATGTGCCTTGTGGAGGGTGCAGTATCAAAAACTGGGAGTTAGCTAGGAAGGGCAATATAGAAAGACTACAGTAAGCAAAAGGAGCAGGCGACATCAAGCTTTGAGGATTCCACTGGGGGTGGCACAACTGAAGCAGTGCACATAACTCCCACAACAAGCTGCCTGCCTTGGAACTCCCATAGGATCAGGTCGGCACCTTTCATGTACATACTACTTGTTGCCCTATGTTATTACGTGCTTATCTAAGCTTTATTATTAGACAAGAAAATGAGAACTATGCCTGACTTATCTTTTTTTATCCCTAACATTTCCTAAACAATGCCTTTCATTTACATAGTACATGACTGAGACGTGTTTGTTGAATGGATGGATAATTTTAGATTGACTTGTCCTGAATCTTCACTTCAGGGGTACGACACATTTGGACTCTTGAACTATTTGGTTTGTGACTTTGAATGAAAGTTTCCACAAGTGCTGTCTTACTGTTATTGTAGTTACTGTATTTATTGTATTTACAAGAAGAAAGCTGCAAAGCTATTTAAATGTAAGGAAAAATCATTAAATCTCTGTTAACCATCATGACATATTCTGACTCTATGATAGGATACTTAGCATATTATTAGCATATGATAACAAGGCAAGTGCAAATTCCCTATCTGGTAATGCCACCCTTGCTCAGGCCACTTATAATAATTCTGGGGCCTATAACAAGAGAACAAATAAAGATCCATGCACCATAAATCTGTAATTTAAAGTTATAAATAGTGCTAAGAAACTGTTATGTAAAATGTATTCTATCCTTCTACCTTGACAA
Organism: Canis lupus familiaris; assembly: GCF_011100685.1. Classification (NCBI taxonomy): domain Eukaryota; kingdom Metazoa; phylum Chordata; class Mammalia; order Carnivora; family Canidae; genus Canis; species Canis lupus. Next base: position 30,208,416 of record NC_049260.1, read on the forward strand.
GGTATATTCCTAATCACCTGGAAGGGCAGGTTTACATTCTGAACTCAGACTCTTTGGAGTTCTGGATTTGAAGGTAGAAAGGAAGAAAAATACTCTAAGCAGGAGCTAGTGGCACTCTCCCCTTCTCTCCTGCCTGCTTTGCATCTTCCCATGCTGAGAGGGACTTTGCACTCATGTGGACACCCCCATATACAGGTTAACATTTTATTCACACCTCCCCACTAATATCTGCCACTTGTTTACCCCTTCGGCCTAGCAATATATACACCTGAGGCACGTCTGCATTCAGCAAGATAGGCCCAGGAAAAAGCCTCCCCAGTCCTGGAAGTAGACTCAGGGCCATTTGAGAAGGGAATCCTAGGATAAGTACCCAGAGTGTGGCTAGAAGTGGATTGCTAGTTGTCCCATGGGGCCCATTTAGAGGTTAGGAAGGGGGCTGTGTTCCCCGGACCTTAAGGCAGTGTTTCTGCTCCTGAAGCATCCCCTCTCAACATACTCTCACCCAAGAAGACATAATGACCATCGTATGTAAATAGTAGCTCCATATACTTTTTTAGGGAAATTAACATTTCCTCCTTTGAGAAAGCTATAGGTAATGAAGTACGTATAATGAACATGTGTAAAAGATCTGGAATACTTTAAATACACAGCAGAGTATTTTGTGAGTAGCTCAGGGATACAAGTAATCAAAATAGTGATGATAATCATGTGTGAAACTGATTTTACATTAATAGGTATAATTGAAATAATGAAACAAGTGACTCAGGATAAATGAAGAAACAATGAGAATCTCTATGAAAAATTGAAACAAAACACAATCTGGCTGCAGAAAACCCATCACCAGGATGGCTGATCGATAACTCAAATCAGTCTGTCAAGAACATTCTACAGTTTCCTGATGCCTGAGGAAATAACTGGTTCTTCATCTGATAAGGTAGACTCCTTTGACAGAAAGACGTGTTCAAACTTCTTTTCATTTAATTCAAAAATAACCATAAAATGGAATTTGGGAAACTTTCCACTAAAACTGCCAATAATGCGATAAGTTTGAGAGAAACCTCTATTAATTTATGATGGCAGAAGATGGGCCATCGTTCTCAGTGATAACTATGAAACTATCTAGGATCTAAGTTTAAATGTACAGATGAACTTAATGAGACTTTTAGGAATAATACAGTTTTGGAAAAGTTACGATTTGATGTCTGTGGATGGCAACTGACAACAATGCCGAAAACACTGGCTTCAGAACTTGGCCTCACTGAAACTACACCAGTCAGATGGATGACTTTAGGAGAGGCATTCAAACCTGCATTAGCCTTGCAAACCTGCAAAACCAGTTTCTCACCCTAAAATAGGGAGAATGGTATCTAATACAATGGTTGTGAAGATTAAGTTGGGCCACACGTGAAAGTGCTCTGTCAATGGCATTGTGTTGTAAAACTGTTATATGCTAATTTTTTTAAAATTTTTATTTATTTATGATAGTCACACACAGAGAGAGAGAGAGAGAGAGAGAGGCAGAGACACAGGCAGAGGGAGAAGCAGGCTCCATGCACCGGGAGCCCGATGTGGGATTCGATCCCGGGTCTCCAGGATCGCACCCGGGCCAAAGGCAGGCGCTAAACCGCTGCGCCACCCAGGGATCCCCTTTTTTTTATTTTATTTTTTATTTTTTTTGTTATATGCTAATTTTATTAGTCTTAACTCTCTCACTGTGATTTCTGACATATTCGTATATAAAGGCTCTATCCCTTACTAGCTGATTTACTTCTTTTCAGCTCACTAGCAGTTAATTCCTCAAATTTGAATCACTGCAGAGCTCTAATTCAGTCATTAAAATTACTGATCTGAATCAAGGTGTCATCTTGCCAGTTGTTGCTTTCATCTTAACAAGCAATTAGGATCGATTATGTAGTCATCTATTTGATTGTTTGACAACTGAGACTTTTTCGTAACTAAAATAATTGCTTCAGCTATGTTTTTGGTCAATCCTGCATAATCTCCAACATAATTTTAATGATTTTTTTTTCTTCCGAAGAGAGTTAAAGTGTACATGATTGAAATAATAATACAAAAGGTAAGGAAAAGGCTCATACTGTATTTTGCAATGTGTATGTCCTAAGGGAATAAAGGAGATATTTTATATCAGCAAGGGTATTTTAGAAGCATTAGTAAATCATCAAGTGAAGTAGAAGTCATTCAAAGCAGAGAAAAAAATATACTTTTATATGGTCAATAAGCAAGATTAAGCAACAAACACAGGTCAATTAGGGATATGAATTAAGACAAGGATTTCAAGGGGTTAACGAAAAGTCAGAATTCAAAAGGAGATCTGTGAGGTTGACATTAAATACAACTAAGCTTTTATCTGTGTGACATTCATGATGATTACTATATGTGTAAGAGCCTGGCCCCAGCAAAATCCATTGCACAAATAAGGATCTCATTTGGCCTCCACTCAGCAAATCCCCTGTTCCCTAATCTGGATTCCTGGTTTCTCAGAGTAGTTTAATGCCTTAAATTATGACCTATAAAATTCTGTCTGTATCTAATCCCTCTTTTTTGGGTAACTACTTATTTCATTGTTTTCATGAAGAATTTTAAATATACACAGATGTAGATGGATTTATATAATGTGCACATACCCATCCCTCAGCCCTAAAAACCATCATCCTATCTACTTCCATCTATCCCATCTAGCCTCATCTATTTCCCCTTTCCATCTGTAAATTCTTTAGTTTGCATAACTAAAAAATAAACTTTAAATGTATATAATAACAATGCTATTTTCTCATTTAAAATAAAAATAGTTGATGTCAAATGTCCAGTTAGTGTTAGAAATTAGAGCTGGTTCATATATCATAGATTTTTTTGGTATAATTTAATAAAGACCAAATAATACCTGTATATTATAATGACTGATATGCATTTATGCTTATTATTCTGTAGATTTCCCCCTCATCTTCCCCCCCTTATTTTCCCTGTCATTCAGTAATAAAATAGTTGAGTTCTTAGTGAATTCTAAATCCTGTGGGAAAGGAATCCTTCTCATGTGGCTTCTAATTCTTACAAAGACACTGCAAATTGGACACTGATTTCCTGATTTTCTCTTGCCCATTACTGTGTTTCAAATATAGAGGTGTCTGACCAAAGATTTGCTATTTTTTCTATGCTATCATGAACTTTTTGATTTCACCTCATAGACACACAATTATAGCAACACCCACACCTCTACGGCTCAATGCCCTTACCATGCAATTTTCCCCCACAGTCATGCTTTTCAGCAGATAAAGGGGAAAGCTAATGCATTTTTTTAAAGATAAACTAATTCCTGTCAAGAACTTTAATGAGAACTTAGGTGTGGAGTGGTACTTACTAAGCACCATATGGATTCACTAATAATAAGTCAAGTCAAACTCAACACATTTCATAATTGTGACAGGGCTCATTTTTTACTGGAATGGTCGATGAGGGGAAGAGTACAGAAAGAAAGTGTATGAACCTCATTAAGAGTTTATTTATGCCTTTCACACTATCCTATAGTAGTAGGAAATAGAGAATCAGGGATTGTATGTTAGTAAAATTATTTAAGCTCAAAGAGCCAAGACCAATTAAAACAAAAATGTTTGAGAAATCAATACTGAAGGTAAACAGTGCCAAATATTCAGGCCAGTTTGAGAAGCTGAAACAGAGAAAAGGAACAGGGCGTGTCAAACTTTGAACAAAGAGAGTATGAACGATAATAGACCCAGACCAAAACTTCCCATCCATTGTGGTGTGGCTGCTACCTTCTAACTATATTCTCTACATGTCCCATTCTTAAGGGCTCCCTACTAATAATACAGTAGATGAATTGTTCATAACTCCCTTAGCTTGATGGGGAAGCCATTTTAAGGTAGAGATTTCTTCAATGAACAAGGGCCAGCATCTTATACATGAGGTAAAATAATAAGCTGAGATATCAACACATCATATAACAGCATATAATATATGTAAATAATAATGTATAGAGGTAGGATAGCATCATGGATAAGGGGACAGGACTGTAATAATATGGCCTGGGTTCATGTCCCAACTCTGCCACTTACTAGCTGTGTGACCTTGAGAAAGGTGCTCAACCTCCCTGCCTTGGTATACTAATCTATGAAATACTAGTGCCTAATTCACACAGTTGTGTGGAGAATCCCAAGAGTTAATATAAGCAAAAGTGCTTAAAGTAATACTAGTACATGTAAGTACTGCAAAGGAGTAGGTAATGATTTTCCTTGCTATTTCTAAGAAATAGAATCTATGGATATTTCTGTTGGGATACATTCTCCATGGGTCTTTAATGTTTATCTATACATCTTGCAAGCAGAGACACTTGTTCAGTGCTATCTTTACTAAGATATTTTCTTAGTGAACAACCTCAGAAGAGAGAGAAAACATCTTTTGAAATAATGTGAATACGTGAATATTCACTTTCACAAATATGTGAACCTTAAAATTTTAATTTGAAGTGGGATTATTATTTTTACATGTTGATATTCTAGCAGTTAGTTGAGGTACAGAGGTATGTTTATCACTAAAAGAACAAAATGCAATAATTTATACACATAGGTATATAATAGTTAACTAATAAGGAAAGTTATTTGAAAGTTAATGCAAATGTTGTTAATGCATATTAAGTAGAAAATTTACAAAGCACATTATAACTCCTTTTTAAATAATTTTTTAAAATATATTACTAATTTCGAGAGAAGGAGCTAGAGCACAAGCGGGGGAAGGGGCAGAGGGAAAGGGAGAGAGAATCTCAAGCAGACTCTACACTGAGCATGGAGCCAAATGGGACTTGATCTCACAGCCTGAGCCAAGACCTGAGCCAAAATCAAGAGTCAGATGCTTGGGGATGCCTGGGTGGCTCAGCGGTTGAGCGTCTGCCTTCGGCCCAGAGCTTGGTCCTGGGATCTGGGATCGAGTCCCATGTCAGGCTCCCTGCATGGGGCCTGCTTTTCCCTCTGCCTATGTCTCTACCTCTCTCTCTGTGTCTCTCATGAATAAATAAATAAATCTTTAAAAAAAAAGAGTCAGATGCTTAACTGACTGAGCCACCCAGGCATCCTCCCCATAACTCTGTTAAGACATCAAATATTTATAAGAACTTACATAATAATACAAGGCAAAAATGGTGACTAGATTATAATACTTAACTTCGTAGGGTATTTTTTGTTATACCAGCACCAAAAACATTAAATAAGATTTAAGAACCTTATTTATCATTTAATTATTTTACTTGACCATAAATTTTTCAAGAAAAACGGTTCTATTTGTGAAATCGTCAGATCTTGAGAGGATGACTTAAACATAACATATTAACTTTACTTCCACACAATTACATTAGGATGAATAAACCTAAAGTCATATGCAATAGTATTCATGAATAGTACTGAATTCAGTACTGACCATAGAGAGTATGACTTAAAGTGTTAGAGAAAAATGAGGTATCTCACATACTTTCTATTCCCACTAAACACATTTCAAAACAGGCTTTAGAAGCTCTAAGTAGTTAATTTCTTATAGTAATGTGTTTCTGGAAGCTAACATTTTAAAATTTTATTAAAATGATTACTATAGACTATCAGTCTTTTTCAGTTATTGAAGATAAATGATTTTTTAAATTAACTAAGGTATGAATTCAAAATATAAAATTCTTCCTAAAAAACATTTTACTGAACAGCTCTGGGATGCCTTTAATATAGTAGCAGTAAGTTCTTGATAACAGCTTCAAAATTAGTATCCTATACTAACAGAGTTGTCCAGAAAAAAAATCTTGTCTTTCCATTGGCCTCACTGGAAAATGAGTTCTACTAAGTATTGCAAATGTAAAGCATAATGAATGCAAGAGCAATATAGCAAGGGATAATCCTGAGAAATTGTTGTTTCTACCTTACATCAAAATTTTCCATTTTAATTATTAATTTTAATAATTAGAATATTTTTTATGATAGCATTTTAGTTTTCCATTGCAACTCATTACTTCATCCAATAATGATGATATTTAGCTAAGCATCAGCTTCAGCCAAATAATAGTTGGCCATGTGGCATTTGGTGAAAATATGAATTAAAAAATCACTAGTACATCAATGTATAATATGTAAGGACTATAAAGAAATATTAAAAAAATACTATTAAAAATGTCAGCCATTTACCAAGTAATATCCTCATAAAAATTAATCTGCAAGAAGCTTTGCTAAATATGTAACTTTATGTTTTGAAATAATTATAGATTCAAGAAGGTTACAAAGATATACAGAGAGGTCTCATCTATACTGAGGTTCTAAAAATGGTAACATCTAATATAATTATAATATAATATCATAGCCAGGAAATTGACATTGGTACAATGTGTGTGTAATTTTATGCTATTTTATTAGCTATATATTTGTGTGCCACTACTACAATCAAGATACAGAACTCTCTTCAATTTTTGTGGATATATAGCCAAAAGTGGGATTTCTGAATGATGTGGTAGTTCAATTTTTAATTTTTTAAAAGATTTTTAAAAATTTATTGATTCATGAGAGACAGAGAGAGAGAGAGAGAGAGAGAGAGAGAGAGAGGCAGAGACACAGGCAGAGGGAGAAGCAGGCCCCATGCAGGGAGCCTGATGTGAGACTAGATCCCGGGTCTCCAGGATCAGGCCCTGGGCTGAAGGCAGCACTAAACCGCTGAGCCACCCGGGTTGCCCCAATTTTTAATTTTTTGAGGGACTTCTATAATGTTTTCCACAGTGTCCACATTATTCTACATATTCGACAATAGGGTATAAGGGTTCCAATTTCTCCACATCCTCATCAACACTTATTTTTTATATCATAATAGCCATTCTTTTTTTTTTTATAATAGCCATTCTAACAAGTGTGAGGTGATCTCTTATTGCGCTTTTGATTTGCATTTTCCTAATAAGTGATGTTGATGACTTTTTCTTATACTTTTTGGCCTTCTGTATGTTTTCCTTGGAGAAATGCCTATTCAAGTTTTTTGTCCATTTAAAAAATTGAGTTGAGGCTTTTTTTTTCTCTCAAGCTATAGGAGATTCTTGTATATTTTGAATATTAACCCTTATGATATAGTTTGCAAATATTTTCTCTTATTCCATAGATTGCCTTTTTACTCTGTTGATTGTTTGCTTTGCTGTGCAGAAGCTTTTTGATGCAGTCCTGCCTTTCTATACTTTTGGTTTGGTTGCCTATGAGTTGGTGTCAACTCAAAGAAATCATTGCTGAGTTCAGTGTCAAGAAGATTTTCTCCTGTTCTCTTTGAAGAGGTTTATGATTTCAGGCCATGCATTTAAGTTGTTCACCCATTTTGAGTTGATTTTTGTACATGGTGTAAAATAACTGTCCAAATCAATTCTTCTGCATATGAGTATCTGGTTTTCCCGACACCAATTCATTCATTACCCTTTATCCATTGTGTGTTCTTAGCACACTTGTTGAAGATCAACTGACAATATATGCATGGGTTTATTCCTGGACTCTCTATTCTGTCTGTTTTAATGCCAATCTGTTTAATCATACTGGTTTTGTTTCTGGTTTTTTTGTTGTTATAATACTATATAACATTGTATTAGTTTAAGATATACAACATGATGTTACATATGTATATACCGTGAAATGATTGCCACAATAAGTTCATATCTTGTTGATCTCACCCACCTATTTTTAACATTTAAATCAATAGATCAAGTAGACTCTCTTCCCTAATGTGGGTGGGCCTCATCCAATCAGTTGAAGACCTGGATAGAACAAATGCTAACCCTCTCCTGAGAAAAAAGGAATTCCTCCTGCCTAGCTGCTTTTGAGTTGAGACATCCATTTTTCCCTGCCTTTGAATTTGAACTGAAACATCAACTCTTCCTATATCTTGAGCTTTTTGGCTTTTTTTTCCCCCTGCTGTTTCTCTGGCCTTTGAATTTGGACTGGAACCATAACATTGGCTTCCTTGGGTCCTCAGGTTACTGAATGCAGCTCTTGGGACTTCTCAGCCTGAATAATCACATGAGCCAATTCCCTATAATAAATCTATTTGTGTATATATGTGCGTATGTATGGTTCCTTTCTAAAACTATATTTATACACTTCAAATGAATCATTTAACTTCAGCAAAGAACATAGATTATCTTTCTGAGAAATTACTGGAATGTTATTTTCATATAGATTTATTTGGACTGTTCTATTCTTTTAACTTAATCTTTCCAGCCTTTAAACAACTTATTTCTAAAATTATAACTATAGGGATGCATGGGTGACTCAGTTGGTTAAATGTCCAACTCTTGATTTTGGCTCAAGTCATGATCTCAGGGTTGTGGGACCAAGCTGTGCAGTGGGCTCTGCACTTGGTGGGGAGTCTGCTTAAGATTCCCTCTCTCCCTCTCCCTCTGCCCCTCCCCCCACTTGTGCTCATTCTCTAAAATAAATAAATAAATCTTAATAAATAAAATTATAGCTATATGAGGTGAGTGATCTTAGGAAAAACTGGAATAAGGACAGCGGTGTTGGAGTAAAAACAGTGATGGAAAACAGGGTATATGGTGGAGAGGGTCAAACTATTCCTTGTCTATTAGTCCATGTGTAAGATTTGGGCCTTTATTATAACATAAATTGAAAACTACTAAGTGGATTTAGGTAGTAGCATACTATGTCTCAATCTGAACTTCAAAATTTTCAACTTGAGAAATGACTGGAAGAGGGGCAAATGGAAGAAAAGTACCAAAAACTAATACGCATTTAGTATTTTAAGAAATAGTTTAATACAGAGAAAAAAACACATAATTGAATTATTGAATTATGTTCCTGCTGATGCTTTTTGTCATACTTTTCTAGGTAAATTTGAGTTTATTGATCTCATCTATAACCTGAGGCATAATTTCCCTCAGTTCCTTGCAATGCAGACATTGCTTCTGGAAGCAAATATACCATTTCTGAAGTGCCAAGTCCACAAACCCAGACCTACACAGTGATGGCAAACGTCACACAGAGTATTAATAAAGGTAGAAATCAGATATCTCTTTAGTTATTTTCCAGAGAATCTTAGATTAAGGAAGCAAACAAAATGGGAAGAAAATTATAGCTTGAGGAACTGCCAGACTAAATAGCTCTCTCTGCAAAGACTAGTGGTTTCTTTTGGATACAGTTAAGTGCCAAGGCTGTAATTTTCCATTTACTTTCTTTTGTCATTGTATATGTAGGGTATTTACCCCAATTTGATGCCATTTGCTCTTTGTCAGAGGAAGTCCTCCTGCAGACTCATATTAACCACATTTCTTCTCTTAAAACATGCTATAAAAACTATCTCTGTCACTCTTCTTTTGACATCGACCATTTCTTCACGCAGAACTCAGTCGTCAAATGATTGAAAGCCTGGTAATTCAGCTCTAATGGATTGTGTTTTAAACTGTTCTAGTTTAAAATACCATAGGCCACATATCTTAAAGTGCACACATTTCAAATAGAAAAGATGTAAGTTCCACTGCCATTGTTAAAAGAATAGCTATGTGACAACTTTTGATTTATAGGGTTTTCTGGGTGTTCTTTTGTTTTGTTTTGGTGTGTGTGGGGCGAGTGCTTAATTTGAGCAAAGCCACATAAATCACAGGTGAGCTGAAGGGCCTAGATGTGAGCTATTTGAAGTGAGGTAGTGTGAATAGCAGTGTAAGTGACACATCTTTTTTCTTGTACCAGCTTCCTTCTGACTTCTTCAATACTAATTTCCTTTAATACAGTTTAAAAAAATCTTTTTTTAAACCATGTAACAGATATTTATTTATTTATTTATCTGTTTTAAAAAAATTATCTTTTTAGTTTTTTTAAATTTTTTTTATTGGAGTTCAATTTGCCAACATATAGCATAACACCCAGTGCTCATCCTGCCAAGTGCCCCCCTCAGTGCCCATCATCCAGTCACCCCAACCCCCGTCCACCTCCCCTTCCACTACCCCTTGTTCATTTCACAGAGTTCGGTGTCTCTCATGTCTTGTCACCCTCACTGATATTTTCATTTATTTATTTTTTTTCTTTAAAATTTTTTTTATTTTTTAAAATTTTTTATTGGAGTTTTTTTTATTTTTATTATTTTTCTCTTTCTTTCTTTTTCTTTCTTTTCTTTTTTCTTTTCTTCTTTTTTCTTTTCTTTTCTTTCTTTTCTTTTCTTTTCTCTTCTCTTCTCTTCTCTTCTCTTCTTTTCTTTTCTTTTCTTTTCTTTTCTTTTCTTTTCTTTTCTTTTCTTTTCTTTTCTTCTTTTCTTTTCTTTCTTTTCTTTTCTTTCATCTCCTGCTAAAAGATTATACCTTTTTCCCAGGGAGATATGACTGACTATACCTTGACTACACAATTTTAATTGGAAGTATATTTACTTTAGTGTATGGTCTACTGCAACTTTTTCCCCACAAAGAGCCTGATTATCTCACTGTAATAATACATGTCACTTGGATAAACGAAATGCTTTCTACTGCCCTTTCATTCTTTGTCCAAAATGCTGAATATGTACATTCTACAAAGTCAGCAGGTTTTGTGTGTTTTGTTCCCTGATGTGTTCCCAGCATCTTTTTTTTTTTAATTGGAGTTGACATACAATATTATATTAGTTTTAGGTGTACAGTTCCCAGAATCTTAAACAGTAACTAGTGCATGGTAATTATTTACTGAATATGTGCAAGGATAAATAGATGAGTGAAGTGTCTGAATTCACATGCTGAATTCTACCTCTAGATGTGATTCATTTTGGTCTAAATCAGAGTCTGGGCATATGTTTCTCCCCCCCCCCCCCCCAACTCTTTCTTGTTACTCTCTTGGCGATTTTGCTGTACAGCCTCAGTTAAGACCAGTGAGACCTCCAGATGGAAGAAGAAATCAGTCCACACTGGCAAATAAAGTCCAATGGTGAGAAGCATTTAGGATACTGATGTGACCTCAAGAAAAACTTTCTAATAATTTATGCCAATTAAAAAGCAGTATTGCCTACTTCTGGAAAACAGTGACTTTCCAATCACTGTTTGAGAGGAAATGAGCAGAAGCATGGATGGACCTAGGTTGCAGAAAAAGATACAGGAGGGGCTTACACTGGAAACACTTAAAAAACAGTTTAAATATGACTGGAAAAGGTAGAGACAGCAACAGGAATAAGGTTTCCTTGTGCTATGTTTGATTTAGGTGCACTCAACATACACATCTTCATTCCGAAGCAGTTTCTAGTTGCTTTTGCAGATCGACTAATGACTTTTTAAAGTCAGCACAACCAAGGAAATCCACATATAATGGTGTCAGGTGTGTGTGTGTGTGTGATGTGTATTCATTGGTAATGGTAATAATTTGAAAATTTAAGCAGTAAGAGGTCTCTAATTAGTTAAGTGCTTAATGTATGGTTCAATTATATAATGGCAGTATATAGCCAATGTCATGAATACTAACAAGAGTAGCCCATTCATATATTCACAATAAGGAGTTGCAGAACTATTTTAATAAGGAATTACTGACTTTTCACTTAATTTTGTTTTTTGTATCTCCTCTATTGAGATTGCCTTCCGAGTCAGACTTAGCAGTTTGCAGCCATGCTCTTTTGGACAAAACTAACAATAATAAAACAACAGCAAATAGTCTAATTTGGAGAATTAAGTGATTTTTATGAGTTGTAATTCAAGGTATGTTTATATTTCCAACTATAGAATTCCCTCTTCCCCAAAATGTTGACAGTATTTCATCATTCAGGAAATTCTAATGAGAGAATATAGATACAAACACAAGTCCAAAATATTTCTTAAATGTTCTGAATATTGGGAAATGTTTAACATTACATATTGATTCTTTAGATGGAAAATCCATGTGAAATGTGAAATATATATATATATATATATATATATATATATATATATATATAGAAACCAGTTGGTCATTCATATCTTTCAAAGTCATGGATCATGCATGTGGGGGAGAGGTTATTTAATTACTATAGTATTTTGTTGATCTTCCAAAATTTAAGAGTGTATATATGTTCTTCATCCACTCTTACATAAGACAGTTTATAAATAGTGATTTTGGTCGGTGTGGGAGACAAAACAATGCCTCACCCAAAGATGTCCATGTCCTAATCCCTGGAACTTGTGAAAATCTTGGGTGACACTCCAAAATGGAGTTAAGTTTGTAGGTTGAACTAAGATTGTTTATCAGCATATCTTGAGATGGGAAGATACTTCCATCCCAACAGGAGGATTGTCCAGATGGGCCCAATGTAATCACATGGATCCTTAGAAGTGGAAGATCAAGGTAGAAGAGAGAGAACCAACAAATTTGTAGCATGAAAAGGACTTAACCAAATGTTGCTGGCTTTGAAGATGAAGGAAAGAAGCCATGAGTGAGGGAATGAAGGCAGCCTCTAGAGTCAGGAAAGTGTAAGGAAATGGATTTTCCCCCTGAGTGTCCAAGGATGAATGCAGCCCTGATAACACTTTGACTTTAATGCAGTGAAATCCATTTTAGACTTCTGGCCACTAAAACACCAAGGTAATAGCTTTGTGTTGTTTTAAGGCACTATGTTTTTGGTAATTTATTATAGCAGCAATAGGAAATTAAAACAATCAGCAGGCATTTTTTGGTCAGAATCCCATGGAAATGGTTTGACAAATGATTACGATGTTTTCTAATATCTTCACTGGCATTTGTACACACGATTATAGTTAATTAAAATACTTAACATGTCTTGGAAGAGACCTATCTATCAGTCTATAAGTGCTTAAAATTTTTTATTGAGAAACCTCTTTTTTTAACTGTGTAAAATGTATCCAATGGGCACAGATCTCCAAGATTTTTATGTTCATTGTTTAGTTGCCTACCTAATGTGAAACTTCTAAAACAAAATAGCATCTGTAATAGTTCTGAATATAAGATGAGGAATGATTTGCAGTGTCCCTCCATCCACTGAACATTTCTAATTAAGATAAATGTTACCCAGAGCTGTAATGATGACAAAAGGCACACTGTGGAGGAATCATTCTCTTACTTCAGTAATTAGTTAGCCAGGGGTCTATCTTGCTTAATAGCTGAATCTAACCTCCAAAAGTTTAATTTATTCTTTTCTCTAATTACTGTATCAAATAGTAAATAGTTTGTATTATCACCAGAGAGTTCTCAAAAAATTAATATTGAACTCCACCTTTTCTTTTGTGAATTTAGTCCTTAGCATTTACAATAAAGATGATTTCAAATAAAAAAAGAATTTGTGCATGAGGACTTCATAGTTTTTTGCCTTTGAAAATCCAGCTACAAAAATTCATCCCTGCCTTGCCACTAAAGACATGCCAGACAGCACCACTGCAGCTTCCCCAGCCTGAGGGTCTGGTGCAGCAACCACATGTGTCCTCATAGTTGGTCCCAATCCCTCAGGCCATGTTGCACGCATGCCACCATAGATGGCCCCCAGTGGCTGTGAACATGAACACTACCCAGCTGCAGTCCCCAATACTATCCATGCACTCTGGGTCAACCTTGGCCCCTGCTGCTGGCCTCAGCTCTTGCCAATGCATGCGTACCTTCAGCTGATCCCTTGAGCCAGATATGTGGATACTATTGGTCCTGGTCCCCAATACCATCTGCCCCAATTTCTCACTGCTGGTCCTGGAGGTGCTGCTGAGGACTCCAATAGCCATTGTAGCCACCATGGGCCCCCTGAAGTTCTTGACCACAAAGTTACCAATATCATAGGCCCAGCCGAGCTGCTGAGACATGACACCTCCTGAACCAGAGACATCACATGCCCTCATACATGGCACCTCAGCCACTAAACATGATATCACAGTGTTTCCAGCACACCACCTCCCACCACCACCAGGTAAAGCTCTTTACTTCCTGAAGCCAGTTCATAAAGCCTAGAAGAGCTGATTGCTTCTTCTAATGTAGAGGCACCTACACAAGGCTATACAAATGATGAAGAATCAGGAAAGCATGACATGACTAAACAACACAATAAACTTCCATTAACCTACATTTAAGATATAGACATCTATAAACTCCTGACAAAGAATTAAATTAAAAACAACTGTTCTAAAGAACCCTAGTGAGTGATAAGAATACTGAAATGACTGAAATTTAAAAAATCAATTGAGATCTTCAACATCAGACCTGGTCAGACAGAAGAAAGAATCAGTGAACTCAAAGTAGGTCATGTGGAACTATAGTCAGAGGAGAAATAGAAAAAAATGAAAAGGAATGAAAAAAGACTACGGGGTTTATAAGACATCATCAACAGTACTAATATTTACATTTATGAGAGTCCTGGAAGGAGAAGGGGGGGAAGGGGGCAGAAAGCTTCTTGAAAGAAATAATGGCTGATAATTACCCAAGTCTGAGAAGAGATACATATATCTAGGTACAGGACTCAAAGGTCTCCCAAACAGGTTCAATCCAAAGAAGATTTACTGAGGCAAATTATAGCCAAAGTGTCAAAAATCAAAGGCAAAGATTATTTTTTAAGACAGAGATTTTTTAAGTTTTTCTTTTAATTCCAGTTAGTTAACAGTGTTATATTAGTTTCAGGTGTACAATATAATGACTCAACAGTTTCATACCACACCCAGTGCTCATTAAGATAGGTGCACTCCTTAATCCCCATCACCTATTTCACCCTCCCATCCCCTCCTCTCTGGTAACCATTGGTTTGTTCTCTACAACTAAAAATCTGTTTCTTGCTTTGACTCTCTCATTTCTTTTCCTTCTTTGCTTTGTTTCTTAAATTCCACATATGGGTGAAGTCATATGGTATTTGTCTTTCTCTGACTGACATATTATGCTTAGCATTATACTGTCTAAGCCACTAAGGAAAACAGTATGGAAGATCCTCACAAAATTAAACATGGAACTACCAGGATAATCTCACTGTGGGTGTATATCTAAAGGAAGTGAAATTACTACCTTGAAGACATATGTTCATTACGGCATTATTCACAACAGCCAAGACACAGAAACAGTGTCAATCAATGGATGAGTGGATAACAATATACAACTGAGTGTGTATAAATATGGAAGTGTACACACACACACAGCTGAATATTATTCAGCCTTAAAAAAGAAGGACATATTTCCATTGTCAGGATAAACCTGGAAGACAATATGCTAAATGAAATAAGCTAGATACAGAAAGGCAAATACTCATGATCTTATTATAATTGGAATCAGAAAAAAAATTGAATTTATAGTAATGGAGAGTACAATGGTGGTTACCAGAGACTGAGGGGTTGGAAGAAAGGGGAGATACTGATCAAAGAGTACAAACATTCAGTTATAAGATGAATACGTTCTGGAGACCTAATGCACTACATGGTGACTATAATGAACAGTAATGTATTGTATACTTGAAATTTGCTAAGGGAGTAGATCTCAAGTCTTCTCCTCACCCCACCCCCCACCCACAAAAAGGTAACTATATGAGTTGATGGATATGTTAATTAGTTTGATTAGGGTTATCATTTCAAAATGTATACATATATATGAAAACAATACATTATATACCTAAAGTATATAATTTTTGTCAATCATACCTCAGTAAAGCTTGGGACAAAAAGAATTTCTTCAATATTTCTTTTTGATTCAGAATGTGATGAAAACTAGTAAGAGTAGTAAAGAGATGATGAGGAGTGTGACTTCCAAAATAACAATGTGACAGGCTTTATTGACACACTCCCCAGTGACATGGGTCAAAAGTATATACATTTATACATCTGTTTGTGTACATCTACATCTATCTATCTATCTATCTATCTATCTATCTATCTATCTATCTATCTATTAATCAATCAAACCTACAATCTTTTGAAGACTGCAGGAGTGGCCCTAAGGAAAAACAGCTAATAGAGAAACATCTATCCAAGGAAATCTGTGAAACTTTGGTAAGAAAGGGGGAAATCTGTGAACCAAGATCACTCCGTCCTTTACCTCTCCTAGTCACTGAAGCAGAGACACCAACTCCACTTTTCTCTTGTGAAGTTTATTCAGCTACTCTTCTAGAACCTGACTTCCAGTATAGACTCATCATACCACATGACACAATTGGGTGAGAAATACTTGGCCACAACAGCAACATGCAGAAGAATGAAACTGGACCTTATACCATACACAAAAGTAAATTTAAAATGTTTGAACGATCTGTGAGACAGGAAACCATCAAAATCCTAGAGGAGAACACAGGCAGCAACTTCTTCAACGTCAGCTGTAGCTACTTCTTATTAGACACATCTCCAGAGGCAAGGGAAACAAAAGCAAAAATGAACTATTGAGATCTCATCAAGATAAAAAGCTACACAGTGAAGGAAACAATCAACAAAACTAAAAGGCAACCTACAGAATGGGAGAAGATATTTGCAAATGACATATCTGATAAAGGGCTAGTATCCAAGATCTATAAAGAACTTATCAAACTCAACATCCAAAAAACAAATAATTCAGTCAAGAAATGGGCAAAAGACATGAATAGATGGAACTGGAGGGTATCATGCTGAGTGAAGTAAGCCAGTCGGAGAAGGACAAACATTATATGTTCTCATTCATTTGGGGAATATAAATAATAGTGAAAGGGAATATAAGGGAAGGGGGAAGAAATGTGTGGGAAATATCAGAAAGGGAGACAGAACGTAAAGACTGCTAACTCTGGGAAACGAACTAGGGGTGGTGGAAGGGGAGGAGGGCGGGGGGTGGGAGTGAATGGGTGACGGGCACTGGGGGTTATTCTGTATGTTAGTAAATTGAACACCAATAAAAAATAAATTAAAAAAAAAAAGAAAACATTCATGGGGGCCAAGAAAAAAAAAAAAGACATGAATAGACACTTTTCCAAAGAGACATCCAAATGGTCAACAGATACATGAAAAGACGCTCTACATCACTTGGCACCAAGGAGATACAAATCAAAACCACAATGAGATACCACCTCACACCTGTCAGAATGGCTAAAATTAACACAGGAAACAACAGATGTTGGCAAGGATGTGGAGAGAGGGGAACCCTCATGTATTGTTGGGAATGCAACCTAGTGCAGCCACTCTGGAAAACAGTATGGTGGTTCCTCAAAAAGTTAAAAATAGAACTACCCTATAATCCAGCAATTGTACTACTAGGTATTTACCCAAAGGATACAAAAATATTGATTCAAAGGGAAATTATCCACTCTGGTGTTTATAACAGCATTATTAGCAATAGACAAATTATGGAAAGAACCCAAATGTCCATCAACTGATGAATGGATAAAGAAGTGATATATATGGGGGTGTGTGTGTGTGTATAGACACACACACACACACACATATATATATATATGCAATAGAATATTACTCAGCCATCAAGAAGAATGAAATCTTGCCATTTGCAAAGACATAATGGTGCCAGAGAGAATTATGGTAAGTGAAATAAGTCAGAGAAAGACAAATACCATGATTTCACTCTTATGTGGAATTTAAGAAACAAAACAGATAAACACAGGCAAATGGGGAAAAAAGAGAAGGAAGGAAACCATAACTGTAAGATACTCTTAACTATAGAAAACAATTTGAAGGTTGCTGGAGGGGAGGTGGGTGAGGGATGGGCTAAATGGATCCTGGGTATTAAGGAATACACTTGTTGTGATGAGCACTGGGTGTTATTATAATTGATGAATCACTAATTTCTACTCCTGAAATCAATATTACACTGTATCTTAATTAACTAGAATTTAAATAAAGACTTCAAACATGAAAAAAAAGAAACACTTGGTCTCTTTGCCCCACCCCAGCAACCTTTGTGTGGACACCATCACAAGGAAAGGGGGATCAGTGAATGGTAATGGATGATAACAAAAGAATGGTACTAGTGAAGGAGATGTTAGCAGAGATGTTGCTAGCTGTAAGATGCTTTGTTCGTTCAGCAATTGCCTACTCCCAGTTTGGGCCATTTGGCAGCCTATTAGGAGTATTAACCTCATGTCCCCCAATAGCAAGAAAGCAAGATGGGATCCACTGACAGATGGGGAGACACAAAGTAGGTTATTCCTACCATCTTCATTTCTCCTATTAGCACAGGCCTCTTGCCGTTATTCCTGCGAGAGCATCTGAGTAATTCTACTTTACTTTGCTCGAATGCAAAACCTCCTAATTATTTCAGTGTCTTCTTCAGGTGGGGGTTTAACAAAAAGCAAAGCACATCTTTGCCACAAATTTCAATGAGTAAACAATGGAAAACGCACAACGTTTGTAAAATCTGTATGATATCTTTGCATCTTTCCCTGCCACGTTCTGGTTTCTAGTTCACACATCCTGTAACTCCCTATCTTCTGGAGCTAATGCAAACTGACACAAAGTGGGGCACTCGGCTGGCTCAGTCAGAAGAGCCAGGACTTCCTGATCTCAGGGTCATGGGTTCAAGTCCCGTGTTGGGGGTAGATATTACTTAAAAATAAAATCTTAAGAAAAGGAAATTGACACAAAGTAACAGACTACAGATAGGTGTATTTTAAAACTTTTAGAATAAACTTATGATGCAGAGCATAGGGCAATGGAAATTTTGCATAAATTTAGGTCAGGCTTTCCAATTTTTTATGCTCTCATTTCTTAGAACTCTTTTTCCTAGCAGACGAACCTATGCCTGTCGGGCCAATGTTGGTTGCTCAGAACTCATTAGCCAAAAAAGAACGTGTTTCACTTACAGATGTGGAGAACCCTTACCTTGTTTGGTGACAACTGAAGTGATGCTCTCTATAGTCCTGTCACCTTGGGTGTCTACCGTAAAGTTCCATAAGCTTATTCTGGTCAATGGCTGAAAATAATGTTACTGAGGCATTCTGGCCTGAAACTGGAGACATAACCCCTGGCAGAAACATGTCTGAAACGCTGTTTCTTTTGTTCAGAAAAAATTGTTAATGCCAATTCCAGAAAGAAACTAAACTAAACCAACAGAAAATTAAACAGTGCTGCTCATAAAGCAACTTGCAGTGTTTTGTGCCAATAATCATTTGATTTGGCACTGTTTTATGATTCCAACAGGGTCAATCCTGTTGTGTTGCAGCTATATGAGACCACAGCAAACCCTTTATTTCCTCATTGTAATTGTAGCCTATTGACAACTAAGACACGGAGCAGGGATATTTAAGCCACAATTTTGCGTAGAGTTGAGTTCTCTGCTCAGTTGCTTCCTATCTTCATGCAGTGACTGTTTCACTCATTTTCCTCATCATTATTTTAAAAATCCCATGCTTTGTTTTGCTTATTAATTACTGATCCCAATTTGTATCATGTACCCTGCAGGCCAGTGGTGCGTTGCAAACCGGTACTGATGCCCGTAGTACATCCCATCTGCTTTGGTGCTCGTGTCCTGCCGGGCTGTGTTTAGAGTCCTCTACCACCAACACAACTCGTCTTCCCTGTCCACTAACACAGTCTTCTAGCTTCTTTTCCCCACTACCAATTCATCCCCAGGGGCATGTAAATTGTATACTCTAAGTTAAAGACCCTTTCCCAACCTGAGCCTCTAAATCCTCAAGCCATAAAAATGGGGCATGAGGTAGGTGCTGTTCATCAGCAAAGTGACCTGAGAGAAGACACATTTACACTCATTCCAAGAACAGGAGTAAGCAATACTTAACCGGTGTGTGGCTGTAAAACAGAGAACGAGTATTAATTGTCTATTGGTTTCTGAAGTTTTCTGTTGAAACGATGACATTGGAATTGAGGGGTGTCAGCTTAGTATGCTGCATTTGATAGTTTGAATAACTATCAAATATAGGGAATTTAAATTTCTTTTGAGTAATTAAATTGAATAGTTTGACCAGTCAGCTTTCTTGAGGTACAGACCCCTTATTTTGTCTTGAAATTATTCTTCTGGCTATTTATGCTGATTAAATCAGGCATTACATTCCCCTATTTCTATCTCTTGCTTAATCCTAGATTACACTTGAGCCATTTCTCACCCCCTCAGCCCTTAGTGACCCACTGTTACATTTCAAATGTGATTAGCATTTTGGACTGGGCTTGGAGTGGCTCCACCCTCTGCCCCTAATAAGGGCTTCAAGGCAATGACAAACAATTAAATTGTCTCTGAACGCAGAAATTCACAAGTTCTGAAATCAGAAAGCAATCCTTGTGTAATTCTTGGTGGAATGCATAGTTAGAAAGCCCAAACTGCTTGACACGAAAGCACATTCAGAGACCTTGTCGATCCAGCTAACTAGGCAGTCCCCATTCCTAAAGCACAACCTAACAGCACCACCTCCTCTACTTTTTAAATCACACAAGCATTGAGCACTGCAGTGTGGGTCAAATTCTCTTCTACTTTAGCAGATGTCAGCACCAGAGAGACATCTGGCATCCTTCCCTGGACCCCTGCAATCACAGTAGGGAATTTGCTTATTGTTCTCATATTTAAGTAGAAAACCCACAGAGACTTGCAAACCAGGGGCAGAAAAATGCACTGAGTCACTGAGGGGAGCCTTCCTTCTGCAGATGTACCTGACTCAGGACAGTGGAAGGGATTCAGGCAAACCACACACACTCATTTGGAATGTTCTCTGGATTTCACAGTTTCACCATTTACCATCAGTCCAGAGGGAGTGGCTTAACTTAAACCCTGTCAGATTTAAGAACATGAAGCTTTAACACTTACGAATCCAAGTAAGAGTCATTAACCTAAAATGGTTTCAAAGAGATTGACAGGGGAAAGTATATAAAAATGGATTTATGGCCTCAAGGTCTCATGGTGGTAGCTCTTCAGGGATTTCTCTTTCATTCAGTCAGTAGCATGAAAGCCCTGCCTTGTGTACAAGCCAGACACCATCATTGTCACTTCCTCACTAGTTGACAAGTTCCCTTTAATCGTAATGCCTATACTTGTGACATTTCCCAATGATTTCCGATTAAAGCTGCCTGACACCTGTGTGTTTGCTTTGAGATTTGATTATTGGGTAGCTTTAGAACTGTGCAGAATTTGCTCTCAGCCTGGTTGGTGGCCCACTTTTAATGCAAACCAGGGTCTCAGGCTGTCTGCAAATCATGAATACAGAGAGGGAGGAGGTGGCTTGAGGAAGCTGAAAGGAGAGAGAAGTATCTTTCCAGAAGAGAAAAGCTGGGGAGCCTGCCTCCCAGAAGCCCTGTGGCAGTGAATGCTGGCCCTGAGTTTCTGGAAGCCACTGCACAGCATGTAATCAAATGTGATTTCTCCTGATTACTCAGAAGTAATTAGGAAGCACCTCCCCACCCAAGACCTCTACCTAATTAGAAGTATCTGGTAAGAAGGTATTTGCATATCTTCAAGTCATATTATGTTATGAGGACATTTGAGCTGATGAAAACTGACACTTACCTTAAAATAAAAATGTATCACTTTGAAACCAGGAGTCATGTGAAACTCACAGCTGAGGATTTGGGAACCTGTTTTAATTGATGAGACACAGCAGCTCTGCCTCATGAAGCAAATCAGAGCATGAAGCGGGAGGAATGTAAATATGCAGAGGTCAGACTATCACAGCGAGAAGCAGAGCTGCAGACGCTATGAACAGTACAGGTCCCCTGACTGCGGTTTCTAGCTTTGCTCTTCTCTCTTCCCTTGGGATGTATAAATCAGAATTTATAGGGGAAACTCCTCTCTCTCCCTCTCCTCCTCTGTGTTATCTTCACGTGCCATTTCTACTGATTAGAGAATTACCACCACGTAGTATGATCTGGGGACAACAGAAAAGCCTGGAGAAATAAGCAATTTTGCAGTTGATTCTCAGAAGCATGACATCATTTAATGTAACTGCATTTGCTTTTCAATAATTACAAAGAGTCTTTTTAACATTACAGCAATAACTGCTGCTTACTATACACTTGGCATTGTCCTACATCTTTCACATGAATTAATCCATCCAGTCCTTACAAAAATCCTCTGAAGTAGGTGCTCTTGTTATCTCCATATTAATTGTTAAGAATCAGAGCCTACGTGCTGGAATAATTTGTTCTAGATCACGCAGCTTGTAAATTCAAGATTTAAAAACATGGCCAACCTAGCTTCAGAGCCTGAACTCTAAGCACCTGCATTTTTGTTGCTAGTTCCTCTGGGTAATGTGTCTACATTCTCTCTCTCGCTCTTGCTCTTGCTCTCGCTCTCGCTCTCTCAGTCTCTCTGACACACACACACAAACACACACACACAGAGAAAAGAGGATTCTAAATGGGTCACCGAGGGCTTCTAGTGATTCCCAAATACATTGTCCAGTTACTCCCATCATATATTGGAGAGAGGTCCCACTTCCTATCAATGACCTAGATTTCCTGAAATACTTTATTCACTGTTTGATAGGAAAAAAAGGTAAATAGGATGGTTGCTACATGTGTTTGACATATGTTACTTTTTTCCAGTTTTGTTGGGGTTTAGCTGATACATAACACTGTGTACAATGAAGGTGCACAACGTGATAATTTGATACCTGCATATATTGCGAAATGATTACCAAAATACAATCAGTTAATGCATCTATCACCTCATGTAGTGTTCACTTTTTGCTGTTGTAATGAGAAGAGTTAAGATCTACTCTTTCAGCAACTTTCAAGTATGCAGTTCGGTACTGTCAATGAAAGCCACCCTGCTGTACATTACTTTCCCACACTTTGCTCTTTGTATAACTGGAAGTTTCTACCCATTGACCAACATATTTCCCACACCCCCAGCCACAGTAATTGCCACTCTACTCTTGTTTCTATGAGTTTGGCTTTTTTTTTTTTTATATTTCACAGATAAGTGAGTCATATAACGTTTGTTACTTTCTGATTTATTTCACTTAGAATAATGCCCTCAAGGTCCATCCATGTTGTCACAAATGGCAGGATTTCCTTCTTTTTGCGGTTGGATAATATTCCAGTGTGCGTGTGCATCCTACATTTCCTTTATCCATTCATCCTTGGTGGACACTTTGTTTCCATGTCTTTCTTGGCTATTATGAATAATGCACTGAACATGGGAGTGCAGATAGATCTCTGACACAATGATTTAACTTCCTTCTGATATATACTCAGAAGTGGGAGTGCTGTATCATGTGATAGCACTATCTTTAATTTTGGGAGGAAACTCCATACTGTTTTCATTGTGGTTATACTGACTTACATTCCCACCAACAGTGCACAAGGGAACCCTTTTCTCCACATCTCCACTAGTACTTGTTATCTCTTATCATTTTGACAATAGTCATTCTAATGACATAATGTATTATCTTATTGGAATTTTGATTTGAATTTATATGATGATTAATGATGTTGAGCAACTTCCCATGAGCCTATTGGCCATTTGGATATCGTCTTGGGGAAAATGTCTAGTCAGCCCCTCTGCCCATCTTTTAACCTGTTAATTGGTTTGTTTTTATTGATTTATTGGCTATGGAGTTGTATGAGTTCTTTAAATATTTTGGGCATCAGCCCATTATTGGATATATGATTCACAAATATTTTCTCCCATTCCATAGGTTGCCTTTTCATTTTGTTGACTATTCCTTTCTCTCTTTTTTTGTATATTTTTTATTGGAGTTCGATTTGCCAACATATAGCATAATAATACCTAGTGCTCATCCCATCAAGTGCTCCCCCTCAGTGCCCATCACCCAGTCACCCCATCCCCCCGCCCACCTCCCTTCCACTACCCCTTGTTCGTTTCCCAGAGTTAGGAGTCTCTCATGTTCTGTCACTCTCACTGATATTTCCCACTCATTTTCTCTCCTTTCCCCTTTATTCCCTTTCACTATTCTTTATATTCCCCCAAATGAATGAGACCGTATAATGTTTGTCCTTCTCCGATTCACTTACTTCACTTTCGCTGCATCAAGACTTGCCAGTTTGATGTAGTCCCACTTGTTCATTTTTGCTTTTGTTACTTGTGCTTTTGATGTCAAATCCAAAACATCATTGTCAAGTCCAGTGTGAAAGAGTTTTTTCTTTATGTTTTCCACAAGGAAGTTTATGATTTCATCTCTTCTGTTTAAGTTCTTAATTCACTTCAAGTTAATTTTTGCAAGTTCCAAAATTACTGGTTGCCAGAAGGGTGAGGGTCGGGGCAATGGGTGGAATAGATGAAGCAGACTAATAGGTGCAAACTCTCAGTAACAAAATGAAGTCACAAGGTTGAAAGGTGCAGCATGGGGAATATAGTCAACAATATTATAATGGCATTGTGTGGTGATAGGTAGTGACTGCACTTATTGTGGTGAGCATAACTTAATGTATGGAGTTGATGAATCACTAAGTTGTACCTCTGAAACTAACATAGCATTGTATGTCAACTATACTTCAGTGAAAAAAAAAACAGGGGTCCAAAAAAAACAGGGGTCCAATTTCATTCTTTTGTGTGTGGATATCTAGTTTTCCCAACACCATTAACAATACCATCCTTTCCCCAATGAGTATTCTTGGCTACTTTGTCAAACATGAGTTGATCATATATGTGTCGAGTTGTTTCTAGGCTCTTGATTCTGGTCCATGGGTCTATGTGTCTGCTTTTATATCAGTTCCACACTGTTTTGATCATTATTGTTCTGTAATAGAGTTTGAAATCAGGAAGTATGATGCCTCCAGCTTCGTTCTTTCTCAAGAAAGCTTTGCTTATTGGGGGTCTTTTGTGGCTCCATCTTAATTTTAGGATTGATTTTTCTATTTCTGTGAAGAATGCATTGGAATTTTAATAGGGACTGAATTGAATTTGTAGATGGCTTAGGATTGTATGGACATTCTTACAATGTAACTATTTCAATCTATGAATGTGTGATACTTTTCCATTTATTTGTGTCTTCCTCAGTTTCTTTAATCAATATCTTAAAGTTTTCAGTATATAAATGTTTAACCTCCTTGGTTAAATTTATTCCTAAGTATTTTGTTTTTGACTATTATGAATGAGATTTATTTATCTTCAGATATTTTGTTGCTAGTGTATAAGATGCAACTGATTTTTATATCTTGACTGTATCCTAAAACGACTAAATTTTTAAAATTCTAACAGTTTTTTGATGGAGTCTTTAAGTTTTTCTATGTATACAATCATGTCAACTGCAAAATTTTACTTCTTCCTTTGCAATTTAATTGCCCTTTGTTATTTTTTCTTGCCTAGTTGTTCTGGCTAGGACTTTCCAGTACTATGTTGAATAGGAGTGATGATAGTGAACACACTTGTTTTTTCTCTGGTTTTGGAGGAAAAGCTTTCAATCTTTCACCATTGAGTGTGATGTTAGCTGTGGGTCTGTCACAGATTGAGGACCTTTATTGTGTTGAAGTATGTTTCTTCTGCACCACTTTGTTGAGGGTTTTTATCACAAAGGGATGTTGTATTTCTTTTCAAATGCTTTTCCTGCACCTGCTGAAATGATCTTATGACTTTTATCTTTCATTCTATAAATGTGGTGTATTGCATTTACTGATCTGTGTATGTTGAACCATCCTTGCATCGAGTGGGATAACTCCCACTTGATCATGATATATGATCCTTCTAATATTCTCAATTCAGTTTGCTAATATTTTGTTGAGAATTTTTGCACCTATATTTATGAGGGGGTATTTGTCTATAGTTTTCTTTTCTTGTTGTGTCCTTATGTGACTCTGGTATCCGGGTAAAACTGGCCTCATAAAATATGTTTGGGATTGTTCCCCCCCCCTTCCATTTTATTTTTAGAAGAGTTTGAGAAGAATCGGTATTAGTTCTTCTTTAAGTATTTGATAGAATTCATTCATGAAGGCATCTAATGCTAGTATTTTTTTCTTGGGAAGTTGTTGATTACTGATTCAATCTCTCATTATTGTTCTGTTCAGATTTTCTATTCTTCATGGTTCAGTATTAATGGGCTGTATTTCTACAAATTTATCCATTTCTCCCAAGGTGTTAAATTTGTTGGCGCATGGTTGTTCACAATAGTCTTGTAAGATCCTTTGTGTTTCTGTGATATCAGTTGTAACGTCTCCTCTTTTACTTCTAATTTTATTTATTTGGGTCCTCTTTTTTCTTGGTAAATTTAGCAAAAATGTTGTCAATTTTTGTCTATCTTTTCAAAAAGAACCCAACTCAGTTTTGTTCATCTTTTCTGTTGTTTTCCTATTCCCTATTTCATTTATGTCTGCTCTTATTATTATCACCTTCCTTTTGCTAATTCTAGGCTTCGTTTGTTATTCTTTTCCTAGTTTCTTCAGGTATAAACTTAGGCTGTTTTTTTTTTTTAAGATTTTATTTACTTATTCATAGAGATGCAGAGAGAGAGAGAGAGACAGAGAGTAGCAGAGACACAGGCAGAGGGAGAAGCAGGCTCCGTGGGCCTCGATCCACGGTCTCCAGGATCACGCCCTGGGCTGCAGGCGGCGCTTAACCGCCACCGGGGCTGCCCTAAACTTAGGCTGTTTATTGCCTATGTTTTTTTCTTAAGGTAGGCATTCGTCATTAAAACTTCCCTATGAGAACTGCTTTTGCTCTATTCCATGTTTAGGTATTTTGTGTTTCCATCTTTATTTGTTTGAAGATATTTTTTTATTTCTCTTTTGATTTCTTCTTTGGTCTGTTGGTTGTTCAGGAGCAAAGGAATAAAGGGGTGATAAATAGACTGAATAGAGTTTCTTTTAAAGTGATGAACACATTATAAAATCAACTTTGTTAATGGTTGCACATATCTATGAATATACCGAAGACAAATGAATTATACATTTTAAATAAATTAACTCTATAGTATGTGAATTAGATCTCAAGTCTATTTTTTTTTAAAAAAAGAGATGATTAGGATATCTTGTGAATTTAAGAATTGTCTCCAGAAAACAAGGTACTACTACTTAACATGGAATAAAGAGTTGTCTTGAGCAATAAACACCAAATCTAGGATCAGAAGACCTAGTTTCTTTTTATTTTTTTTTTATTTTCCTAGTTTATTTTTTATTTCATTTATTTATTTTATTGAAGTTCAATTTGCTAACATATAGTATAACACCCAGTGCTCATCCCATCAAGTGCCCTCCTCAGTGACCTGGTTTCAAATACCAGCCCAGTCCCTAATTATTTTCATAGCCTTGGGCATCCCATGTAACCTTTTGTCCCACTATTCTCTTCTGTACAATGGAAATGATAATACGTGCAACAGAAAGCTCAAAAATTTGTTTTGACAACAAAAATTATAGAATAAACCCACTTTATCAACAATAAAGTAATATATAAATTCACAGACTTCTTATAGCTTCTGGATTCCTCAGATGTCCTCAAAACAAGGACTGAGCAATAGTATTTTTTAAATGCCTTCTATAAAAAAATGAGAACTTCATGGTTCATGTTTTGAGAGACAGAAGTGGAGTTTTTCCCCTTCTGGAGATACTCTGGTTTATCTAAGTATCTAATATCATTCCTTACTCCAAAACACAATGCATATTTTTTATGGGCATACACAGTACTGTCTGTTCATCTTTTCCTACTAACACAGTAGGAAAACCTGCACGATGGGTTTCTCAGAACCCATGGCAGCAAAATATTCTCATATTAGTTAAGGAAAGCATAAATATGGTGCATGACATGAAAAGAATGATATAAGCTATCTTTAGATATTATTAGATCTGTATCTGATCTAGGAGATTAAATTATTAAGATTCACTCTTCTGTTCTCTATATCTCAACTTTTCTTTTCTCTTTATTGGACTTATCCCTAGATTATTTTTCCCTTGTGGATGCAGAGATGCTTCTCTAAGTACACACTGTACTGAGAGCTAGAAATTCTGGACACAAAAAAGCCCCTTTTTCCCAACAGGTGCAGCAGTTACTGGAGTAGAATCTGATTGGTCTCCCTGGGTCACTACCTCTCCAACTCTCACCCAATCACTATCTGTACCTGAATGTGTGTGTGTGTGTGTGTGTGTGTGTGTGTGTGTGTGTATGGGCAGGGGCAAACAGGGTATTCTCATAAGTCAAACTTAATCACATAGCTACTCTTATAATGGCATGGCAACATAAGAACACAGTATTTCTTTAAAAAAGAGACCAAAAATAAAGAAATCACCAATATGGTGGAGTAGTGGATTCCAGCCTCCATTCTGCTATAAAAAAACAACAGTAAGACAGCAATCTACAAATTAAAATAGCTTTGGGAGAGCTGAGAAGTCCACTTCAGAAGCTTCAGCAATACAGTGGAGCAAAAAATCCCTGTGAATAAATGCACAAAAAGCATAGGAAGAATAGTTTTATTTTGCCTGCATCATCCTATCCTCCAAGCCAGCACTTTTCAGCACCAATAGGGAATTTCCTGGCCCCAAGAGAGTTCCCCTTGCTGGAGGAAGGAGAATAGAGTGAATGTAAGGCTCTAAGGATTATGAAGAATGATACCACCAAACATGACATCACCAAAGGAACACAGTAAACGTCCAGTAACTGATCACAAAGAAATGGAGATCTATGAATTGCCCAATACAGAATTAAAAAGAATTGTTCAAAAGATGTTCAAACACCTATGAGAGAAGGGAATTAAAGCATACCACTATAGAAAATCACCAATTCACAAAGGAAGACAGCAAAAGAGGAAAAAAGTAACAAATGATCTATGAAACACACAGAAAATTGACAAGATGACATTAGTGACTCCTTACTTGTCAACGATTATTTTAAATGTAAATGGATGAAATTCTTCAGTCAGAGGAGGAGAGGAGTAAACGTCAAAAAGCTATTTGAAAGTGTAATATGAAAAAAAAAAGAAAGTGTAATATGAAAAAGTATGTTTATAGCCTACATTTGAAAAGGGTTGTGGTATCATTCCAGTAAAACATTAATGACCTTTCATTTTGTTGAGGTTTTAACTTTATTTCTCTAATTCATGTCATGGGTTATGATGGAAGCATTGAGTTATTTATTAAGGTCTAACTCCCTACCTGGAATATATACTCCTGAAGAGGATTGTGTCTGTAAATCACCAGTTCTTCCAGCAGTGCCTGGTACATAGTAATGTTGCAATGGCAGTTTTCACTAAGCGGCACTGAGAGGTGGTCGAGGGTGGAGGGCCTGGGTGAGGACGGCCCAAAGTGGGCAGATGAAGGGCCATGCCAGCCTTTGTCTCTGTGGCTATGTTTCTCTGGCCAGAGCCAGAAATTTCTCTGCCTTGCAGTGATATGTCACCAGGGGAAAAGGGTGCCAGTAGAACACTTTTGAAAAAAGTGTCACAATGTCTGTTCAGGACAGCCTTAAGTATCTTCGTTTCCACTGAGACTTGCTTTTTTTTTTTGAGACTTGCTTTTTTTACATAGCTCCTGACAGCACAGTCTTTCAGGGAGGGGCTAATTTCTTCAGGGATGCTGGTTAAAAAGCCTGGCTGTCCCAGACAACTGCCATGGTCACCTCTCAGGGATGCTGAGGCTTAGGAATTGAGAGAGTGTAATTGTTAAAATTCAGATAGTTCTAGATTCCAAGCCTGGACTAAACTAACCTCGACCAGTTAAGAAAATATTCTATGAGACAGAGATGCAGACACATGGGTGGCTGATGTTGAATTGTGTTCCTGAGCCTTTGATCAAGGATGTCATTAGAATTATCTAACAACAAATATTATAAATATAAAATATAAAATAAATATAAATATAAATATAAAACAACAGATATATTGGCACAACAAATACTGACCAATCAGTAGAGGTGGAGAAGGCACTTTTGGGCCCCAACTCCATGAGGCACTGATTCTATAGTCACTGGACCCTGTGGGGAAGGGGTGAAGGTGACTGGCCCAGTGGAAGGTGCCGGAACACTTAGGTAAAGCAGAACAGCCTCAGGGCATTAACCTGCATAGTACATGACAGTGTGAACTGGTTGGTTGTGGTTGTGTGACAATGTGAACTGGTTGTCCTGCATCAGGAAATTTCCCTTGGCACCATAAACTCTGAGTCACCAGCAGTTTATATAGAATCTTTGCGTGTATTAGCTGAAAGCATTCCCTGCCATCAGGGAAGGTGAGCAGTGCTGGCTTCACTGTGAAGACAGGAAGAGTGTTTAAGAAATGAAAGGTTCCCCTCCAGAATGGTGAATCAGAAAAAGGTAGCTTCTCAGAGTGAAGAGGTACTGTCTCTAGGGGAATGATCTGGAAAAGTTCCTACTCCCCATAAGAAATATCTCCCTCTCATGAGAAGAGGACTCAGAAAGAAGTGCCTCTCTGCCAGATGTAGCAGGGGGTTTGCATGTTGGAGAGGAGACTCCGAGCTGCATATCAGTGTCCCCACCCCAGTGACTGGGCACTCAGTGCAGTGTGCAAACCACACAACTGTGCAAGGTGGCCCCACCAAACCCTGGTTACACTCCTCGAAGTTATTTTCTCACTTCACCTCCCAAACTTATTTCCTCTCCTTTTGTCCTTGATGAACACATCCCCTATTAAATATGTTAAAAAGTTTAGAGTTTCCATGTGTCACAATGAATTTGGCTTCTCTTCTTCAATGTATTTTAACTTTGGCACATAAAATACAGCACAACTATGTGGTGAGAGACATCTGTCTTACTAGATGGCTCCATGGTGAACACAGTGCTGTTTTCAATTGTCAGGTCCACAACCTTGAACCCAAGGTGGCCCCTTCATTCCCAGAACAGAAGGAGAAGCATCCAGGACTGGTGCGTGTTCCTGCAAGTCATTCTGCTAACGTCCTGCAGCCTGGCCTGCAGGGATCACTTCCAGGCGTAAGAGGATAATTCAGCGTTCACAGCCCATTGATTTCCTGGCCATGTCTGCGGAAATGTCAATAAGGCGCCAACTGTGGCAGGGGTTGTCTTGTGATCCATTCTCTTTTCTGCTGCAATTCAGTTTGTCAAGGCTGCCAGATAATCCATGATGACTTTAGTCACTATAACCTGGACTGGTTTTGGGTCATTGACTTGGTTTCCACATTAGTTAGCTAATATTCTAGAGTGTTACCATTGTGCATATTTATATCAGAGTATATACATCTTGGACAATTGCAGTGTTTGAAGATTTAAGACCTCTGCTTTCAGAGTGTCCAGCGAAATATGAGACAAATACACAACAGGCTCTGAGCAGGACAACAGAATTGGTTTTCCACTAACTAGCTCAATAGTGTCTGTCAGGTCACCTCACACCCTGGAAAGCAGACCAGTCTATTGCAGTGAAATGTCTTATGACACTGTGACTATAAATCACGCTAGCATGAAGGCACACTTGTAATTCTCCTGGGGCACTGAAGAGCAGCACTCCAGTTCTTCCTTTTTTTTTCTTTTTTACTATTTTTTTTTATTGGTGTTCAATTTGCCAACATATAGCATAACACCCAGTGCTCATCCCATCAAGTTACCCCTCGGTGCCCGTCACCCAGTCACCCCCACCCCCCGCCCACCTCCCTTTCCACCACCCCTTGTTCGTTTTCCAGAGTTAGGAGTTCTTCCTGACTTGGGAGGGGACTGTATTGCTGGCAGCAGAGCCATCCCTGGCTTCCTCTGAATAGTAGGAATAGTAAGTACAGCAGCAGGAATGCGGAGGCCCTCGGAGCAGCACACAGGTAGGGGTCTTCCCAGCTACTCCCCTGCGCCCATGCTGCGAGCTCTCAGTAACTGCCCTGATCACATCTGCAGCCCAGTCATTCCCCTGCCCTTTCCCTGTCGGCATCCCCAGCCCAGTAACAGTGGTTCCCTGACAGCACAGAGTTCCTCCTCTTTCTCTTACTCATTTCCTTGGCCAGGTCACAGGGCTGCACCAGGGCCCAGGCTCCTGTATTTGCCCGATTCATGTTCTGTGTCCAGAGGCCTCACTGCACTGACAGCACACTCCTGCCCTTTTGGTCCCTTCTGTCCAGTCACTCCACTGCACAGGCATTAGGGTGTTCCACTTCTTTGTCCTGTTCACATCCCCTGTCCTCTTACCTCTGTACTGATGGGGTACAGCTCATTCAATAATGTGTGATTGCATCTTCTGGCCAGTGACCCCACTGCAGTGGCAGGGCAGGACTTCTCCCCTTTCCCCATCCACCTGCCCTATCTGGTTATGCTACTGCCACAGTGGGGCACGGCTCTTCTTTCTCATTCTGTTTGTGTCACCTGTCCAGGGACACCACACTCCTGAATGCTATTCTTTGTTCCAGTCACATGATTTGTCCCATCACACCACTGCACTGATGGTGCAGGGCTCCTCCATTTCACATCCTTGGAATGGCTTGCGTAGTTGCCCTACTTCTCCCCATCTTTGCCCTGATGATTATGGGGAGCTGGGGCTGGGGTGGTTGAAGTCTTAAAAACTTAGAACTTTATATTTGTTAAAATTGAAAACTTATGTGATTATAATCTAGAAAAAAACCCTTCTCTGGTAAAGATCCACATTAGTGATATATTCCACTATTTGTCTATCAGAGTGTCTCCATGCAAGAGCAAAAATATCAAAGAATCTCACAATGGGGGCAGCAGGAGGTTTTTATCCCTCTTAGGAAAGACCATAGGTTTATTTCAATTAAAAATACTTGCCATTTTCACAGTATTTAGTTTTGCTTGTATTATACTATCCTTCCTTTATTTCTGACCAATTTTATTACACATTGTTGTGCTTTTTTTAAAATAAAAATTCTTCGTTCATAGCTCTCTTTGGGCATCTCAGACATGTATATCTCAAATTCCTACTCAGGCTCTTCTATCAATTATTTTTCTTGGGAATGGCATCATGTAACTTTGGATTTTGGTCATCAGACTAATTTTTGAATGGGATTCTTTTTGTTAGCTTGCCTTGTTTTCTTACTCTTGCTCTGTGGTAGGCAGAATTTCTATGAAGGGCCCATAGAGTGAGCTTTATGGCTACACCAAAAAAAATATATTCATATCATAATTCCTGGAACCTGTATATTAATTTATATGGCAAAAGATGTGATTAAATTAAGGACATTGACAAGAACAGCTTATCCTGGATTATCTGAGTGAGTCCTAAATGCATTCTCATGTATCCTTATAAAAAAAAAAGGCTAACGGATGTTGGACAGATACGCACATTAGAGAAGGCAATGTAAATATGAAGCACAGAGATGTACCCAGAATGCCAAGGAATCCCAATAGCCTCCAGAACCTAGAAGAGGCAAGGAATGGATTTCCTCTTAGAATGTCCAGAGAAAGTGTCCTGCTGACCCCTTGATTTCAGACTTCTGCCTTCCAGAACCATGAGAGAGTAAATTGTTATTGTTTTTAACCACCCAGCCTGTGGTTATTAGCAGCTATAGGAAACTAATACAGCTCAAGGACTTCAGGCCATATATCCTGAAGCCAGTGAATGTTATGAAATAGTGCTCCTGTGATTGCATTATCTTGTGTGACAC
This sequence comes from Canis lupus familiaris, assembly GCF_011100685.1. Taxonomy (NCBI): domain Eukaryota; kingdom Metazoa; phylum Chordata; class Mammalia; order Carnivora; family Canidae; genus Canis; species Canis lupus. The sequence continues at coordinate 30,241,702 of NC_049260.1, forward strand.
AGCTGACATCTAAAAGAGAGATGATCCAGGTGGGTCTAATCTGACCATATGAGCCCCTAAAAGCAGAGACCTGTCTCCAGCTGGTGGCAGAAGAGAAAGGCAAGAGAATTCAGAGTGATTTCAAGCATGGGAAGGATTCGACACACTACTCCTAGCTTTGAAAATGGAGAGGCCAGAGCCAAGTAATGCAGGTGGCTCCTGGAATCAGCTAATGACACCTAGCTGACATCCAGCAAGGACAAGGGGGTCCCAGTGCTACAAAAACACACAGAACATAATTTCCCTGACAACCTGAATGTGCTTTGGAAGCAGATTCTTCCCTAGACCCTCCAGATAAGATACAAACCCAGCTGAGACCTTAATTTTGGACTTAGAAGACCCTAAACTGAGAACTCAGTTAAGCTTGCTCGGACTTCTGATTTATAGAACCGTGAGCTAAAATATAGTTATTTTTTATTTATTTAATTTAGAGAGGGGGGGCAGAGGGAGAAGCAGATTCCCTGCTGAACAGAGCCTGACATGACCCTGAGATGGTGACTCTGAGATGGTGACCCTGAGATCATGACCTGAGCTGAAATCAAGAGTCAGATGCTTAACCGACTGAGCTACCAAAAATACATGTTTTAAGCTGGTAAATTTATGGTAATTTGCTATGCCAGCAATAGAAAATAAATATGTCCTCTGTGTGGTCTTCCTTGCCTATTTAGAGATTGTGCAGTTGTTTCCACCTGGTCGACAGGCCCCCTTTCCACTGCCTCCTCCAAACCAGACTGGACATGGTTACCTCTGTTTTCTGGCCTCATTGTGATCTAGCGAGTATTGTGAATCCCATCTCTCAGCCCACTAGAAACTTCATGCTGTGCATCAGCCTGAGGTTTTCCTCCACATCAATGTTTTCAGCCTCCTTAAAAAGTGGAGGTCTTACCTCTCAGTCCCTGAATTCAAGCATGGAATTTGACAAATAATCCCATTGCCCAAAATACAAGGAGTGCTTGTATGATTTACCACCTAGAAACTGAATCATTTTGCTCTCCTCTTTATGGTCCTTGATGATTTTCATCTTGATACTTTTGGCCTAACTCTACCATTTTTTCTAGTTTTAAGCATTGCCATTTACTATCTCCTTGGAGCAGAGGCATGTGTCAAAGTGTGAACTCACCACACCATCTTGATAAGAAATCAAGCACTGTTTTATAAAGAATAAGAAACACATATACCCTTGTGGCCAGGGCCAAAGTATATCATCCAGTTCTTGAAGAATTAAACACAGAATTTGGGCTTGAAACTGGGAGTCTGGGCAGCCCAGGGGGCTCAGCAGTTTAGCGCCGCCTTCAGCCCAGGGTGTGATCCTGGAGACCTCGGATTGAGTCCCAGGTCGGGCTTCCTGCATGGAGCCTGCTTCTCCCTCTGCCTGTGTCTCTGTGTCTGTCTCTCTCTCTCTCTGTCTCTCATGAATAAATAAATAAATAATCTTTAAAAAAAGAAACTGGGTGGCACTATAGTTACATATAATAGCATATAATATATAAAATTTTAGGAATGCACAGACATATATATGTATATATGTGTGTGTATACACGTACATAGACCATTTGAAATTGCTGCAAAAATTGCATGAATTTGAATGGAGTGATCCTGATCATGGCATCCAAGGCAAGTACAATAGTACTATTAAAAGTTCTGGAAAAGGAGTGTCTTGCTATGGGTATTACTAGTTGCTATCCTACACAAATATCTTTAGAATGAAGAGGAACAAAATATTTTCAAAAGAGAGAAGTTCATTTATATTTTAGCTATTATGAATTCATTTTCCAAGACATCTTAATAACAACATTCATCACCATAATAACATCTTCATTAAATATATGCCCTTGAGTTTTCTGTGTTGCAAAATATAATAATGATAACTTAAGGGGCCATGTTCACCAAGAAAGAATAAAAAACAAGAAAATGGCACAAAAATCAAGTAGAACTGATGATAGTTGGTTTCTTCATATAAAGGTAAAAAAAAACTTTTTGTATTTGTTTCCTATCATATTTAAAGTATATGTCTATCTATTTATAATTTTCAAACATTTATAAAAAAAAAGACTAGGTATCAAAGAGATGATAGGGAAGGAAAACAGAAGAAGACTATGCAAAGGCCAGAGACACTGAGGGAACTCTTGACCAGAGGAAATCTGTAGGGAGGCCTTTGGCATCCTATTGACTAAATGCTATGGCTGCTGAGACTCACGGTTAAGCTATTTAAGGTGGACATACGTCTATGATGTAATTTTGATGTTCCTAAAGTATGAATACAAATACTAAGTACGGTAGGCACGAATCTAGACACACAGCCAGAGAATGAGTGCAGGATACTGCCAGTGGATGGACCTTAAGGCAAGTCTTCTTTTGTCCTCCATTCACGATTGTTTATCTAGTCACTCAGAGTTACTCCTTATTCCTACAATACATACATGTTTAGAGACTTGAATAAGTTTCCAATCTCACACTGTATTCCTTAGGAATGTTGAAATTGTACTATATTTCCTTTTTTCTTTTTATGCACATATTTTCAACAGTCTGCAGGGCACATCCACCTACCTATGCCATGAAACCTTTAATTCCCCTATCCAGACCCAATCCTATGCCTGTTTCAATTTCTTAATCTTGGAGACAAAGGTGAAACCTTCCTTATCTGTCACCTGCCAAATCCACTCAGTAGCTAAAAATGTCCTGCCATTTCTACCAGCCAAGGCCTTTCCATTTTTTTTCCTTAAAATTTTATTTATTTATTCATGAGAGACACAGAGAGAGAGAGAGGCAGAGACACAGGCAGAGGGAGAAGCAGGCCCCATGCAGGAAGCCTGATGTGGGACTCAATCCCACATCTCCAGGATCATGCCCTGGGCTGAAGGCGGTGCTAAACCACTGAGCCACCTGGGCTGCCCAAGCCAAGGCCATTCTACAGTGTATATCATATTGTTACTACTGGCACTATTCTAGTTTAGCATTATCTGGACTGTCTTTGAAACACCTGTCCTTTACACAGAGCTAGCTCACTCACATTCCATGCCATGGATATATAAAAGTCCAAAGTCCAGGGAGTGCCTTTCTGGAACAACTGAGTCAAGAGCTTCCCAAATCCCCTCTCGAGAAACATAAAATAATTGGACAAATTTCTCAAAAACAGCCATATAAATAAAGGCTGGTAATTGGCAAAGGCATATAACAAATCGAGAAGTATTTATTAAAAAAAAAAACTGTATCTCTGTAAGAATAGTGATAATCTGTGGCATTTTATCCAGAGTCCATTTCTATCAAATGTCCCCTATCGCCATCAGTGCTAATCTGGTGATGATGGAGGTATCCATCTCTTCTGAAATCAAGGACCTCTGCCTGCTACCTGAATAAATGGGAGTTCCATTTTCTACCTGCTACCTGAATAATCTGATATTCTTTTAACAGGCAATAAGGGGAAGGATAAGCTTAAGCTATACACAATATGTATAATAGGTATGGATTTATATATTTTGTAAATATTTACTATGAGCCAGCTTGACAAATGTATCTCAGTTAAAAGAGTATCACATAAATATTCACTTCTTACTAAAATGCCCATATTTATATGCATTTTATTTTTCTAAATTTGAATTTGCTCATTTAGGTGCCTTGATTTCTTAATGAAATTAGAGTTTATTGAAAAACAAATACTGAAAAGCATTATATATGCCTTTGAAATATATGTAAATTGACACTTGATTACCACTGTTTATTTATTTATTTCATTTATAAACTGCTAATGGACACCTACTTTGTGCCACACACTGTTATAGAAAGTGGGAGATATATCAGTGAAGAAAACAGACAAATATTCCTGCTTTCATTGATCAAGTGGGGAGGGTGGGTAATAAAATAATTATATATATATATATATATATATATGAAAATTATATGAGCTACTTAAAAATTAGAATAGATTAAGTATTTTAAAATAATGTGTATTAACAGAAAATTTGAGGTATAGTAAGGCCAAAAGATCAGCAGATGATTGCCACTGAGAAATATTTTATTATCTGTGGTTCCCCAGAGGAGTGGGCATGTAATGCCATGGGGAACCACATGGGGAAACACCAAGTGTCAGTCATGAGCAAGAGGGGAGAAAGAGGGAACTGTGGCAAAAGTCTTTACTGCATCTTCCATAAAAAGGTTCTGGCAAGGCAGGATAAGCACGCTTAGGATTGGCTAGTTGCTGAGTAATTTCAGCAGGCTCTGGGATATAGGAACTATCCCTAGTTGTCTGGTATTTGGCCGTGGAACAATTAGGGCAGATGGAAAATGGCCCAGAGTGTAGGAGCTACATAAAGGAGGTAGTTGGGGGTATGGGCTTTGCATTGATTGGCTTGCATTTGAAAGACACGTTTATGGGCAAATCCTTTACTCCTAGGAAATGGCTCTGGGAAGGCTGGTCCCTCCAAAGTCAGCAAAGTTCCAGATAGCAAAGCATCAGAATACAGAAAATAAAAAATATGGCTAATACAGTGAGGAAAACCAGGACTTCTGAGGCTGATCAGAATGCATCTTCCAAAGAAGCAAGTTCTATGCTGGCCAACAAGTGTAAAGGCCTACCTGAGGAGCATGGGTTCTGCACGCACTTATCTCTCATCCAGGTGCCTCTCCGTGTTAGAGCACAACCTTCACACTGACGGGCAGCATTCCTGCCAAGAAGAAAGTAGAATGAGTCACAAGGGTACCTGAAGGAAAAGCACTTCAGAATGAAGGAATAGCCAGTGCCAAATCACTAATGCAGGAACTCCCCGGGGGTGTCTGAAGAGGACATTATAGCTTGGCCAAAGTGAGCAGAGGATAGAGTGGTGAGGAAATGGGAAATCAGGTGAGAACAGGATCAGATCAAATAGGGCCTTGTTAAGCTGTTTAAATGTTTGAGCTTTTCCTCTCAGAGAAATGAGGAACCATGAACAGATTTTAGGCAGAGAAATGGCATGATCCAATGGGCTTCCAAGAGAATCATTCTAGGTGTTAAGACCAGAATGTAGTGCAACAAGAGTGGAATCAGGGAGAAACCTGAAAGTGGCTACCATAGCAATCTGGAAGAGAAACAATAGTGACTGAGAATACGGTGGTTGTGTTAAAAGCATGTTTGTGGCACAAATTGTGGTGATGGTTTCACAAGTGTCTATTTACCCAAATTCATTAAGTTATTCATTAAATACAGCTCTTTTTTTTAATACAGCTCTTTTATGTTAATTAGACCTCAAGGGATTTAAAAAAGAATTCATCAGATTCTGGATATATTTTGAAAGTGGAACTAACAGATTTCCTACTAGATTGGGAATGGGGGTAAGAGAAAGAGGGGAACTCAATATGACATCAAGGAGTTTGATCCCAGCAAACAGAAGGATGGAGAAAGTATGAGTAAGATTAGAAGTTCAATTTTGGACATGTTATGTTCTATTAGATATCCAAATGGGAGTTATCAAATAGGCAGTTGAACATTAGGAGTCCGAAGTTCAGGAGAAATACCCATACTGGAGATGTGATTAGGGGCTGTTATCATGTAGACGGTATTCAGAACTCCAGCTTGAATTGATATCAGCAAAGGGAAGGAGGAAGAGATAGAAGAGACCTCAGAACTGATCCTTGGGGTGCTCTAATGTTAATAAAAATAAGAGAGAAGAACAAATGATCAAAGGGGACTGAGAAGTGGTAGCCTTTGAGAATGAGAACCTGGGGCCTCTGATTATCCTGAAAAAAATGAAGGCATTTTTATGGGAAGGAAGAGATCGGCTGTATCAAAATATGCTTACATTTCAAAGAAGACTGACTTATACCTAGCCATTGGATATGGCAATATGGTGAGCAGTAGTGATTGGTGGGGTCGTTTTGATTTGTTATTAGTTCGTTTATGCAGACTAGAAAAATCAAGCAGGGACAATACTGAGCCAGATTTGCTCAGTGGGTGTTTGGGCTCAGCTGAAACCATTCATTTTTGGAAACTGGCTGCTTTCAGAAAATCCAGATATTCAATAATACACTCTGAAGGTGACAATATATTCAGTAGTCCATAAGTGGTCTGCATTTTCTATCTCATGTGTTAAGTATAATTCATTAAACTCAGCCACGAGAAGCTCAGCATTATATTACTAGAAGACAAACACCAAGCCACCTCCGAGTGTTTTTATCTAAATTCTAATGAAATCTTTCCTACTTTTGCCTTTATCATGTCAAAAGCTGGAAACAACGCAAGTCCATCAACAGATGAGTGGAGAAGCAAAATGTGGTAAAAATGTACGATGAAATATTATTCAGTCACAAAAAGAAATGAAGTTTTGATACATGCCATAGCATGGATGAGCCTCAAAAACCTTAGGCTAAGAGAAATAGTCGAGACACAAAATGACAAATATCGTATAATAACACTTACGTGAAATATCCCGAATAGGCAAATTCAAAGAGACAGAGAGTAAATTAGACATCATGAGGGGCTGAGGAGAGGGGCAGGAGGAAGTTATTGCTTAAGGAGTACAGTTCCTGTTTGGGACGCGGAAACAGTTTTGGAAACAGACAGGAGTGGTAGCTGCACAGCATAGCGAACGTACTTAATGCCACGGAACTGCACACTTAAAACTATCTAGTAAAGTTCATCAGTGCAGTACTTTTTTCTCAAGTGTCTTAAAACACATTCAAATAGGTGATCAACTTTAACAATCAATCAAGCTGCCCGTGTGAAAAGTTGCCACAATAGCAAAACATCCCCGAAAAATCACCTTTTCACAGGAGTGTGAGAACCTCCCAGGCCCTGAACTGGAAATGTAAATTAGCTTCCCAAAGCTTATCCTGGTAGTGCCTCTGACTTTCCAGTGCACCTTCCGTCTCCAAGTGCACAGTTTCATCATAGGAATCACCTTGGCATTTGATGTCCTCACATTCACACTTGTTGCTTCTTATAAAGTAACATAGCGAAGGAAGGTGATAGATATTCTGGGAACCACCTATCTGGCGGTACTCCTTTCACCAACTCCTCTTTGTCTTCTTTTAAAAATATCCTGGCTTTTGTGGATAAACAGCTAAGGTTTTGGGTTTTGTTTTTGTTTTGCCTAGAGGAAATAACAGTAGAAGTGTCAACCCTTGATAAATTCAATGTTATTAAAAGCCCACCAGGAAAAGTGATTTCCTGGTTGCATGAACGAGCATTCTGTCCTTCAGAATTTATAACTTTTAACATTGAACCTATTTATGTAGAAGCACCACAGACTTAACTGTGCATCACTTCTTATTGCAGATGTCTTTAATCAAGTAATAAGACAACTTGGAGTTCAACCTGTAGAACAACTCGGCCCCTAAGGCCGAGAACCAAGTCAGTCTTCCATTTGATGGGAGCACAGAGTCTCTAGGGACTACAGAATGAATGCCAGTTTGATTGGTTCCATAATGTAATACATTGTCCCTTAACAAAAACCTCCCTTCATTGAGAATCAACCTTTTAAACTCAATCTTGTTTAGTCTTTTCCCAATTTATTTTTCTTCAAACATATTTAATTTATGGCTTTCAGACCAACGAGTTTCTCCACAATCACTGTGTCAGGAACAAAATAAACACTTGCATAAAAACAAATGCTTCTTGAGTATTTGTTCCACCCTGAATAATATCACTGATAGTAATGGGCATAACAACTTTATGAGCCATTTTGTGGTCTTACAATTGGGAAATGAAATGAAGGCAAATGTGCCTTCCGTGGGATTTAGTTTGTCTAATGTACCTAATTACATTTTCAGGCAGAGTATACTGTTCACTACATGAGAGTTTCATATGGTGTATGTAATTTTCATAACTGGCTCTTGGAAATATTCCACTTGGGATTAATTGCATGGAAAACTAAATGTGTAATTTTTATTTGAAGGAATGGAAATATCTAAATATTTTTAAGATATTACAGACCATGACATAAACCATTATATATTTAATATTATTGTATTAATTATTATATTAATTATATCATTTAATATGTTATATTAAAATGAGCAGTGATCATAATGGGTAGCATTTGAATTCTCTTCCTTTTATAGAAACTAAGAACTTAGAGAACTAAGGTAGCATTCTCCATAAAGCACCTCCTACTGGTTACTTGTGTATTATGGGTTATGAAGTTTACTACTCAGTGGGGACAACTTTAACTCCAAGATAGGAAAAAAACAAATTGGGTGGGTAGATGCATGTGAGAGTGGGCAAAATTGAGTCTTTTGTTTTTCCTGGTTCTCATCAGGAAAAAGAAAAAAAAACTCAAATGACATTATGAGATAATTGTTCTGATAAGATCTACCTCCCTCTCAAATGCAAAGCTGGATCAGATAATACTGCCTGCTATTCTGACACATAATCCAGGACCCTAGCTACAATTTCAAATAGATTCACTAAAAGTCTTGCAACATTTGAGTGCCCTGGGTTGTGCTTTAATTTCAGCATCCTGACATCCATGGTTCCATTATGATACCCGATAGCCTTATAGGACCACCCACACTGACCTGGCTTCTGGCAACCACCCAACAGAGATACAAGTTTGCCCCCACCCAAGAGGAGCCTCCAGGTTTGTCTCCATTTGCATGAGAGAATTGGAGAAGTGGAATCACACAGCTCTTCTTTTGTCTTCTCTGAAAAGACTGCATAAACAGTCCAATTCAGAATTAGGATGGATGTGAGTGCAATTTGGCGTGTTTAAAATATTACCCTTTATCCTATGAGCCTTCATTTGGGTTTAGAAATAGCTTAACACCTGAAAAAAGACTAATAGAAAGCAGAAACACTTAAGTAAGATAGATCGACATAATATTCCTTATTTAGTAAAGAGTTCCTTGTGTATAAAACTCAATGTGTCTAGGTTTTGAGAACCACAAAATATCACAGCAAAGGACTCCTCGATACCATTAAACAATAATATTTCAAGTCTTTGTTATTCATTTGTCTTATTGGGCTTATTCTCTGTTTTAGGTAGGGGACTGAAATCACTAAGTATATCTGGATTTTCCAGGGGAAATAAATATTTATTTTGAAGTTACAGGGAAACAGATTTCACTTCTTCTATATAGTTATTATGTCCATTGGGGAATTTCCCTGTTGCCATAATAGGAGGCTTTTAGCATGAAGACGTTTGTCTTTGAGGAAAACGTTAGGGTAAATATTATGTATTGCTATCACTACTACATGCAAGATTAAAGATTGATCATAAACACGATCTAAAATGTTCTTCACCTTAATATATGGAGTAGAGTTCTCCTATTTATTATTCTAAGGTATAAATCATTATAATGCCAGATTTTAGTTCCCATTCCAATAATAATAATAGTAATTAATATATGTCGGGTATTTTGCTAACAATTTTATATGCATCCTATGGATTATTACAGGGTACTTCCTATTCTAGCCCCATTTTACATGTCAGTACCGTGAAACTTAGAAAGGCTGCATACTTGCCAAAGTCACCCTGGTAGGAAGTGGCAGAGCGGATCCTTGCTCTTAACTACTGAATTATGAGCTCATATGTGGGTCATTTAACTTCTGTGGCCTTGGTTTCTTCATCTTTAAAATCAGGTAGCTGGATTGGATTGCCTGTTATTTTAAAATGTCTTAATTTTGCAATTTGTGGAGGCTCTCCAAAATTATGCAGAACCAGCCATAGTTTGATTTACAGATAACTCTGGATTTTTGTCAGTATTGCTTACAACACCTTTTATTCTGAGCATCTGAAAGCCCTCAATAATCCTGTGTTAAATTCCTTTTTTTAAAAGATTTTATTTATTTATCCATGAGAGACCCAGAGAGAGAAGCAGAGACACAGGCAGATACAGAAGCAGGCTCCATGCAGGGAGCCTGATATGGGACTCGATCCCAGTACTCCAGGATCACACCCTGAGCCAAAGGCAGATGCTCAACTGCTGAGCCACCCGGGCATCACGTTAAATTCCTATTAGAAGGTTATGATAAAGGAATTCTGCTCTCCTGACTTTCTATTTTTTTATTTTTATTTTTTCTATCTCTAATGAATTGTCAGGGCCCAGTGGGAAAACAGGCTACCTAAGGCAGCAGGGATTGATGAATTTAAAAAGGAAGCTCAAGGGGAACAAGGGGAATTTCTGTCTGTGTTCAGGCCCGAAGCTTTTCCCTTTTGGCAGGTGATCTGCCTCTCAATTCAGAACTTATATTCCCCATCCTAGCCATAACTCCTACATCTGATCTAAATATGCCTGACTCTGATAGTATGGGGAAATGGCTTCACACCTCACGTGATTAATGACTATACAAAGGATTAATCAGGACCACCAAAGACAAATGTCAAGTCAAGGCAATAATCAGGAATAAATAAGAATCTGTGTTTAGAATTAAGTGGGGTTGGGACAGCTAAGCCTCATTTGTACCCCCTAGTTATAAAACGTATTTAAGATGTCCATTATGTATGAATTGTTCATTTCATACAGCATCTTCTTTTTTAAATATATATTTATTTTAGAGAGAGAAAGGTGGAGAGGAGGGTGGGTAGGGGCAGAGGACAAGGGAGAGAGAGTCTCCAGCAGACTCCACATTGAGCACAGGGCACAATGTGGGGCTCCATCCCAACTGTGAGATCATGACCTGAGCCGAAACCAAGAGTTGGAGGCTCGACTGACTGTACCAGCCAGGCATCATGCATATAGCATTTTCTAACATTACATCACTATATGTTTCTTTTTTTGCACAGATTCTCTCTCATAATTTGTAGTGGAAGCAACTTGAGGCAACGGGATCAGCCAGTATTTATTGAGCTACCGTGTGTTACAAATTTTGTCATTTATTCTAATTTAATTCTCCAGACGACATTGTGAGAACAGCAGTAGTGTATCCATTTTCCAGGTGAGAAAACTATGGCTCACAGAAGTCATAGAAGAGCAGAACTTAGATTTGAACATGGTCTTTTTACTACAAAGTCCATTATATTTCTACTTGGTAATGGTGTCTACTCCTACATATACAGCACTTTTAGGTATTTAGAAGGATCCTAATCCAACAGCAAAATTATAAATGCAACATTAAAGTTCAAAGTATCTTAAATATTTTCCAGTCCAAAACACCCTTTAGACTAGACTAGTGGTGCCTGGGTGGCTCACTTGGTTAAATGTCTGACTCTTGGTTATGGCTCAGGTCGTGTTCTCATGGGTAATGAGATCGAGCCCCAAGTCAGGCTCTATGCTCAGTAGGGAGTCTGTTTGAAGATTCTCTCTCTCTCTCTCTCTCTCTCTCTCTCTCTTTCTCTCTGACCTATGCCCTATTCTCTCCTCTCTCTCTCTCTCTCAAATAAATAAATCTGAAAGAAAGAAAAAGAAAGAAGGAAGCAAAGAAAGAAGAAAGAAAGAAAGAAAGAAAGAAAGAAAGAAAGAAAGAAAGAAAGGAAGAAAGGAAGAAAGAAAGAAATGTGGAATCTGAAGCCTGAAAAAATTACGTGACTTGTTCAAAATGGTTATAAACACTCATCAGAAGACATTGAAACAGAAAATAAAACTAGAATTTACTTTATCTGCAATGGGACCTGATTCCATGAAACATCACGGGTTAGATATAAGGCTGTTAGGGGCAAAAAAAGTTTAAGGGACATACTTAGATGAAAAAAATCCTTGGAAGTTACTGAATCCAAGGATTATTTTACTTTAAATTGTGAAATAAATGGGTCTTAAAATTTTATTTCCATTCACTTTTAACCACAGGTCAGACAGCCTTCATTAAAGCATAAATGCTACACAATTGAAATCAAACATAAATGAAAATTTCCTGTCAACTGCAGGAGAGCAAGAGCAATATTAAACACAGCAGTTTGAGTTTACAGGGCTTTTTGTGAAATCCCTGAGCTATAAAACAAAATAACAAATAATTTTGAAAAGTAATAGTAAAAATAATAGACTTTTTGTAGGCCTCATTTAGTATTTCTCCCTCATTCTGGAAAAATAGATACATAAAACACTCTCAGTGTTGATATTTGCTTCACACACCATAGAAGACATATTTTCCAGAAGGTTTGTGTGCTTGTTGTTCTTGTTTGTTTTGAGTTGCAGGCACTGGAAATTTTGCAGCTAACATATCTCAATCCAGCTGCGTCCATGAGTGGACAACACAAGCTATCAGGATAAAGCCAGGCAGTTAAAATGACTGACAGCATCCGTGTATGCTCCCTTTTCCAAAGAAGCTGTTCCTTACCAAACCTCAGAGTTGGACCAGGAAGGCGTGCAATCTGGACTCTTGAAACTTCATTTCTCCCAGTAACAAAAAAGAAGTCACATGCTAATTTGCCAGAAGGCATTTGAAGCACGCTGGAACGAGTTTATGTGCGATCTTCTCTCGTGAAAATTCATGAGCAGTACTGCAGCTAGTCTGCATAAAATGTTAGGTGGGAAGAGGCAGGTATAGTCAGATACCTAGGCACAGATCTACGGATTCCACAGATCTGAGAACCCTAGGGTCTTTCTCCTGGAAGTACAATGCTTGTCCTAATACTTTGGTGAGAAGAATGCACTAAAGATATCCTTGAGTGAGCAAGAGGGCATGATTGGGGCCCCAGGACTGTAGCGTGACAGACCTGCTTTGTGGTGGGGTTTCAGCCTTAATGTTGGAAATGTACGAGTAAAATAAAAACATCCTGCATGGACTCTAAAATAAATAAAGATGTATGTAGAGTGGAACACTCTTCCTGACTTCCCTTCCAACTTTCCTGCCTGTCTAAAAGAAAAATATTTTCATTTGCTGGGGGCGCACAACCATGATTAATTGCTCCTAACCAAGGAAACAGAACAGCAGTTCTCTGGCTCTCAGACTTTGCAAAGCTCGTCTTGTTCAAAAACCCAGAGGAAGCTCAGAAATGTCTCTGTATAACCCATGGCCCTGGCAGCAAGTTTTCCAACATAAATCTCAGTAGGAAATATGGTTTTCTGCCCTGTTCCTTTCCCTGCTCGTCATGTAGCTTGTTGCCGGGACTAGCAGAAGTCTCCTGGACAGTCAGCCCAGCATGGCCATGAAAATAATGTTTCCGCTTCCCGCTTTGTAGGAGAGTGGAAAACAAGGTAACTGATGTGGAAAAACAATGTACTGATTTCCACCTTGACTTGTAGCCCACCTGGTTTTAGTCCCTGTTTTTCTGCCCAGAGCAAGAAGGATGGTGAACGAAAACGGGGAACAGCATGAATGTCAAGCATTTGGAAGTAGATTGTGCAATCAACTTAATTATGGCCTGCTATACAGCACAGGGCAGATTGAGGTCCAGCTTAGATAAATGAGTGAGTCTTTTCCATCTGTAATTGGTCTGTCAAAACAGGTTTTTAGCAATAAAGAACCACAGTCTTGGGACAGATGGAATTCACACATTCTACTCATAATGCAACATACATAATGGGGTTCAGATGCCAAACTCTCCTGTCACATTCTCTCAGCTGCCAAAGCAGGTGGTGTTTACCCCAAATCCATTTCCCCCCAGGATCACCATAATTGGTACTTAAGAAAAAAAAAAACCTACCTACTTGGCTCAGATTAACACTTCCAATGTGAAGGTCTGTTTTGTGCAGGATTTATGTTCCTTCCCAGTATAGTCCTGGCATTTTGGATGAAATAAAGAGCTCCCTAGCGAAGAGCAAGCCTTTCCCTCATGCCAGCCCTGAGCTAGTTGAAACCTCTAATTTGGCCCATAGAGACCCAGGTGTGATTTGAGAATTTGCATGTGTGCTATGCCTAATCTATGAGGCCAACAACCTCTCTTTGTTGCCGGAGGCTCCACTCATGTCTTTGCCCTCCCTGCCCTTGGTGACACTTCCTTTATGAATTCATGGAGTTTCTCATCCAGTCATTACATACCCCTATTACTGGCAGTGAAATTAAATTTTCTTTTTTAGTGCAAATGACATAATTAGGACTTGTTTAGCACTCTTTTTTTATTCAAAGGAGACATACGTACTAAAATAGAATCATTAAAATCTGTCTTTTAAAAGGTAAACCAAAAGCTTTCTTAAAACGTTTAGTTGTACTATCAGAACCTTGATCCTCCCACCACTTATTGAGATTAAGTTAACTCTTATTTATTGAGATTAAGGAGCTCAAGTGGGACTTTCATGTGTTTTCACTGTGCAAACCCTTGTGATGGTATTTCTCAAATAAGCAGTGGGGTCCACTTGAGTTAGGAGTGAAGAAGAGATCAGTACAATATCTTAAGAAAGTTTTGGGGAGTAAGGAATGTTCTGATTTGTCTGGCTGGGGATGCAGGATATATCAATTTGAGGAGCAGCACCCTTTCTCTGTATTTTTATCTTCCGGAGTTTTAAAGCAGGCTGGCCTCCCCAAAGAGAATCTTGAGTTTTAATAGACTTTCCAACTTTTTTCTCCCTTTTGGAAGCTGGGGCTGGGTGTGAATCCTGGCTTCAGATGGTCTGGGTGTGAATCCTGATTTTTGCCTTTTTCTAGCTACAAGCCCATGGTCAGAATCTTGAAGCAGAATCTCTGTATTTGTGAAATCCAGATGATCATAGTCCCTAACTCACAGGGTTGTATCGAGGATTCAATGAGAAATGAGATGAGATCATCTTCATCACAGCACTGGGCACAAACACATTCTCAATAATCGTTTCTTGCTGTTGTGTATATCTGGACATAAAAGGTTGTGGATTTTTCCTAATAGGGGCATGGAATAAGTGTGAGGCACATCATGGAATCATCAATATCTAAAGAGAAACAAGTGGCCTTTGAGGTTTAAGAAATAATCAGATAAAAATAGATCTTATAGCCACCTAATAATGGAGTATTTTATTTTTTAAAATTTTTATTTATTTATGATAGTCACAGAGAGAGAGAGAGAGAGAGAGAGAGAGAGAGAGGCAGAGACACAGGCAGAGGGAGAAGCAGGCTCCATGCACTGGGAGCCCGATGTGGGATTCGATCCCGGGTCTCCAGGATCGCGCCCTGGGCCAAAGGCAGGCGCCAAACCGCTGTGCCACCCAGGGATCCCTGGAGTATTTTATAATAAGCTTTTCTGTGGCCTCTCCAAGTGAATATAAGTTAAAATTTCCCTTGTCTTTTTAGGCAATGGGCAACAAATTCATAATCTCCATTTTCTTTGGCTTCTCCATTTAAGTGTGACCTGGTAGGTCAACACTGATTATCTTGAGAATAATTAGCTAATCAAATCTATTTTTAAATTTTTTTTTCATAATACCTTTATGGGGAACTTAATTAAAGTCTAGCATTCAAATCCACTTCCTAGGATCTGGCTGAGAAGAGGAGATAAAACCCTAGGCTCACTCTTGACTAGTGGTGGACTTGCTAAGTCCTCTCAATCTATACGTGTGTGTATATACACACACACACAAACACACACACGATTTTTAAAATTCACATATATATCCTAAATTTACAATGTGAACATTAATTCCAGAGTCAGTCCTGAGGTATAGGTAGTTGGTATTCCAGTAAGATGTGAATTAAAACTGCAGTAGTGAAGTTCTATGCAATAAAAAGGGAGAATAATAAAAATTAAAAAGTAAAAAACAACAATAACAATAAACCCCAGGAAGCTGAATCCCACCAGGGCTATATAAAAATACATTTAGTGATTTTTATCTGTTCAATCTTCTTTTCTTGAATGCCAACTATGTGCCAGGCATCTTGCTAGAGCGTGGGAATAAAAATGAAACGGATTTACTCACAGACATTTGTGTAAGAGATTATCCAAGTAATCTGCCCAAGGTTATGCCTGATGCATAAGGCCAGAACTTGAACATGTGCTTTTCCATCCCTCAAGTTTACTGTTTTTCCTGCCATACCAAGTTGCAGGCATTGCTGGCATCCAGTCATGATCCTTCTCAGATCCCTTCCCCTGACTCTCTGCATTAATCTAGCTTCTTCATGTTATGCTGTGAAATGCTGCACCACTGACCTTGAAAGGATTGCTCTTGGACATTGGAGCCTCATTGCCTGAAGAGGGAGTCAGAAATGTCTTGGAGCCCCCATGCCTCGCTCCCTCACCCCTGCCTCCCACAATCCCAGAGTGAGGCACAGCCAATGACTGTCCAGTGTGGGATTTTAAAAGCCCAGTTCCTTTGCCACAAGGCATAGCAAACTGAAGTTTAACTTCTGCCCTAGAGCTCCCCACAGGATCAGGCTGAGATCTTATCTAAAACTATATCTTTGCTTGGCATCTTTTCCTTTTCTATCATGCTGCCTCTACTTTCTCACTGGTTTTACCCTGGGCACACTACCACACAAATTTTCTTTTCAGGGTCTGCTTCTTGGAGACCCTGACTTGAGACACCTATGTTAGGATATAAATCATATTTTTTTTTCTTATTTCACTGTATCTTCATCTAGATTTTGACCACACTAACTACAGGATAATGAAAATATGTTATTAAATGAAATTTTTGGATCACACTATGAATATGGAATTAAAATGAATCATTTGAGAAGATTATGTAATCACTTAAATGTGTCTGTACTTTATTTAGTGACCTTGGCCAAGCCATTCCATCTGTTTGGATATCAGCTTTTTCCTTGGAAAGATAAGTGTTATTTGTCCAGGAGGCATGTGCATATTGAATATAGTATGTATCAGGCCATTTTAGGACACAAAACAATCACAGACTATTTAAACAACAGGCTCTATAAACAGTATCCACGTTTTGACAGTTTATCAATCTCAGTAACTAAGAGAAAGTAATTTAATACTTTAAGTTACTTTCCTCAATAGAGCAGATTTCCAGTAACAACTGTCAAGTTTTACAGAACACTGAACATATTAGAACAACTGTGATTACAAATCCATTTGTTACATTTAAAGAAAAAAACCTTTCTATTTCAGCTCTTTGACTTAATATATAGCATGGCCATTGTCAGTTTTATTTAACAGGCTATTAAAATACATCATATCAAGCAATATAATTCAGAATTCTATCTATTTTATTTTTTTAAATATTTATCTATGTACTTGAGAGAGAGAGAGAGAGAGAGAGAGAGAGCGCAAGTTGGGGGAGCCAAAGATGGAGAAGGAGAGACTCTCAGGCAGACTCCCCGCTGAGCATGGAGCCTGATGCAAGGCTCAATCTCATGACCCTGAGTTCATGTCCTGAGCCAAACCCAACAGGTGGATGCTTCACCGACTGAGCCACCCAGGCACCACTCTACCCCTTTTAAAGTAGAGCCACTTTGAAATGAGACATAGCATGAACTCAAATGCTAGAACAAATGAAGAAGGAAGCATTAAAATTCTAGATGACATTAATTCCACATAGTCCATGAATAATCTTTTTCTTCAAACCCCAAACATGTCAGAAACAGAGAAATTAAATCTAACGTAGGCAAATAATATAGTCCATGAGAGCAGATAAAAGGAGTGAAACGAAGGCACAAAAGGTGGATTTCGTCTTACTCTGATATTTATCTCAGAAAAGAAATGTAAATAAACAAATTCATAGGGCTTTATAGCCATTCTGTAGCAAAATGGATTAGGTGATAAGATTACTTTACTCAAAGACAACACAGCAATAAAATCTTAAGCTCTCAAAGAGCAAATGGGAAATTCCTCACTGGATCCTGTGTTAGAGCCTTTGGATATCAGTATTAAGTTATCCTGTTCTGCATACGTGTTCTAATACACTACTGACTATTTCATCACTGTGATCAATTAAGCTTTTTTATTATTTATTTATTCATGAGAGACACACACAGAGAGAGAAGCAGAGACACAGGCAGAGGGAGAAGCAGGCTCCACGCAGGAAGCCTGACGTGGGACTCGATCCCAGGTCTCCAGGATCACGCCCTGAGCTGAAAGCAGAGCTCAACCGCTGAGCCATCCAGGCGTCCCAATAAATTAAGCTTTGTAGAATGACCTTGCAGATCAAAAAATGAAAATGTAGAGGCAAGTCTATAAAAAATCAAAAAGGTACAATACAGCAGTACTCAACCTTTTACTTTGTTTCTCACATTTCTCATGACCCCTGGAAAGAATGGCCTACTAATTTTTATGAGCAATACCTAGCACACTAACTATACATTTCGACATTCTTTTCGTTCACGAAAATATTTGAAGACAAATACACATGAGAGTTTTGATTATAAAGGTAGCCATCTATTTTACTTTTCAAATAAAAAAATGGCAGGTCTCTATATATAGACTACTTATAAAATCTAGAAATACAGACAATATATAGAATGCTATCAAGGGCATCTTAAATTTTCAAATAATAATAAAACAATATTATCTAGTTTTCTAAACGTTGGGTCCACTCTGAAGATTGATATGGGACACTCCTCAAGATGAATTATTAATTGAATGAAAAAGCAAATAGCAAAACAATATGAACTTCATTATTACATTTGTATAATTCACATAAGCTGGAGTTATGTAAATCAAATGCACAAAAACTATTCATAATAAGGTTATTTGGTGGTGCAGGTGACAGGATTGAAAAGGCAAGAGAGAATTCTGTTTTGACTGTATTGTTTGAAATGTTTGCAGTGAGAACAGAGTCATCCAACACACATCAATAACAAATCATTTGCAAAACACTTCAACACCTCCCTAGGCTCCATATGTGTCTATACGAGGCTCTTCCCTGTAGAAGGTAAGGCTTTTAGAACAGAAGGCTCCCAACTGGCTGGAGAAGGGACCTCATGAGAAGGCATGTATTTTTTATGTGCTGTGCTGTAGCTTTACCACTCAGTGTCTAACCTGGAACTGGACTCAACCTCTGTGAGAATCACGGTGGGGGAAATGCAGAGATTGGCAAGGAGATGACATTGCTTAGGAAGTAATGTATCAAAAAGACTGGAACCAAAGTATGGACCTTCAGTGAGGACTACAGGAACCACTTGCCACAGAAGAGAAGGACCCCATAAAGGTCTGCCCCATTGTCAACGCTGGGAGACGATCAGCAGAGGTGGCTAGAAGAGGCTTCCCTTGACTTTGGCCTCAGTAGTCTAAAGGCAACGAGGACGTTGAGTTAAAGGGGTGTGGTCTCAGGTTAGCACAGGGAGGAGTCCCAGGTGGAGACTGAGAGTAACTCTGACTGCGGAATGGAGGGAGCTCTAAGAGTTCTGCCATGACTGTGGGCAATGGGAAACTCCAAAATAACTAGAAGAGGCTCTCTCGCGGGCAGCCCGGGTGGCTCAGCGGCTTAGCGTTGCCCTCAGCCCAGGGTGTGATCCTGGCAACCCAGGATTGAGTCCCACGTCAGGCTCCACGCAGGGAGCCTGTGTCTCTGCCTCTCTCTCTCTCTCACGAACAAATAAATAAAATCTTAAAAAAAAAAAAAAAAAAAAAAAGAGGCTCTCTCGGACGCCAGCCTTTTGGGAATCTAACAATGATGAGGATATTGGTGTGTGGGGCACAATCTGACTTCAGCGGAGGGAAGACGCCCTGGCCCTCAATGGATTCCAGGTGCAGACGCTGAATGAAGTTAATTACCCCAGAATATAAGGAGCCCCACAGAACCTTACTCTTGCTGTCGGCCCAGGAGGACCCGGGCACGGCGGGAGCCGGGGAGGAGCAGACTGGGAGCAGGAACGGAAGCAATATCCCGTAACTTCCGCTTTCGAAGTCTGATAAATGCCGGCATGGAAAGGCGTGGCCTCTCTCAGCAGAAGAAATCCTACGACTGGTCGCCCGGCCGAGTGAGTAGACTGAATGAGGAAACCAAAGACGCCGAATAGAGGCCCCATTGAGTAAAGCCCTGTCCCTTTTCTTATCCCAGAAAACCCCTGAAATGACTGTCAGACTGAGGCATTTACTGACTGGGGCCTCAGGAATCCGAAGGCCGTGACGGCCATGATTCGAGGGGTGTGGCCAGATGTCAGAGAGGGAGGACCAAGTGAGGACTGAGGGGACCTTAGAGCTCTTCGGTCAGTCCTGAGTGGATCAGGGTGGGGCTGGGGAGGGGGGACGGCGTGTCTGGAAGTGCTTTCCCCTTACTTTTCCTCAGGAGTCTGAGGGTACTCCAGTCAACAGACGAAGAGTCCCAGCTTCTACCACAGTCAAGGTAAGGTGCTCAGTAAAGATGGAGGGAATATCCACTCCACACTGGAAGGGACTATACAGATCCCAACCTGTGCTGTCACCTCTGGGAGGTGTTGGGCAGCAGTGCCTAGAGTTAGTATCCTATGACTCTGCTCGGAGAATCTGAGGGTGAGTAAGTACTTTGTTCTGAGGAAGGTCTCAGGTGAGCGGAGGGAGAAATGGCAGGCCTGCCAACCCTCAGCATAAGACTCTGAGTGCGGACTGATGTGACCACCTACCCTGCAACAGAGGGAGCCCCTAGATATGAGCCCAGTCCCTGCTATGAGCTCTGGAGGCCCTGAATAGTTGGCACGCTGGGTTGCCCCCTGACTTGTACTTTTGGTTTCTAAGGAGGGGAGGCCAGTTCTGAGGAGGGCTGCATCAAGTGAGCAGAGGGAGGAGTCCCAGACCCTGCCAGGAATCAAGGTAAGATGCTGCATGAGGAATGAGGACGTCTCTTCACTAGAATGGAGAAGGCCCCTCAAAACTGGTGTCAGCCCTGGGAGGAGGAGGGGATGGCCAGGAGTGACTTCCCTTGACTTGTGCCTAGAGAGTGTGAGGATCGGGAGGACATTGTTTGAGAGGTCCGGCCTCAAGTAAGCAGAAAAAGGAATCCCAGGCCCTGCCAGGAATCCACGTAAGATGTGGAGTGGAGACTGGTGGGAATCACACACTCCAGAATAGTGGGAGCGTCGTAGAGCCCTGTTCCTGTTCTGAGACTGGGTAGGCCCAGGAATAGTCGTCAGACTTCGGTACTTTCTGATTTTTGTCTTGGGAGCCTGTTGTTTCAAATTAGCAAACAGAAGTATCTTAGTCTCTATCAAGGTCAAAGTTATGACCTCAGGTGAAGATTGAGGGGAGCACACATGCCAGAACAACAGAACCTCCAACAGACAGCTGCCTTCCTCTGTCACCTCTGAGAGGCCTAGGAAGGTGTGGCCTAATGACCTTCTTACTTCCTTTCCCTTGGCTATGTCAGCTGGCTATACTCTGAGGAGCCTTCTCACTTCCTCCTCCAGCTTCTTACAGGTCAGGAAAGGAGACCTGTGAAGCTCTAGAGTTACTGTCCTCAGGAAAAGATGGTGGATACACTCTTCATCAGAGCTGTCACAGTTGAGTTTACCAGATGAGGCCACTCATGTCTTCCCTTTCTCCCCAGGTTGTGGTCCTCTGTCACCCACCCTCCTGCCCACATTCCTTCCCACTACCACCAAGAGAAGTGAGCATGTCTCAGGGTCAGGAGATTCCATTCTGCACACAGGAACAATACTCTGCCCACAATGAAATCACAGCCATCTCACCAAGCAAACCAGATAAGGGCTCCAGCAGCCAAGAAAAGGAAGATAGTTCAGCTTCTTTATCAAAGTCGGGCACCGAGAACTTGCCCGTAGACCCTCTAGATGAAAA
The DNA here is from genome assembly GCF_011100685.1 of Canis lupus familiaris. NCBI lineage: Eukaryota > Metazoa > Chordata > Mammalia > Carnivora > Canidae > Canis > Canis lupus. The sequence continues at coordinate 30,263,157 of NC_049260.1, forward strand.
GGTGACTTCGTTGGTGCAGTTCTTACTGCATAAGTATCAAACGAAAGAGCCCATCACAAAGGCAGAGGTGCTTGATGTTGTTGTCAAAGAGTGCAAGGATCACTTCCTTGAGATCCTCAGGAGAGCCTCTAAGCACATGGAGGTGGTCTTTGGTGTTGATGTGAAGGAGGTGGACCCCACCAGACACACTTACGCCCTTGTCAACAAACTAGGCCTCACTTATGATGCGAGACTCAGTGGTGAGGAGGGCATGCCCAAGACCAGCCTCCTGATAATTGTCCTGGGTGTGATCTTCATGAAGGGCAATCGTGCCACTGAGGAGGAGATCTGGAAAGTGCTGAATATGATGGACTTGTATTCTGGGAGGAATCACTTCATTTTTGGGGAGCCCAGGAAGTTCATCACCAAAGATTTGGTGCAAGAAAGGTACCTGGAGTACCAGCAGGTGGCCAACAGTGATCCTCCATGCTATGAGTTCCTGTGGGGACCCAGAGCCCATGCTGAAGCCAGCAAGATGAAATTGCTGGAGTTTTTTACCGAGATCCATGAGTCTGACCCCCGGTGCTTCCCGTCCCAGTACGAGGAGGCTTTGAGAGATGAAGCAGAGAGAGCCCAAGCTAGACTTGCAGCCAGGGCCAGCACTAATGCCATGAGCAGAGCACATCCCAGGTCCAGATCCCTCAGCAGCTCCCACCCCTAGAGAAGTCGGAGACAGATTCTTCACTTTGTCTTTACAATTAGCAGTCAACTTTCTAAGTAGTGGAGGGCTGGGGTGTGGCTGTAGGAAGCACGATGTATAACATCCCTGTGTCCCTCTTCTATGTGTTTAACACAGAGGTTTATCTTCTTTATGGTGGTGGGGGAAGTTTGTTTTCAAATGTTGTTCCCTTTAATATACCATTTTATTAGCTTCCAAATCTAAATTCATGAATGGCACTGGTTATACATTTATTGCTATTTATGACATTTAAGAATACAAGTTTAGTTTGTTTATAAAACGGACCATCTTATTTTGTTATCTGGAAAAAGTAAATGATATTCAAATAGGCGTTTCTTTGGAAGTATCAAAGAATTCAGCAGTAAAATAGTTGGGATCAACAACAACAAAAATCCCTTAAAGATGGTCAAAAGGTACCAAAAGATAGTTAATTTTTAGCCTCCCTTAGCCCTTTTAATCTACCATTCTGTAAAATTAAGTAACATACATGTATTTGCTTAGATTAGTTAAAAATATATGAGAAATAAATCTTAATAAATTATACCCTATGTACACTGGCTCATTTATTCCCCAAATATTAATTCAGCAACTGCCTTTTGGAAAGCACTGTTAGTAGTGGGGATGCTAGGATAAACAAGAATCACTACTACCTGCCCATAGAGTATTAGATTCTAGGAGCAAGAATCATGTAAAGACAATGGTGAGTATCCTTTAATACCAAATGAATGAAGAGGTTGTGGAGGCCAGGGGCGGGGCGGGGCGGGGTGGGGGGCTTGCTCCATGTGATGGCAGTCAAGTATAAATATCCTGAGAAAAGACAGGCAGTGGCCTTGGAAATTACAAGTCCTTCAGTAGGAGGTATAGTACACTAGCTAAGGCTATGGGAGTGGTGAGTAGGGTCAGACCCTCAAATGGTGTGTCTCAGAGTTGAAAATGAAACACTGTTCTTAGTGGCTGTAGGGACAGGAATGGAAGGTATCCTGCATTCTTGTCAAAGTGCAATTAAACAGAATGCACAAATTAGGTATTTTATGAACATCATCTTCAAGGAGTTTGTGAGAAATAAGGGTGATACTTCCCCGAGGTGAGATACCCAAAAGCCACTGGGCTGGCACTCTGTCTTGGGCTTAGAGATCCAGAGCCTATACCATTCATTAAATAGGTCATGTTTAATATAGTTTGGCAAACTCTAAGCAAGGCCTAGATTTTTGGAGGAAATAAATGAACAAAAATAGGGACAGATTATTGGAAGGGCAACTGAGAGGGAAGGAAAGAGTTGGTCCTTGATACAAATTCTAGGGGTTTGGAGTTGCATTCAATTGAGAAATACTAATACTCCCCCAAACCCAAATTAAATAATATATCCTCTGGGGAAGACTTGCTAAGGCTTTCTTGTGAAGCAGCCATTTGGGCTGGTTTGGTGTGCCATGTCCTAGAACAGTGCATATTCTCTAACATATCCTGGGTGAACAAGTCCCAGAGAGGAAGGCACTAATGTCTGGGGTCAAAATAATCATAGTAATAACTGCCAATTATCAAAGATCCAATGCACACCACGCACCATGCCTGGGGCTTTACATACAATACATACATTTTAATGGTCATGCTATAAGACAAGGTTCATCCAGCCCACTTCACAGATGAAGAACATCTTAGAAAGTTGGTGAATGTGCACAAATTCATAGGCCCAGCATGTGACAGAGTTGGAACTAGACCTCCTGTTTCAATTCTTCCAGAGCCCATGCTATTCTACTCCTCCCAGCCTATGGACAACCTTCTGTTCACTCCTTTTCTTATTACTCCATAATGCTTCTCAGGGGGTAAAAAGAAGGGCATTGCAGCCAAAGTACACAAAATGAATAGATATAATGAAGGAACGTGAAAATGAGAATCATATATAATTTAGACATTGTCTGTGGGGTTCATTTACCAAGAGTGCTGCTGCCTCACCCCAGGCCTCCTTGGGAGCTGCCTCTGCTCAGTAACTGACATGTGTGTGCAACCCCAACACTTCCCCACATTACGGTGCCCTTCCCCTGAGTCTTCCCCAGTTTTCTTCCTGTCCAACTCTAAAAGCTGACCTGCTGACCATCTTTTCAACGTGTCTTCCTCTGGACACTGTACCCTGCTTCCAGTGGAAGAGATTTTCCAGGATCACCTACACTTCTCCTAACTCAGAGTATTCCATTTTCTGCAATCATCTCTTGGCTGACCTTCACCATAGGATCCCTCTGCTACAACCCCTTCTGTTTAAGGATTGATTGATTGATTGATTGATTGATTTGAGAGAGTGTGAGTGGGGGGCAGGGGGAGCAGAGGGGAAAAGAGCTCAAGCAGACTCTGTGCTGAGTGTGGAGTCCCGATGTGGGGGCTTGATCTCACAGCCCTGAAATCATGACCTGAGCCAAAACCAAGAGTCAGATGTTTAACTGAATGAGTCACCCCGGCACTGCACCCCCCTTCTCTTTAAACAGTGAAGTTTAGGTAAATGGTCATTCCCTGGAGGGCTTCTTCACCATACTCTCAAAATGTTTTACAATTGGGCTTGTGAGTAGAATCTAAGTAGGCACAGAACATACTGGTTCTTGGGATGTAAACCTGAAATAAGAGAAGTTTTTGAAACCACCTTGATATTTGCAGTAGGCTTTTAATGGGGTGTCCTATTTGAGACTAGCCACTGAAAAGATAAACCAATGATCACTAGGTGATCAAAAACCAAAGCCTCACTCTTAAGAGACAGAGGGAGCAAGATCATAGAAATCACCGTGCAAGCAACCATCTATAAATACTGAGTCTGACTTCCTATAACCCTGGAAGTCCTAGGAGGCAGGAGGAGTGGCGATGCCAAGGACTAGTTCCTTGGCCTAATATGCTAGACTGATTTAAAAACAAACAAACAAAAACAAAACAAAACAAAAAAAGAAACAAAAAAACCTCACCAGCCTTATGTTATCTCTAGCTTGTATACTTTTCCCAGTAGAAAATCTTGGTTTTCACTGTGCCTAACAGCACTGTACAGATGTTCAGGTGCATTCAGTTAGGTGGCATACAGGAGACACTCCAAAGTTAAGATATTGACCAGGCAGCAAAAAGAAGGAGGTAATTCTCACCTACTGAAATTACAGAGGTTTTTGCAAAGGGCAGTGCAGAAATGCGCTATTGAGTGAAGAAGAGTGAGCCTTTCCTGTAAGGATTTATAAGGTTCTTTTAAAGATCAGATATCATCCTGTACTTAAAAGCATCCTCAAAGATGTGGCTAACTGCAAGGCGAATAACAGGCTTCACAGAAACTACTCCAGGAAACAAAGTGAGTTACTGTCCTAACAAATTGTAATAGTCGCTCTTTATTGAACACCTACTATGTAATAGTTAAAGGGAGAGACTGCAAGTACTCACCCACGTCCTTTCTTGGCTTCTTTCCTGGGTTCACAGGAAAGCTACATTCCTAGCCCACTTGCAGTTAAAAAGGGCCATGTGACTACTCTTGCCAGAAGCAGTAGTTGTCATTCCTGGGCCAATTCATTTGAGATCTAGGATGTTCCCTCCACTTTCTTTCTCCCATTCAGTAGAAAGATGCGGAGCTCATGTTGAGACATCAAAGTACAGGATGGAAGCAGCCTACGTCTCTGAGTCACCGGTTAGCAAAGACGTCCTGCCAAATCACATCAAATTTTATGTGCACAAGAAATAAACCTTTGTTATGTTAAGTCATTCAGATTTTACATTTTATGTTTTGTATCAGCTAGCAGTTACTTTATCTAGCTAATAAACAGGTGCTATTTATGTTAAGCTTATTTAAAAATGTTAATGACGAAGCTAATAATAATACATATATTCTCTCATTGCAAGTATTTCTAACAACATACATAAATCTGTCCTTTCCCTTAACTGTGTTGCTCTAAAACTCAGCCTTCTCTTCAGAGGTAACTACAATAAAAAATATGGTATCTATTATTTTAAAGATAATTTTAAGCTTTTTAACACATAGATGTGCTATTAAAATATACTGTGATTTTTTAATGCACTGGGTAGTGATGTACATATTGTTCTCCCACTTGCCTTTGTCACTTAATAAAGTGAATGCAGCATCATCATTCCATGACAACACATATAAATCCACCTCATTATTTTAACCACTCCCTAGGATTCTAAAGTATGCATGTTCTATAATTAATTTAACTATTTTCTTCCTGATAGACACTTAAGTAGTTCCCAATAGTTTTTATACTTAATAGAATTGAATCAACATCTTTAGACATTAGTTCTTGGGCAAATTTACATAGAAAAGACATAGCAAAACAAAATTGGGACAAAGTGGAGAGGGCATGAAAGTTGTACCTTTTTATAAATATTGCCAAAATATCATCTCACATATCTACCAATTAATATTTTACAAAGTAATGTATGTAGCTACCCTATACTCTCGTATTTTGTGTTTTAGATCCTTTATCTTTTGGTTGAACTCATGAAAAATAGTCTCACAGTTATATTTTTATTTCCCTATTTTCTAATTTAGTTGAGCAGAAAATGAACTTAATCTCTTGCCCATATAAAGCTACATTTCTGCAGCCATGTTCTGAGTCACAGGATTCCTCTGAACAAGCCTTGAAATTCTGATATCAACAAGATATTTTCCTTTACTTTGAGAAGCAAGGATTTGGTTAGAGTAACTGGGTGTCAGAGATTTTGGCCAGACAGGACATGCTCAGCTAGTAAGGGGCAGGAGGATGGCGAGGAGAGCAATTTCCAGAGTCCATGAGAAAGACCACAAGCAAAACCAAGTCAAAAGAGCATAGGGCAGGCTGGCAGTTGAGGATCTGAAGATTCAACATCATGTGGAGAAGTAACCCTAAAGGAAGAAGGTGGTAGATGGTGGGGGAGGGGCATACAAGGACACTTATATAAATAGGGTTGGGAAATTTCTGACTTACTTGTACCAGCTGGAAATTGTCAAGTGATCTAAGTGGGCACGTCTACAAATGAAAGAACACAAAACTTATCAGACATCCCACCCTACCTTAGAATCTTCTTTACATATTGTCAGGCAGAGTATAGCTGTGTCTTCTGTATCCATCTAGTTGTTTATTGGTGGATTCTAGTAGAGCAACATTTCCTAATGACCCTGATGGTTCCAGTGTATCCTTATTAATGCACTAGGGCTGGGAGTTATTTTTATGTCTCCTAGAGACAGCTATTTCCTACTTTGTATATGGTGGAGCCCTCCATGAAGGTTGTGGCTATGTGAATGGGTGGGGTTAGTGAGTGCTGACACACAGGCCAGGAGTACCATGAGGCATAGAAGGGAATATGTAGTGGCAAGGAAGGAAAATTGGAGGAGAAATGTTTTAGGGGCTAATTAGCTCAGTGACTATAAAGGGCTAGGTGTGAGAAACAGTCCAGATAGTGTCCCTAATTCAGACTGCCTTCCCATACTTCCTGAATTTTTGGCACACCAGAAGTGAGTATCCTGGGTCTGCATTTAGTGGCCTGTGTTGCCACCAGAGATACCTGCCTGGCACAGGGGATTAAGCAGATATTTGCAGTGTGTGTGGTAAGCTGATGGAGATTGCACACTTCCTTGTTATGCTGACGGGATGATGGAGATGTGTGGGGTCCAATGAGGAGCATGATGTACCATCCTGTGGCCAGCGTCCCCACCTCCAAGATGTGGATGTTAAGGGCGATGAAAGAGACATCGAAGATCTCATTCCTAGTGATAGTTTCCCATGGGAATCCTCAAGTTAGGTAAGAGTTGTAATACTTTAGGTTTCTCCCATGGCAGCCAAAGGCCTTACCAGGGATTATTTTGAATCAGTGAATGTTACTGGTACTTTGATTTACTGATTGGTTGACTCATTCATTCACTTATCTAACTAGTACTTATTGAATATATGCTGAGGGCAATCACTAAGTAAACAAAACAAAAAGAAATAGCAAGGCACCTACTCAGGCCACGGGTGCAAGGATAGTGAAGAGGAATCAGATTTGAGTTTTAGGATGTTAAGGACTATGTGAAAGGGTAGTGGGGAGTCTATGACTCTGAGTTCTAAAGATTGGTGACTAGATAGAACTTATTCTTAGCTGACATTGAGCTGAACACATAGGACATGGCATCTTTGTGATTTTGTCCTGCATTCCATTTTAACCTTATCAGGACACCTTATTGAGGATACATTTTTTTAAAAGATTTTATTTGGGATCCCTGGGTGGCACAGCGGTTTAGCGCCTGCCTTTGGCACGATCCTGGAGACACGGGATCAAATCCTACGTCGGGCTCCCGGTGCATGGAGCCTGCTTCTCCCTCTGCCTGTGTCTCTGCCTCTTTCTCTCTCTGTGTGTGACTATCATAAATAAAAAATTTAAAAAAAAGATTTTATTTATTTATTCAAGAGAGACACAGAAGGAGAAAAGCAGAGACACAGGCAGAGGGAGAAGCAGACTCCATGCAGGGAGCCTGACATGGGACTCGATTCCGGGACTCCAGATCACACCCTGGGCTGAAGGCAGGCACTAAACCACTGAGCCACCCAGGCATCCCAATTGAGGATAAATTTTGAGGAGGAAGAGCTAGTGGTGATTTCAGTTAGAGGTAGAGATGGGGAAGGTGCAGTGGATAATCAATGTGTGCCATGTAGATGGTAAGCTTTTGCCAGCTGTCCAGGTGGAGATGTCCAGTGAGTGGAAGAAGAAACATAGCTGTGGCTATCAGGAGAGGGTCCCCGGCTGCCAGTGTGGTTTGGTTGCATCAGGAGAAGTCATGTGAGGCCATTTAGGTGGAGGAGAAGCAAGTGTTGTGCATACAGTGGCCTATATTCTGTCTCTGCCCCTGCAAACACTATTGGAAACCAAAATTACATAAAACTTAATAAATCCAGAAAAGAGTTTAAAAGGAGAGAGCCCTCACCCATAAATCTAACTAGAGAAAGCTTTCCTGTGTGTCCTTATATTTCTAAGCATGTGTCTGTGTCTTTGTCTTTGCATTGCCTATGCCTGTGTATTTGTGGCCTATAGTATATGTGAGGTTGTAGATCATGATTTTTCAACCTCAAATCTGCTATCTGGGGTCCCTTTCAGGACTCGATTCTTGACAGCCTTTGTCCAAGGCTGAGCTTACACCCACAATACACAGACACGTATCTGCTCTAACTAATGTGTCTGTTCTGGACAGCTGGCAACTCTGCAGTAACTTGTTTCTCATGACATACAGAGCAAGGAGCTGGAGGCAATCTTGCGTCCAGGTCCCTGGAGGTCCAAACTTCCTGACACACTCTTTATTTAATTGGGGGACAGTGATTGTCAAAATTGGAGACTTGTAACTGCTTATTCTAGTTGGAGCTTGCCCCAGAAATCTGATCCATGCACATAAGGAAGGCTGAGCAGTTTGGGTAAAATGGGGACCGCAGGTCCAGAGTCCTGTCCACTTAGCTCCTTCTTCTTTCTGAAGGGCACTGAGCCCTGACATCCACAGAACTCTTGGATGCCCTGTGAGCAGTGCTGGAAAAACTGGGTGCTACATGACCCTGCCTCAGACATGGATTTCATCTCGGACTGATAGCTGTCCTGAACACATAGGACATGTCGTCTTTGTGATTTTGTCCTGCATTCTATCTTGACTTTATCAGGGCACCTTAAACATTCTGTATTCAGCTTTTTTTCAATAAGCTATAAAAATTTAGGAGTTAGAACTACTTTTCAACCATAGTAATTGGCAATTAAATCAGCTAAGGCAACGCTAGCTGAAAATCATACTCCACAAATAAAGATCTGGTCTCTCCAGAGGTTTGGCTGATAGAAGAGCAAAAGGGGGTACTTATAATTAAAGAAAGAAAATAATTAAAGAATATTTTGGGCCATAGTCCCAAGTCATGAACGAGTAACCATCATTACGTATTTGTAACTTCTTTTTTTGTTATTTGTTTGTTTATTTTTAAAGCGTTTTAAATTTTTTTATAATAAATTTATTTTTTATTGGTGTTCAATTTACCAACATACAGAATAACACCCAGTGCTCATCCCGTCAAGTGCCCCCCTCAGTGCCCGTCACCCATTCACCCCCACCCCCCGCCCTCCTCCCCTTCCACCACCCCTAGTTTGTTTCCCAGAGTTAGGAGTCTTTATGTTCTGTCTCCCTTTCTGATATTTCCCACACATTTCTTCTCCCTTCCCTTATATTCCCTTTCACTATTATTTATATTCCCCAAATGAATGAGAACATATAATGTTTGTCCTTCTCCGATTGACTTACTTCACTCAGCATAATGCCCTCCAGTTCCATCCACGTTGAAGCAAATGGTGGGTATTTGTCATTTCTAATGGCTGAGTAATATTCCATTGTATACAGAACACTGGCAACACCCTTTTTGAACTCAGCCACAGTACTTCTTGCAAGATACATCCACGAAGGCAAAAGAAACAAAAGCAAAAATGAACCATTGGGACTTCATCAAGATAAGAAGCTTTTGCACAGCAAAGGATACAGTCAACAAAACTAAAAGACAACCTACAGAATGGGAGAAGATATTTGCAAATAACATATCAGATAAAGGGCTAGTGTCCAAGATCTATAAAGAACTTATTAAACTCAACAGCAAAGAAACAAACAATCCAATCATGAAATGGGCAAAAGACATGAAGAGAAATCTCACAGAGGAAGACATAGACATGGCCAACAAGCACATGAGAAAATGCTCTGCATCACTTGCCATCAGGGAAATACAAATCAAAACCACAATGAGATACCACCTCACATCAGTGAGAATGGGGAAAATTAACAAGGCAGGAAACCACAAATGTTGGACCTGCCCTACGACCCAGCAATTGCACTGTTGGGGATTTACCCCAAAGATGCAGATGCAATGAAACTCAGGGACACCTGCACCCCGATGTTTCTAGCAGCAATGGCCACAATAGCCAAACTGTGGAAGGAGCCTTGGTGTCCATCGAAAGATGAATGCATAAAGAAGATGTGGTTTGTGCGTACTTGTAACTTCTGACCTGTATAACCAGACTGTCGATGACTGCCTCTCCCTGGTAACTAACCCTCTACAACACAGCATGTCAATGTCAGCTCCTGGCTTCTGAATTCAGCCCATCAGCGATACTCCCACCCTGAAAGTCAGCCAATCAGCGACAGCCTCACACTTCAGATGGCATCCAGTCAGGGGCCAGGCTTTTCAACGACAGGGGATTGGCTGCAGCCTTACTCCAGTCACCACAGGAACACCCCTGAATGTCTGTCCCTAAACACTCTGCTCCTGAATGTCAGCCACTCCTTGAATTCCCAACATAGCCAAACCTCATTTAGAGTCACCTGTGGCTTTGTTTAGAAAGCCTGCACCTTACAAGCACAGTTCTGCCTTCAGGCAAATGGGGAGTTCATCTTTTTCAGATCAAATAGTGAATTCAAGTCATTTTTAGTTCACAAGTTCACAACACTTTTGACCATTCAAACCCTGTTTAGTGACCTGTTCAGACTTGCTCATGGCAGACACACTGAGTGTCATGGCCGAGTGATTTGCAAATCAGTCTTTTCAGTTCTTGCAGTGCTTGCTTTCATCTGTCTTTATTTGTGTATATGAGAACTTCAAAATGCCCAACACAAGTCTAAGAGTTGTGACAAATTTTATGAATGGTGGACATTTCTTAAAAGAGGAACAAGTCCTTTCAAAGCTTCTTGTGAATATGCAACTGTTCATTCAATATAGAAAATGATGGAAAATCAAATATAAATCAGTATATACTAACAGCTGAGCATGAGAGATGCAGGATTTCCTTCACTGGTACCAGAGACATTGAAAAAAATGCATTTTTTTCTTTAAGAGACATTCAGATCAAAAAGATAAAATAATTACAGAAGTTGTAATGGCCTTCTGCACTATCATCATCAATCTTTCACCTCAAGTTGGAAACAAATTTCCAGGTGCCAGGACCAAATCTACTACAATAATAAAAAATATAATAGCTTAATTTACTATTACAGAGATTATCAAAGATCTAAATGCTTCACCTTTTTTTTTTATAGCATAGCCACAAATGCATGTAATGACAATTACAGAATACATTTCCCTAGGCTTGTGAAAGTTTTCTCATGAAAAAAGGCTTTCTGGGATCCCTGGGTGGCGCAGCGGTTTGGCGCCTGCCTTTGGCCCAGGGCGCGATCCTGGAGACCCGGGATCGAATCCCACATCGGGCATCCCGGTGCATGGAGCCTGCTTATCCCTCTGCCTATGTCTCTGCCTCTCTCTCTCTCTCTATCATAAATAAGTGGAAATTGAAAAAAAAAAAAAGGCTTTCTTATAAGGCCATTATTGTGAGTTAATTCATTTGAAAACGTGACTTCAGAAACAACACCAATTTTTTGCAGAGGCTTCCTTTTTTTTTTTTTTTAACTTAGGAGTTAATTAAAGAGGTTGATGTAAATGAAAAACGTGTATGATTCTATGGTAGATGTTGGTTGTATTGCCCATATTCAGCATAATGTAACTCAAATAGCATCTGATGTTCTTTTTATTGAAATTGAAGGGGGTGCCTGGGTGGCTTAGTTGGATAAGTGACTGACTGGTTTCGACTTAAGTCATGATCTCAGGGTGGAGATTGAGCCCCATGTCTGGCTCTGCACAGAGCTCAGAATCTGCTTGAGATTCTTTCTCCCTCTCTCTGCCCCTCCTCCTGCTTGAGCTCTCTCCTTTTCTGTCTCTAAATAAGTAAAATCTTTTTAAAGAAGAAATTGAAGGAATAGTCATACAATTATTCTTATTTCAACATTTAAATTCTTTGCACAGAGTTGTTAAACTTATTAAATTACCAAGAACTTGGGGGATTTTGTTAGCATTCGGAAGTCTTTGATTCTCATTCAAAACTCCATCGGATCTCTAACAAATGCAGTTGTGAAAGAATCTTCAGTTTATTTGAAGCACTGATATCATATTTTAATTTTGAAGAGAAGCTCCTCCCAAACTCTTGTTGACTTTTTAAATAAGCCCCTGAGCAAAGTCTGCTTATTTCTTGCTCATAGTTTTCAATATTCCTCTAGCAAGAAGATTATGTACACTGAAAGAAGAGCAAACAGTGTTATTAAAGTACGCCATTGATTAAAGGAATTTGTTGAATGCGTTAGAGAAAAAATAGATGAAAAATGTTCCCCTTTATGTGTTAAGGCTGTTCTTAAAATGAACAACATTACTTATGAACAGGAAAATAAACTCTGACTTGAAGTGGTTAATTATTATGGAATTTGTCAAGACTATAATTTGGAATGGATTTCATCACTTGAAAAATTTGATTTAGTAACATGAATGTTCCTGAATATTATTCCAGGTAGGGAACAGGAAGAAAAGAATAACAATTGCTGACGATGCTCTTTTTGGTCAGTAGGGGGCCTTATGCAGGGCTCAACAGGATTCTCAATCCCAGGACCCTGTGATCATGACCTGAGCTGGAGGCAGCCGCTTAACCAACCAGGCCACTCAGGCACCCCTGGGGCATGACATTTTTTTTTTTTTTTAAGTTAAGAGATGTTGGGCAGCCCGGGTGGCTCAGCGGTTTAATTCATGACTCATGAATAAATAAATAAAATCTTAAAAAAAAAAGAGATGCAACGAAATCCTGAAGAATCAAAAAGGGAAAGATGCAATGAAAAATGGTATTACATGATTCTATAAAGCCAATTTGAAGAGCAATTCTCAGAACTATTAACTATGCCAGTCCATGTTCAGTATACCTACTCATAATGCTAATATTGAACATATGTTCTTATTTTTAAAAAGATTTTATGTATTCATTCATTCATTCATGAGAGACACACAGAGAAAGAGAGAGAGAGGCAGAGATACAGGCAGAGGGAGAAGCAGGCTCTATGCAGGGAACCTGATGCGGGACTCGATCTCGGTACTCCAGGATCACGCCCTGAGCCAATGGCAGGCGCTAAACGGCTGAGCCACCCAGGGATCCCCGAGCATATGTTTTTATTAATTTTGATTCAAAGGACAAAATAATGAAATAAGTAAAAGGTAACCACTGTAAGTTATGCTATAATGTAAATGGAAAACAGACTGAAACTGCCAAGATTTTTTAAGCAAATTCTATAAAATTGGAAACTATCAGAGATAAATCATCAGGGGAATATAGCTAAAGAAAGAGGTATTTAATTTTGGTGTTTCCTCAAAATTTCTATGGTGAAGTCATAACCCCAGTACCTCAGAATACAACCGTATTTGGAGAAAAGGTCTTTAAAGAAGCAATTAAGTTAAAGTGAAATCACTAGAGTGGACCCTAATTCACAGTAACAGATGTCCTTACAAGAAGAGATTGGGATACCTAAATCCAGAGGGAAGATGATTGGAAGACACAAGGAAAAGAATGCCATCTACAGCCAAAGAAAGAGGCCTAAGAAGAAATCATCCCTTGCTGATATGTTGATCTTGAACTTCCAGCCTCTGGAATTGTAAGAAAATAAATCTCTGTTGTTTAAACTACCCAGTCTGTGGTACTTTTAATGGGAGCCGTAGCAGACTAATACAGAAAATTAAAATAATTCAAATTTAACTAGGTGCCCTACATTTTTATTGCTAAATCTTGCAGCCCTAGGTAAGGGAAAATCAGAAGTCAACATTTTCCATACTGTACCGACCCTCAGGAATTGCAAGGAACCCTGCCTGGGTGATGAACAAGAAAGAGATGGCTTCTAGCACTTGCAAATGTTCAAGAATAAATTATTCTGAAATCACACACACTGATACAGAAACCTGAGGAGAAAGGTACAATAGGGCCAACCTATAGGTCAACCTCACTCATGAACATGGATGCAAAAATTCTAGACATGATAATAGTTTACTTAATCTGCAATAGATAAAAAGAATAATGTACTTGGAGCAAGCTAATTTGTCATTATAAAGTCACTTAATGTAAATTATTGCTTTCTGTAAGAGAAAATTCATATAATTGATTTAATGAAAAACAGTGCTTGATAAATTTGAACATACCAAAAAAAAAAAATTTGAACATACCTTCAGGATTTAAAAAAAAAAGGAAAAATCCTCTTGGCAGCCTAGTAACAGAAGGGAGTTTTTAATCTGCTCAAGATGATCAGTCATTGGTGAAATCCTGAAAGATTTTCATTTGAGATGATGATGCTCTACATGGCAATTCAACATTGTATTGCAGATCCTCACCTCCACATTAAGGCCGACAGTATAAACAAAATATATTGAAATCATACAGGATGAAGTAAGATTGTCATTATTCATAAATGACATGATTATGTATGTGAGTAATCCAACATTATCTAAGGAAAATACATGAGAAATAATAGTTTTCTGGTTATTAATTCTTTGTAAAAAATTGATTGTGTTTCTGCCTATTAGGAAAAAAAGCTGAAATGTGAAATTCAGACATACGATCTGCAATAGAATTAAACATGCTAAATACCTAGGAATGCATCTAACGCAACATGTGTATGAACTTTCCAAAGAAATACTGTAGCCTTAACGAGGGAAACTTTAAAAGACTTCAACAAATGGGAAGATATGCTTGTCAGGAATTAAAAAGCATAGTAACAACCTTGTTATATGATCTCGCCTGCACTTATTATATTTTTAATTTTTACATCATAGGAGATGGGTTAGGTGTTACTGCCTTAAACTTCATGAAACCGTGGCTCTGTAAATTCAAATCATTTACCCAAGGTCACACAGTGAGTAGCAAGGCCAGAACTTGAATATATATTTCTCTGTCTCTCAAGTCCCTGTTTTTTCCACAGTATCACTGGAGTAGACTCTGCTAGTGTGCTGCCCATATATCCTTTAGATATCTCTGACCAACCCTGTACATCACTTACCAGGCATGCTCTGCTGCTGAGGTGTCATACATGTAACCCTCAGAGGATGATCTTTGGGCATTAGAGTCTCCTTGCTCACATAGAGAGTCAGAAATGTCTAGCAATTTTATATTCCTTCCAGCCCCTCTAAATCCCCAGGTAATCCATGGCCTCCTTCCCAGTATGGAGAATTGAAATTGGAATAGGAATTTTACATCCCTGCATCCCATCCCAGAATGGCCCATGGCCAACAACAGGACAGTTTCTCTGCCTCAAAGCCAAAACACTTCTGAGGTCTACTTTATGCTCCAGAGCTTCCTGTAAGATTAAGTTACATCAGAGATCTCACCCAAAATTATGCACTTCCTTGGCTTCTGCCCCTTTTCTGTCCTGCCTCCTTCACTGCCTTAATAGTTTCTCTTGGAAGCAAATCCTTAATAAAACACTTGCATCTGCAGCCTTGGTTTATCTGGGAGATGGTGACCTATGAAACCCACACTGTGAGATATACTTAGTTCAAATTCACAGTCTAGATACTTAGCCCCAAATCAAGTGAATATGCTTATTATATGAGCTTTATAAAATATATTATGAAATTGGAATTGGAAGTAATACTGTTAAATTATTATTCAGTTAGAATATTAATAGAAGAGGATATCCACATAATTCTTTTAGTGTTCTCTGCCAAGTAATTGTATCTACCCGGCTTTCAGGTTTCTCTTGATTAATGAGACTACTGATCAGGCTGTCTATAGGCTAATGGATCTCAAAAGGAGGCAATCATGTCCCCCAGAAGACATTTGATAAAATCTGGAAACTTACAGGTTGTCAAAACTGAGGAGGAGTGCAGACAGTGATTTTAGTAGGTAGAAGCCAGGAATGCTGCTAGACAACCTACAAGGCCTCAGACCGCCCCCCCCCATGACAAAAAATGACTTGGCCCCAAATATCAATGGTGCTGAGATTGAGAAACCCAGATCTAAAGTTCTTATGCATCTCTGAAATTCAATAAGCTATTAATTTTATCTTCCTCTACAGTATGTCAGATCATGTTTTAATAATCAATGCATTTTACTTCCATGTGAAATGACTTAGATCACTTAATGTCCACCAGTTAGGTACTGGTCTATGAGCAACCAATGGTCATTAGGGTAGACTATTCCTGCATGGACACACAGCCTTTATAACCTGACATTCAGTGACCTGCTTGCTACTCCAGAACATACTCTTTTAAAAATGTGGAACAGAGAATAGAGATTATCTAGTGAAAGCAAATACAATAGCCATTTCTTTTGCGTAGAGTGGCGTGGGCACATTAAAGCCTGTCACGTACCATTTTATGACACGCAATAATTGGAGACAGTTTAATTAAAAAGCTATATGAGCAGTATGCACTTTTGACTTTTTCTCTTAATCTTGGTAACCAAGAGAAACTAATTTAATACTCTTAATTTACTGTTCTTAATAGAGCAGCTTTCCAATCACAGTTGCCATGTTACAGTTTTATAGAACAGTGAACACATTAAAAGTAGCTGTGATTAGAAGTTCATTTGTTATATTTACCAAAAACTTCCTACTTCAAATTTTTACTTAACACATATTGTGGTCACAGTGAATTGCCCATGCTTGGGGTGCCATTAAAACACCTTGAATTAAATGAAGTGATACTCTGCTATCTACTGTGTTTTATCCATTTTAAAGTTTAATTGCTTTACAATGAAGCATAACATAGAGCCAAATATGGGAGCAAAGAAAGAAGTATTAGAATTCCATGATGGAATTCATTCCACAAAACTATAGTTTTTTTTTCTTTTTTTAAAAAAGATTTTATTTATTTATTCATGGGGCAGGGGAGAGGGGTGGTGCAGAGGGAGAAGCAGGCTCTGGGCAGAGCAGGAGCATGATGTGGGACTCAATCCCAGAACGCTGGGATCATAACCTGTGCCCAAGGCAGATGCTTTAGCCTCTTAGCCACCCAGGCACCTCTTTTTTTTTTTTAATTCATTTATTTGAGAGAGAGAGAGAGAGAGAGAGAGAGAGAGAGAGAGAGAGCATGAGCAGGGGGGTAAGAGTAGAAGGAGAAGCAGACTCCCTGCTCAGCAGGAAGCCTGGTGCCAGGCTTGATCCCAGGACCCTGGGATCATGACCAGAACCAAAGGCAGACGCTTAACACACTCAGCCACCCAGGTGCCCAAGAATTTCTTTCTATGAAACCCTCATCCTGGAAGAAATAGAGAAACATATGGAAGGGCAAATTATTTTGGCCTTAGAACAAATTCTATGAGGGTAGACCAAGAAAAATTAGATAAAGACATAAAGTTGGATTCCAAAGTTACAGACTTGGTTGTGCAGGCTTTTCTCTTATTTCTGGGTTGGAAAGAGGAATGTAAATAAAATAAAATAGGCCTAGAAAGATGTAAAATGATTCCATGGTAGGTTGGATCAGGTTAAGAGACTGCATCACTCAAACATAGCACAACAATGATATAACAAAGTCTCAAGGGACAAATGGAAAATCTCTCACTGGTCCTGTGTTCAATATTGGAACATTTAAGCCTTAGGAAAGACTAGGGTATCATGTTTTATGTATCTTTCTCAATCTGCTACTTGATATTTTATCATCATATTTCTTTAGAATCAGCAGGATTTTGTAAACTGTACCTTGAACATCAAGAACTGGAAATGCAGGGTTAAGTTTCTAAGAGGCAGAAAGATATGGTGTAGCAGGGCAGTGGTCTGAATGTTTGTGTTCCCCAAAATTCCTATGTTGAAATCCTATGGTATGACAGTATCAGGAGGTGGTGCCTTTAAGAGGTAATTAGGCCATGGGGGTGGAGGGGCTTGTGAATGGGATTAATGCTTACCAAAGTGACTCCACAAGGGCCCAGGCCCATTCCACCATGTGAGGATACAACCAGAAATCTGCTGCCTGGAAGAAGGCTCTCAGACAGACATGCTGGCACCCTGACCTTATACTTCCCAGCCTTCAGAATTGTGAGAAATAAGTTACTGTTGTTCATAAGCTATCAGGTCTGTATTATTTTGTAATAGCAGCCCAAACAGACAAAGGCAAGCAGTATTCAAACTACGTGTTTTTTTTTTTCTCATATTTCTCATGACCCAGGGAAGAAATAGCCTACAAATTCTCATCAACAATACCTAGTACATTGACTTTGTATCTCAATACCTTCACTACTCAGGATAATTTCTGAATGAAAATACATGAGTTTTAGTTAAATGGCTAGCTACCTAGCTGTTTTTTAGCATGAGGAAAAGGGGTAAATCTATAGAGTGTACATCAAGTCTGGAGATGTAGAAAAGTATGCAGACTACAATGAAGGACATCTTCACTCTGTAGATTGATAAAATAATGCCATCTGTGTATCCAGACTTGATGCATACTGATATAGAACAATCTCTAAGATGTATCATTAATCAGGGGGAAAGAAAATTACAAAATGATTATGTGCCATTATGCTATTACATTTGTAGAACAGTCAAATACACATGTATACCCATATAGAATGAACTCATGATAGATTTATATGGTGGTAGAAATGAGAGAGGGGATTGAAGTCAGATCATTTTAAATGTGTGTTTGTAATTTTTTTCAGTGTGAAAATGGGTACGGAGCACCACTTCAGATCAGTAACAAATCATTTGCAAACACTTCACACCTGGTCCTGTTGCTCCAGTCGCTGTGAGTGCAAAGGTGGAATGGTTTCCTGTAAATGGTCCTGGTTTCATTTGAAAGGGTCCTGGGCTAACTTTCAGAGATCTAGGCTCTAATCCTCCCTCTGGCACAAACTACCTTGGTGATCCTGAGCCAATCACCATTTCCCTAATCTCCAGGCTCCCCATTCATAAAATGACAAGTTCTAAGGTCTTCTCCTGCTTTACTATTCCAATTATTTGTCAACTGATCAGAAGTCAGATAAATGCATGCACTAACCCAGGGGCCTATGTTGGCTCTTACAGCTTTTCATGATTGTGTCATAATATACTCTTGAGAAAGTGAAAACCAGTACTACTGGTAAGTAGTTTCCAATGAGACATGGACAAGGTCATATGAACAGTGTTTATCATAAGGCCACATTACAACTAAAAATAGGACTAATGACCTCTTTTTCTGAGTGATATTTGCTTTCTTATCAATGATGTTCCCAGGCTAGCATTATTATCCTACTGGTGAATGAAGATTACTGAGAATCTAATTGCTCAACTGCTCCTTCTTGACAAGATCCAGTCCAGGACAAGATTCTATAATCTCCCTTAGGAATATGAAGCACAAGCTCAGGATTCTAAACAGCTCCCTTTATGTCTCCTTACTGAGGTTCCATGTGGGTATGTTCTCATTTGCTGCAGTCTACTAAGTAAACCTGACTTTGTTTGACTACAGGTATGTTCCTAGCTGTCTTTGACTACTAAAATACAACACACAATCGCAAGAAGTTTAATCCAGATTTTTGAAAATGGTCTTGTCCAGGTGCCTGGGTGGCTCAGTTGGTTAAGCATCTGCCTTCAGCTCAGGTCAAGCTCTCAGGGTCCTCCATCACTCAATTATCTAGTCCTTTCATTCTTTCACTGATAACTTTAACATATCCACAAATTGTAGTCATTCAGAAATATTATGTATAGCCTTTAAGAGATCTGTGTTAGTTATATAGTGCTGTGTAACAAATTACCCCAAAATCAAGTGACTTAAAGCGACAACCATTTATTATCTCACAGTGTCTGTGGGTTAGAAATTTGAGAGTGGCTTAGCTGGGTACCCCTGGCTGGTTCAGGGTCTTTCATGAGATCCTGAATCTTTCCTGCAACCTTATGGAAACCTACATAAACAGCTTAACATATATTGTGTCTTGGAAATCTATTTTCCTATTGACAGGTGTGCCATTGAATAATTGTAATCCCATCACAGACATTTCAGGATGTATTTTCCCCAAATACAGTGTCATATGTAGGTCTCATAATAATTCCATGAATCCATTTTTCAGATGAAGAAACTGAGGCTTGTACAAGTATCTCACCATTTATCATTCAGCTATGAAAAAATAGAATCAGGATATGAGAACAAATTGTCTAACATCCAAGATAGTGCTTTCTGTACAAGATCAGAGCTTCTAGGGAAAATAAATTTTTTAATATAAAGAAATATAAATATTTGTTAATTAGGTTGTTGTTGGATGGCATGAATGTTTACATACATCATCACACTTAAGTCCATTCTCTTCTGTCATCAAGTCTGTCTACAATCGCTAGTCCAGAAATCTCTCCCCATTGGTAAAAATGACATGTGAATGATTTTGGAAATAATAGTAAATTCATGTTACCAGGATTGCCAAAATTCCCTCATCCATGAGTGAGCATTGAGGTCCAAGGGGAAGCCATTATATTTAGTCTCAGTATCTCTCGCTTCTCTTTTCTATGCTCTTTTCTTCCTGAATACTTTTCTATCTCATTTCTTGTCTTTCTGTAGAACAGAAAAAGATCAAATATATGTTGTGCCTGTTGACAAAATGACTACAGTGATAAGTTGCAAATATTTTATTTCCTCTCTGCTTTAGCATTTTGAGGCATTTCTTTCTAACGGTGGGTATTCAGAAGAGAGCAAGAAAAGGACTCAGGGAAAGGTACATCAAGTAGGATCTAAGACTTTAAATATTTATGGGAAAAAGAAGATTAAACTGCACTTAATTTTGCATAGAATTGTTAACACTGAAAGGCACAGATATCATAGAAAGAACAATCACTGGAAATACAATTTAGGTAAAACTATACCAAAGGTGGGTTACTCTCAATGTGTGACTCTCAATGAACTCTTAAATATATGTCAAGTGAAACTAGGCACATTTTCTTTGATCACAACATTAAATATTAAGCGGACAGTGTAGTGGAAATCATTCAAGATTTGGAGTTAGAAATAATTTCAGCTTCTAGTTTTATCATTACTAGTTATATAACTTAGGACAACCTGTCTATGACTCAGTTTCTCTGTAAAATGGGAGTAATACTAATGCCTATTTTTCCTGGTTGTGTTAAAGGTTAGGACTAATATAGAAAATTTGCCTGACACAGAGTAAAGCTCAGGAAGTGGGCTTTAATCAATCTTACATCTATTCATTGGCTTATAGAAAATGTGCTACTTTAGGAGTGCTATAAAGAGAAATGTTTCCTCACTTTTTCCTATTACTTGGTTCTTAGACCTCCAATTCTTGGACTCCCACTTGCTCTTATGTCAATTTACCTACACCTAGTAGGTGCTGAGCCCAAACTGCTTTAAGTGAAGAACATGTCTCCTTTCTTTGTATGTGTGAAGTTTCCAGATGTCAAGTGGGCTTGCTTCTGTGAATTTTAGATTTTTATTTTCTCAAGTGTGATCCAGATTTTCAAAATGAGATCCCATTTAAAAATACTAAGATATTCACTTTAGCTAGCTGGATAAAATGGATAAATGTGTGTTTGTGCTTCCAATCCTCACTGAATATAAAGATGATATACAAGAAAAATCCTTTTAAACTTTCCAGATATAAGCTTTTATTTGCCCAAAGCTAGGAAAATACCCCATAAGAATATGTAACTACTTCTTAATCAGCTTTTGACAGTCTTTTGTATAAACAGCTGCCAAAAATAAATGATATGTTGATAGATCTTTAGAGACTAATATTTATATTACTTGCATGTGCTCAATAGTGAATCATAAGGAAATGGAAAGATAAACATTCCACTGCCCCCAAAACTTATAAAAGACCAATTATTGCAAGCCAATAGAGACTGGTTTATTTTAGCAGTAGGAAACTTTAAAATCTGGCCTGTTTGAAGGTACAAAATTTGAGAAACTTTAAAGGAATTCACTCTACCAGTTGTAAGAATTCATCAATCTATAGGGACTCAGCTTAAGTCCACACAGACTTATATTTTTTTAAACTCTGTTTATTAGGTATAGAAAGACCCTTTTTACAGGAAATACCTTGGCTTTTCCCCAAATCCCACTTCTATGGACTTTCCCTGCAGTTTTGAAGCTTGAAAGTTACATTATAGTCAGCCCACCTCTCTTTCTTCCTACAAACCAGTGTCAGGAGTACATTTCACCAGGGAGATAACCCTGAAACATTCACACTTCCTAAATCTTCATTACCCAAGATTCAAACCAGCCTGAACGCTATCACACTCCTGACAGTTTGGCACAATATTGCTGTGAATTTTCTCCTTATATCCTCCTGCTTTCTCTGTGGTTACAAGGTATCCCTCTGGTTATTTCTGTAATGATAGCACAATTCAGACGAGTCACTGTGAATCAGAAATTTGGATCTCAGACTTTAGTCTGAGTCTTGCATCCAAGAGCAGGAGGTCACACTGGAATTACGTATAGTGAATCAATTATAAAGAATAAAATGAAAGCATGGCAATACAAGGGAGGTCTAAATTAAAAAGTCATAAAAATTGATAAGCCTGACTTCCTTAAAATGGAAAAAAAAAAAAAAACCTTCTGCTCTGCCAAAGACAATATCAAGAGCATTACAAGCAAAGCCACAGAGTGGGAGAAGATATTTGCAAAAGATACATCTGATTAAAGATTGTTACCCCCAATACAAAGACCTCTTAAAACTCCCTAATAATAAAACAAACAACCCAATTAAACAATGGGCCATAAACTTTAACAGACACCTCACCAAAGAAGATATACTGGCCGCAAATAAGGATATGAAAAGATGCTCCGTACCATATGTCATTAGCGAAATACAAATGAAAACAACAGTGAGATCCCACCACACACCTATCAAAATAGCCACAATCCAGAACACTAACAACAGTAAATGCTGCCGAGCATGTTCTGCACAATGTAACATCCTCTCAATTTTGCTATAAACCTAAAACTGCTCTAAAAAATAGTCTTAAAAGAAGTAGTACAAAAGAACTGAAGTTCTTGCTCATCCTTAATATTTGTTATATTTGTTGGAATGGAAATTTCTGAAGATCTTATTCATAAATGTATCATCTACATCCCAACACCATAGCTGACATATAAGGGGGACTGAAGCAAATTGAAATTCTTCTCAATCCAAACCGAATTCCTTTTCTAGAGAGAAAAAGACTGATCAAAGTTCATAGAAATCTTAGTGCAAATCTAACTTCTATTTTGGTACCAAAGCTGGCCAGGTGTTGAGGCTGAGTCTCTTGCCAAACACAACCAAAACTGCCAGATGAAATATAAAAAAGTAACCTTCTTAAAAACATCGCCAAGCTGATAAAATAGGAAAGAATGATCCGGCTGATGTAAAGGGAAGGCTAGAACCAGATAATTAAGCTAAGCATCAAGCCAGTTTTTTCCTTGAGGGTATCAATTGAATTTGACGTTAAGTTTTCAGAATCTTGGTTTAGGATACAAAGGGCAAAGTGTAGGCCTGCCAGAGGCTATAGACTAATAGGAATCTTCTCCTCACAAATCTGGTAGGACAAGGGCTATGTCGTTGTCAGGCTGAGTGAAAATGGGCTAAAATTGACTGTACTGTACCCACCCTCAGGAACTGCAAGGAAAGCTGCTACCTGGATGATGAGCAGAACATGGCTTCTAATGCTCTCAGATATTCAGGAAGGAAAGATCCAAATTTAACACACACTTTTCCAGAGGACAGAAAAAAGGAACACTTCCAAACTCAGTGTTCAGCTACCAGACCCCTGATACAGAAACCTGAGGAGAAAAGTACAAGAAGGCCAACTTAAAGATCAATTTCACTGATGAACATACATGCAAAAACAGACATGATAACAGTTCACTTAATCTGCAATACATAAAAAGAATAGTACACCTGGAGCAAGTGAATTCACCATTCGAAAGTCAGCTAATGTAAATTATTACAGGATTGTAAGACGGAAAGTTCATAGAGTCATTTTAAAAAAGAAAACATTTGATAAAATTTAACATATATACAGGAGTTTTAAAAAAGGGGAAAATACTCTCTACTTAAATTTTTGTTAAAGGGTAGATCTCATGTTAAGTATTCTTTACACAATAAAATTAAAACAAAAGAAGGCCATCCTGTTAGCAAACCAAGGAGTAGAAAGGAAACTCTTTAATCTGCCGAACAGTGATATTTTGAAAGACTTCCATTTGAAATGATGATGCTCTGCATAGTGACTCAACATTGCATTGCTAGTCCTCACCTTCACAATAAAGCCTTAAGGTAAGAAATTTAGGAAAACCAATAAATGGACAGATATGCATTCTGGGGAATTAAAAACTTCAACATTGTCTATATAGCAATTCTACCCAAATGATTTTATAGAGTCAATGGAATCCCAGTCAAAATTCCAAAAGCATTTTGGGGAAATATGAGAAGTTGATTCTAAAACTGATATGGAGAGGCAAGGAGCTAAAATGGCAGAGGAGTGGGGGGACCCTATGTTTGTCTCATCCCTAGAACACAGCTAGATAGTTATCGAATCATTCTGAACACCCAAGAAATCAACTGGAAGTCTGAGAGAACAAAAACTGCAAGTCTACAAGTAGAAAAGCAACCACCTCCTGGAAGGTAGGAGATGCAGGGAGTTGACTTGGAAGAGATGGAGCCATGGGTAAGGCGGTGGGGAGGGAACCTACTTATAGAAGTTACTGCTAAGTATTAGAGACAATGGAATGCAAAATCTGAATTTCTAGAAGTCCACTACCATGCGGGATGTGCCTGGCTTAAAGGTCCTCAGGTGGCAAAGCACGGCAGAACCCCAGGAATGACAGGTGGTCTGAGGATCCCCTGGGTTGCAAGAAGAACAGATGGCACCAATGTGCTGCACTGTTCCCAGGTATAGGAGCAGGGAAGCCGCTGAGAGTGGTGGGTCTTGGTATCAACTTGGGAGCACCCAAATATGTGAATAAACGAAAATTCATATGGGGAAAAATAGTAAGGAAAGTCAAAACTTTCCTAGAAAAGAACAAGATACTGAAATTTCCTGATTAGGGCAGCCCAGCCCGGGTGGCTCAGCAGTTTAGCTCAGGGCCCGATCCTGGAGACCCAGGATGGAGTCCCACGTCAGACTCCCTGCATGGAGCCTGCTTCTTCCTCTGCCTGTGTCTCTGCCTCTCTCTCTCTCTCTCTTTCTCTCTCTCATAAATAAATAAAACCTCAAAAAAAAAAGAAATTGCCTGATTAGATATTGAGGCTTATTCTAAAGCTATGATAATTAAGAATATGTGGGATTGGTGCTTGGATAGAAAGTAGACCAATAGAATTGAATAGAAAACATAGAAACAGACCAAGTCATATATGGTCATTCAATATATGAAAAAAAAAGGGAGATAAGAAATATTTGCTGATGAGCAGGGAGGAATGGACTCCTCAAGAATGTTGCTGGCTTAATTTGGAATCATGGATTAAAAAATAAAAATTAGAAGCAAGACATGGATATCCTTTCTCACTACTCCTATTCAATATTGTTCCATAAACCCTAGCTAGTTCAATAAGGCAAGAAAAAGAAATAAAAGTTTACTGTTTGGAAAGAAAGAAAAATATCTCTATTTGCAAGTGACATGATTGTCTACACATAAAACATGAAAAATGAAATGACACAACTTTGGGAACTATAAGCAAATTTAGCAAGGTCTCAGAAACAAGGTCAATGTACAATAGTCAATTGCTTTCTTACATGCTGGCAATAAAACAATTTGATTTTTAAATTAAGAAATGGGTAACACCACCAAAAAATGAAGTTCTTGAGTACAAATCTAATGAAACATGTGCAGGATCTGTATGTGAAAACTGCAAAACACTGATGAAAGAAACCAAAGGTGATACAAATAATTAGAGAAACAATCTATACCCAAGAAGGAAGACTTAATATAGCTAAAATGAATTTATTCTAATGCAATCTAAAGATTTAATGCAGTCCCAATACAAATCTCAGTAGGCTTCTCTTATAAAAAGAAGTCCATAAACTGATTCTGAAATTTATAGGAGAAGACAAAAGAACCAGAATAGACAAAAAAAAAAAAAAAAAAAAAACTCTGAAAAGTAAGAACAAAGCTAGAGGACTCTCAATCTCTGATACAGTGTTAAGCTACAGTAATCAAGGCAAAGTATTATTGGCAAAAGCACAGATCTGTGAATCATTTCCAGGTACCAATATATATATATATTAATTTTTAATTTCTGTACAAAAAGTTACTGCAAACTTAACAGCTTAAAACAACACCCATTTGTTAGCTCATATTCTGCTGGTCCTATGTTCAGGCTCTGTATGGCTGGGTTCTCTGCTCACAATTACATGAGACTAAAATCAAGATGTTGGTCGGGCTGTGTTCTTATCTGGGGGGACAGGATAATCTTCTCAGTTTACCAGGTTGTGGTAGAAGTCAGTTTCTTGCAGTTTAAGACTGAGACTGTATCCTTGCTGGCTGTCAGCTGGTGGCCATCCTCAGCTTCTAGAGACTGCCTATATTCCTTGTGTGTTTCTCCTCCATCTTCAAAGCCAGCAACTGAGAATCTCCCTTACATTAAGTCACTCCCACGTTTTGAATCTCGTTTACCAGGAAGAGCCCCATTCCTTTTTAAGGGTTCAATTAATTTGGTCAGACCCAGTTATGAACTGAATTGTGACCCCCCATTCATATGTTGAAGCTCTAATTCCCAATGTGACTTACTTAGAAATAAATGTGACTTACTTAGAAATAAAGCCTTTAAGGCAGTGATTAAAGTTAAATGATTCCTAAGAGTGGGGTCTTCATCCAATAGAATTTGTGCCCTTCTAAGAAGAGGAAGAGCTATTAGAAGAGTGTAAGTCAGAGGAAAAAGGACATGAGGCAACCACAGCGAGAAGGTGTGCAAGCAGGAAGAGATGCCCCACTAGAAAGCAACACTGGTGGCATGCTGATCTTGGATTTCTAGCCTCCAGAATTGTCAGTTTCTGTTGTTTCAACTACCTAGTCAGTGGTAATCTGTTACAGAAGCCTGGGCAGACTCATTAGGTATCATGGTGTTAGTCTGTCTACTGCAGCAGCTTCATTTATTATAGCAAAAAAAAGGGAAACAATTCAAATGTCCATCAATATGAGCCTTAATTTAGTATGGTTATCCATCCACACAAGTTACTAACTTAACAGTAATGTGGAAGAACTACTGAAACACACAACTTGGATAAGTGCCGAAAGAAGCTGGTTATTGACTGTATGACTCTCTCTATATATAATGATTACCCATTGTATATTACTATATGCTATATATTATTTTTTTTTATTTATGATAGTCACATAGAGAGAGAGAGAGAGAGAGAGAGAGGCAGAGACACAGGCAGAGGGAGAAGCAGGCTCCATGCACCGGGAGCCTGACGTGGGATTCGATCCCGGGTCTCCAGGATCGCGCCCTGGGCCAAAGGCAGGCGCCAAACCGCTGCGCCACCCAGGGATCCCTATATGCTATATATTATTAAAGGGTTATATATTATATGTACATATAGGCATACAATATACAAAATATATAATTACGTAATATATAGCCTT
Source organism: Canis lupus familiaris (assembly GCF_011100685.1). Taxonomy (NCBI): domain Eukaryota; kingdom Metazoa; phylum Chordata; class Mammalia; order Carnivora; family Canidae; genus Canis; species Canis lupus. The sequence continues at coordinate 30,290,178 of NC_049260.1, forward strand.
TTAATCAAATGGCATAGTATATTATATATAATGTATAACATTTTATATATATATATATCACATGTGGCCTTCAGAAAAAGGCAAAGCTACAAGGATGGGGAACAGATCAATGGTTGCCAGGGGTTTGGGTACAGGAGTACATGACTCCAATTGGCTGCATGAAGGAGTTTTCTGTGATGTTAGGGTTGTTTTTGATTCTGATTCTGATGGTAGTTATGCGAATTGACACATGAGGTAAGACTCATAGAACTGTATAACAAAGATATGCAATTGTACTGCATAATAATTTAAAAATAAGAACAAATAATTTACCTCTAAGGTATCTTATAAATTCCATGAAGCTCCAAATTAAGAATTTTGTAACTTTTAAATTTATTGATAATAAAGAGCAGAACTTTATAGCTATGGTCATGGCACTTGGATAATTAAAATTCAGAAAATATTCAGTGATATAAAGCTACTGGATTAATAATTTAAAGGGTTTTTTTTTTTTTTACAACAAATGCTAAATTTTTAGATGAATTCCTTAGGAGACTGCAGCCGTTCCAAGCCAAATTAAAATGTGGCCAAATTTACCACTCAAGAAAAGGAAAGACTTGTAGCAAATTTTAATGAATCACACCTAGAACTCCTTGTTGCAATGCGTTAAGCCACCAAAGCATTCATGCTGTTGCCCATTTCTCTGCTACTTTCATCATCATGTCTATGTTCTACGTAAAGATGCATTTTATTTCAAAGCTAGTATCAGATTGATAACTAGATGTGACATGTTGCTGTAAAATCAAGAAAGTCATCATAAATGATTACTCCAGCTGATGTGTTAATGGGGAAATTAACTCTGCCAGTGACATGAAATAGGAAACAATGCATTTTGAACAACCTGAAAGTCAGCTAGTCTCCATTTCACTTAGATTTACGCTTGTTCTACTGGGACCTCTGGCCGAAGACCAGGAGCCACCACTACTCTAATTGTAAGGCTCCCAGTCTATCTCTATAATAAAGAGCAGAGCACTGGAGGAATCTGCAGAGCCTTCAAGATACATTTTTCTTCTTACATGCAATGTGGAGCAACAACAGGCCTTTTCTGTGATGGGAAAACCTGCTACTTTATATATGAATGAGCTCGGTATTGTCAATACATGTCTTTGAAAAGAAGGAAGCCTAAAAATTATCACCAATTGGTCACTTGGAAAGTTTCCCAAGATATTTAAAGCACTATTCTCAGTTTTAAGGATGTCACCTCCTGCAAATTGCCCTGAACATGTACTAAGATAAGAAGTGCTTGCACCTGGAGGAGGTGGTCAGAGTAGGAATGTGGGGGAGAGTCAGGAAATGGCAACAGGACTCAAAGATACACTGGATAAGGGGCTTGTCCATGCCTTAGAGTAACAACAGGTCTTTCTAACTTGGTTCTGAGTGACCTATTTTGTCTATTTCCATTAATCAATGGAAAATTCATGCCCCCACTGCTCTGTGATGTTAGTAGGACAGATGTATCACAACCTGGATCTTCATTCATGTCTGAGGCGGAGCACACCAACATTTTCATAGACCAAATGAAGAGAATATATTGAATTCAGAGGAGATTCTCTCACAAATGAGTGCACCATCTTCTGGAGCACAGCCTAAAAGTAGATGGAGTATAAATGGCCTTGGGTGGAGTATGTAAATAATTCATTAGGCAGGAAATGAGAATCGGCCATTTTACTATTAGAAACATAGTGAGATTCTTTTTTTCTCTATAAGAAAGCTTTTCGTGACAGAGGAGAATCAATCATCTGATCAAATGCCTTTTGAAACAGCAGAGTACTAATGCATTTTCCCTTCTTCCTCTTTGTAAATGTGAATTCTTATAACACACATTTTACTGTTGGTAGAAAGAAGCTGTGACTCTGGCTTCAGAATGAGGACACTCTCCCGAGGTTCATTAAAAGTGTAGCATATCAGTACATATATTATACCTATTAATTAAATACATATAGTATATAGTGTGTGTAGTACCTTCTCTGAATTTATCTGTAACAACTTAACCCCTTATCCCAGTTTTTAAAAAGCATTCAATTTATTTTTTAAAGCATTTTAAATTCCAACACTTTGAGGGTACGATTTTAATTCACCACAATGGAGGATGATTTTTTTAAAGTATCTGAACTGAGAAATCTGTACTCAAGCAGCATTAATCTTCTGAACTCTTACCCCAGTCTTTATTTTTCTTTTTCCCCAGTCTTTCCAACCAAAAGCAATAGTTTTTCCCTAAAACTCCCCCAACATAAATTCATTCTCTCTCTCTCTCTCTCTTTCTCTCTCTCTCACACACACACACACACACACACACACACACACACCTGTATATGCTGTGTTATAGAAACTTCCCAAATTTAAATAATATGCAGAAGGGAAGCTTCAGTTACTTAGTAATTAGTTCTTATTTCTTTAGCCTTAATTGGGAGGAAAAGAAAGAAAGGGGGTAGGGAAAGAGGAAAGGAGAGTGGAATTAGGAGAGAGTGATTAGAAGAAAAGTCTGAGTGAGGGGCAGCCTGAAATAATCTCCCTCTTTGGCCTGGAGAGTCTATCACAGTGTTGCTGTAAAGTCTTATATGAGAAATTCCTGGAAGATGGGGCAGGAAAAGTCCTGAGGTGGCAGGACTGCCTCCATGTAGTCACTACCACACTTAACCCAGGTGTGCATGGCCCTCAAGGAGCCTTTTCCAATTATATGACAACAAAGATGTAGTGGTGCCTTTGGATTTTGTGATTTTTGCCATTTTCTTTGTGCTGTTCTACACATCCCACAATGTGGAAATTATTCACATATTAAATACTTTAAAAATGATCATTCAGGATCTTTTAGGTGTTTAGTTGACCCAATTGTCTTTGGATCCAAGGAAGGCTCACCATTTAATGAGTCACTCCTCAGAATTGTTAGTAGCTTAAAAAGATAACACTTACTGATTTTTCATGATTATATTAACAATATTATTAGGGAACTTCAATAAGGTAGAAGAGTAAAAATAAACTTAAAGGATGAAACTATAACCTCATCACTCCATTATCCATAGCTATCAATGTTAATATTTTTATGCATTTTAACCTTTTAATTATAGAACTAATGATGATGGTAATAATAGTTGGTTAAGAATTTTCTTTGTGCCAGACCAGCTTTAAGTATTATATGTATCAACTAACTTACTCTTCCCCAAATCCCATGTGTATATATATCATTATCTCCATTTTACAAGTGGGGCAACAGAGGCCCTGAACAATTAGGTATATGGCTAAGGTCACATAGTTAAAGATACAGCCAGGGTTTGCGCCCAGGAGATATGGCTCCAGAGCTAACTGCTTAACCACTCAAAGCTGCCTTAAATGCACATGCATGTGTGTGTGCACTCGTCTGTGTGTGTGTGTGTGTGTGTGTGTTAGACAAGTGATTCATGGATGTGACCGATACAAAACAAGACTAGCATTCCAAAACTACTTTCAAACCAGTCAGAAGGGTAAGTTGGGTAATTTACCCTTGCCACCATATGGATATTTTGACAGATTCTATGATTTTTCTGTGTCTTCTCACCAATGAAACCTCTCAATAAAAAGCCCTGACATTTACCATGCTTTTTTTAAAAAAAAGATTTTACTTATTTACTCATGAGAGACATAGAGAGATAGGCAGAGACATAGAAGGGAAAGCAGGCTTCCTGCAAGGAGCCTGATTCAGGACTCGATCTCAGGACCTAGGGATCACAACCTGAGCAAAAGGCAGATGCTCAACCACTGAGCCACCCAGGCGCCCCACTTACCATGCTTGATTCAAAATCTGCTCTTGTCTATACATCTCTAATCAAATCTGGATTTTATCAAACATCATCTATTTTTGTCTATCTTCTGTATTTTAGTTTTGTATTTCTTTCATTGTGTTTAAATCTGAGCATCTATAATTGCATTCGTGTGTATCTGTATATAGTGTAACTGAGGAACTTAATTTATTATTCACATTATTTTTTCCTCAGCCTTGTTGAGATATAATTGACATATAACTTTGTGTAAGTTTAAGGTGGACAATGTGTTGATTTGATACACTTATATATTACAAAGACTACTACTACAGTGTCAGCTAAAACCTCTTTCATGTCACCTAATTATAATTTCTTTTTTTGTGATGAGAACATTTAAGACGTTCCCTCTTAGCAAGTTTCAAGTATATAATACAGTATTGTTAACTATAATCACAAGGCTGCACATTAGATCTCCAGAACTTATTCATTTTTTAACTGGAAATTTGTACTCTTTGATCACCATCTCCTCATTTCTCCCATCCTCCAGGCCCTTGTAACTACCATTCCAGTCTCTGTTTCTATGAGTTTTGCTCCTTTAAATTCCACAGATGAGTAATATCATACAGTATTTCTTTTTCTCTGACTTATCTCACTTAGCATAATGACCTCAAGGTCTATCCGTGTTGCCTTCTTTCTGAATAATATTCCACTATAATATATATACCACTTAATATTCCACTATCTATATATACCATATCTTTTTTATTCATTCATCATTGATAGAGACCTAGGTTGTTTCCATATTTTGGCTATTGTGAATAACGCTGCAGTGAACATGGAATGCAGATACCTCTCCTCAAGATAGGGATTTCATTTCCTTTGGATATATCTTCAGAACTGGGATTGCTGGATCATATGGTAGTTGTATTTTTAATTTTTTTTAAAAACTCCCATTCTGTTTTCCATAGTGGCGTCCAAATATACATCCCCACCAATGTGCACAAAGGCTCCCTTTCCTCCACATCCTCACCAATACTTGTTAACTCTTTTTGATGATAACCATTCTAACAAGGGTGAGGTGATATCTCATTGTGGTTTTGATCTGCATTTCCCTGATGATTAATGATGTTAAAGGGTAACATCAAAGGTGAGGTTGAGCACCTCTTCATGCACCTATTGGCCATTTGTAAGTTTTCTATGGAAAAATGTTTTTCGGTTCCTCTGCCCATTTTGATTGGATTATTTTTTGTGCTGCATATGTTTTGGATATTAACCTTTTATCAAATATATGACATGCAAACATTTTCTCATTTTGTAAGTCTGTATTTTGATTTTGTTAATGGTTTCCTTTGCTGAGCAGAAGCCTTTTAGTTTGATGTGGTCCCACTTATCTGTTTTTGCCTCTGATGCCTTTGCTTTTGGTGTCAAATCCAAAAAAAATCAACAACAAACATAAAAACAAACAAACAAAAAAACATTGCCAAGACCCATGTCATGGCACTTACTCCTATGTTCTTTTCTAGGGATTTTACAGTTTCAAATCTAAAGTTTTTTACTTCATTTTGAGTTGATTTCTGTGTATTGTGTGAGATGGCGTACTGTTTCATTCTTCCACATGCAACTATCAAGTTTTCCCAACATTATTTATTGAAGAGATTTTCATTTCCCCAATGTATATTCTGGGCTTTTTTGTTATGTTAATTGACCATATATGAGGGTTTATTTCTGCACTCTCTATTCAGTTCCATTGATCTATGTGCCTATTTTTATACCAAAGCCATACTTCTTTAATTACTGTAGCTTTGTAATATAGTTTGAAATTAGAAGTGTGAGGCATCCAGCTTTGTTCTTCTTTTTCAAAATTGCTTTCACTATATTGGCTCTCTTGTGATTCCATAAGAATTTTAGGATTGTTTTTTCCTATTTCTGTGATGAATTCCTTTGGAACTTTGATAGGGATCATATTGAATATGTACATGGCTTTGGGCAGTATAGAAATTTTAACAATATTCTTCCAAACCATCAGCTTGAAATATCTTTCCATTTATTTGTGGCTTCAGTTTTTTTCATCAATGTCCTATAGTTTTCAATGTGCAGATCTTTTAATGCTTAAATTTATTCCTAAATATATATATATATATATTTTTTTTTTTTCTTAATCCTCATCACCTATTTAACCCAGTCCCCCATCCACTTCCTCTCTGGTAACCATCAGTTTGTTCTCTGCAGTTAAGAGTCTGTTTCTTGGTTTGCTTCTCTTTTTTCTTTTGCTCTTTTGTTTCTTAAATTTCACATGAGTGAAATAATATGGTATTTGTCTTTCCCTGACTGACTTATTTTGCTGAGCACAATACTCTCTAGCTTGATCTATGTCATTACAAATGGCAAGATTTCTTTACTTCTTATGGCTGAATAATATCCCATTGTATATTTTTACCACATCTTTATCTATTCATCAGTCGATGGATACTTGGGCTGTTTTAATAATTTAGCTATTATTGATAATCCTGCTATAAATATCAGGATACATGTATACCTTTGAGTTAGTATCTTTATACACTTTGGGGTAAATATCTAGTAGTATCAATTGCTAGATTGTAGGGCAGTTCGACTTTTAACTTTTTTGAGGAACTTCCATACACTTTTCCAGAATGGCTACACCAGTTTGCATTGCCATCAACAGTGCAAAAGGGTTCCCTTTTCTCTACATCCTGTGAATATCTGCTGTTTCTTGTGCTATTGATTTTAGCCATTCTGACACATGTGAGGTGATATCTCATTTGCTCCTGATTTGCATTTCTCTAATCAGTGAAGCTGAGTATTTTTTCATGTGTCTGTTGGCCATCTGGATATTATCTATGGAAAAGGGTCTATTCATGTCTTATGCCCATTTTTAATTGGATTATTTGCTTTTTAGGTGTTAATCTTTGTAGTTCTTTATATATTCTGGATACTAACCCTTTATTAGATATGTCATTTGCAAATATCTTCTCCCATTCTGTAGTTTGCCTTTCAGTTTTGTTGATTATTTCCTTTGCTGTGCAGAAGCTTTTTATTTTGATGTAATCTCAATAGTTTATTTTTGTTTTTGTTTCTCTTGCCTCAGGAAACATACCTAGAAAGAAGTTGCTATGGTCAATGTTACCGCCAGTGTTCTTTTCTAAGATTTTTATGGTTTTAGGTCTCATATTTAGGTCTTTCATCCACTTTGAATTTATTTTTGTGATTTGTGTAAGAAAGTGGTCCAGTTTCATTCTTTTGCATGTTGCTGTCCAGTTTTTCCAATACCATTTGTTGAAAAGATAGTCATTCTCCCATGGATACTCTTTCTTGCTCTGCCAAAGATTAATCAACCATACAGTTGTGGGTTCATTTATGGGTTCTATTCTGTTCCATTGATTTATGTGTCTATTTTTGTGCCAGTACCATACTGCTTTGATAACTACAGCTCTGTAATATAACTTGAAATCTTGAATTGTGATGATGGCTTCAGCTTTGCTTTTCTTTCTTCAAGGTTGCTTTAGCTATTCAAGGTCTTTTATGGTTCCATACAAATTTTAGGATTGTTTGTTCCAGTTCTGTGAAAAATGTTGTTGGTATTTTGATAGCAATTGTATTAAATGTGTATATTGCTCTGGATAGTATAGACATTTTAACAATATTTGTTCTTCCAATCTATGAGCACAGAATGTCTTTTCATTTCTTTGTGTCATCTTCATTTCTTTCATCAGTGCTTTATAATATTTTGATTGCAGGTCTTTCACCTCTCTGGTTAGGTTTATTCCTAGGTATCTTATTGTTTCTGGTACAAATGTAAATGGGATTGATTCCTTAATTTCTCTTTCTGCTGCTTCATTATTGGTGTATAGAAATGCAACAGAGTTTTGTATATTGATTTTGTATTCTATGACTTTACTGAATTTATCAGTTCTAGCAGCTTTTTGGTGGAGTTTCTGAGATTTTCTATGCATAGCATAATGTCATCTATAAATAGTGAATCTTTGGACTTCTTCCTTGCTGATTCAGATGCCTTTTCTTTCTTTTTGTTTTCTGATTGTCACGGCTAGGACTTCTAGTACTATGAATAACAGTGGTGAAAGTGGATGTCCCTGTCTTGTTCCTGACCTTAGAAGAAATGCTCTCAGTTTTTCCTCCATTGAAGATGATATTAGTTGTGGGCTTTTCCTACATGGCCTTTATTACATTGAGATATGTTCCCTCTAAACCTACTTTGTTGGTTTTTATTATGAATGCATGTTGCACTTTGCAAATGCTTTTTCTGCAACTATTGAAACGATAATATAATTTTTACCCTTTTTTATTAATGTGATGTATCATGTTGTTCTGAAATATTTTTCATGATATTGTAAGTAGGATTGTTTTTCCTCATTTCTCTAATAGAGAAATTAGTGTATAGAAACACAACTAATTTTTGTATGCAGATTTTGTATCCTACAACAGTACTGAATTCATTTATTAGTTCTAACAGGTTTTTGGTGGAGTCCTTAGAGTTTCTATAAATATCATCTGCAAAAAGACACAATTTTACTTCATTTCTGATTTAGATAGGTTTCATTTATTTTTCTTGTCTAATTGCTCTGCCCAGGACTTCCAGTATAATGTCAAATGAAAGTAATGAGAATAAACTTCCCTGTCTTGTTCCTGATCTTAGAGGAAAAGCTTTCAGGTTTTCACCATTGAGTGTAATATTAGCTGTGGGCTTGTTATATTTGATCTTTGCTCTCTGTATCTATGCTAAACACCTGTGATTCCTCATTGTGGCATACTCTATCACCCTGAATCATATACATTATCAAGTTCTTCTGCAGCAGTTGATTTTCAGTGTACTTATTTTTTAAATATGAGGTTGGGCATCTTTACATCTCTATGCTTTCCCCTTTTCAAGTGGAACAGCCATTTTCATGCACTAATATTCACCCTGAGGATAAGCCTTCCTTAGCACCCAGTACCTGTGCTGCAGCCATTGATTCACTAAACTCTAACTCTTGCTGCAGGATAAGCTAGTTGATAGGCAATTTATACACTTAGTACTTAGCAATATCTGACAAATAGTATTGGATGAATCCTTATTGAATGAATGAACAAATGGGTGAATGAATGAGTGAGTGGTTCTAATAGAATATATTTCCCACTGAACCAAGAAGCTTGGAGGAGAAGTGATCCAAATGATTTTACACCACCCAGAAGCCTACCGGATGTTGTTTAAGGGAAATCTCCTTCCTGCAGAAAATATGGCTCCCTCACTAAAGGATTACAATATGCATGGATTAGTTCTATTCAATAAAATATTGTCTCTAGACACACAGTCTCTGGATATAAAACATAGCATACAGTTCATAGGAAGTCTGTATGATTTGGGCCATTAGAGAGTAGGCAATGAGGACACACTCACAGCAAGGGAGGGGCATGATTAGAACTGGGCCAGAGGCAGTTAATGAGGTGAATAAGTTAGATGACTATCCCAATGAAGTAATAAGAGCCTGAAATAGAGAAATAGCAATGGGAATTGAGAAAGAGAGATGGATTTTAACCAATTAACCAATATTTATTGAAATCTGAAAGTACTAGTGTGAATAGTATAAGGTAAGTCAAGATTAGTTTTTAAAAATGCACGCACTCTAATCCTTCTACCTTTCGGCCCTGTTCTGTGCCCTGGGAGGCTGACCTCTATGGACTGTGTCTTGAGAGCGTCATTGTCCTGTATTGATTTTGACCAGTGAGGGGAACCAGCCTGAGACCAAAGGAAGGAAAGATGGAATATTTATTTTCCTTCCCATCCCCAGATTCTTCTTCACTTCATCAGGGTTTGGGCTGCAGCTGCATCCCTCTAAGGCCACAGATCATCTCCAGCCACCTCTAGTCTGCATGGCCAGGTCTTACCAGACTCTCCTAATACCATTTCTTCTGTGTGCTATCTCAGGCCCAAGTGGTAATGTCTCTCAACTGAGAGTAGAATTTGGAGACTTTATGATTGTTTGCTGGTTCACTAGACCTCTCCAAGCCTATGAAAACTGTTTCCTTATTAAATTATGTTCATTTTGACCACTTGAGGGAAGCTTTTCTCACCTTTTAGGAGCCTAACATTTTCATTTACCCAAAGGTTCTTGTAAGGAAATAGTTTAAGCTATACAAAGAGAGCTACCATTAGCAGAATGTAGGCTTTAAAATATTCACTAATAACTGCCACAGAGAGGATACAGTATGTGTATATTTTTTAAGATTTTATTTATTTCAGAAAGAGTGTGTGAGCAGGCAGAGGGAGAAGGAAAGAAAATCCTCAAGTCAACTCCCCACTAAGTACAGAGCCAGACATAGGACTCGATCCCAGGACCCTGAGATCATGACCTAGGCCGAAATCAAGAGTCAGATGCTTAACCGGCTGAGCTACTCGGGTGCCCTAAGAATACAGTTTTGTACTTAGAATTATAGACTCTAGAACACTTTGGGGAAATTAATGGTGGCTTAACCCTTAACTTTTTACAATTTTTTCCATTTAGCTTGCTCCATTCAATGTTAATTTTTCTTCAACCAGTACAATCGTATTTGTGCCCACAGGTTGCTGACCAGGGATCCTATGAAAGAGGCTACCTTTGAGGAGAAGAATAAGAGGAGGAAGTAGGGCTTGCCAAACAGGAGGTCACTACTAGTTGTTTTAATTCTTGAAGTGCTATTCCAGAAGAAATGAGCCAAAATTGGAGAATCAGGAGAATAGTGTAGAAGTCTAGGAGTAAAATTCCAGAATGCATCCTTACACAGTTAAGCAGAGGCAGGAAGAAGCAGCAAAAAGGGAAACGCAGCATAGTGTACACAATGAAGAAAATCTTCAATCCTGTATACTGCCCTGTGTGCTTTAGAAACAGAGGGTGGGATGATAAAGGCGCTATCCATTCATTTGGCAATCCCGTGAAGAGCTTCTACGTCAGTGCTTCTTCAGATTTGCCCACCAGAAGTCTGCTGTTTATAAACTAACACCCATGGGACATTGCAAAAGAACTACAGGAGTCCAGAATGGCCTGAGCATCCCTTCCCTAATGACTGAGGTAAGCAGGGTGGAAAGCGGAGCAGAGAGCTGAACAGCTGTGAAAGGTTAGAGCCAAGGTTCATTAGAGCTTAACTGAAAAAAGGCAAACTAACCTTATTTAAAAAAACAAAAACAAAACAAAATAAAGCTAGCATGCAAAATAGAAAACCAGAAGAGAAGCTACTCTATGCATGGGAAACTCCAATGTAGGGAGCCTGCGGCTTAGGGCCCACTTGACACATCAGATACAAGGATTAAAGAGGTAATATGTCACCAGCTTTGGTCAAGAGCTAATCAAGATCAGAAGCTAGAAGTGACTGAGCGTAGAGTTTGAGCATCTTCAGTGTGTGCAGCTGAGTGAAGCTGTGGTAAGACAGGGATCGACACTCACTATGAAACTGAGGAGCACATAGTGAATAGAATGAGGATGGGTCAATAGTCACTGATAACCAAATGCATGCTAGCAGTTAACTCACAATGCAAACTCTCATTAATTTTTGATGACTTAAAAAAAATGCACCCTTACGGGAACTTTTCTTTCTTCCTGTTTTCCATTTGCATTTCACATTTTGTCATTTGGCATATCAAGCTTGGGAATCCCCAAATGTTTCTCTTTGGAAAGAATTTGAGTGGCTCTAGACAGATGGGAAAATGGGCCATCTGGTGTTATTACTGCATGCAATGTAAGTCTAGATAACATAAGGGTGACTGGCCAACTGCCTAGATAACACCACCAATTCTCTGGATTTACTGAATTTTTCCAAGAACTCTTCGACATGCTAATTTATTTTTATACAGTGTACCATTCTGATTTGCTTGGAGAAGAAAAAAAATAAAAGAATGGAAGAAAGGGCAAGACTGTAAAGTGCACTATTTGTTTTTTACTACATGTCTCTGACTAGCCTCCCAACTTCCTAGAATTACTCAAGTCAGCAGCAGTGGGACCTCAAGAGGATCAAACTTTCCAGAAAGATCTGAAAGCTCTAATCTTGAATGTATGTATATTTTCTCTTATTTGGTACAATTTTTTTTCCAACTAAGGAGATTCTTTTTGCAAGACTATCTTAGAGCTGTATGAGAATTCCCACTAGTGCTGTACCGTACTGGAGAAAAAAATATTTTCTTCTAATTCCTTACCTGATGAGTCCTCAAGGGGTATAAAAATAAACACTTACAACAAAAGAGAAGACTAATGACTCCAGAAACAATGTCACTAATACAACCACTGCTATCAAGTCACCTTTAAAGAATACTTGGATGGTGACCTATAGGCACTGTGTGTCTTGAAAGAAACAGGCCTTGTGACCTTAATACATTGCTGAAGCTGGCATTTAAGAGATGATCTAAGCCAGATCCCAAATAAAAGACTCACCCAAAGATTTGTGGACAGAGACCATAACTTTGAGTCCATTAACTTCACTGAACATCTAATATGGAGCTTGACACAGGGCTGCAATTCAAGGAAAAAATGAATAAACTATTTTCTTATCTGATCCCACCTCTCTCCCATCTCTCCTTTCTTTCTTTTTTTTTTTTTAACCTCTCTTGTTTAACAACCTCATTGTGTTTCATTTTATCTTTTTTTTTTTTGTCTGTTTCTCTTGAGATATATGCTCCCAGATTTCCTGGGTTTGACAGTGACTTTTCTCTATGCATGCTTCATCTGACCATTTATGTTTGACACATTCATCACACTACTAGCTAACATCACCCTGGGCATGGCAAGTTCCCCAAAATACTCCTTTCTCCATATGTTCCCTGCAGCTCACTCCCCACCAACACCCCAAAATTAGTAAGTCAGGAACCACCTTCTCTAGATTCATGGCTCCTAAAGATTTAATTCCCATGATGTAATTGAGAGAAGAAGATAATTTAAAGACTTGTTTTCTGAAAATTATTTTTTATATAATGTAACTCCTCAACTGAGGCTGAACAAATCGGCCAACTTTGAAATCCAGCACCAATTGTTTATTGGAACTGACTCCTCCAGTAGAACATAAGTTGAGAAACCAGCGATTCTTAATGGTCAATAATCTATGTCAGGGCATCTGCTATAGATTAAATACTTGTGTCCACTCAAAATTCCCATGTTAGATCCTAAAGCTCAATGTGATAGTATTAGGAGGTGGGGCTTTTGGGAGGTGATGAGTTCATAAGGTGGAACCCTCACGAATGGAATTGGTACCCTCATAAAAGAGACTTTAGAGAGCTCCTTTACCCCTTCTGACATGTAAGGTTACAGTAAGAAGACAGCCATCTACCACCCAGAAGTGGCCCTCACTAGACATGGAATCTGCCAGCGCTTTGACTTTTACTTCCTAGTCTCCAGAACTGTGGGAAATAAGTTTCTGTTGTTTATAAAACAGCATCCTTAATAGTTTTTGCTCATATTTCAGCCTAAATTATCTGTGTGCTGGGGGTATGATTTATGTTGATATGGTGAGTTGCAGCAATCACAAATCAGATTGATTTCCTTTTGGCAATTTCCTTGATTTCAACAAAGGTAAATTGAAACACTTTTTTTTTAAAAAAAAAAAGGTTATATCTGGCTATGTGTTGCAAATAACATATAAAGCAGGGGTTGTAGCAGCAGATGTTGGTTACAGAACTACCTGTTCCCTGAGTCATTTTGAGAAGGAGTAAGCTCAGTCAAACCTCTTTTCCTTAAGACTGACTTACAAATTGAGGCTTCCTGTTCATATATGGATGGCTTGGTATGTGCTCTACTCTTCTATTTTTTTCATTTCTACTAACCCTAGAAAATCACTAACAGTCTTACATCTATTTCTTTTCCATACAGAAGGCTTTAGTATATACTGTATGTAATATAGCTAAGAAAAATGACAACTGCCTTCTTTTAAGTCAATGGGTTTTCCCCATAATTTTTCTATTTTGAGCAAGATTATTCATGTCTTTCACTCTGAATAGCTTTAATACATGCAGTATTTTCTCCACTTTTCACATTCTATACACATGTGAGATTCTAAGCAATTCATTCTGTGGTTTAATTACATGAAGGTGGGTCATGAATGTCTTCAACTTGTCAATATCCTCAGTATCTGACTCTGTTCATTGGATGTAGTACTTTCAGGACTGAATAAAACTGAAGTCATAATTACTTCAGCAAAATAGTCTGATTTTAATACATTCAACAAGTATTTCTTGAACGGCAATTCGACAGAAGACCCTATGCTAAGTGATAATCCCTTTACTCTGTGTGTTGACAGGGTAATTACTGGCTTTTTATTTCCTACAAAAGTGTACCAAGAGAGACTTATCATCATTATTAGCCATAAAAGCATAGGTAGGGAGGTAGTCGTGGAACCAACCAGTCTTGTTAAAATTGCAAGTGAGTCTTTGGCTTTATGCACTTATATTTACTGGGTAGATAGATAATAATTGTTTTGAATAGTAGAAAGTTGTACTTTATCATCCTCTTTTTCTGCCTGAACTCTCCACCTTTAAGTAAACATCAGTGCTAAGAAATATTGGCCTATGCTGATAATGTAGTATAGTGGGGTGAACTGAGATTCCTCTGCCTCTTTAGACATGCTGGATATAGGGCCAGAGTGAAGCAATCTCGGCAGGATGCCCTTTATTAATGTTAATCCAAGAAGGTTTATAACATCACCAGGTCAGTAGAAGGGGAGAAACTCTCTTAATATAAGAAGATACTATTTTGTCAGAAATCAGGTCAAAGTCAAAGTACATAAGGAAGACAAATTTCTTTTGTGGCCCAGTTGGGAATATTTGAAAGGAAATTGTCTCCTACAAGTTGAGACATAAATAATTTTAGACACATTTTAAGAATAAGAAACAGAGTGGAAGCCTTTCACTGTTCCAAACCCATTATTGGGATCAAAGCAAAGTCTCACCACTACCCTTTTGGGCAGAACAAGCAGTAACTGGGTAGATCAGATGCTGTCTACATCCATTAAAACCAAACTGCTACATTTCCAAGTCTTAAAGGGCCAAGCTGATTTCCTTAAGCAGAGGGGATAGCGTGGAAAATGGGGCCAAGTAAAAGCACAGGGAGCCAATTTGTAAATGAGAGGAGATGGGAAAGGAAACAGGATGAGTGCATGAGAAGCATCAAGAAGGACCTGATATGCTCAAGAAGGCCTAAGGAGTGTCCTTGGAGGACCCTAGCCTTCCACTCCCATCCTCCACCCATGGCTTACAATGGCTCCAGCAGCATGGTGGGTTTGTGCAGTACAAGGAGTGTCCCTAGACTGCTGCATTCTTTCCCCACCCGCACCCTACCCCAACCCATTTGGTGTTGGAAGAATCATTTGATTCAGTTGTGACTTTCTTTGGCCCTCATCTAGGTCAGCATATATTTTGATTCTGGAAAAAGCAGGCCAGACAGTACTGGAAATAGGTAGAAAGCATCTTTCTACCCTTCAAGGCCATCTTCGCCCGTGGTCTGCTGAGCACCCACATTGTGAACTGCAGGAAGCAGATCAAACACTTTATGCTCTCCCAAACCATTTATGCTAAATAACGAGTCTACTTATGGGTTCAAGCTGACAATCAATTTTAGGTTTATAGCAATAAAGAGTCCAAGGAGATGACCATCTGTTGCCAACATTATCTGAAAAATGCTATGCTCATTTTATTCTTCTTATGCAGAAGAATAGCAGTGAGTTAAGTATGAACAAAACCAAATACTGTAAGTGACCATCTCCTTCCCGAATTCTGGTAATGTGCACCGTACTCCTACCCCCAAACACAATCATTACTAGAAGCTGGGAAAGCACATCAGGCACAAGAATGTGAGTGTGAGTGAACCAGGGCAGAAACAAATATAATCCCAATCAGTGACAATTCAGTGGAAGAATGAGTGTGAACTGCAGCACGTATTTACATCAGTAGTATTCAACCCTGACTGCCCATTAGAATCACTCAGAAAGCAGTGAAAAATCTGGATGCTAAAACCACAATCCATACCATTAAATCAGAATCACTGAGGGTTGGGTCCAGTCAGCCATCCCTTTTTATAAACTCCCCAGGTGATTCCAATGTGCAGCCAAGTTTGAGAAACAGGGCTTTACACAATAGTTTGCAACCTGGTGGCAAAGTCTCCCTTCAAGATCTCTTATTGATACAATTTAGGTCTCTATAAGGAACATAGATCTTGACATAATGTAGACCTCCAAAGATGCAAACTCACATTGATAAGATATGAATTTGTGGCAGGCTCGATACTTTCCTAAATTAGATGTTTTAATATGAGCTGTGGTTCTAAGAGCAAATGTTCTTTATCCACAAACTGCTCTCATGGGGCTGAGGGTTCTGATATGATGCATTCTTCCCATGGTGCATATTAGCATATACAGTAAAAGCCCACAGCGGCAGGCTTCATTAGCAGGATGCCAGTGGAGTCGGGGGGTAAAAAAAAATCAATGTAGCCCACTTACTGCCAGCATCGCGAAGCATTTGATATTTAATATTCACCAGAGTGCAATGCTGAAATGTCATTTTCTATTGATTTGCATTCCATGGAAAGGTGGCAGGGAGGCACAGCTGTCCTTTAAAAGCTCTCATAAACCTGTCAATGTGGTTTTCATGGCATTGTGGTATTTAGTGTTGTAACTGGTCTTAGTCATTTTATAACCTAGATTCTGATGGGGCAACATATGCCACTTATTACAAGGCTAGAAAGTAAGAGTTCAGTTTTGCTCTTCAAGAATCTGGGCATTTCTCCCATAAAATCTTTATTTTTCCAAGTCTATATCCTGCTGAAATCTGCATATTCTGGCTGAGACACTGAATTATCCCAGGTGCTCACTCTGCCAGAGTAATTTCCCACTGTTCTTTACTCTTCCTCTCCCTTTTTTCTTCATCTCTTATTTATTTCCTTAAGTTATGTTAAGAAGTAAAGAAATGAAGAAAGAAGATAAAATGGTATAGTTCTTACTGACAACTCTCGAACAGTTACCATATAAAACTTGGTTTAGCACAGAGAACACTAATAGATTAGAATTGGAATGGGGCCCCGAGCCTCTAGAATTTATATTAAAACCTCCAAATTCTTACACTAGTTAGTTTTAAGGAGTGCAAGTTTTATTTTAAAAATAAAATAAGCACCAGGGTGACTCAGTCAGTTAAGCATCTAACTCTTAGTTTTGGCTCAGGTCATGATCTCAGGGTCATGGGTTCAAGCCTTCCCCATCAGGCTCCTTGCTCAACAGGAGTCTGCTGGAGATTCTTTCCCTCTCCCTCTGTGCTGCCACCCCCTCCCCGCTGCTTGAATAAATAAATCTTAAAAAAAAAACCTACTTTCCATGATATGGTTCAGAATCTATTTTTTTTAGATTTTTATTTATTTATCCATGAGAGACACAGAGACAGAGAGAGAGGCAGAGACATAGGCAGAGGGCGAAGCAGGCTCCGTGCAAGGAACCTGATATGGGACTCGATCCCTGGTCTCCAGGATCATGCCCTGAGCTGACGGTGGCACTAAACCGCTGAACCACCCAGCCTGCCCCTATGGTTCAGAATCTTAATAGATTACTGCATCAATTCAGTTTGGAAAACCATCTTTTCATAAAAATGTACAAAATTGGGTCCATTCTCAAAATGAAAATGATGACAAAGTTATATTTGTAGAAACCTTTACTCTTTGATTTGTAAAAAGGCTAAAGATGTTACAAGTGAGTTTTAGAACGCCAAAGTATAAATGGTCTTTAATCACTGCAGGAGAGATTTAGGTCAAAACACAGAAAATGTTCTCCCAGTTTATGCTCCTGGGCCCATAGAATAAGCTTTGAGAAGTTATACAAGGTGGATTGACAAAATTTCTTGCACAGAATTTCTCACTGAATATCTAGCATTTTTCAAAAATTGACTTGGCCATGAGGATACAAGATGTATCCTAGACATTTTCAATATTGAGAGGAAGACAAACATTTAAACAAATCCACTCAGTTGGGGATGCAATGGCTGTGTGTATGAGGATGCTACAGGACCACAGCAAAGGACATGGCAATGCTTTTCTGAGATTCCAGCAACATCTTCTTTGGGAAAATTATAGTTGAGTTGATTTGAAATGTAAAGGAGTTTGCAGGAAAGAAAGGGATGGGGGGAATTACAGGAAGGGGGCAGAGCATATACAACTACAAATAATGAAAGGAGCCCAATGAGGACTTGATGCTCAGAGTCAAATTGGGGAGTTGCAGGTAACCAGGCCCAAGGGGCCTCAGAAATTAGGCTCAGGGGTCTAAACTTCACTCATCTGAGAAATCACTGTAGTTCTTCCACTTTGAAAGATAAATCTGACATCAGGAGAAAGCTGGAATGGCCCAAGGTGGGCAGAGAGCTCAGGAGGCCAAGGCAACAGCCCAAGTGAGGGCCTAAACAAAGCAATGCGATGGCCTTCAGTGTGGCGAGAATGTGACAGACTGAATATATTTAGTAGACTGAGCTCTGCCTGGGACCCAAGTTGCCGGGTTCTGATTCTTTTTTTTTTTTTTTTAAGATTTTATTTATTTATTCATGAGAGACAGAGAGAGAGAGAGAGAGAGAGAGAAATAGAGGGGCACAGACACAGGCAGAGGGAGAAGCGGACCCCATGTAGGAAGCCTGACACGGGACTCGATTCCGGGTCTCCAGGACCACGCCCTGGGCCAAAGTCAGGCGCTCAACCACTGAGCCACCCAGACGTCCCCTCTGATTCTGATCCTACTGCTGACTGATCAGTTTTAGGTAACAAACTCTCTCTCTGGGCCTCAGATTTCTCCTTTAGAAAATAAAAAACCGGGATCCCTGGGTGGCGCAGCTGTTTGGCACCTGCCTTTGGCCCAGGGCGCGATCCTGGAGACCTGGGATGGAGTCCCACATCGGGCTCCCGATGCATGGAGCCTGCTTCTCCCTCTGCCTGTGTCTCTGCCTCTCTCTCTCTCTGTGATTATCATAAATAAATAAACATTAAAAAAAATTAAGATTTAAAAAAAATAAAAAAAGAAAATAAAAAACCTCTATCTGCCCAGGTGATGTCTGTCTAACACTGGGCCAATGCATCTTAGTTCATTCATTCTCCACAAAGCTCTTCTCTGACTATTCCATCTTTATCTGCCCTTGTCCACTGGACTTCAACAAACTCCAAAGTGTTCATATTGTAGCAAATGTGTCATTTTTTGACTTCCCAGCACCCTAATCTCTTTAATCCTCCCTAATGGGAATCTTTGTGAAGGACAAGTCCCAGACTCCCACTGGAAAGTCCGAAAAAAGGAGATTCTCCCTTTCTCTGCCACTGGCCAACAACCCAACACAAATTAACTTTGTGGTGAGGGAGCCTGAATTTTGAGAGAGTGTCACAAAGGTAAAGAGATGAATAATTAGATGTACAGCTATGGAAGCATCTGGCACAAACAGCTGAGTTCACCAGCAGTGAAGAAAGCTAGTATTTTGTTCTTATACAAGCATTCTTGTGTTTGCATCTTTGGAGCCTGGTTCTTCAGCCATCCTGTCAGTTCTGTGAGCTTATAGGTAAGCCTTGCCATACATTTACCTTCCACTTAAGTGAAAGTTTCAGTTTGCAACATAAAACCCTGGTCATTATGTATCAGCTTTGAATTATACTCCTCAGATTCTTTGGGTCTTGAATAGGTAATAAGCAACAAAAGGGCAGAAACTACATTATTTTTTTTATACGAAATTTTTTTAAGATTTTAAAAATTTATTTATTCATGAGAGACACAGAGAGAGGCAAAGACACAGGCAGAGGGAGAAGCAGGCTCCCTGCAGGGAGGCCGATGTGGGACTCCATGTGGGACCCAGGATCACACCCTGAGCCAAAGGCAGGCATTCAACTGCTAAGCCATTCAGGTGTCCCAAACTGTTATTTTTAAGGCGAATTTCATCAAAGTGAATGGTACTCAAAGCGGTGTAGAAGATGTAGGAGTTTATCAATTAATATTAGTACATAGGTTTAATTTTGTCAGTTTTTTAAAGATTTTATTTATTTGACAGAGAGCAAGTGAGAGTAAGAGAGAGAGAGAGCAGGAGCAGGGGGGAGGGGGATGAAGGAAGGGGGGTGCAGAGAGATAAGCAGACTCCCCCGCAGGGAGTCCGATGTGGGACTTGATCCCAGGACCCTGGGATCATGACTTGAGCCGAAGGCAGACACTTAATGGACTGAGCCACCCAGGTGCCCCTCATTTTGTCAATTCTTGATATATGGAGTTGAGAAGTTTTCATTTCTGTAAATCTACAAAAACAACTGCAGATTAGAGTTCATTTCTTTGAAAGATTAGTCTTCTATCAACTTAAGAGTCATGGAAGAAAAAAATGAAGAAAATATCATTTTTATAATTTGACAGACTGAATAATTAATGTAGTTACAGCTTGTCCTCCTCTAAAACCAAAGCCATATTTTAAAACTGGATGTTGACTAGAAAGCCTTGATCTAGAAATGGGTATTCTATAAGCTGCAAGCTAAAATGCAACCAGGATGGTTTCCAATTTTCCTATGACCTCAAAATAGCAGAACATTGTCAGGGTGACAATGTGGACTAAAAATAGTTTCAAATATCTAAATGCACTCAGGGTAGCCTTTAAATGCTAGCCTGCGGCTAAGTTTCTCATCTTGAAATAAAATTCCCAGGTAGAAAATCTCCCCTTCTGTAGAAGGTTATTTTCTTATTTGTGCTATCTTTGTGCTCAGAATCATTCAATCCATGTCAGTGAGGTTATATCTGTATGATAACATAATCCATATTCTATCAATCAAATGGAATTTTTGTGGTCGATAAATCTCCTTTGAAATAAATGAAAGAAATTACATACCAAATACCTACCTTGGGGGCAGCCCGGGTGGCTCAGCGGTTTAGCGCCGCCTGCAGCCCAGGGCCTGATCCTGGAGACCTGGGATCAAGTCCCACGTCGGGCTCCCTGCATAGAGCCTGCTTCTCCCTCTGCCTGTGTCTCTGCCTCTGTGTGTGTGTGTGTGTGTGTCTCATGAATAAATAAAATCTTAAAAAAAAATACCTACCTTGACCTAATCTTGGACATTTCTAAAGGGTTTTCCCCATGCCCAGGCTCCCCGTGGGAATGGCTGGAGTCCCAACTAAAGCTTGACTTGTCCCTCCCTTCCCCAGATATTGATCCCTAGGGTACTCCTTACTAAACATCCTGCCTGCCAAACTCAACATCAGGTTCTGCAACTTGGGGAACCCAGTCCATGATCCTCGTCCAGAATCACTAAGAGCATAAACAGCAGAGCTAGGCTTTAAATTCCTCTCTGACAGAACATGAGAGACTCCTAACTCTGGGAAACGAACTAGGGGTGGTGGAAGGGGGGTGGGCGGGGGTTGGGGGTGACTGGGTGACGGGCACTGAGGGGGGCACTTGATGGGATGAGCACTGGGTGTTATTCTATATGTTGGCAAATTGAACACCAATAAAAAATAAATTTATAAAAAAAGGAAAAAATAAAATTCCTCTCTGTTGACTACAAAGTCTGTTTGAAAAATCTTCATACCAAACTATGACCAATTCAAGATAATGCTTCAATCAAATACATCCAAGTTGATTCTATGATCTGAGACCTACCCAAAAGGCTTGTTTCTAAGAAAGAGTCAAATAAATGTCTAGAGTTGATGTTTATCGATCATCTAGGATGATGAAAAGACTGCCATTCAATCAATTATAGGACTGCTAGGCTTTCTCAGATCGCAGAACAAGTGGCTGGAATCATCCATGGAACAGCGTGATTGATAGTTCTGCAATTGGCAGGCTCTTCTCAAACAATGAATTCCCTTTTCAGCCGAGCAGGTTCCCGTATCCATCAATGGCTGCTTCACTGAGTCCCCTTCTTGCCTCCCCTGCTTCACACTGTTTTGCCACTTCCAGATCCTAAATGATGCTTTATTTTTCTTCTTAGCATTTCTCATCATCCATCACAACTCTGTTTATTCATTGTGTTAATTTTCTTCCTTCTCCCACACTGGAATGTAGCTCCATAGGGAATGATGGATTTTTGTCTGTGTTGTCCTCTGCTGTATCCCCGGCACCTTCCATAACACCTGTTACATGTTAGACCCTAACCAGAATTTGTTGAATAAGTGATTGCATGAATGGTTACATTCTCTTTGCAAATTGTTCCACAGGCAGAATTGTTTTCTCCAATAAATTCCAAAGCATTTAGTGTAGAACTGGATTATAAGATCAGACTCATTATGCGATACAATCAAATGTTTACTTAAATATCTCCTCATTAACTCTTCTCCAATCTTTTCAAGAGAATTCTTAACCTCCAATCAAGCCTTCAGACACACCCGGTATTCCAGCAGGTTCGCAATTTTCTTGAATTTGTCTCTCCTTCAACAGTCCATCTTCCGTCTCCAAACTGGACTATTATCCTCTCAGCCTGCTTACAGCTGTGTTTTTGGAACTTTCCTGCAGAATCAGCCTCAGAATTTTACTAACTGGGATGCCTGAGGGTGCTCAGTCAGTTAAGCAACCTTCTCTTGATTTCAGCTCAGGTGATGAGCTCAGGGTCATGCGATCGAGCCCTGCCCCTGGCTTCATGCTCAACGTGGAGTCTGCTGGAGATCCTCTCTCTCTCTCTCTCTCTCTCTCTCTCCCTCTACCTCTCCCTCCACTGGCATGTGAATCCTCTCTTTTTGAAATAAATCTTTTTTAAGTGAGATATAAATATGCTGATTGCATATACTTTGTGCATGAATGGGGCTTAAAAAATACTGATCTTTACAAATTGGTAGGTAATGATTCCAGTAAATTCATCAAGGGCTCTGTAAACGGCAGTATTTGTAGGCCTATGCTCCTGGGTCAGTTAGAAACCATTTTATAGGTTTTCAGATGACATATGGAAGGGAGCTGTGGGGGAGGGATGAGTTCTCACCATTCTATTACAGATCTCATTTCATGACCCTGTTTTCACCAGGACATCTCATTCCTGTCCTCAGTTGTGACTGGTGCCTTCAAATCCAAACCGTTTCTAGTTCAACTTCTCAAGAGAGAGTAAATCTTAGACACAGAGGGCAGGTGTGGAGCAGTTTGCACACACTGTTGGCTAAGGCAAGGGATTTGACAATGTTGAATTATAGCTGAAAAGTTTGTGCGCTCCTGAAAAACTGCACTCCTGAAAAACTGGTGATTAAAGGACTCCTCCCCACCATTTTGTGTCCTGGACAAGGGCTCACTGCAAAGAACCACCCTTCTCCACAGGACTTAAGTAAGACTCACAGGCACTTCCCTTGTTGACAGGGGACAAGGCCAGACACACAACCTCCAACTAACCATTACTTGTCTTATAAATGATTAGCAAAACTACTTGTCCACCTCCACTCCCCATCAATCAGAACCAAATGCTTGTTAACCAAAAGTGGGTTAAGATTCTCTCCTTCCCCTAAGTCCCTTTACTTTGCCCCACCCTCCCTCCACCTGAGCCAGCACATAGCCCCTCATTAACAGCACTCCTGAGAATAGGCTGGACTCCGTGGAAAACATGCCCTGATTTCTATCCGACAGCCACTTTTTCATCCCTCTCCCATACCCAATTTGTCTACTGCTCTCTATAAAAGAAAAACTCCCTTTGCCTAATTCTTTTTTTTAAAGATTTTATTTATTTATTAATGAAAGACACAGAGAAAGAGGCAGAGATATAGGCAGAGGGAGAAGCAGGTTCCCGTGGAGAGCCCAATGCGGGACTAAATCCCAGGACCCCGGAATCACGTCCTGAACCGAAGGCAGATGCTCAACTACTGAGCCACCAGGTGCCCCCTTTGCCTAATTCTTGAGATTATTATGGATTTTGTAGTCATAACATTCTCTACTACACCCTTTGCAATAATCCTTTTGAACAAAGCATCTCCTCACTAAGACTGGACTTGTTTTTTATTCAACAGATTTAAGGTCAAGTCATCCCTTTCACAAACATACAACCAATTTTATTTTAAATTTACCTGGTGAGCATAACTTTCAAAGTTTTGTCTCCTTCTGTTGAAACTTTCCAGAGTTTGTTCAAACCATTTTGTTTCATGTTAGCTTTCCTCTCGTAGTTTTGGCTTTTACTTCCCCTTGCATATTTAGTTAGTTTGACCTCCATGGGTGAAAGTATAGGTCAAATTCATGATTGCTTAGTATTTTAAGAATACTTCTACTATATTTGGAGAAATTCCTGCATTGCGAGGTTTACATGTCTCACAAACATAAAAAGCAGAATGTCATATTCCAAATGTCCCTTTTGGCTAGGAACAGGCATCTGACCAGGAACACTATAGGCAAATCTGATTCAAAATGAAGCAGTGTGAGGAAATGGGACCAGTGTGGAGCTTCCATTCTCTCTGGCTTTATTGGCAGAAGAGGCCTCAAGATTTCAGGAAAGGAATGATGTACTGTCACAGAAATGGCATTGGTGCTGGAAAGTGGTTGTCAAGTCAGGTTCCCAATCACTATTGCTGGTGGCTGGCACTCTCCTTAGCTACAGCAACACTTTTTCAACTAAGGTTTCTAGGTTTGGAACACTAGCCTCTAGACTTTCTCTAGGCCTTGCATGATTCTATAAGCTACCCAATATTCTTTAATAAATCCCTTTCCCTTAAGTTAGCTGGAGTGAATTCATTGTGCCCAAGTAGTTATTTCTGTTACACCTTCATTATCATGCCCAGTTTTGACTAAGCCTAAGATAAACATTTTTGTAAAGAATGATGAATTCCAATGAAGTCTAATTACTATGAAAGAGATGGTTTCTTTGCCTAAGCAAGTCAACAGAGGCTTGGTGTGCAGTTTATAATCTAGTAACCATTTTTTCCTCTTTGTTAAAAGGGGAACAGAAGAATATCATGCTTGCACTTGGCATGGACAGTGGTACTCCATCAATTCACTTCAGATCCACATCAACTCTCTCTTCCACTCAATCCACAAGGGCCTTAACTGCCTTAAAACTTTTATGGGACATTCAATTAACACTATATCAGTAAGTCATGCTGACAATTCCTAATGAGAAGAATGTAGTAGGAATCATAGATGCTTTGTAAAGACTCATAACTTTGGTTTCCAAGGTAGGTGACTAAGAGAATATGGTATATTGCATTAGAGTTAAGTATATCCATCCTGTTTCTCTGCACCTTATCTTTCACCCAGTAGAAAAATGCACCTCCCAATACCATGGATTGAAGCTTGGCCATACAATTTTTTAAGTAGAAATCAACTGGGTCATTCTTAAGGAGAAGGATTCATGGTCAGAATGTACCTGGCTCTTCATTTCTTTTTATCTGCCTAGAGACTAGGAATATCTTATGCTTATCTATAGACAGCCAGAATCTTGGAATAAAGTCACAACTGGACCATAATAGATATGTAAACTGAATGAAAAATAAATCATTACTGTGGTATGCCACTGATACGTTTTTGCTGAAAGCTACCATAGCAAAATTTAGCTCAAGCTGACTTATAAAAAAAAGAAAACACTATTTTATAACTTTGCTTCTATTTTCTTAAAGATTTTTAAAATTTATTTGAGAGATAGAGAGTGAGCAAGAGAGAATGAGCAGGGGGAGAGACAGAGGCAGAGGGAGAAGCTGGCTCTCCACTGAACAGGGAGCCCCGCATGGGACTTGATCCCAGGACCCCAGGATCATGACCCGAGCCAAAGGCAGATGTTCAACTGACTGAGCCACCAGGTGCCCCTATAACTTAGCTTTTATAATCAATCAATTAGTTTTAATCTGTTAGCAGTATGTGGGCTTTTAAAATGACAGATCTACAAGATAGACAAGAGAAACTTTTGCGAAATATTTGTGTCAAGTTTTCTAGACAACCTTACCTAGCTATGCTATGGGAAAATCCTAACAAGGTTCTTTTGGTCTTGATGGCTTTCTCCAGCCTGGTTTAATGAACATATTTGTGATTCTCATCTTTTTTATTAGGAAATTTATGAATCTTCTCGAGTACACAAGGACTCCTATAACCAGTCCAATGTGGGCAGTATCCAAAGCAAATATGGAATTAGCTTACCCCAATAACTTTAAAATATGGAAAAGAAGATAATTTTCTGAGAACTTAAGCATAAAACCAGTGAATAAAAGATCATTTGAAGATGCAGAAAGCAAATTTAAGGAAAGAGGAATGTCTGCATTTCAATAAGACGTTAATCTACCCAAGCAAATGTGCATCTGAAAAATGCTATTGATGAGAATGGAATCTACTCAACTCATAAAGTATAGGAAAAGGAGGATGACTGTCTTAAAAAGCCACTGACCAGTACCCACCCAAGTATTTTACAGGAAGAAGATGGCTCTCATGCCAAGCATATTCGAACTTTAGGCATGAAAGTTGTAGGCAAACTAAACCTGACATTATTATTATTTACTTGTATTTTCTGATTTCATGCCAAGCAAGCAGGCTCCTGATTATAATTTTGCTTTCTGGATACAGAGAGAGGATGCTCTAGTCATTTCAATTTCATGTGTTCCAGTGCATGTGAAAATTATGTCTCATTGCCAAGTGAGAAATTGTACTCAGGTTTACACATTAGTTTCTACAAAAATGGTGTAGTGGACATTCTCTAATTGTTCCTCCAGACAGACTCCATTCATTTCTCCACTTTCCACTTTGTTTCAGAAGACTGAAATTGTAGCCTGCAGTACCTGGAACTTGCTACTTGTCTTCTGCTTGCACATTCACCAAAGTGTGGCACCACTAGGAGATAAAAAAGCAAAAGGAGGGGTGGGAATTCTGGAATGGTAGAGCAAGGATGACTAAAAAACCAACACATAAAAAGCCACCGGCTAAAATTGTCCAAACCAACCTTCTCAGAGCTTTGAGAATGAAACACAGTCCTACAGTAACCAGGGGAGCATTTCTTCAAGAGAAAATGTTGAATTTGGGAAAAGACGATGAGCTTTATGGAGATAGAACTTTCCCTATTTTCATCCTCCTCTCCACCCCTCCATGGTAACAGACAACCAGCAACTTCCAACAACCTTGATCGCTATGAAAACCAGCAGCCTAGCAGACACTTAAAGAAGTAGAGATGGTTTGCAGTTCTGCCTAAAGGCTCCTCTCCAGAGAACTGCCACTGTCTTATCTCTCTGGCAGCATCCTTGGGAAAGGCCCACGCACAAGGCTTCTTTCTGCCAGTCTGATCCATCTCAGAACACACTCAATGGAAAAAGCCCTATCTAAAGCATGTGCATAAAAAAAAAGTCAATGGCAACTGGTTAATACCACTGCTGCCAAAAGGAGCAATATCAGTTAGAGCCAACGAGAGACTGACCAAAAACTTAAAAGGAAGATCTGGGGAATGAGATGTTCATCAGGGCCTTTGAAAAGCATTGCCGTAATTGTGGGGATTTAGAGAACCACATGCATATGCAGAGCTGCGCAGCTGTTCAGGAAAGATCTGAGAAGGCCCTCTCACCTCAACTGTGTTGAGCCTGATCCAATGAATGTATTTATGGTTTTCATCTTTTTAACAGCAAGTCTTTGGATCACCTTGAGCAGTCACGGTCAATGTCCAAGCATGCACTAAAGGATATTCTCTAACCACTATACATTGCTTATGGCAAAACAACCTTTATTTTTCTCACTGCCTTTCTTTGTGAGGACCATTCTCATCAGCACAAGGTATGGCAAGAACAGTGTGGTAACTTGTGGAAAAAGGTAATCTGGGCTGAGTTGGCTTTACAGGAGCAGGAGAAGCAAAGTGACAGAAGAGAAAGGAGCCTGACACCTAGAGAACAGTACAAGTTCAAGAGGGAGCTAAGATTGCCAGGAACGCTCCTAAAAGCCTACTGGATTTCCAACCACATCTAGCTTGGGATTCCTAGCAGTAAAAGCTTTGAAGAAAAAAAAAAATGACCCGCAAAGAGAAAATGAAGGTTTTTCTTTTTTTTTTACTCTTAAGGATGATGAGGAAAACAGTTTCTTCTGACAGGATAGAGCCCAGCTATGGGTAGCTTTATTTTCTCTTGAGGATGGTATTTTTGGGGAGCAGGGGGTAGGGAACAGTCTTTTTCACAGATTTTTTTTCCATCTTCATGTCATAGAAGAGAGAAAACTAGAATTTTTGAGATAGAAAAAAGAAAGATAGTAGCAGCAAATCCTAGCAAAGCTGGGATGGCAGAAAGTGAACTGTGCCAGTTGATTTCATTCGGTGTTTATCAGTATGGCTTGTGCCTTTCAGGTTGAGAACCACTGTTTGAGTGAGGCCCTGTAACTTGTCCATATCACTACTGGGTGCTGAGGGCAAAGGAAACAGTTGAGAATCCCTATCCCTATCACCTCTAATGGAATAAAAGAGATAAACAGCCTGACCATGGAAGAATTAGAGGTACTGACAGCAGCTCAGAGAAACATTTCAGAGATCTTTGAACACAAAATAAATTTGAAAACTGGGAGCATTAATAGTAACAGCAAACACTGAGCTGTTATTTATTATTACAAGGAACTGTTCTAAGTAAATGTTGTATATGCATTAGCTCAGTGAATTCCTACAATAATCCTACAGGACAGATACAGTTCTATTTTATAAATAAGTTATCTGAGGCAATGAGAATTTAATTGTCTTTTCTAATTACTTAGCGTGGAAATCTGTCCCCAGAACCCGTACTCCCAACCTTAGATCATAATTACATAGAAGACTTTGCACTTAATATAATTCAGTTTTGAATCCTCAGTTTCATCAATATCTGAGCATAAGCTCTAGGTTAGATTAAGTGGTAGTTAATACTAATTAAAATATTTAAAAAACTTATATAACTGAATATAAAAATACTCCCCATAAGACATATCTCTATTACTAAGAAGTATTATGTAATTACATTTCACATAATAAGGTTTGGAAAAGTCATTGATAAATATGTGCCATGATAACCTGGGTATAGTAGTCTATCTATTTATCTTTATTTATTAGAGTGAGAGAGAGTATGAGCAGGGGAAAAGACAGAGGGAAAAGGGAAAGCAGGCTCCCTGCTCAGGGACATGGTGCTCAATCCCAGGACCCTGGGATCATGACCTGAGCCGAGGGCAGATGCTTAACTGGCTGTGCCACACAGGCACCCCTAGTATATTCTCTATTTGAATAAAGATATCAGAGAGAGGGGCCCCTGGGGGGTTCAGTGGCTGAGTGTCTGCCTTTGGCTCAGGTCATGATCCCGGGTCCTGGGATTGAGTCCCGCATCAGGCTCCCCTCAGAGAGTCTGCTTCTCCCTCTGCCTGAGTCTCTGCCTCTCTCTCTCTGTGGCTCTCATGAATAAATAAATATTTAAAAAATAAAATATCAGGGAGAGCAATAGTACCCCTAAAGTCCTCTAAGTGTTGAAAGTTCAATCATAAGCAAATGACTAATACCCCAGATATAGCAGTACTAGACATACTGGTATACACATCTGTTGAACAGACAAGGATTAATCAAAATAATTTTCTTGAAGCAGAAATGTATAAAGAAAGAAATTCAAAACACGCAACTCGAGTGTACCACCAAAATACAGCTACCCTACGATCCAGCAATTGCACTACTAGGTATTTATGGATCACAAACATTGTGATCCGAAGGGGCACTGCACCCCAGTGTTTTTAGCAAAATATCCACAATAGCCAAACTATGGAAAGAGACCAGATGTCCGTTGACAGATCAATGGATAAAGAAGATGTGGGGGGGGGGGTGTGTGTCTGTGTGTGTAGAAAGGACTATTACTCCGCCATCAAAAAAGTTGAAATCTTACCATTTACATGGACTTGGATAGAACTGGAGGGAATTACGCAGAGTGAAATAAGTCAATCAGAGAAAGAAATTATCATATGGTTTCACTCATATGTGTAATTTAAGAAACACAACAGAGGATCATAGGGAAAGGGAAAGAAAAATAAAATAAGATGAAATCAGAGAGAGAAAAACAAACCATAACAGACAACAATAGGAAACAAACTGAGGGTCACTGGAGGGGAGGTGGGTGGAGGGATGGGGTGACTGGGTGATGGGCATTAAGGAGGGCACATGATGTAATAAGCACTGGGTGTTATATGCAACTGATGAATTACTGAACTCTATCTCTGAAACTAATGATACACTATATGTTAACTAATTGAATTTAAATAAATTAAGAAAAAAACAGAAAAATAAAGCTATTAACATTGAATATATTTGTTTTCTGTGTAGAATTTTTTGTTTTACAAAAAATCTGTACAACACATGCACAGTTTTGTATCCTGATTTTATTTTTTACTTAGCTTTTTATCAGAAGTCTTTTCCATATTTTAAACACTCCTTAGAAATATCATTTAAGGGATGCCTGGATGGCTCAGTCAGTTAAGTGTCTGCCTTTGGCTCAGGTCATGATCCCGGGGTCCTGGGATTGAGCCCTGCATGGAGCTCCCTGCTTGATGGACAGTCTGCTCCCTCTCCATCCACCTCTCCTCCCAGTCATGCTTTCTATTGCATGCTCTCTCTGTCAAATAAATAAAACCTTTAAAAAAATAAATATCATTTAAATGACTTAATAATATTTAAACAATCAAGCTGTGCCATTTTTTATTCACCAATACTCTGCATTTTTAATTTTTTAGATTTTTGTATTTATTATTACAAATAAAATTTCAACTAATGCGCATGTACATTTTGTAATATTTAAATTATATTTTATACAGAAACATTCATAGAAATATAGTTATTAAATGAAGTATAATAATCTTAAGATACTTAGCATATGTTGTCAAATGCTTTCTGAATGGATTATACTACATTGCTTTATCATTTTAATTCTATCAAAACTACTAGGGATGTCTGGGTGGCTCAGTGGTTGAGTGTCTGACTTTGGCTCGAGGCATGATCCCGGAGTTCAGGGATGGAGTCCCACATCGGGCTCCCTGTGGGGAGCCTGCTTCTCCCTCTGCCTTTATCCCTGCCTCTTTGTCTCTCATGAATAAATAAATAAAGTCTTTAAAAAAAAACCTAGGAGATCCCTTATTTATGCTATCTCTTATTTGTGGAAGTGCCATTTACATTACATTCACATATAGGATATTGTCCTACATTGTTAATTGGACATATGAAAGCTGTTGCATTTCTGTCTCAGTCTTTGTCTCTCTCTTTTTCTCACCCACGTACTGGAAAAGCTGGACAGTTCAGTAAAATTAACACATATTTGGGGATCAAATAAACTTGAATTGGTGTCTTTACTTTGCTGCTAAGAAGTCATGTGACCTTAGGCAAATTATTTATCCCCTCTGAGCCTCATATTCCTCATATACAAAGCAAGGATAAAAATATATATTCATTAGCTTATGGTAAGAAATATACTAAAGTTTCAACAAATTTGGGTAATCGTTATAGTGATAATAGTAGTAGAAACACTATTTAGGAAAAAATCAAATAAAATTCAATCATTTGGATACTTTTTGTTTTGTTTTGTTTTCATTTGGATACTTTTGGATAGTCAGATCCATACAACAGCGATATTCAAAATATTTAACAAGGGCAGCCCCAGTGGCTCAGCAGTTTAGCGCCGCCTTCAGCCCAGGGCCTGATCCTGGAGACCCGGGATGGAGTCCCATGTTCGGCTCCCTGCAGAGCCTGCTTGTGTCTCTGCTTCTCTCTCTCTGTGTCTTTCATGAATAAATAAATAACAATCTTTATTTAAAAAATTAACAATTGGCATGTCCTCAACTCTGGCCAATCTGAATGAATGCCCTATTCACTAAAAGCAGTTAAAAAAAAGTATAATGGACATGCTTAAAATTAAATCATATAAAATGCTCAATCAAAAAAGGCAGAAAAAGAGTAGAAGACAAAAATAGGAACAAAGAATAAGGGCAACATATAGAAAACATTAACAAATAAGGTAGCTACTAATCTAACTATATCAACAATCACTTTGAAAGTCAATGGTCTAAATGCACCAATTAAAAGACAGAGATGTCAGAATGGAACTAAAAAATAAGACTCAACTATAGGTTGTTTACAAGAAACCTACTGGAAACATAAAGTCACATGTAAATTAAAAGTAGATGGATGGAGAAAAACGTACCATGCTAACACTAATCAAAAGTAAGCAGGAGTAGCTATATTTACTTCAGACAGAGTAGACTTCAAAGCAAGAAACTTGTAAGGGATAAAGAAGAGTGTTACATAATGTTAAAGGAGTAAATTCTCCAAGACAGAGACTTAAACGTGCATGCACCTAACAACAGAGCATCCAACAACAAATATAATTGCAAAGAGAAATAAATGGATCCATGATCACAGTTGGAGACTTCAATACCTTTCTCACAAATGGACAGATGCAGTAGGCAGAAAATCAGTAAGGACACGGCTGAACTCAAAAATACCATCAATCAACTGGATATAATAGACATCTATAGACTACTTTATCCAACAACAGCAGAATCCACATTCTTCTCATGCTCACAAGGATTGGTCACAAAGAAAGACTACATTCTGGACCATAAAACACACCTGAAAATAAAAAAAAAATAGCTTATACTGTCTGCTTTCAGACCACAATGAAATTAAGCTGGAAATTAATAACGGAGAGATAATTAGAAAATCCCCAAGTATGTGAAGATTAAACAACACACTTCTAAAGTAATACACAGGTCAAATGAAGAAATCTCAAAGAAATTTCAAAATATTTCAAACTAGGGATGCCTGGGTGGCTCAGTGGTTGGACATCTGCCTTAGATTCAGGTTGTGATCCGGGAATCCGAGATTGAGTCCTGCATTCGGCTCCTTATGGGGAGCCTGCTTCTCCCTCTGCCTATGTCTCTGCCTCTCTCTCTCTCTGTGTCTCTCATGAATAAATAAAATCTTTAAAAAATATTTCAAACTAAATGGAAATGAAAACAACTCGTCAAAATTTGTAGGATGAGGTGAAAACAGTGCTTGGGGGAAAGTAATAGCATTGAATGAGTATATTAGAAAAGAAGAAAAATCTAAAATCACTAATTTAAGTCTCTATCTTGGGAAACTAGCAAAAGAAGAGCAAATTAAGTCCAAACTAAGCAGGAGAAAAAAATAAGAATTACAGAAGAAATCAATGAAATTGAAAATAGGAAATCAATAGCACAAATCAACTAAACTTTGCTGTGAATTTAAAACTGCTCTAAAAAATTAAAGCCTCAAAAAAAATGAATAAATACCTGACTAATCCAAAAGAAAGGTGACAGGTATAACATGCTAGGACATTTCAGGTGACCATCATCACTGGAGTCATATTAACCATTCAAAGGAATATGTTCTGAATATTTTTATAATATCCTATTTTGCTCAATTCAAAATAGAAGATTTCCTCAAAATACCAGTGTAATTAGCCCAGGGATGTTCTACTATTCCTTGATGTATCTTCTAACCTAGCTCACACTTTTGTAAACTGTCCCTTATAAAATTATTTTAAATTACCTCACTTGAATGTAGTATCTTTCTCCTGCCTAGTTCTAGACTGAGGCACATAGCTAGCAGGAGTCAACCCCTGACTGGTATAAATATACTCAATTTGCTGATATAATCATGTGTTTGAACATACAGGCCAAATGACTGATTCTGGACAATAGTAAATCTATCAATATTCTAAGTGGCCTTACAGCTTTCCCAAGTCTGCTGTGCGACATTCAATATATTCTATGGTTCGTGCCACTACACTTGCCCATTTTCCATCAGAATTGAGCTGCGAAATACGAAGAAACCCCTAGAAGAAAATATACATGATAAGCTCCCTGACATAGGTCATGGCAATGATTCTTTTAATCTGACACCAAAAGCAAAAGCACCACAAGTGGAAATAAGTGGGACTATATCAAGCTATAAAGCCGCTTCCCAGCAAAGGAAACCATCAACAAAATGGAAAGGCAACCTACAAAATAAGAGAAAGTATTTGCAAATCATTTATGTGATAAGAAGCTAATATCTAAAATACACAAAGAACTCATACAACTGAACAGCAAAACACCTCCCAAATGATCTGAATTAAAAATGAGCAGAAAATTGGAACAGACATTTTTCCAAAAAAGACCTATAGATGGCCAACAGTTACGCTAAAAGATGCTCTACATCATTAATCATCAGGGAAATGCAAATCAAAACCATAATAAGATATCACCTTACAGCTGATAGGATACGTATCATCAAAATGTCTACGAATAACAAGTACTGACAAGGATGCAGAGAAAAGGGAATCCTCATACTCTGTTAGTGGGAATGTAAATTGGTGCAGCCACTACAGAAAACAGTGTGGAGTTTCCTCAAAAAAAAAAATTAAAAATAGAACTACCATATGATTCAGCAATTCGACTTTTGGGTCTTTCTTTGGAGAAACTGAAAACTACCTCCTCCCCACTGCGTTCATTGCAGCATTGTTTACAATATCCAAGATATGGAAACAACTAAGTGTTCATTCATGGATGAATGGATCAAGAAATTGTGGTGTGTGTCTATATATGGAGAGAAAGAGTGCACGAGTGCACATTGTGATAAGTGAAGTAAGTCAGACAAAGACAAATACAAGATGATCTCTCTTATATGTGGAATCTAAGAAAACCAAGTTTATAGCTCAAAAGCAGATTGGTGGTTGCCAGGGGCAGGTGAGTGGGAGGTGGGAGAAATGGGCAAACTATTTTTGTTTAAACAGATAAAAAATCAAATCAAATCAGACAGCCTAGGAGATTTTGAAATGTTAAAGCAATGATTTTCTTGACCTCAGCTACATTTTTCAATCCTGACTAATTTTGACTAACTATACAGGGTGAAAGTACATACAGTGAATATCGCCCAAGAGAAATGGACAAACTTGTCGCCACATTGGGAGTTGTTAATATCCTTCTCTCAGTAATTCACAAATGAGACACAGAAAAGCAACCAGCAAGGATATGGGAGATTTGGAGAGGACAATGATACAAAACGCTGCAACACCACCAACAAAATTGCTTATGGAATTTGAGAAGCAGAAAATAAATCATTAAGGGGGGAAAAAAGAATGGAGGACAGATCACCATTTTGGGGCAGTTTATCTGTGCGTTCATGTGCTGCTCATGCCTATTCTGACTATACCACTTACATTTTACAGTAGAATGCTGCCAGGCTTGGTTAGCTTTAGGACTTGATGTTCCTGACAAAATCAGCACATGTTAACCAGTTATGGATGCATGGTCACGTGATATCCCATTACACCAGCATGTCTCATCACTTCAGTAAATAGAGTATCGTCTGGCTTTTCTCATGGAATATACCCTGCTGGTGGGTCTCCCAGGCTTGTGTAATATATCTACTCTATACCCACAGGTACTCCCTCAGTTCCTTCTGGAAAATGTTCTCTAGGTCCCACATCTTCTTTTGGGATACAGGTATCTTTCCTTCCTTAGCATGTCCAGCACCCTCCTTGCTGGGTTATGGAGTGAATGGAACCTAGTTATTTGAAGTCCAGGAGGGAGGATGGGTTAGGTCCTGGAAGAGAATCACAATGGAAGCAAGGCAGAGATCCTTGCATTATTTTCAAGAAAACAAGAGGCAAATTACTTTGGGGGGAAGGAAATACTTTTGCAGGCTCGAAAAATTCAGGAGAATCCGAGGACTCAATTTGTGAATACATCGACCTAAATCATCCACTCAGGGTCCCACTCCTTCCCAATCTGTGTCCTGGTTAGCAGATTTACTGTGGTTGAGAATTCAACCTTCTTGAGCTTTTCTGCTTTTAACTAAGTCCTGTTCTGATTCTCAGTTTTTTTCCCTGTCTTCCAGCTATAGGAATAAAACTGTGTTTATGTATTTCTAAGGAGGCCCTTTGGCTCTCAGATTGATGAATAATTGCTCTCAGTTTTTCAGTGAGTTTCACCAATGCATTGGTCAACAACCATTCAATTCCATAACTGCATCATCATGATTTCTGCAGAACCTCTCAAAATCTAAGATACTGTATCTGCCAATGAAACTCCTTCCATTATTACCTCATCCCATTTAACAAGCAGTGAAAGGTTGACAATCATACTACTACACATCTGAGGGATTATCAATATTCCACTTATCAGGAGTGAAGTGGTCCTTACTGTCGGCTGGCCACCTGGTGATTCAGCACCAAATGCTGGTTTTGGATTGTTTTCCTCCGACCACTAATGGTACCAACTATCTGGGTTGGATTTCCTGAGAGATTCTGAGGTGGATATTTGCATGCAAAAAATTGAAGAATAACATCTGTAAAGGAGTGAGAAAAGCAGAATTGAAAGCAGAGAAAAGAAAACCTGAATTCTGATGCCCCTGCAACAAAGGCCTTCCTTGGCTGATGTTGAGTCCTGTTCTCGAGCTGGCATGGCCATTCTGGATATCTCAAATTGAGGGAAGGGGCCTTATCTTTTTATCCCTATACTGACCAGCCATTGGGTGTGAGGTATCCCTGAGAAGGGGGCATAACCTTGGGTGAGAGGCTTCCCTTTGGCTGGAGGAAATTTCTGGGCAGAAATTCAGCTACATGTTTTCAGCTACCAGCACTCCTGGTAGTCATAGGAATGAGAACCTCATCTCTGAAGGAAGGTAGAGAAGATGTGTACCACAGCATACACTGCACGTTATGTG
Source organism: Canis lupus familiaris (assembly GCF_011100685.1). NCBI lineage: Eukaryota > Metazoa > Chordata > Mammalia > Carnivora > Canidae > Canis > Canis lupus. The sequence continues at coordinate 30,326,515 of NC_049260.1, forward strand.
AAGAACTAGCAACTGTGATCCTCCTTAAGAATGTTCAGGAAAGTTGTTCTCTCTGAAATCAATCTCTGCCTTCTTAGTCTATCCATAAAGCTGCCATGACAGTCATGAACACAAAACAATCAGTTCCATTATGTAACTCTCCGCAGTAACTATTCCCCTCATTGCCTAGAGAATGGTCTAACCTCTTGAGTTTGACACACAATTTTGCTTCTACCTCTCTCTTTGGTGTTCATTCCAACTATCATACACAGAAATTCTCCCAATTTTCCATACATACTTTTACTTTTAAAATATCAACATGTCATTCTCTCTGACTAAAATTTCATGACTTTTCTGCCTGAAAATCTCCTGTTCATATTTAAAAATCAAATTCAGAGGTCACCTCCCATATGAAGCTGCAGCACTGAAGATTCTTTTGTCTGAAATAACAGAAAATGCAACATTGGCTGAAACGAATAGGGGTTCTTTTTTTCCAATAGATAGCAAAGTGTATGGAAGTAGGTGCTTGATCCGGTTGCTAAACCATGTCAGTTTCTCGTTTTCCATTCTTCTGCTCTGACATTTTCTTGATGTGCTTCTCTGATGGTTTCCTATCTCATGGCTGCCAAATCACTGCCAAAACCTACAGTATCATGATCTTATTCAAAGTCAAGAAGCAGGGATAAAGTTACAGCAGAAAGAAACAGAAGTAGAGGTGGAAGAGTATGGGGGGGAGGAAAGAGATGGGAAGAGGAAGAAAGGGAGAGAAGGGAGAAAGAGAGAGATCTCACATTAAGGAATATCCCCCTGAAGTAGCTCTCAGTAGATTTTCTCAATTTATTATTGGACATAACTGGGTCACATGCCATTCCTAGAGCACAGATTTGGTCCTTATCCAATATTAAGGCATCTCTATGCAATAACTCATTAGAATCAGAGTTTATTGACAGATAGGAAGACAGAAAGAACTGTTGGCCGGGTAACCATAATGTTGCCACAGAAGCCTTTCCATAGCATTCACCATGTTGTACTGTAATTTGTCTGTTCACATAGTTGCCTTTTTCCCTTAGACTATGAACTCCTCATAGATGTGGATCAGGGCATTCATTTTTATATTTATATTATCTCTCATGAAGCTAACCTATTATACATATATAAAATTTTTAATTGATACTATAATAAATGCATAATTAAAAAAGGACACCACTTTGAAAAACACTGGGCTGGAAGAATAGGAAGAACAGTCTGGGCTATAGTAAAAAAATAAGTTATTTGTTATAAATTTTTCACAACAATATGGATGCTAGGGTGCTTTCTAGGGGTCTATCACTCCCAGGCCCAATACTCTGGATAGCCAGTCATATTTTGCTTTATAATTTTTAAAAAGTGAACTTCTGTAATGACATTTCATTTTAGAAAATTTAGCTATCTTTGAAAGGAAACCAAGATTCACTTTTAGAGAATAAAAGTACCATTCTTCATGATGCCATCATAGTTTCATGAATATTTTACAAAACTGAGCCAGGAACACCACAGTTTTCTCCTGGGAGACTGAGATACTGGAGGTTATGATTTTAGCTTCACATTTGAAGGTGATCTAAAAATTTAAACCTCATTTAAAAAAACGCAAGAAAAAAAACAAGAAAAAAAAACGCAAGAAATCAAATATTCATCAAAATCAATTATGAGGGATGCCTGGGTGGCTCAGTGGTTAAGCGTTTGCCTTTAGCTCAGGGCATGATCCTAGGGTCCTGGAATCGAGTCCTGCATCGGGCTCACCGCAGGGAGCCCGCTTCTCCCTCTGCCTATGTCTCTGCCTGTCTGCGTCTCTCATGAATAAATAAATAAAATCTTTTTAAAAATCAGTTATGAGTTGTGAATATAAAGTTTTCAAATACTATTGTCTTTTGTCATCGTTGAAGAAACTAAATGTAAAAAAAATAATTCTTAGCTCTGTTTCATTTTGTAATCAATTATATCATGTATGTGTTATTCTCTAAACACAGTGCTGTTATTTATACTTAGACAATCCAGTTGTCAGAAGAAAATGCTAAGATGCTTTGTGCGCTAGCCATTTCCTTTTTACATTAAGGTGATTGTTCAGATAAAGTTTTGAATAATAAAAGTGACTATTTTAGTTCTATTCCATTTGAAGCAGTGTATTTCATCCTGAAAATGCAAATATGCACCTCTATTTGCTCTGTACAGCTAGTGAATGTGTGGTCTCAAAACGCTTTGAATAATACCTGATTATAAGCTCAGGAACCAATTATTTCAATTAAACATAATAATTGAGCAATTTTGTCAAGAACCTGATATCTAGAAATGTAGCTCAACTATGGGAGCTTGCTCTTTTCCAATTAGAGAGAGAACAGTGGGACCAAATTTTGAAGTGAAAAATTATGTCATCAGCGTAGTTTACAGAGTTTTGTTTGTTAGTGCTGAGGGATCTTAATAAAAGAGAGTTTCTTAATCTTTTCACAGAATTTTGTCGCCCAAGAGAAGTAAAAGACAGTAAGGACCAATATCAAGGGCAAAATGTGCTAGTATCAAAATCAAAAGCCATATTTTTAAAAAAATCTGTTAGAACCAGAGACAGAACACCATCCAGGAGTTTTACTAGAATTCCATAGCCAGTGGGCTTAGGAAAATTCTTAGATGATCATCATTAGGAAGGATCAAAGCATTCAGATACCAGATACTAAAAAGACTAGATCTGGATATAAGAGAAACAGAAACAGGTTTGATTGTTACCATCAATCTAGGCATATATGTGTGTGTGTGTGTGTGTGTGTGTGTGTGTGTATGTATGGAATATATAGGAATACATATATATAGGATATACACATATGGAAATATGTATAGGGTATATATATAGGAATAGGATATAGGAATATATATAGGAGAAATACATATATATTGAATATATAAGATATATAGAGAGAATATATCAAACATGTGGAATATATATAGGATATATACGGAATATATAGGATAATATAGGAGATATATATATATATATGAACAGGATATAGGAATACATATATATAGAGAGAAATATATAAATATATATGTGAATATATATATATGGAATATATAGGAATATAGATAGATATATTGGGAAGCCATGCACGATGGGTTTGCCTGGGCAGCCCCAGTTTTTAGCCCTATAGTTTTGTGTCCCTCAATATGGGACATGATTTTGTTAATGCAGATGCCTGAGGTCTAAATTCACACAGATCTATGTTTTTTCAGCAGTAAGATGCTTACATCCTAAAGTGGACCAACATTGCTGTTAAGAGAGCAGGGGGGAACCCCAAAAACAAAAACATGTCACCAAAGAAATTACATTGTTTCTTTCAAATGACCTTTTCTCTTGTCTAGGAAGGTAACATCGAGGAAAGAAGTGAGGTATTTTTCTTAATACTCTGGTGCCCTCAGCAAAAGTAGTCCTTTAAAATAATATCTCTGTTAAGTAAAATTACTCAAAATTGATCAAGGACCAAAAAGAGAAAGTAAGAATACTAGAGTGAGCACTGAGACATGATAGTAAGAGGGAAGCTTTCCCTCAGTGGTAGAATTGTCAGCCATGAGGAAACTACCTTAAAATTGGTTCTCTACCCATAGTTTTTATGAGCAACTAAGAGTCATAAAAAAGATCAAATCTGGAAATTCTTGAGGCCTTCACCAATGCCTTTAATATCTTTGGGTCTCAATTTCCCCTGATGGAAAAACAAAGGGTTGGAGCACAAGGATCTCAAAATCAAGTATTGGCATTCTGAGTCTTTTTTTCTTTACTACTCTTTGTCTTTTCCTGTTTTGAGCTCCAACTTGCCTTTCGTATTCCCTCCACTGGATCCTGAGTAAGTCTCCCTGATGCCTCTTGTCATCTCTACTGAGGAGACATCCCTAGAGAATGTCAGAGGTGCTACATAATACCATCAATACCAGACAACCACCTGGTCCACATCAGGGTGAGGAGGGCTTGAGCAAGCATAGAGGCAGTGGCCATTGGGCTGAAATGAATGAACATGAAATATCACCAAGGCAAAAATACGTATCACCCTGGACTACCTGCTTTTCTTTACCTCAGGATTCCAGTAACCTCCAAACTCCATGCTGCCAGTAGTGCTTTCTGCTTGGGGTGCTTAAATACATTGTAACATGGGACGCCTGGGTGGCCCTGTGGTTGAGCGTCTGTCTTTGGCTCAGGGCATGATCCTGGGGTCCCGGGATTGAATCCCACATCGAGCTCCCTGCGGGGAGCCTGCTTCTCCCTCTGCCTGTCTCTGCCTCTCTCTGTGTGTCTCTCATGAATAAATTTTAAAAAGAAAAAAATGTTATAAAGTGTGCATGACTTGATGGGATGAGCACTAGGTATTATCCTATATGTTGGCAAATTGAACACCAATAAAAAATAAATTTATATAAAAAAATAAAAAAAGTGCATGAGCATGTATACAAACATATACTCTTATTTTTTGTCTGTTTCAGTTTTAAGGAAAAGTCAAACCTTTCCTGCTAATGCTAAAAAATGAAGTAACTGATGATTTCAACATTTGATGGTATTTAAAGATACAAATTAATTATAATGCAGAGAACCAAATACAGATGACTGTAAATTTAGGGTGGCTATTGTTGCTCTTTTTCGATAAAGGACAAAAGGCTTCAGGGAGCTCTGTTGTCTTTGAAATGAGTCTTAAACACCAACTGCAGGCATTTTTTTAGGAGTATCCAAGCAGTCATTGCATTTAACACCAGATACTCATGGGGCCTCTGGGTGGCTCAGTGGTTGAGCGTCTGCCTTTGGCTTGGGTCATGACCCCGGAGTCCTGGGATCGAGTCCTGCATTGGGCTCCCAGCGGGAAGCCTGCCTCTGCCTATGTCTCTGCCTGTTGTCTCTCATGAATAAATAAACTCTTAAACACACACACACACACACACACACACACACACACACACACACACACCAGATACTCAGAGCAGATCATAGGAGGATGAAGACAGAGAAACAACATATCCTGTTGTTGAGTGAAGAAGGATTTAAATTTGTGAAGGGCAGCAAATGTCACACATCAGAAAGGGGAAGAAATGAAAAAACGTGAATTTATAGACGAGAAGATTGCCACTGTACCCTACTATTAGGCACAAAAATAGAAGATGATGCTATGAATTGTTAATTCCATGTCCCCAAAGCCTGGCAGTACATGAGAATATGGGTTGGCTACACTGAGATTTGGAAAATGACAGTTTCTGGGATGCCTGTGTGGCTCAGTGGTTGAGCATCTGCCTTCAGCTCAGGTCGTGATCCCAGAGTCCTGGGATCGAGGCCTGCATCACACTCCCCACAAGGAGCCTGCTTCTCCCTCTGCCTATGTCTCTGTCTCTCTCTGTGTGTCTCTCATGAATAAATAAATAAAACTTAAAAAAGAAAATTATAGTTTATGAAAGAGGCAAGAGTAACACACAGGCATTTATTAGGACAAGTTAATTTACTGGACAACTGAATAGAACATATATTCAGGATCTCAGTTATGCTAGATCCACAGTACCCTAACTATGTGTATCCTATTGAGTGAATACTCTGTTGGACATAAAGCATCATTTGTCTTGCTAAAGGACTTCCAATGAGAGGGAATTTTAACATGAAATAAGGGAAAAGTAAGGAAAGTATCACAGAACCCCATGATCTTGTCTGCTCCTTGTATTGATATAGAATGACTCATATTTTCAAATCACTGCTTTCTGATGTCTTGCGGTGCTTTACAATTTTTAAGTTACTTGTGACAAAAACTAGAGCTAACTTCACCTAACTCTGCTACTACCAATGTAACTGTTATTTTTAGGAAGAGAAGTAAAAGGAAAATTAAAGTACTAGCCAAAAATTCTAGTAGCAACATTGTTCCCAGTTTGCTCATTCACTGAGCCAACATCTATTTCCATGTTCTATGAAATTTCCTAGGAATCGGAGAGAAAAGATGGTACACCGTGTCCCTCTTCTGAAGGAACTTAGAGTATCTAAGAGGAGACAGAGCTGTCAACAAAGAATTCAAATGAAATGCACTAAGTGTAAGTAGTATCCATAAAATGCTGTAAGAGCATGACAAGGGGATGAGGAAAAGCCTGGTTGCCTGTCATCAGCATGCTTCCACCACCATACTTGATTTCGGAAATGTCACTAGTAATTTGCAAAGAAAAAGGAAAACAAGAACTCTCCCCCCAAAAAACCCACTTATATTTGTGAATGATTTCCTCTTGTTATATTTTAGAATGTTTTCAGGTTTATTTTTATGACCTTGCTTAGACTCATTTACTTTCTTATGTTTTCTCAGATGGAGCAAATGAAGAGGTAATAGAGTTAGCATGAAGAAATTGCATAGGACCTTTCTCATCCTTCTTTATCTGGGTCATTACCAGAATGAAGTACTTTAATAGATGATAGGAAGAATAACCATAGTATTCCAAAGTTAGGATTTAACTTATATTTTTAACTTTGTCTAGGATCATTTGTATAAGGAGAAAAGCAAGTATTACTCAGAAGACATACATTGTGCTTTTATTTTCTTTAATCCTCTGCAAAAATTTTGTTGTTATTGGGAGAGGTTATTAAATTCTGACAATGGACAAGGGGCCATGTCACTCATGAAAATGCTTCATGGGAAAAATCTGAGACCCAGTTATCTATAAGAATCAGGAATGCTGTAGAAAGACGGAGTATCTGGCACAATGGAGAGTTTCAGTTTAACAAAACAGGAAGAAAACATTTTAAATAAGTTACTTATATGATTAAATCTGCATGTGAGATCAGTCTCTCTCCTGAGTGTGTAGAATTTGATTTTATGTTGGCTGAAAATGGCAGAACGAATATACAGATATTTTTTGCAATACTTTTAGCCATAAATCAAAGTACGTGATGTTGGTGTTAAGTAGGGTGAGGGAATGAATCCAGAGAGAAGAGGATAGATGGGGGATATGTTATGATGGTAAAATTAATATATTAGTAGCCAAATGGTCCTGGTTCAGGCTGCTGCCTTTCCAATTGTAAAGATCAGGACAGACTGGATAGATAGAACAAAAGGGCAAATTTGCTCTCTACTTGAACTGAGACATCCACCTTCTGTCCATAGACATTCTTGCTCTCGGTTCTTGGGCTTTCAAATTCAGATTGGTACTTATACCATCAGCCTCTTTCAGATTCTTAGGTCTTTGAATTCACACTGAATTATAGCACTGGCTTTCCTGGTTCTCCAACTTCTCATGAAACTTCTGAGAAGATCATGAAACTTATCATCCTCCCTAATCACGTAAGCTAATTTTTATAATAAAAAAGTTCCCAAATGTACTGTCTTATACAATAAGTATCTAACATGTGTTCTCGATATGAGAGCACAAAATAACTGAAACTGTGTCTTTTAAGTGAGAAAATAGTAAAACATGTTGAAAACATGGTGGATCCTCTCTTCTTGACCTAACATGACTTTCCCACAGTCTGGTACATAATAAATGGTAAAGCAATATTTGTTGAATAAATGAATAAATACATGAATGAATGGAGAGAAGGATGTATGGGATAGATGTTATTGGCAAATACCTGCCCATCAGTAAATGTTAACTTTTCTTTCTGTTGGAGCATAGAAGTATATTTTTTATGAGCTAGAATTAGTAAAAACAAAAAACACAGCATTTGGCATCAAAATGGCCTGTGTTCATGACACGGCTTCTAAGCTACTTCCTTGTCTGATGTTGAACAAGCTAGTCAATCAATGTGTACCTTGTTTTCCTCAAAATACAAGATTCAAACTGGGGTATTATGGGAATTAAATAACAAAGTAATATAAAATGTCTGGAATATACTACATGATCATAGGGATCAGTTTATTTATAATACAGTCTTGTTTTCTACCATATTTTAAAATTGGACTGTTTTCTACTTTGCTATTGAGTTATAGGAGTTCTTTATATATTTTGAATATTAACTCCTTATCAGATATATGACTTGCAAGTGTTTTCTCCTATTCCATAGGCTGCCTTTTCATTTTGTTGACTGTTTTCTCTGCTGTGAGAAGCTCTTTAGTTTAGTGATGTAGTCTCAGTCATTTTTGCTTTTGTTGCTTATGTTTTTGGTGTCATATCCAAAGAATTTTTTCCAAGACCAATGTCGAGGAACTTTTTCCTGTTTTCTCCTCAGAGTTTTATGGCTTCAGGTCTTATTTTTAAATCTTTAATTCATTTTTAGTTAATTTTTGTGAATAGTATAAGATGGAATCAAGTTTCATTCCTCTACATGTGCTTATCCAGTTTTCTCAACACTATTTATTAAAGAGACTATCCTCTCCTTGAGCATTTTTGACTTGTCAAATATTAGTTCTCCATACATGTGAGGGTTTCTTTCTGGGCCCTTGAATTTGATCCACTGGTCTTTGTGTATATTTTTATGGTGGTACTATATTGTTTTGGTATTATTTGTGGGGGTTTTTGTTTGTTTTTTAAGATTTTATTTGTTCATGAGAGAACAGAAAGAGAGGCAGAGACATAGGCAGAGGGAGAGGCAGGCTCCCTGTAGGGAGCCCAATGCAGGACTCTATCCAAGGACCCCAGGATCATGACCTGAGCTAAAGGCAGACACTCAATCCCTGAGCCACCCAGGCATCCCTGCTTTGGTATTATTATTTGAAATCAGGAAGTATGATGCCTCAATCTTTGTTCTTTCTCAGAATTGCTTTGGCTATTCAGGGTCATTTGTGGCTCCATACAAATTTTGAGATTTTTTTTCTATTTCTGTGAATAATACCATAGGAATTTTGATGAGGATTGCACTGAATCTGTAGATAACTTTGGGTAGTATGGACATTTTAACAACATTAATTTCTCCAGTCCATGAACATTAGAGATCTTTCCATTTATTTGTGTCCTCTTCAATTTCTTTCATCAATGTCTTTTAGTTTTCTGTGTACAGATATTTCACTTATTTATTTCTAAGTATTTTACTTAATGCTGCTGGGAATGGCATTGTTTTCATTATTTCTGAATACACATTTTTCCAAAGAAAACATAAACGGCCAATGGGCACATGAAAAGTTGTTCTATGTCACTAATCATTAGGGAGATGCACATTGAAACCACAATGAGATCATCTTATACCTGTTAAAGTGGCTATCACCAAAACATAAGAGATAACAAATGGTGGCAAGGATGCAAAGAAAAGGGAACCCTTCTGCACTGCTGGTAGCAATGTAAATTGATATAGTCACTATGGAAAACATTATGGTGGTTCCTCAAAAAAAAAAATAAAAATCTACATGATCCAAGAATCCCACTTCTTGACATATATCCATAGGAAATGAAATCACTACCTCAAAGAGATATCTACACTTCCATGCTCATTGCAGCATTATTCATAATAGCCAAGGTATGGAAACAACCTAGGTGTCTGTCAGTTGGATAAGTGGATAAAGAAAATGTGGCATACATATACAATGGAATATTATTCAGCCATGAGGAAGAAGGAAGAAGGAAGATTGCCATTTGCAACATCATCAATGGACCTGGAGTTCATTTTGCAAAGTAAAATAAGCCAGGCAGAGAAAGATAAGTATTGTATGATACCACTTATATGTGGAATCTAAAAAAGCTGCACTCATTGAAACAAAATAGAACAATAGTTACCAGGGTCTTGGGGTGGAGAAAATGAAGAGATGTTAAACAAAGCATACAAACTTCCAGTTATAAGATGGATAAATTCTAGGGATCTAATGTACAGCATGGTGATTACAGTTAGGAATATTATATACTTGTTACAAATACACAGGTACACATACACACACAAAGGAAACTACCACACACACTAAATAAAAGACCTGAAATACAAATGACCACCCCGTGTGTCCTTGAAACTAACAAAAAATAATAAATTGTTCCAATGTGTGTATTAAATTATTTATAGGAAATTTCTTCACCATCTTAATTTGTTCAAATCTCTTTCTGTAATTTATTGAGAAAAACGAATCTTCTCTCTGCTGTGCATCATAAATTCTCACTTCTCTTCCAGACACTTTATATCTCTTCAGGAGACAGTTACTTTGTGATTCTTTTACTTTTCTCTTCTGATGAGTTCCTTCCTAATTTACAAACACCTCCTCAAACCAGTATTTCTTTCCTCTATCTTAAAACAGGACTCTTTGCTTCAGTACTCAAGAGTTGTGGGTCGTATGCAAATTTCCAGTTGAGAAAAATGGAACACCTCATTGTTTTGCTACCGAAAGCCTTCATAATTGAGTTAATTATTAATTCTAGTTTTATGCATTTCTACTTAAATCTTTTCCAAAGGCTTCAGAAGTTGGCAAAACTAGAGAAAGCTTTAACAGCAGCAGAGATAAAATGTGCATGAAATATGCAAAGATCAGAGAAAAGTAACAGACAATGTAATACTACAAATCAGAATAGGAGTATGTTTAGGCAAAAAGGAATCATCCTGTTGGGTTTTTTTTTCCAGTTATTCCAATTTCAGTAAAAAGGAAAAAGAAGAAAAGAATTTCTTTGGATGCTGCATGAGGGAAACAATGCATTTCAGAATTGAAATGGGTCAAGACTTTGTACATAAATGAGGGAAGATCAGAAGGCCCTAGATCTCTCTGATGAAGGCTATTTTTCTATCATTACTTGGCCTACTCTATTTTGTTATTTATCTATGATATATTCTTGATGTAGAACCGAGTTTTAGCATCTGTATTTCTAACAGGTATAGAAAGGTAAATTCTCAGTTAAAGTTTCATATGATATTTTCTATAACAAACTGCAATTTAAATACACGTAAGGTCAACTGTGTGAGGAATTGATGTGGCACTTTTATTGCCAAGGAATGCTCCCAAGTGAAAAGGGAGACAAATATCTCTTTTGTCCCTAATCCCATATTCATTGTTTGTTTTTTCTCAATCTCTTCTTTGCTATGATTAATGGATTACTCCCAAACTTTTCATTTTGAAAAAAAAAAAATCAACTGTCATTTTGCCCTTTTGCCCTTTATGGCTCCTCCCCTTTCCTGTATTAGCCTTCTTCTCATTACCTTTCTTTTTCTCAATACTGATCTTATATTCAAGCTAGAAATATCCCTATCACTTCCCAACTTCTCCAAAGAGAATCTAGATTTTGTGGAACATAATCTAGAATGAGAGGACCCTTTAAGAAAAGTTATAGAAACTTGTTACAGCCAGACAGAGCTTTGGAAGGGACCTGCACGTGTGAAAGGCCCTGAAGTTTGAGGTCATGGTAAATCTCCCCGTTATTATTAATCCATCTCAAACCTGTTATTCCTTTCCATTGATTTCTCATTATATAGTTACCGGAGGACAAAATATAACAGGGCTTTGGCTACTGTTCTTCAGTGCCCCATTTTCATCAACCATGAGGCATCCAGTTGTGTGAAGAAGCAGCCGTGAACTTGGGAGAAACTCCCAGAGATAAAATTCTTATCAATGTACACCTGTCTCTGAACAAAATTGGAACTAGATGAGATTCTGTGCTGGGAAGGCAATTGTTTAGCAATACAATTTTCACTTTGAAAGAGAAGGGGCTGAGGCTGGCAAGGCTTGGATAAACAGAGTTGACATGCAGGCAAGCAGTTTTGCATTTCTTATGGTGAAAAGTACTATTAAATACAAAAGGACTTTTGGAAGCAGTTGTCAATAGTGAGCTAAGAGATATACCAACTTATTTCTTTATAATTAGTTAATCTTTAACACTCCTATTCATACTGCTAGAGAAGCAGTATGAAGTGATAGAACAGTGGCAGTCTTTGAAATTAAATCGACCTCAGTGAAAACCTTGGAGTCTGACACTTGCTAGCTGTGAGATTCTAACAACTCTGAGGCTCTGTTGCATCAAATATGGAGAGGAAAATGTCCAGGTTGTTGTAGAGATTCATTATTGTATTTGTGGTGTACATAAATAATACTAAAGAAATCATTCATCATTTTCATTATTGAATATATATAATAGGTATATAATATACACATAGAATAAACACAACTGGTATCGAAATAGGAAGTAGAGATTAAATGCATACAGAGCTCTACATTTATTTTTTTTAATTTTTATTTTTTCAAAGCTCCACATTTAAAGCAGAACAATAAGCATACTATTTATATGCTTTTCACCATAATCTTCTTTGTACAAAGTATTTTTGGGAAAAGCTTTTGCATTTATTGTAATTCTAGTAACAATTTTAAGTAGCTATGGATTAACAGATATATCTTTCACTTCTTGCATTCCACACCTTGAATCAGAGAACTACACTCCATCACTTTTCTTCCAAAAGTTGTATATTAACAACTGCAAGTTAAGCTGATATCCCTATGAACATTTAGATTTATAAAAAGCATCCTCAAAGGGACAATTTATTCCAACCCCATTAGCATTTTCCTGTTGAAAGTCATGAGCTACCTTGAGCAGAAACTTAGTTGGGCTAGATGAGGTCAAAAGGGAATTTATTAGAAGTCTTATTGAAAAGATAGTCTAGGATACAGGACAGTAAAGTACGTCAGTCATAAACATGCATCAATGAGAGAGATCTGTGGAGAACTGTTTCTCAACACAGGCCCAAATCATGACCTTGCTCCATGATAGTTTTCAGAATTTACCTTATTTTACTACAAATACATAATTTTATATGTGTAATACTAATTTTTAGAATGTGATCTAATGTGCATGCAAAACATTCACCCTTTAAAGTTCTGCAGTTCAATGAGCTTTGACAAATATATAAAACCCATTAAAACCACCATCACAATTAAGATAATGAACATTTCTATCATTCCAGAAATTTCCCTCCTTTGTCATTCTAAGAAATCTCCCAATCTAGATGGAGCTAAATTCTGTTCTTATTGTCATTATCACTTATTTTTTTCTCACCTAGAAATTCATGTGATAGAAAGCATATAGTATGTACTCTTTTATATCTGATTTTTAAAACCAACATTGTGGGGCAGCCCCGGTGGCTCAGCGGTTTAGCGCCGCCTTCAGCCCAGGGCCTGATTCTGAAGACCTGGATCAAGTCCCATGTTGGGCTCCCTGCATGGAGCCTACTTCTCCATCTGCCTGTGTCTCTGTCTCTCTCTGTGTGCGTGTGTATTTCATGAATAAATAAAACATTTAAGAAAAATAAAAATAAAATCAACATTGTGTTTTTGAAACTATTCTATATTGTTTTGAATATCAGAAGCTCAACTCTTTTTATACCTTCTTAGTAGTGCATTGAATAAATATAGAACAATATTGATAAACATTTGGCTTTTTCCCAGGTTCTACTAAAATGATTAAAGTAGTTATGAACATTTTGTCACATGTATTCTTATTGCTGTATGTTTTTATTTCTCTTGGTTCTTTAAGAATACAATTGCCTAGTTATTATACTTCCAAACCAATATTGCAATTTTTGTGGGGTTTTTTTTGTCTTATTCTGTGACTAAGAAATTCTCAGTTGTTTTCAAAGGAAAGGCAAACCAGGAGGTCAACAGTCTTTCTCATACATTGCTGCTAAGACTTTAAAATGGGACAAGTGATATGGAGGTAAACTGAATAACATCTAACAAAATTACATGTTTTTTGCATATTACTTTATTCTTGTGAACACGTAATCTTAGATTCCTAAAAATATGATTGGACTGAAGGGGAAAATGTTTATGAAGAAGTTGGAATATTTATCCTACCTGTAAATGTTTATTAATTAACAATATGTAATGTTGGTACAGATATATAAAGAATAGAGATCACGAAACTGACCTGTATGGATCCATGGATTTATGACCAAGACTCTACTATAATCACGGAGTTGTAAGTGTCTATTCAAGAAATAGTATTGAGATAATAGGAAATTCAAATGAGATAATAGCAAGTTTAATTCCTTCCTCATACAATATACACAACAGGTGAATTCCAGGTGTACTGAAAACTGAAATGTGAAAAGCAAAGTTTAAAATATTTAAAATATACATTTGAAAATGCTATTTAGGACATCATGATATATAAAATATGAAAAAGCATAAAAAATAATAGAGAATAATTTTTTAAAAAAAGTTTTTATTTAAATTCCACTTAATATACAGCGTAACATCAGTTTCAAGTGTACAATATAGTGATTCAACACCTCCATACATCACCCGATGCTCATCATACCAACTGCATACTCCTTAATCCCCATCACCTATTACACCCATCCTGCATCCACCTCCCTTCTGGTAAGTATTAGTTTATTCTCTGTAGTGAAGAGTTTGTTTCTTGGTTTGCCTCTCTCTTTTTCTTCCCTCTTTATTTATTTTGTTTCTTAAATTCCAAATATGAGTGCAATCATATGGTATTTGTCTTTCTCTTACTGACTTATTTCACTTAGCATAATACTCTCTAGCTCCATCGATGTCATTGTATATGGCATGATTTCATTACTTTTATGACTAAGTAATATTCCATTGTGTGTGTGTGTGTGTGTGTGTGTGTATGTACACACACACACACCATCTCCTTTCTTTATCCATTCATCAACCAATGGACACTTGGGGCTAGTTCCACAATTTGGCTATTGCAGATAATGCTGCTAAAACATCAAGGAGCATGTATCCCCTTCAATCAGTATTTTTGTATTTTTGGGGTAAATATGTAGTAGTGCAATTGCTGGATTAGAGGGTAGTTCTATTTTTAACTTTTTGAGGAGACTCTGTACTGTTTTCCAGAGTGGCTGCACCAGTTTGCATTCCTACCAACAGTGCACGGTTTACTCCACATCCTTGCCAACACCTGTTGTTTCTTGTGTTGTTGATTTGAGTAATTCTGACAGGTATGAGGTAATACCTTATTGTCATTTTGATTTGCATTTCCCTGATGGTCAGTGATGTTGAGCATCTTTTCATGTGTCTGATGGCCATCTGGATGTCTTCTTTGGAAAAATGTCTATTCATGTCTTCTGCCCATTTTTAATTGAATTATTTGGGGTTTTTTTTTAGGGGGTTTTGAGATTTATAAGTTCTTTATATATTTTGGATACTAACCCTTTATAGGATAGGTCCTTTGCAAATATCATCTCCCATTCTGTAGGTAGTCTTTCAGTTTTGTTGACTGTTTCCTTCACTGCACAGAAGCTTTCTATTTTAATGAAGTCCCAATAGCCTATTTTTGCTTTTGTTTCCCTTGCCTCAAGACATCTGTCTAGGAAGAAGTTGCTACTGCCAGTGTCAAGGAAGTTATTGCCTCTGTTCTCCTATAGGATTTTAATGGTTTCATGTCTCATATTTAGGTCTTTAATCCATTTTGAATGTATTTTTGTGTACAGTGTAAGAAAGGGATCCAGTCTCATTCTTTTGCATGTTCCTGTACAATTTTCCCAACACCATTTGTTGAAGACACAATCTTTTTCCCATTGGATATTCTTTCCTGCTTTGTTGAAGGTTAACTGGCCATATAGTTGTGGGTCCATTTCTGGGTTTTGTATTCTGTTCCACTGATCTATGCGTCTGTTTTTGTGCCAGTATCATACTGTTTTGATCATTAAAGCTTTTTAATATAACTTAAGTCTGGAATTGTGATGTCTTCAGCTTTGCTTTTCTTTTTCAGGCTGCTTTGATGTCTTCTATTCTTTTTTTCTTTTAAGATTTATATTTATTTACTTGAGAGAAAGAGAGAGCACCGGTGAGGGGACAGGCAGAGGGACAAGAAGACTCCTTGCTGAGCACGGGGCCTCAGGCAGGACTTGATGTGGGGCTTGATCCTAGGACCCTGAGATCATGACCTGAGTTGAAGTCAGACACTTAACCAACTGAGCCACCCGGGTGCCCTGATGTCTTCTATTCTTTTCTTAAGCCCAGTGAGTATCCTTATGATTGTTGCTTTAAATTGTCTTTCAGGCATGTTACTTATCTTTATTTCACTCACATCTCTGGCCATGGCCTTATCTTGTTCTTTCATTTGGGATAAATTCCTCCACCTTCACATTTTATGGAAGTCTCTGCCCTCTTCTCTTCGTTAGGAAAGGCAGTTAGGTCTCCTTCTCCTGAAAGTAATTGCCTTATGAAGAAGGGGTCATGTAGCGCCTAGGGCATGGTGCTTCAGGGAGTGTGTCTTGTGTGTGTGCTGTGTTTGCTCTGCTGTTGTGTTCTGGCTGCTCTGTCCCTCAGGTCAGTCATCAGCAGAGGTTCTCTTTAGCTGCCGTGGGCAGTGTTTGGTCTCTGGTTTGAATGTGGTGAGTTTTAAATGGCTGTGCTCCGGACTACTTGTGAAAGGAGACCTGTCACCACCTCCACCAGAACTGAGGCCCTGCAGAACTCTGGTGGGAGATGTGGTGTCGGCAGGGGTTTGTGCTGGTGTTCTAGGGGAGTGGCCCCCCACACTGGGACTGAAACAAGATTGACTGAGAAGGGTAGTCCTACCAGAGTGCAGAGGCTTGGTGTAAACAGGTTAGGCAGCCAGTGTTTACACTACACTGCTTCATGCAGGTGGCTGTGTGTTTATGCTGAGGGCAGGGGTTGGAAATGGAGCTGGCTAGATCTTTTGTTCCCAAAGAGGTGTCTCCATGAACACCTCTGCCTGTCATGGATGAGCTCTGAGAAGAGTGAATAATCTCCCCACTGTGTGTCCCAGGCTTTCGTTAAATTGCTGTTTCCACACTGTCTGCCCCTAGGTTGTTTGCTTGCCTTCTCTCCAGGAGAAGCACCATGCTCGCCAGGCTCTGTCCCAGACAAGCCCACTGACCTTTAAAACTCCAGGCTTTAAGCCGCCACTGGTTGCAAGAACTCATGAAATTCAGTCTCTCATTTTTCAAGCCAATGACTTTGGGGAAACATTCTCCTTCTGTGATCCCCTGTTTACTCCTTTCTCTCTTGCCCTTTGTCACCATGGCTCCACCCCTCCACAGCACCTGCAATCCATTTCTACCCTAAACCATGTTTCCACACTTCCTACCTTCTTTGATGTGGCTTATTCTCTCTCTTTAGTTGTGGAGTTTGCTGTGCCAGCCTTCAGGTCAATTTCTGGAGTATTTAGGATGATCTGATAGTTATCTAATTGTGTTTGTGGGATGAGGTGAGCCTAGGGTCCTCCTACTCTGCTGCCATCTTCCTCTCTCTCCACAAAAAAATATATAGCTACTTTATCTTAATAAGTACTATTCATTATCACCAAGAAAGGAAAATACAATTCACAAGCTGGGCTTAGATAGTTGCAAAGTATATAACCAACAAAAATTAATACCTAGGCTATATACTTTTAGCGTCTTAAGAATGAATGAAAACAAATGATTCATTAGTCAAAAATCAAGAACAGTTATTTCATAGACAGAAATCTGTAATTTACATATGAAGAAATATTTAATTTCATTAATAACAAATCAAAATTAAAGCCACAATTCAGGACCATTTTAGACTCATTAAATCCTCAAAAAAATGGAGAAAATATGATAATAGCAAGTGTTGACAACAATGAATAAGAATAGTTATAAGTATTATGAGAATAAATAGGGATCCTTATAAGCTGCTGCTGGGGATTCATGTTAGTTCATGAGGTTCTGCTAAGTGTCAGAAAACCCAAACTGCCAGTGACCTAACCTAAATAGTGGCTTATTTCTCTCTCATATTGACATTAGAAGTCTCACTACTATGGAGTTTTATTATCATCTAGGACCCAAGCTCCTTCTGTTTCTTAAAAAGATTTTATTTATTTATTCATGAGAGACACAGAGAGAGGCAGAGACACAGGCAGAGGGAGAAGCAGGCTCCTCTCAGGGAGCCGGATGCAGGACTCGATCCCTGGACTCCAGGATCATGCCCTGGGCCTAAGGCAGATGCTCAACCGCTGAGCTACCCAGCTGTCCCTGTAGAAGCTGTCGCCTTCTATTTTTTAAAAATGTTGTTGCCACCATCCTCAAGGTATGCTTTATTCCCTTATGATCTAATATTCCTTCCCCAACCAGCCATCTTATCTCCATTCAAGCCAGAAGAAAACAAGAATGAGAAGAAGGGTACATTTCTCTTTCCATATTGTATACCATCTCTGCTTACTTTCTATTGATCAAAACTCGCCTACTAGACAAAAGAAAAACTGGGAAATGGGTATTGGATATCCTTAATGACTCGTCTCCTACAGACAGGAACATTTCACACCCTTTTAGAAAGCAATTTTATATTACCTGATAAATGGAAGAAGTACAAACCTTACAAACCAAAAGCTAAACCTCTAGGTATATACCGCAAAAACACATATATTTATAAAGAGAGATGGACAAAGATGTTTCAAGTAGCATTTATAAGAAAATAAAAAGTAAAAATAGCCAAAATATCCATAAATGTCCATTACTTGAAGGACAAATAGTTGCATGTTTAGTGAAATACTATAAAAGGCACAGGAAAGTCAGAAACATAATATTGAGCAAAGTTGTATGTTAGAGCAAAATATAATCTTCCAGCAGTCATTTCACAATTGTTATACTATACACAATATATCTGTTTCTAAGATGACATTTTTCAGTTGGATTCACACAGACTCCAGGATGTAGCTAAAAACTGCTATTTTGTTTCACTTTTGGTCTCAGAATTTGGAAAGCTGAAGTGCTAAATATCTACTTCATTGTTGCCTTTGGCATTCTTGAATTATATTTGATCATGTGACTGCCTACTTCATTCTTATCAGAATCAATAACAAACACAGACATATCATCCAGATTGAATTTTAAGATTTAAATAACTGCTTTCAAACACAGGTTCCCATAATAAGCTAACTTGAAGCAAAAACCTTATGTGGTTTAGGTATTTAAATCCTGCCATTCAGTTGATGTGTAAGTTTATATATATATTTCTGCAAAAGTAAATTTAATAATGATGATGATGAATGATGCACAAAAATAATTGCTAAGAATTTTTAAATAGCTAAAAAGGAAATAGATTGCCAATATGAATATCAAGGGAACATTAGCTAGAAAACTTTATGGAGGATACTATATATGGTTTGACCAACAAATGTGCATTTAAATTTAAATATCAATTCCAGGCAGAACAATAAAGACTATGTCATGATGTTTGCCAGACTTCCTCCATAAAGAAAAAAGCTCTACAGAAACCTTATTTTCTTTTAAATTCTAATTAAGCTATGAGTCTTTCAAGTAAAATTTCATTTCAAAAACTTCATATCTGATTAAGAAGAAGTAAAAGCAGAATGGTAAACTTGCCACCCTAATTTTTTCTAAGAAAAACTCTAGAATTATGTACTACACATAATAAAGAATATAAAGAGCATAAAAAAATAAAAAAGAAAACGTGAGATTTTCCTCCAGAAAGGCCCATTGAAAGGCAGTGTGTAGCATCATAAATGAGAAGTAGTGATTGCTGGGGCAATCCTGAAATTAGCCATGCTTAAGAAACACTACTAAATTTTAATGATAATTTTATAGTATGATTAATTTTTTTATTTTATTTTTTTAGTATGATTAATTTTAAAACATTTCAGATTTATTCTTATATCCCAGAGGTTCATTTTATAGCATTTGCTAATTCTTGTTTTTAACATTTGCTCACTTGGCATTTAGCAAAACTGTGTACTCAGTGCCTTCTATTTTATCATTAAGGCCCACTGCTTGGGCTTCCTCTTTCAAGGCCAATTAGAAACAAAAGCATTTTCTTTCATCTTTTATATCTGCTTCACCTGGTTCTGAGCTCATAAAGTTAATCTTTATCAGCTTAATTAGACCATGGTCCTTTATTTTCCTACTATTCCTATACAGATAGTAAATCTGAAGTATAGATGCCAAATTATTCTAGATCCTCCTTGATTTTTTTTTAAGTTTATTTATTTATTAAGAGAGAGAGAGAGAGCATAGGCATGCAAGTTGGGAAGGGGGGGCGGAGGAAGAGAGAGAATCTCAAGCAGAGTCCATGCTAAGCATGGTACTAGACACAGGGCTCAATCTCAAGACATTATGATCATGACCTCAGCCAAAATCAGCAGTTGCACACTTAACCAACTGAGCCACCCAGGCACCCCCTTTCCTTGACTTCTTGAATAAACATGATTCTCTGAGACAAAGTACTTCAAGAACAGGTATTTATGTCCTCTAAACTTTTGGTATTTCAATTTCATTCAGATGTTTCTCTAACAGCAAAAGATAGCACATCATCCTTATTTTAAATAACTCTTTCCAACTGTTCGTTGACAAAATCTACCTCCCCCTTTCAGGTATAAACACAGTCTGGGTCTATGAGCCCTAAAACCTTGGCCCAAACTTATGTAATTAATCAATCCAGATCCCAGTTGTGATGATATGGTGAGGTCTTAGACTTGAGCATATTTAATTCCTAAAGACTGGACTCTCCATTTTTTTCCTCTTAGCTCTCAATATAATTCAAACCGATATTAAGAGAAACTAAACTTGGGGCTTCTCAACCTGACATGAAACACACACTGTTGACCTCCATCCCCCATAATTCTTTCTGCTATTTTAAGTATAAAAATGCAGCATTTCCTTCTTTCTGATGGCTGAATAATATCCTATATATAGATCTCACATCTCCTTTACCCATTCATCAGTGGACACTTAGGTTGTTTCCCTCTCCTGACTCCTGTGAATAATGCTGCAATACACATGAAGGCACAGATGTCTCTTCGATATCCTGTTTTCATCTCTTTTGGATATATATACCCAGAAGTGAACTTATGATACTACTTATCTATGCAATCTTAAAAAGCTAAATTCATAAAACAGAAAGTAGAATCATGGTTACCAGGGACTAGGGGGTGGGGGAAATTGGGAGGTGTTGGTCAAAGGGTATAAACTAGCATTTAGAAGATGAGTAAATTCTGGGGACCCAGTGCACAGCATTATGATTCTATTTAACAATACTATATTACATACTTGAAAGTCACTATGAGACTACATCGACTTTGAATGTTCTCACGACAAACAAGAAAGGATAATCATGTGACATGATGGAGGTGTTAGGAACAGTACAGTGTGAATCGTATTACAACATGAGTGTATCTAATTAACATTGCATGCCTTAAATTTACACAATGGTATATGTCAATCATATCTCAAATTTAAAAAAAAAATTCCACACATACACTTGCCTGAGAAAACAGCAAAAGTTTTCTTTTTTCCCCCTTTTCCCCAACGCACAAATGCTTGGAAAGCTCAAACACTTGGAAGGCTCAGTTTGTTTTGATATAGGCCTTAACTAGGATTAAATAGCTTTTCCCTTTGATCATTTAATCCTTGTGTCAGCAGACCCTGTGTGGTTAAAAGCTAAGCCAGTGTGGGTCAGGATAAGGGCAGCCAGAGTACCCCATTTTTTATGCTTACTGAGGCCTGTCCTGCCTGATCCAGTTTAAAAACCTACTAAAATATATACTGCTGCAACCGACTAAGGTCAAAACTCCACATGACATGTAAAAGCGTTGAAAGCTGATGCCTTCTGCTCAGGCTGTGCCAGAAATGTGATTTTTTTTTCCTCCCCAAATATCAGGTCAAGATTTCTAACCAAAGATCCAAGATGTTGGGATATTAGGTGTCCAGTGAGTAGCATTCCTATTCACTGTACACAAGTTAGAAACTAGTTAATAGGCCAAAAAAAATTGAAAGGAAATTAATCACATTACAATTTTGTTACTGATAAGGCTCAATTGGTGGCAGCTATAGAGGGATTCCTAAAATCCTTTGTGAATTAGATGAACTTAATCTTAAAGGGTCATAAAGAAGCTCAGATATGGCCAAGCCACGCATACATACAATCCTGAATGACCTGAAACTATAAAACTCCTTAAAAAAAAAGTGTAGGGGGAAAAATCCTTGACAGCAGTCTTGGAATGGTTTTTGGGATCTGACACCAAAAGCATAGGCAACAAAAACAAAAACAAACAAGAAGGACTCTATCACAACCAAAAATTTTCTGCACAGCAAAAGAATCAATACAATGAAAAACAACTTACAGGATGGGAAAAAAATATTTGCAAATAATGTATCTAACCAAGAGTTAATATCCAAAATATAGAAGGAACTCTTACAATGCAATGGCAAAAACAAAACAAAACAAAACAAAACACCACCAACAAAAAGTCCATAATAACCTGATTAGAAAACAGGCAAAGGACCTGATTATATTTTCCCAAATAGCCAACAAGTATACAAAAAAGTGCCTCGACTGGGCACCTAGGTGGCTCAGTGTGTTATGCATCTGCCCTCGGCTCGGGTCATGATCTCAGGGTCCTGGGATCGAGCCCCACATCAGACTTCCTGCTCAAGTGGGGAGCCTGCTTCTCCCTCTACCTCTGCCTGCTACTCCCCCTGCTCTCTGGTTCTCTCTGCCAAATAAATTTAAGCATTTAATTTAATTTTTAAAAAGTGCTCGACTTCATTATCCATCAGGGAAATGCAAATCAAAACCACAATAAGGTATCACCTTACACCTGTCAGAATAGCTATCACCAATAATACAAGAGATAACAAGTATTTGTGAGGATGTGGAGAAAAGAGACCCCTTGTGCACTCTTGGTGAGAATGTAAATTGATACACTCACTATATAAAATAAGATGGAGGTTCCTCAAAAAATTAAAAAGAGGGCAGCCTGGGTGGCTTAGCAGTTTAGCGCCGCCTTCAGCCCAGGGTCTGATCCTGGAGACCCGGGATCGAGTCCAACGTCGGGCTCCCTTGCATGGAGCTTTTTCTCCCTCTGCCTGTGTCTCTGCCTCTCTCTCTCACTCTGTCTCTCATGAATAAATGAATAAAATCTTTAAAAAAAATTAAAAAGAGAACTACCATATAACCCAGGAATCCCACTTCTGGATATATATCCAAAGGAAATAAAATCATTATGTCGAAGGGATATCTGTACTCCCATATGCATGGCACCATTATTCACAATAGCCAATGTAAGAAAACAACTTAAATGTCCATCAGTGGAGAGAGAGAAAGAAAATGTGTTTTTTATACCAAAGGAATATTCTTTAGCCATGAAAAAGAAGGAAATCCTGCCATTTGTGATAATATGGATAAACCTGGGGACACTATGCTAAGTGAAATAAGCCAGACAGTGAAAGATAATAAGTATTTATGATATCACTAATATGTGGAACCTAAAAAAATAACAAATGCTACTCATAGTAACAGAGAATAGTGACTACCAGAAGCAGAGGCTAGGGCATGGGAGGAAAGGGGAAATAAAAACCAGTAAAAGAAAGTAAAATAGTGATTGTCAGGGCCTGGGGGCAACAGTTATGCGAAGTTACTATTTAACAGGTACAGAGTTTCAGTTTTACAAGATAAAAGATTTTGGAGATGGATGGTGATGATAGTGTCACAATAGTATGCGCGTACCTAACACCACCGAACTGTACACTTACAAATGGTTAAGACAGTTAATATTATATTATGTGCAATTTTACCACAGTAAAAAAATGGGAAAAATGAGAAAGTATTGAAAACTGAAAAGTTGCCAGATGAAATTCTCATTTTATATTTATGAAACATAGTCTTCTATTAATGACATTAGTAAGTGCACTAACTACAAACCTTAGTTTTTGACAGCATGAACACTGCTAAGAATGCTTTGATGAGAAAAGAAGTTTTTGAACTCAAAACCTTCAGAAATTGTATAAAGAGAATAAAAGTATACCATTTGGGGGGGGAGGCATAAAATTTTAGTAAAGAAAAGCCATTCTTAGAATAATGAATTTGGGAAACTGAACTTTTGGTTAAACATCTTCCAGAAAATTGATATTTGGCCATTTGGACCTCATCCTCACCCTGTGTTGTTTCAGCAACACATACCTCTATCACTTCCTCAAGGAGGTTCAGCTTCTCTTGCTTTTCCCTCCATCCAAAATTGTCTTTCTCCTTTTACACCTGAAAAGTTTCTATGCATCCTTCAAGTCACAGTGAGTGACTCGGAGCCTGTATTAATTTTCTTTTTTTAAAAGATTTTATTTATTTATTCATTAGAGACAGAAAGAGAGAGACCGAGCCATGAGCAAATGGAAAAGCAGGATCCCTGTGAGGAGCCTGATGCAGGACTTGATCCCGGGACCCTGGGATCACAACCTGAGCCAAAGGCAGATGCTCATCTCTGAGCCACCCAGGTGCCCTGTATTATTAATTTTCAATACAAGAAAATGGCATAGTAAATGTTAAAACATCATAAAGTATACTAAAATGTAATGAACCAATAAGGATGCATTTTCAGAAAGTATGGCAAACTTTTATTTTTTTTATTTTTTTATGGCAAACTTTTAATACCTTTATTATATAAAAATATGTAAACATATATAGTATATATATATATATACATATAAAACTGTAAGAAATACAAAGTGCCGAATTTAAACATCATTTAAAAACAGGAGAGTAACCTAAAAGAATATGCGGGTGACTAATAACTTTTAAAAATCATTCAATTGGGGCACCTGGGTGGCTCAGTTGGTTAAGTGTCTGCCTTCAGCTCAGGTCATGATCCCAGGGTCCTCTGATCAAGCCTCACATCGGGCTCCCTGCTCAATGGGGAGCCTGATTCTCCCTCTCCACCACTTGTACTCTCTCTCTCTCTCTCTTGCTCTCGCTCTCATTCTCGCTCTCTCTCAAATAAATAAACTATTAAAGAAAACCTATTCAATCTTGCTATTTGATCAAAGATACATGTTGGCAAACCGAACTTCAATTAAAAAAATAAAATAAAATCCAACCCTTTAAAAAAAAAAAAGATCAATGAGACTCTAGTTTCTTCTATTAACAAATAATTTGTAAAATGTTCACATTAATGCAGGTGACAGTACAGTGAGACAGACATTTTGATACACTGTAGTAGGAATGTAAGAGACTGGTAAAAGCAATTTGCTAATATATATCAAGTGTCTGAAAAAAAAAATCCTAACCAGTGATTGAGTTATTTGACTTGCAAGAATCTGTTCAAAGAGAAAAATATATAAATGAACAGGGCACTATTGGTAATAGTGAAAAACCAAACATGGTCCAAATGAATACTCTTCAGAGTCACAAAGCAAAATATGTACAGAAATTCAGCTTTCTGTAAATCTTACATTGTAGAAAAAATTAAACAAAGGGACACTGGGGCGACATTCACCCAGACTTCATTTTTAGTATATGGATTACCAATTATTTAAAATACTGTAATCACAATTTAAACATTTCTGACTGGTGGGCCTTGAAGTATTTTTAAAGGCAGGGAGTGGGGGACCTTAACTATTCTAATAGGCTTTATGAGTGAATTCAGGTTTAATTTAAGGAAGTGCAGAAAGTATTGGTTAGTTAATCAACAGCTGGACAGCTTCTCTGGAAATCAATATCGAAATATAGGAAGGGGGTAGAGAATTTTATATTAAATCTCTTAATATTAGTCTAAATGGTTAGACTGAGAAATACTTCATGAGCAGTAGGAAAGCAATATAAATTTCAATTAATTTATAGATTATTACATCAATGCATTGATACTTTATATGAATATGCCAATGCGATTTACTCCAAATAGTTCTTTTTCTGCAGAAATAAAATATCTTCCATTTGGAAAAAAAAGCTTAAAATAATTACACAAAAAGAAGAACAAAGTTGGAAATATCACAATCCCAGATTTCAAGATATACTACAAAGCTGTAGCAATCAAAATAGTATAGTACTGGTACAAAAAAAGACACATAGATAAATGGAACAGAATAGAGATCCCAGAATAAACCCATGGTCAATTAATCTATGACGAAGGAGGCAAGGATATGCACTGGGAAAAGACAGCCTCTTCAACAGATGGTGTTGGGAAAACTGGACAGCTATGTGCAAAAAGATAAAACTGGACCACTTTCTTATACCATACACAAAAATAAACTCAAAATGAAGTAAAGACTTAAATGTGAAACGTGAAACCATAAAACTCCTAGAAGAAAACATAGGCAGTAATTTCTTTGACATTATCTGTAGAAAAATTTTTCTAGATATGTCTCCTAAGGCAAGGGAGATAAAAGCAAAATTAAACTATTGGGACTACACCAAAATAAAAAGCTTTGCACAGAGAAGAAAACCATCAACAAAATGAAAAGGCAGTGTACTGAATGGGAAAAGATATTTGCAAATGATATATCTGATAAGGGGTTAATATCCAAAATATATCAAGAACTTACACAACTCAACACCACAAAAACAATCCCAATTGAAAATGGGCATAGGACCTGAATAGACATTTTCCCAAGACATATAGGGAGCCAACAGATACATGAAAAGATCCTCAACATCGCTCATCATCAGAGAACTGCAAATCAAAACCACAAGGAAATCATTCTATACCTGTCAGAACAGCTACAATCAAAAATCTAAGAAATAACAAGAGTTGGTGAGGATGTGGAGAAAAAGGAACTCTTTTGTGCACTGTTGGTGGGAATGCAAACTAGTGTAGCCACTGTAGAAAACAGTATGGAGATGCCTCAAAAAAATTGAAAACAGAATTACCATATGACCCAGTAATTCTACTACTGAATGTTTATCCCAAGAAAACAGAAATATCCATTTGAAAAGATAAATGCACTCCTATGTTTACTGCAGCATTATTTACAATAGTCAAGATATGAAAGCAACCCAAGTATCCATACTCAGATGAATGGATAAAGAAACCGTGCTGTTTGTGAATATATATGTGTGTAAGTGTGTATACATATTATAAAATATACAATGAAATATTATTTTGCCACTTAAATGAATGAGATCTTGCCGTTTTCAACAACATGGATGGACCTAGAGATTATAGCTCTAGCGAAATAAGTCAGGAAAAGATGAATACCATAAGATTTCACTCATTTGTGGAATTTAAGAAACAAAACAAAGAAAGAAAATGATAGAGAAACACATATCCTGATTCTTAAATACAGAGACAAACTTTTGGTAGCCAGAGGGGAGGTTGGTGAGTGGAGAGGAGAAATAAAGAAGATCAAGAGTACATTGATCTTGATGAGCAATGAATAATGTATAGGATTTTTTATTCATTATATTGTACACCTGAAACTAACATAATACTGTATGTTAATTATACTTCAGTTTTAAAAAGATAAACAAATAGTTAAGGGTATATATATACTCTAACCACAGAAAGACTAAGGGAAACCTACACATCACACATTCCATAACCTTGGTAGACAATGTCTTTATTTCTTTAGAACTCATCTTAAATCTAACGTCCACTGCACATCCTACAGTGTTGCCTGTAAATTCAGTCTTGGTTAGTATTGGGAATCCCTGAAACCTTCCCCCTTCCCTGGCTGCTTCCAACACAGCATTGTATCAAGTTTCCGGAATGACAATTAGGAAAGTCTCTGTTTATTGGTCCACATGCTGAGATACCAACAGTCCAAGTCAGCATGGCCTCTTGGTGTTGTACAGCTTCACCATGTCTAGCACTTAGGATGCATGAAACTTGATAGAAGCTATAGCCAGGGCACAGGGATCAGCTTCCCTATTTGTACCACGTAGTCATTTTCCTTCAAGAGTACCAAAACTGCTGTTAATAAGTCCCACCACTCAGATAGATTCCATCCTCAATTTCCTTCCTGCATCTCCTTCTGCTGCTTCCAAAATCTTTCTTCCCTCTTCCCTCTTTTCAAGAAGCTTAGTCTTCAGAAAAACAAAAGCCAAGAAGTTCGCTGTGTTTCCGTGTTTCCTATTTATAGAAACCTTCCATGAGTTAAGGAACCAAATACTGACTTATCCTAGAACAGAGGAGTAAAACATGAAGAGAAGAAAGCATAAGCTAATAACTCAATAGCTTTAACAGCATTATTTCTATGGCTGTTTCTGTTTGAGTGCTATATACATATTTTGTATAATACCAGCTTTAATTAAAAGAATTCTTATATAATTGAAGGATAATGGGTATTTTCCTCCAAAAAGTTTAGATTATACACTAAAGAAATAGTAATAGCTCTGAAAGTCTTAATACAATATCCGATATGTTTTGTAGAAGATGAAATGATGTCACATGATCTCTCTACCTGAAAGTAAAACAAGTATAGCTAATTCCTTATTTCTGGGATTATCTCCAACCTCCCCTCACCCTTTATTTGATTGGCTTCCATGTTTGGACATTAATAAAGCAGACTTTACACATTCATTTCTGTGGTGCTGTGTCTGGCTCACTTCACCCACAAGTAAAATGCCACCAATTCTATCCCCAGAGGGACCAGTTAATTTGTTCTGTCTCCATTGCCACAGACTGTACCATTCACCCCAATCAGCCATTCTATAGTCAGCATCATTGGCCACAGGAAGTAATGAACCAGAGAAGAAGATAGAACAGGAGAGGGGAAAAAAAATCCCTCAAAGCATGATGCATTTCCCAGTAGAGTAGTGTTGGTATCAATCCAATGACAGAGGTCCCTTTTGTTAACTCCCAGCACAGATCACATCAGTCAATCCAAACTAAGTATCTCAACAATATTCGAGAAAAAAATACTTCTATAAGTAAACATTTGCAATTCTATTTTGAAGTCTCTTTTGAATTTATAGAAAACTCAGACATTAAATTGACAGAAACAATTCAGACCCTGGAAGTTGAGGTTAACGTTATTTACACAGCAGGAAAACCAAATGTCATTCTGTGAAGTGCTTGGTTCCACAGCAGCAATGTTGGAATTCCTTTCCCATCTCCCCACAGAGAGGAGATAGGATTCCAGGTCCTCTCCAGTCCCACAGATTGAGTCAAAACATCATTAGAAGTGCCCAAGAATGTTTGATTGAAATATTTCAAGAAGTTTTGCCTTTCCAATATTTTATTTCACATTTAGATAGAAAATGTATCTTATGAATAGAGATCGGTTAAAATGGTGTATGTCTTCTATAAAAACAGAAATAGTGCTAGTAATCTTGCTTCTACTTGCAACATATAGATTTAGAAATACATTTTCATTGTTCAAATTCTGCTTTCGCACATGATTTCTGGAAACAATCTGTTTTATCTTTACATAATTAGAATTACAGGTTAACTATTTTCTGACTAACCGTTTATCACTAGATAACTTTCATCATCAGTGGTGGTTAACTAAAAGTAATTTGCTAATTTAAAAATTACTCATTCTTTAAATTGTTTTTTTTTTTTTTTCAAGATTTACTTATTCGAGAAGCAAGTATGTGAGGGCGGGAAGGGGCAGAGGAGAGGGAGAAAATCTTCAAGCAGACTCCCTACTGAGTGTGGAACTTGACTGAGGGCTTGATCTCAGGGCCTGGAGATCATGACCTGAGCTGAAACCAAGAGTCGGACACTTAACTGACTGAGCCACCCAGGTGCCCCAAGAATTACTCATTTTTTAAAAAAGTCCTTTATTTTAATGCATCTGCCTGAGGATTGGTATCATTTAATAAAATGCCTTCTTTTTTAGTGTCCCAAAGACAAAATGTCTTAAACTATGTTGAACTTCAAATTTCAGATGAGGCAGCATTTTCTTGAGCTAATTATCCAAGTTCCTTCTTTGTTGAATGGTACAAAGTGTCTCTAAAACTACCAGGAAGGTATTTTTACATAACTGGGATAACTTGTTGCTTTCATTAAATGTTCCCTCACCTCACTTTATTTTAACTGCAAGTTTAACAGTTACTGTAATATTAAAGAGTTCTTGGATCTTGTTACTTTATCACCTAAGACTCATTATTTTAATACAGAGGAAAAAAGATTTAGCAGGTTCTTTTTCTCTTACTAACATGTAAAGTTTGCTATCTAGTCATTTAAGAGTGGATCCTCAGCTTGTCGGTGATATGTATTTGAATTCATATTATTTCTGTTTTACAGCAGTTTTGGAAAACATGTAATATGCCACTGACTGTTATATTTTTAGACGACATAACATAGCCATCAAAATTAATATTAAGTAATGACTAAATACTATGCTATGTAAACTTCATGAGATCATTTTCACATTAAATGTGAAAAAAAATTAAAGTGCCCAGGAAAATTATTCTCTGGGTGACTTTCCCCACTCTGAACCACACACAGATTTTGTTCATTAATCCAAGTGACTAAATCCATCTGGTTGCCATTTTTAGGGAGATGCTAAAGGTGGGCAAGAGCTTCCATATGAATCCACAGAGCATCTTGACTGAGATATATACCCTAAGTCGTCATGGAATAATATTTTCCAAAACACTTCCTTCTCAGTCTTCCAGTTACATTTGGAAGATCCCCCAAATATCTCCTGGGAAATATTTACACAGTTTAGGCTGTTTCTTATCACTAATAACCACTGTATGTTCATAAGAGTCATTCTTTCTCAATTGTATGACCCCAGTATTAATGCTGTTAAATGTGGGCATTAGTCTCCTTAGAATTAATCTTCGTTAAATTGCATACTTAAATGCAGTGGAATGGGAGGACTGCAAACAAATGAACAAAAAAAAAATCAAAAGAAAAAATAAAAAACAACAACAACAAAAAAACAAGCCCTCTAATGCTGGTAGCAGCTTTTGCGTCTTTTCCTCTTAGACAAGATAACTCCTGTGTTAACCATTTCCAAGATGCTTCCCTTCTTGGCTGTATGCCTGTTCAGCTCCCCTACAAGTGCAAGATTCATTAGCGTCACCTAACATTTCCCCTATGGTAGCCAGTGACAGATTGGGCAGCTAGCAAATGTTGTTGCTCTCATCACTGAGAGAAAAACATGAAATCAATCCTGTGCTAAAATGGATCTTTCAATAAATATTTTGGAGACTAGACAACTCTTTTGTTATAAAACCTGTGGCTAGTTTTAATAGGATTAAAAAGAACACCCTACACAAATAGACATTACAATATAATAAATCATTTATGTTACTTCATCTAGGATGGAGAGTGGTAGGAAATTACAGTCTGAAGCAGTTTTATTTTACCATTGATGGTCAGATATTTAAGGCAAACTATCTTGCAATTCTCGAAAACCAAATATTAACAAACAGGTTATATACCTGCTGTGACAATACTAAGGTGTGATGCTTTTCGATGGAATGAGGTATATGCTCAAGCAAACGATGAGATTCTCCATCACATACACATTCATACTTACATTTAGAAGCCTCTGGATGCTATCTGCAGTTCTAATAATTAAAGGAATCATGAAGCTTCAAGTCCAAGGTGTAAGAATAGCACCCATATGGGTTAAGCAAGGCAAGAGACAGTCCTGAGGCGGCGTGTTATTCCATGTCTGGCTCTGTGTGATTACAGGAGATACATGCAGTCACATTACCTGTTATCATTATCAAATGACAGCAGAGATTAGGGATTTGGGTTTATGGTAAAGGAAAATTCACCTCTACAAACTGCAAGTCTATTATGATTTCCTTGGGAATTTCTTAACTTTTATATAGCACAGAAAATGAAATCATCTCTACTTTGCCCCTTTAAAAATCTTCAGAGGCTCCTCATATCTCCATGAGCACCACACTTAAGAAGCCATCCTGAAAAAAATTCTCAAGTCCCTTCCATGTTATAGCAGCTGACAAAAAGCAGAAAGTTTCATTTACAATGAAGCAATGGTTCATGCCACTTCTTATTCACAATGAAATTCAGGCACTTGGAAGGAACAGCATATAGAAGGGTTATGTGTTGAACTTTGTCTCTTTCAATTAGCCTTTGAGATATGAGGGTTTAAAATCAAATAAATACATTCTTCAATGTATTTCTCTCCTCAAAGAAAACATACAAAAAGAAATCAAACTTAATCTTCCCTTTCAAACAAGCTTCTCCATCTCGACTTCTATAAAGCAGAGAGCTACGATTCTCTCAATTATACAAGCTCAAAGGCTCAAAGTCATCTTTCATTTTTCAGATTGGTCATGCACTGGGCTAGGATCTGGGGATATAAAGTAGAGGTTTCCTTCCATCAAAGAAAACCATACTTTGGTAGCCAGGCACCAAGATGTTCCCCCAACAATTCTCTCCTCCTGGTATCCACACCCTTGTAAACTCCTCTTCCACTTTGAATTAAGGTTGACCTATGTGGCCAGTAGGATATTGTAAAATAACAGTGTGAGGCTACTGAAGCTGGGTTATAAAAGACATTATAGCTTCTGCCTCATACTCTTCAGTTACTCACTCCAGGGGAAGCCAGCCACCAAGATGTGAAGAGACACTAGCAGGCTTAAGGAGAAACTGATATGGAGAGCAACTGTAGCCTCCTGCCAGCAGCCGGCACTGCCTTGACAGCCCTGTGAATGCATCACCTTGGCGGTGAATGATCCAACCCCACTCAAGCCTTCAGATAGCTGTAGCCTTGGCTGACATCTGCCCATAACCTCATGAGACACCCCAAGCCAGACCTCCCCTCCAGTCCACCCAGCCTAATCACTCCCAAATTCCTGATCCCTGAGAATTGTGAGAGATAATAAATATTATTGCTTTATGCCAGTAAGTTTGGGGAGTAATTTGTTACACACCTCCCTTATCACCATTTGATCAGCTGCCAAATATTAAAAACAGTACCTCCATATATCACATGATTCCTTCTTCTTCATTCCCTTCCATTAAAGCCCTGGTTCAGAACTTTGTCATCTCTCACTTATACTATCACACTTGCTTCCTAAATGGCAACGATGAGCCTAGCCTTTAATTTCTTCATGAAACCGCTGAATGAATGTGCTAAAATCATAGTTTTATTTCACTCTTCTGATCAAAAGTTCTGAATAGTTGTCCATTTCCAAAATTGATTCCCAGTTCTTTATCCTTATAATTTAAAGGGATTATAGTGTATATAATCTTCTATTGCTGCTTACCTTCCATATTATTATATATTTGTCCAATGCCAGAGCCAAACTGACTGTAAGTCCTATCTCTGTGCCTCTTCATAGGTTCTTCCCTCCACAAGCAGGCCTTCCTTTTCCATCGCTAATTACCAAAGCATGAATCAAATGGTTCTTTCATGGAGTCATCCGCGAAAGTGTCCCTAATATCTCCCAGGGTCGCCTTCATTGAGATAGGGTGGGGGGAGCTACAATTTCCTTCACATCTTCTGTACTTCTTTCTTGTTTCTGTGCATTTTCAATGCTTTTTCTGACTGCTATTCTCCATTTGTCCTATCATAGACCATGCTGGACCTCACCTGTTTCCTTTCATTCTGCCCAGAATATGTAACAAACAAACAGCTCCCCGCAGCATATGCTTTTAAAAAAAAAGATTTCATTTATTTATTCATAAAAGACACACAGAGAGAGAGGCTGAGACACAGGCAGAGGGAGAAGCAGGTTCCCTGCAGGGAGCCTGATGCGGGACTTGATCCCAGGACCCTGGGATTCCAACCTGAGCCGAAGGCAGATGTGCAACCGCTGAACCACCCAGGCATCCCCCTGGAGCAGACTCTCAATAAAAGTTTGAGGTAGTTAAGGAGGATGACTGAATAGTAGGAAGCACTATTGGATAACGTTTATCACACCCTAAGACATATTTCTGTTTTCCTTTCCATGAACATAAGTTCATGTTTTCTTACCAAGACTTGGTTTAACACCTTCTTTTACTCTCTCAGACTCCTTTACATTCCCATCACATCCCACACTTCCTCTCCTCTCATAATTAAGAGTAATAACAATTCAAACGTCTCTTGGCTTACCTTAGATTCCACCTATTTCCTGAGAAATTTTATATTTCACAACTAACAGATCAAATCTGTGCAATCAGAATGATTGGAGTATAAAAGGGTAATTTGAGAAACATGTTGCCACTCTTTGAAAATAATTAAGCATAATAGCTTATTATTCCCAGGGAAAGACATTTTGCTTTATACCACATGAGCTTTCATTACTTTTTAAAAATCTCTCATCTCATCCTGAACTTGGGCACCCTTGAATCAAAAATAGCATTTTTCCAAGTCCCTTTAGTCTTTCTTATCACAAACATTTATTGGTTGTCATCTGTATATGAGGTGTTATCCTGAGTCACAGTATCCAATGAGGTCAGACTTTGAACATGGATACCAGACTAGATCTAAGTTAACTCAGCCATTTCTCTTTACTCCAAAGCTTCAGGGACTCCACTGTCCCTGACACTCTAGTTCTTGAATATCTTCCACTGATCACCTGCCTAATGAAGCTCCCTCCCATAGGGCTAAGCTGAGACCCACGGCAATCACTTCCCACTCCATCTTGGACAAATTCTCTGGATCTTGACCACATATGAGTGCCTGGATCATGATAGGAAATCTTTCATTAACTCTGGCGCCAACTTCCAACTTTTTCTCCTTGCTTCTTGTGAATCCGCCATCAAACAGCACTTTAACAATCACTTTACCAGTATTTAACCCAAATCATGTCCCTTTCCCTTCTCAAAAAGATTCTAGTTGTTCCAACAACAAATCCAAATTCATTCAGGAGGTCACTTAAGGTCTTCTGGTGGATTTTCAGTTTTGTTTCTAGGATTCTCTTTTCAGGCCTCTGTACTTTAGCCTTCTTTCTTCCCCAGCATAGCTTTCTGCTGGAATGTTGTTAACATTCTGCTGAGCCTCTGACAAACTTTTCCATCCTTGTATTTCTGGAATCCCACCACTGCCTTATTTGTGTAGGAGAGAGGTCATATCTTTTGAGGATAGAATCAGTATTCTATTTGAAATCACCACTCCCATAAAATAGTATTTCTCCAAAACTAGACAGATGTGCACAAGATGTGTATGTTGTATTAGCCACTTAAATATGGATACAGATGGGTGTGTAATAAAATGCATGTGAAAGTTGCTAATTATGATAAAATGGAGAGCTGAATAACAAATTAGAAAAGTCAATATCAAGGCCTATACTCATCAATAAATAAATTTCACCAATGTGGTTTAACATTCATTATAACTATTTTTCCAAGGTATGAACCACTATAGAGATATGATTACTTCACTTCTGTGGGATCAGTGAAATGGGAAAGAACCTTCATGTCTATGCTCCCTGGAAATATCCAGGAGGCCTTTGAGTCAAAGAAAAAGGACTAGGTAAAGTTTTGGGGGAAAGGTATTTCAGTTTTACAGAGCATAATATGTTAGAAGACAGATTTTAACCCACACCTACCCTATCTCAGCACTGTCTCAATACAAAGACCATTCTGAAAGGGTGTAATCCCCCCAAATGGGGCTTCTTTGCCTTAGCATACTAATTTCATAGCTTATAGCTGCCTAGTATCTGAAATTGGAAAATTAATATGTACTATAATTTTGGTTAGATATACCCATGTCATGTCTTTGTCCCTAAAGAAAATAAGAATGTAATTTATTAGTATTTTATAAAGACAACAAAGAGGAATGTAAAAACACAATTCAAAAACTGAGCCAAGTACACTGAAAACTATAAAACACTGCTGGAAGAAATTAGATGGACATTAGGCCTGAGAGAAGGGGATAATGGGGAGTGATTGCTTAATGGGTGCAATATTACCTTTTGGAGTGATAAATATTTTCTGGAACAAGATAGTGGTGATGGTTGCACACATCATGAAGGTACCAAATGTTACTGGATTTTACTCTTTCAAATGGTTAAAATGGTAAATGCATAAATTTTACTACATTAACAAAAGAGACAGATCCTTATGTAACTATATAAAAAGTAGCTTATGTTATATTGTGTTTAAAAAGCAAGTTACAGAAATGTATATGTAGCATGATGGGGCACAGATGCATTCATTTGTGTAAATTTAGAATACTTCTCAAGTTTTCGTTAAGATAATGCTAGCTGTTTTAACAGATAAGTCCCCATAGCTCATTGGCTTAAGGCAATTGAAGCAAATGCATTGTTCATGCAAAATTCAGAATGTGTTGTTCTATTGTAAGCAATAGAAGGTTGGCACCTTCTAAACAGTGATTCAGGGTTCTTCAAGATGTGACTCTTCCATCTTCAATATGGTGATTTCTATCAAACTGCTAAGGGAAGAACATGAAAGCCTACACATGGGAGTTTTTGTGGATCTGGCCAAAAAGTGTAGCAGCATACCACTTAGGATCACAGTTCATTGGTCAAAATGCAGTGGCATGGCAACATTTGACTATAAAGGAGACTGCTAAATAGAGTCTAGCTTGTTGCCTAGGAAGAAGAAAGAACAGGTTTAGTGAACAGTGAGTTAACCACTTACACAAATATTTAAGAATATATTAACTGACTTTACCTTTGGGAATTGAGTCAGAGAAGAGTGGAGGAGATTCTTACTCTCCACTCAATCACTTTCTACCTATTTTGAATTATCTTTAAGGAGCATGACTGTTAAGGGCTGAATTATGGCCCTTTCCCTCAAAATTCGTATGTTAATGCCTTAACCCCCAGTACCTCAGAATGTGACTATATTTGAAGGTAGGCCCTTTAAAAAAGTGATTAAGGTGATGGGAGAGGGGAACACTTGGTGCCTCAGTTGGTTTAGCGTCCAACTCTTGATTTTGGCTCAGGTTGTGATCTCGGGGTTGTGGAATTGAGCCCTGCTTGGACTCCACACTCAGTCAGGAGTCTACTTGAGCTTCTGTCTCTCCCTCTCCTCCTCCCCCAATCCCACTTATGCTCTCCAACTCTTTCTAAAATAAATAAACAAAATCTTTAAAGAAGTGATGAAGGTAAAATGAGCCCATTAGGGTGGGCCCTAATCCAATCAGATTGGACATTTGGACACATGGAGGAGAGACTGTGAGAACACAAAGAGAAGGCAACCATCTGTAAGCCAAGGAGAGAGGACTGAAAAGAAACCAAACCTGCCAATTCCTTGATTTTAGACTTTCAGCCTCCAGAACTGCGATAAAGGAATTTCTGGTTGTTTAAGCCAACCCAGTCTGTGATACTTTGTTATAACAGCCCTAGAAAACTAATATGACAGTATATCTTCATAATAAAATAAAAATTAAAGCTTAATAGAATTACCTAAGTTCCATTTTCAAAAGTGAGAGGAAAAAGCCTTCCTATATCCCAATATCAAAATCTCTTCCTTTTCCACTAAGTGCCTAAAATACACTTTAATGGTTTTACATAAAAAGGTTTACAAGCCACAGTTTAACAACACCCAGAAAAAAAGTACATCGCTTTCTAAGAACAATTAAGTTTCAAGTTAACCGGAAAATTAATTGGCTAACTTGGATTCTGACAATGGCCATGTACTACACTCAATTACCGTGTTACAAAATTTCCAGAGATGGAAAATTCAATCCTTTTGTGCTTTTTACTACTTTTTAATTTTTCTGGCTTTTATTGTAAATACTGAGTATTATTATGACCAGAAGTAGAAATTTTTGTGTCCTCTGCATACAACCATTAGTTAAGCAACAAGCAAAAATGTGGCTGTCAACAAATACTTATTAAGCAATCACCACATCAAATATACAAGCCAAGGAAGATCCTGTATATCATTGATACATAATTAATGCGGATTTTATATACATGCAACAAATCGCAAATTGATGCCAGTGTAACCCCACTCTGGCAGGTGTGACAACCACTAACTACTTCCTGGGATATGGAGAAGACTAAGGTATTGTCTTCAGGATTTTCTTCTTCCCTTGCTCTGATGTTGGATCACCTTGTCTGACAGGAGTTGTCCGATTCTACATCCAATACAGCTTCACGCAAGGTCATTCTCTTATAGCTATCAGAAGCAACATGCTGATTACAGAATTCTCAATCCATATAATCCATATATTCTTTCTCCAGCCCACAAAATTCAGCAACTGTATTCAATTTACTTCTCTATTTCTACATCAACGTGAACTACTACTTTTCAAACCTGTGCCATGCAGAACTCTGCTATGTAACATTGGGCCACCAAATTCAAACAAATACTCCCTGTGAATCTTGCTTGCACCTACCTCTACAGAACACACACACTTCCATAGTTTTAGAAAGAAAAATATTATCTTGTGCAGTGATATGCTCGATCATTCAAGTGCTCTTTTATTTGTGGAGATATTTTTTTCTATCTAAAGGAAATGAAGTCGGAGCCTGAAACAAGGGAAAGAAAGAGTGTTCCAAGGTTCAGCGAACTCTTTTCAGGTTTTAGAAGTGATACTGGGGTCTAACAGATCATAACTGAAGACAAGAGTCCCTATTCATACTGGTGAGAGTCCTATAATTCTAAAGATCTGATCCTGTGATCGTTCTTGTTCTTTGAATTTAGCCCTGCAGTTTTCACATCTATTTTTAAGAATGTTTTACTGCTCCTGTGATAATTATCAGCATCCTTCTGTGAACCTATCATTAGAGGAAGATGAGTATTTTAGGAGCTGAGGTGGCCAGTCAGAGAATCCAGGGGTGCCTTTTTTAAGAGCTAAATAGAATTGTATGTAGAGTAGATGCAAAGCTTATTCACATATATCATCATTAACTTACTAAAGCTTCCTCTTAAGACTACTTAAACACGGGAATTTTATTTTGCCTATGTGTACATATGTATGTCTCTCTTCAGAAAAATGTGTGATATAAAATTTGCTGACACAAATCTAATGGCTTCCAGGATATAAAAAATGAAAAAGTTTGGAGCCTATTTGGAGAGAAGTGGAACATTGTTTATTTTTCTGCAAATGAAATCAAGGCTGCTTTCACCACATGCAGCAACTGTCCAAGACTATGATTCACAGAGTGAAATTACCACCTGACCCTTGGAAATTCTAAGTGCATCAGCAACAGCAGAATCTTTCCCTTTGTTGTATGCCCAGAGAGCCTCCCCTAACTGCTTTCTCCCCTCACCCCTGAACATAAGCACACATAAAGCAAGAACTCCCAGGGTTCACCAACCCTCACGATGTTATAAAAATCAACCTAACAGATAATGCAATGCCTTCTCTTGAAATA
The DNA here is from genome assembly GCF_011100685.1 of Canis lupus familiaris. NCBI lineage: Eukaryota > Metazoa > Chordata > Mammalia > Carnivora > Canidae > Canis > Canis lupus. The sequence continues at coordinate 30,365,244 of NC_049260.1, forward strand.
AATAATTCCCTTTGCATGGCAAGGAAATTACTAGAACAAAATTCAGTCAGTAGAACAGATTGAAGCATTGCACAGAGGTTTATTTCTATTTTCTTTATTTGATATATTAGACCAGTCAGATCATGAGTGTTTGTAGAAAATATAAAGAAATAAACCTTGGCTCGGTAATTTTTTTTTTCTGAGAAGTCGATGGATCGCTCAATTTACTAGAACTAATATAATCATCTCAGGCTCTAATCTATACAACCTAAGGCCCTAGTTATGTATTATTTTGGCCACGTTTCTTATAAAATCTAAAGCTCCCTTTTTTCTCCTTTAATTTGCAAGAACTTAAAAGAAATACACACCATCGCTATACATTGAGACTGACTACTACCGTGTAATCATAGTATTTACCATCATGAGACTAACCAACTATATTATGTTGTAATAACAGCTTTACAATTAGCTTTGGGTTTTTTGTATAAATATGTTTTATTAAATTCCCAGAGAATGGGGAAGCAGACATATTTGCTGTTGCTGTTTTATAATCACATGCTATTATTCTGTTGCCAGTGACTATGGGATATATTTTCACTGTGGTCAGTAGGGTTCAGATGGTTTATTATATTACAGTGATTACAGCCAGTAGACTATTTGAATATCAAATTCTTATTTAAAAGCATAAGCCTTCTGATTTGAATGTGTTCGTGTAAATCAACATGAAATCTCTGTTGCAGCATTCCAAGAATTATAATAAAGACAACCACCTACTTGGGTGGTGGATGGACATAGATCTGGTCTATGGACACAGAGATGGGCAGAACCCAAATCAACTATTTAAACAGAATTAAATAGTCAATACAAGCAACTTTTTGGACCTCTACTTCCATAGAACTGTCTTCATCAATGATTTTTGTTTCAGGTAATCCAAGGCTTGTTTCATGAAAAATAATTATGGGAAACACTGTGAAGATATCAAGTGCATATTTAGCCTTGATAAAACAAATAAAAGTTAATATTTATTAAAGACTTTCTCCATATATTATACATATTTTAGCCATTATATTTAATTATACTATTAAAGTAAGTATAAAATGTTTATCTCTCGTTTCAGCTAGGTTAAGTGACTTGCCCGAGATTACGCACCAGCAAGTAGTATATTAACTATCTAAATGAAGATTCTCAATGCCCTAAAACCCCAAGACTGGATCTAAGTAACTCGAAAACAAAGGAGTCAATCAACTCAATAAAGTGTTTAACTTTCTGCTTCTCATTAAGTAGAGTTCTAATTTTTTAAATATATTTTATTTTTTAGAGCAGTTCTGGATTCACAGCAAAATTGTAAGGAAGGTAAAGAGAGCTGCCACATATCCCCTGTCCCCACATGTACAAGCTACCAACTATTGACATCCTGCACCACAGTGGTACATGTGTTTTAACCAATGAACTGACAATTAAAAAATCACTCTCATGCCAAGTCAATAGCTTACATTAGGGTTCACTCTTGGTGTTTATTCTATAGGTTTGGACAAATATACAATGACATGTATTCATCACTGTGATATACAAAATAGTTTCACTGTCCTAAAAATCGGCTGTGCTTTGACTATCCCTCCCTCCCTCTCCCAACTCCTCTAAACTACTGATCTTTTATGGTCTCTATAATTTTGCCTTTTCCAGAATGCCCTATAGTTGGAATCCTATAGTATGTAGCCTTTTCTTATTGGCTTCTTTGCATTTAGTAACATCCACTTAAGGCTTCTCCATTTTTTTCCTGGCTTCTTAGTTCCTCTGTTTTTAGCACTGAATAATATTCCATTGTCTGGATGCACCATAGTTTATCCATTCACAGATTTGCTAATTGTAAACATCTAAATTAAGCAGCAGAGTGAGGTTCTAAGAAACTCTAGAATAAGGATCTATCACTGGCTTAAGTATACATCATTCATGCAAGCCTTCATGGCTAGTCCTGCATGGATTTGTTCCAGGTCTCCAGAAACTCTTCCCCATTATTTGAGCTCAAGAATATAAATGTGTACTCACTTGGATCGGCATCCATCCAAGAATTCTGTCTCTGGTAGCAGTTTCAAGCAACATTTTGTGAAAGAATGTAGTTGTACTCAAAGCACCAACACTAAGTATTATGTCATGGCTATACAAACCCTAGCTTTTTCTCGGTCATCTAATCATCAGTCATCTAATCAACCACATAAAAATCCCTTGAAGTATATGCAAAGACAAAGCAGTCATGCATTAACTAATCATATTATCAAGGCTACTTTTGGTTTATTGGGCATTAAAAGAAGCTTTTATCTGGCAGTTATCAAATCACATTTAATGCTGAAGGTGAATAGATTAGATAATTCAAGGCTTAATATAGATTTTAATAACTGATGCTTTTCTATAATTTCTTTCACTTTGGATCACCAATGATACCATCCTTCCAGAAAATAAATCTAATAGCATCAGCATAAATATAGAAAGGCAGAAGAAGGGATGCCTGGGTGGCTCAGCGGTTAAGCACCTGCCTTTGGCTCAGTGCGTTATCCCGGAGTCCTGGGATGGAGTCCCACATCGGGCTCCCTTCATGGAGCCTGCTTCTCCCTCTGCCTGTGTCTCTGCCTCTGTGTGTGTGTCTCTCTCTCTCATGAAAAAATAAATTAAAAATCTTAAAAAAAAGAAAGGCAGAAGTATATTTCTTGGTGTTAATTTTGTTCATATGTTTGGCCTTTTAGTACACATTTATTAACGGAACTGACTTAGTGCCAATTGAGTCTTTACAATACACCATACAAATAATGAGGCCAATTCTTGGTGGCTCTTGTTCTTTTGTCTTCCAAATAACGAGATTACATTTACCTTTTTAATGTGATAAAACATATGTGACATACAATTTACCAGCTTAACTGTTTTAAGTGTAAAAATTGGTGGCATGTAGTGTATTTTTACATTATTGTACAACCATCACCACATTGTGTCCCTAGAATTTTTTTCATTTTCTTGAACTTAAACTCTTTACCCATTAAACAGTAAGCCCCATTATCTCTTCCCCCCAGACCTTGGCAACCACCATTCTACATTCTGTCTCTATAAATCTATCCATCCTAATGGATGCCTCTTCTTGGTAGAGGCATAAAATATTTGTCTCTTTTTGACTGGCTTATGTAACTTAGCATTAACGTCTTCAAGGTTTATCCATGTAGCAGGTGCCAGAATTTCCTTCCTTTTGAAGGCTGAATAATACTCCATTGTATGGGTATACATGCTTTGTTTATCCATTTATCCATTAATAGACAGGTTACTTCTGCCTTTTGTTTATGAATAATACTTCCATGAACATGTTTGTACTGATATTTGTTTGGTTCCCTGTTTTCAATTACTTTGGTATATATCCAGAATTAGAATTACTGGATCATGTGGTAATTCTACACTTAATGAGGAACTGTCAGGGGATCCCTGGGTGGCGCAGCGGTTTGGCGCCTGCCTTTGGCCCAGGGCGCGATCCTGGAGATCCGGGATCAAATCCCACGTCAGGCTCCTGGTGCATGGAGCCTGCTTCTCCCTCTGCCTGTGTCTCTGCCTCTCTCTCTCTCTCTCTATGTGACTATCATAAATAAATTTAAAAAAAGAAAAAAAAAATGAGGAACTGTCAGACTGTGTTCCACAGTGGCTATACCATTATTACTTTTCTGCCAGCAATGCACAAGGGTTTTAATTTCTTCACATGCCAATACTTTCTATTTTCTTTTTTAAATAGTAGCCATATTAATATCTAGTAAGATGTTTATATATGTATAGCTTCAAACTACTTATTAATATTATCATTACCAGCAGCAGCATATTAAAGGCACATTCTGAAAAATATCTCATGGTATTGCAAATATCAAGGCACCATGACCATGACTTATAAATAGAAAATTAACAAATATCCATAATAGAAAGAACCAGAGTTGCTAATTTCTGTGCTGCTCAGAGTTTTCTTGTCAAACTTCTCAAATATGCACACTCATAATTACGTTCTAATAGGTACATTACTTTGAATTTTTCCTCCTTGGGGCTATTTAAATGCAAATGTCATTACCTCTAATTTGAGCTACTCTCAATGCTCTGAAGTCAGACTGGGCCCATCTGGCTATTCAAAGGCAGGCCGAGCACACACATCTGCCAAAGGGCAGGTTTGCATATGGGCTCTTGTGCCTCCAGTTCTGTCTTTAGCCTGTGCCAGGTGCCTTCAGGACACAGGCTTGCAGGGTGGAACTTCTTCATGCATATCAGCTTCTATTTGGTTGATTCAAGTTAAGCAAATCTGTTCTTTTTTAACCTAACATTTCATCTGTTCCTCCCTAAGTCTATTGATCTGCTCTTGACAAAAAAGGTATTCTGCAAAGGACAAGATCTAAATGGAGCAAAACCAATGGAGCTCTAAAATCTGCAAACAGGTTTGTTAAATATAAGCAGTTTCAGAAATGTAACATTTAGCCATTGCTCATCATCTGAAACAGGAACTTCTTGACACCAGAGCAAAAAAGACCCTTTCTGGAAAAAGTCCAATAACTCTGTTTCCAAATGGTAAACATCTGGTTGGTCACATAGGAATTTGGCCTTACTTTTAGTCCCTTTCCCACTTTTTTAAAAAAGATTTGAGAGAGAGAGAGAGAAAAAAAACGAGGACACACATACACACGAATACGGGGGAAGGGGCAGAGGAAGAGAATCTCAAACAGGCTCCACACTCAGCACCAAGCTGGAGGCAGGGCTCCATCCCACTACCCTGAGATCATGACCTGAGGCAAAATCGAGAATTTGATGTTCAACCGACTGAGCTACTCAAGCACCCCTTGCCACCTTCTCTATAGTCCCTCTTGTCTACATGAGAACCTGGACTGTCTAAATACCCAGTACTGTGGGGTTGATGAAATGTTTAAGGGCTCAGTGTTTTTATTGGAGCGCTCTAAAAGTTCCTCTAAGGACAAAGCCTAGAAGACAGTCGTTCAGAAATGTTGTAATGTTTCCTAAACCTGTAAGCCATTGTAAATGCTATTAAAGCTCAAGTGCGCTATGTACATGAACAGCAGTTCTTAAATATTTTGTCTTCAGTATCAGTATGTGATACTTGCTAAACTCTTGGGCGACTCCTTTTCAAGTACAAAATATCACAATGCCCTTATGTAAACGTTGGCTGCAGCTAAAGTATGTTCTACTTTCAGGAAGTCAAAAGGGAAAGGAATATTATTGGGGCTCTTTTCAAGGAAGAAAAAGAAAATAAGGCCAATGATTCTGCAGGAAAGAAGTGATCCTATTTGCTAACCACCACCACCTTAAACAGTCCCCTTAATCTGAGTGAACTTTAGACACATTTCTTCCTGACCTTAGGCCCCTGAGGTCCCTTTCTTCAAGTATTTACACAGAAAACTAGTAGTTGTTCATTCTTTCTCTGCTTCTTTGAAATGTATGTAAATCTTCCCTCAGCCTCTTGCCAGTTTTACAAACCCAGGAAATATTCCACTCACAGATCTGGGAACCATATCTTTGAAGGGTAAATATCAATGAGGATAGGACGATGGCACCCCTATCTCTCAGGCTCTGTGGGAAGGTAGAAGCCTAACTTCAATGGATGTCAATTAGCAAGCACAGATGGTCTAATCACAGTAGAAGACATTTGCAAACTCAGGAACCAACTCAGTGTGTTCCACACATCCTATTCATTAACCTCCTCCCTAACATCCTCCAGTACATTTCCACTAGCTCACCCCAGTACTTAAAAACTCTCCCACTTTTTGTTTCAGTGAATGTGAATTTAGCCTCTCTGCCTGATGGAAACAGCCAGAGTAAAGTCTTCCTCACCTATTTAACCTTGGTGCAATTTTGACTTTCATACAACATAATAATGGAGATGCTAGCTTAGTCCTAAAATTGTCAGCTCATCTCACCTTTTTAGTATTTACAGAAGAGGAAAAGAAGGAAATAAATTTTTCTTTGCTTAGACATGTACTATATGATACTCACATTATTTCATTTACTCCTCCGAGTTAAGGCGACCAACTGCCTCCATTTGCTCAGGACTGAAGGCTTTCCCGGGACATGGTGTTATCAGTTTTCAAACCAGAGAAGTCCCAGGAAAATCAGGACACTAGGTTACCTTACACTCATTTTGGCATTGCATTATGCATTAACACCTGAGTTGGGGAGTTTAGGAACATTCAGTAGCCTAGTGATACAGTCAGGTTTCATGTTCCAAATCTTAGGCACCCAAGGTCCAGTCCCAGATCTGGGTACTTAATATGTTGAAAACGTTTTTTCCCCCTCGAGTTTTTATTTAAATCCCAGTTAGTTATCATACAGTATAATATTAGTTTCCAGTCAAATTCAGTGATTCATCACTTACATATAACCCCCAGGGCTCATTGCAACAGGTGCCCTCCTTAATATCCATCACCCATTTAACCCATCCCTCCACCCACCTCCTCTCTAGTAACCCTCAGTTTGATCTCTATATTTAAGAGCCTGTTTTCTGAAAAAGAGGGAGTAGGGGAAACAAATCATGAGAGACTCTTAACTGCAGAAAACAAATATGGTTGATGGAGGGAAGGGGGTGGTGAATAGGATAGAAGGGTGATGGGTATTAAGGGGGCACTTGTTATGATGAGCACAGGGTGTTATATATATAAAGGATGAACCACTGAACTCTGCTCCTGAAACCAATATTAAACTGTAGGTCAACTAACTTGAACAAAACAAAACAAAAAGAGCCTGTCTTCTGGTTTGCCTTTCTCCCCCACCTTATGTTCATCTGTTTTGTTTCTTAAATTCCGTATATGAGTGAAAATCATACGGTATTTGTCTTTCTCTGACAGACTTGTTTCACTTAGCATAATATACTCTAGCTCCATTCATGTCATTGTAAATGGCAAGATTTCATTCTTTTTATGATTAATACTCCATTGTGTGTGTGTGTGTGTATACACATCCCCCCCATATCTTCTTTATCCATTCGTCAGTCAATGAACACTTGGGCTGTTTCCATAATTTGGCTATTGTTGATAATGCTGCTATATAAACAACAGGGCATATATATTCCTTCAAATCAGTATTTTTATACCTTTTGGGTAAATACCTAGTAGTGCAATTGTTGGATCGTAAAGCATTATTGATAACAATACTGGCATTACAAAGACATGTCCTAAGGTCAAGGAATTTACATTATGAAATGCCAAATGCTACAAGATCCCACTAAATACAAGTTGAAATGAGGATATGATCACTTCCCTTTGAAATAACAGCAACCGCTTCAGTAAAAAAATGGTATTGACCTGATCTTAATGAATGGTGTGATAAGGAACCCCTCAGAAGACCCCACATGCATCCTAAAACCTTTTGGCAATACTATGCTGTGGAAATAAGTGAATCTCACCTCAATAAGAATAAACAGAGGCTGTTTATTCTGAGCTTGTGAAAGCAAGGGTGTCAGCTACCATCACTTGTGTTTGGCAGAGACTCAAACGTAGGTAAGAAAATTGAAAAGCTCTGTAGTTTTCAAAAAGAAAGGCTTCAAGGATGTAGTGATTAGAAGTTGGCAAGCAGAAGCTGAAGAAGACAGGCTACATACAAGTGAGGCATCTTATGTACTTATTTAGGGAGCGCATTTAGCTCTCTCTGTCTGGCCATCAGTTAGAAATAGGTGAAAATACAAGGAAGCTTCCTGTGATTGACCAAGTTTTGGCCATTCTGGACTAATTGCCACAGAGGTTATGGTTTGGCTTCCCATGCAGGTGGCTGCAAAGATTGTAGGTCTGAATCCTATTGGCATAGATGTACTGACCAAGGTCCCTTTTCCTTCTCTTGGGAACATATTCTTTATTCTTAGAAAAGTAGGGAAGACACAGAGCTGTTTCTTGTCTTGTTGTTTCACATGTAAGACAGTAGATAATTAAATTTGAGATTACCATTGGCCCATTATTTGTGCCCTATACAAAGTAATAAAGTAACCCTTCCCACCATGCCTTCATAGGAACAATGCATGCTGTAAGACAGAGGACTCCTGTGCCTGCCATTGATATATGACTGAGCACAATGACAGGAGAAGAGCTTGGGAATGATGCAGACAACAAACAATCTCCTGCCATAGGTCAGAGGTGGTGCAGATTGTGGCAAACATCAGGGGGTTTTTAAGCAGAGAAATCAAGAAGGGAATGAGGAACACTTTTTTTTTTCCAGTATTTGTCCCGTATTTTCATGAAGAATATATAGCTTTATGATTTTAAAAATCATAGTGTCCTGGATCAGAATATGGAGATGGCAAGAAACTCTATTAAATGAATCTGATATAACCATCCAGTTCAAGCATATTGTGATATAAGCTATATAGTAATGTCACTATAATGATAACTAGAGACAAAAACCTAAAGCTAGAAAGACATGGTATATATTGCCCTGAGTATGTGGATTTTGAGAGAGGATCCCATCAGGACAATATCACGGCAACTCAAATTCATAAAAGCAAAAGGTAGAGATAAATGCAAGGAGCATCAGTATCCAGAGAGCCTGTGTAAAAGGCAGAGTATGGGGTGAGGAGTTACAGAAGGCAGGGTTTTCAGGGCCATGTGAATATGTCATAAGGGGAAAAGAGACAAAGCAGGACTCATGAGCCAGCTCCATGTACGGGAGAGCATAACAAATAAGGGAAGAGATCAAGTTCATAAAACAATAGCAGCAAATATGTAATTGCAACCAAAGTGCAGCTAAACATTAAAAGGTCGTTATTACATAAAATGTATCATGTGGAGATTGACTCATTTCTCCACATATATATTAAAAAACATATAGAACATTTCACAAAGCAGTCATGCTGTATGCTTGTGTAATGGAGCTCTTTCAAAGAACTGACTTAAATTGAAAGGTATTTGAAAAAAAAAAGGTATTTGAAGGCATGGATAGTGACTTATCAATATTTGGTGCTCCCATGTGCCCAGTACAGTGTCTTATATACATAATGTGTTCAATACATTTTTGCTAAAATGGCATCCATGTGGAAATAAGACAACAGACTTGCTTAGCCATGCAAGAAATAACTTATACTCCAAATACTACAAGTAAATACTTCTGCTTGACTGATGCTAAAAATGTGAGTCAGTCCATTAATCTCTTTTGTCCCACTTGTAGCAAACTGAAAGTTTATTAAGCCATTATGTACCATGTTTTTCCTTAAAAACATACAAATGAACATTTCATTTCAAAATAATAATAGCTTCCATATTATAAGCACTAAAATGTACCAGCTATTTCTTGCACTGCTTTCAATAACCATTATATCATTTTCATAAGAATTCTATAAAATGGGTACTATTTTTATAACAAGCTAAAAAAAACATGGAGCTGAATCTAAGAGGTATTTATTAATTAACCGAGGAATCAGTATTTTTTTTTAATTTTATTTATTTATGATAGTCACAGAGAGAGAGAGAGAGAGAGAGAGGCAGAGACACAGGCAGAGGGAGAAGCAGGCTCCATGCACCGGGAGCCCGACGTGGGATTCGATCCCGGGTCTCCAGGATCGCGCCCTGGGCCAAAGGCAGGCGCCAAACCGCTGCGCCACCCAGGGATCCCGAGGAATCAGTATTTATTTATACTTGAGCACTCACCAGGACTTTCACTCCTTAACCAAAATTTTACACCAATTTATGACATACATCCATACTATTCACATAGCTATTCCAGATAAATTTTAGTTAAAGTTCAGCAATTTTCTCAAATCACACAGCTAGTGATAGTAGAAATAAACTTAGACTTTAACATAACATGTGGAATATCACAACTAAGAAAAGACCTTGTCGAAAGAGTAACAGCTCAAAGAATGGCTCTCCCATCATAAACTACTAGAAAACTGAATACATTAAATAATTATTTTCAGGGGCACCTGGGTGGCTCAGTTCGTTAAGCATCCAACTCTTAATTTTGGCTCAGGTCATGATCTCAGGGTCATGGAATTGAGACCCACATTAGGTTCTGAGATTCTCTCTCTAAATAAATAATAAAATATTCTTTTTAAGGTGACATTCACAGTGTCCAGAGATTTGAATCTGGATATTTTGGGGGGCCATTATTCAGCAACCACAAGTTCCAAATGGCTTCATTGGTGAATTCTACCAAATATTTAACAAAAATTAGTATTTATTCCAAATAAATTCTTTCAGAAAATAGAGATAGAACAAACACTTTCAACTCATTATATGAGGACATCATTACCCTGATACCAAAACCAAAGACACTAAGAGAAAAAAAAAACCATATAATGATTTGCCTCATGAATATAGATATAGAAATATTTAGCCAAATGTTAGAAAGAGAATACAGGAATATATAGAAACAATGTTTTATAACTAAAAAAAGTTTATAAAAAATGAAAAGTTGAAAAAAAATAAAAAGTTGGTTTGACACTCCAAATTAAAGTAATTAATATTATCAAAATAAACATCATTAGTTGATACAGAAATGTTTGCCAAAATTAAACATCCATTCATCATAAAAATTTTCACAAAACTAGGGATCTCTGGGTGGCGCAGCGGTTTGGCGCCTGCCTTTGGCCCAGGGCGCGATCCTGGAGACCCGGGATCGAATCCCACCTCGGGCTCCCAGTGCATGGAGCCTGCTTCTCCCTCTGCCTGTGTCTCTGCCTCTCTCTCTCTCTCTGTGTGTGACTATCATAAATAAATAAAAATTTTAAAAAAAGAAAAATTTTCACAAAACTAAGAGCAGGGACATTTTCTTAAACTAATAAAAGGAATCTACATGAGAGCTTCAGCCTGTTATACTTAAATGACTGAGTGGTTTCTTCCTAAGATCATGATTAAAACAAGACTGTCCTAAGATAGATAGATAGATAGATAGATAGATAGATAGATAGATAGATGGAATGTCCTTTCTCACCACTTCTATTCACCATTGTTCTGGAAGTTCTAGACAGTGAAATAGTCAAGCAGAAAAATATTAGAGGAATGCAGATTGATTAGCAAGGTCACAAGTCTAGGTCAATGTACAATAATAAGTAGCATTTCTCTGTACTAAAACCCAATCACTGGAAAAAATTTTAACATGCCATTTATACTTGTATCCAAAATAGGATATATGTGTGGATACATTTAACAAAGTATATGCAAGAGCTGTACACTGGAAGCTACAAAACATTGCAAAAATTTAAAGGACCTAAAAACAGATATTCTGTATTAGTGTATTGGACTTAATACTGTTACAATGTCAATTCTCCATATACCAATCTACATATTCAATGTGATTCCAATCAAAACCCCATGAAATTTTTTTGCTAGAAATTGACAAGCACATATAAAATTTATATAAATTATAAAATTTATATAAAAATATAATGGACCTGAACAATTTTAATTCTTTTTAAAAGTAGAACAAAATTGGTGGACTACCTGCTTTCAAGATTTATTATAAAGCTACAATAATCAAGATCTCATTTTTGGCATTTAGGAGAATTAGGCAAAATAGAAGTTCTAGAAATTGTTCTCATGTATATGATGAATTTATTTTTGACACAGATGTCCATTAATTCAGTGGAAGAAGTGTAGTCCACTCAACAAATGGTTTTGTAATTATTAGATATTGTACATAGAAATATACACTGCAACTCTCACCTCTCCCCATACACAGACAAAACTTGAAATTATCGTATACCTAAATGTATGAGTGAAAACTATAAACTTCTGGGAGAAAATATTTGTGAGCCGGGTTAGGCAGCAATTTCTTAAGAAGACACAAACAACTGAACCATAAAACACACACACACACACACAAGTTTCGCTCTTCAAAATAAACAATGAACAAGGGGAGGTGGGAGGTGGAAAGGGAGGTAGGCAGGGGGTGGGGGTGACTGGGTGATGGGCACTGAGGGCAGCACTTGATGAGATGAGCACTGGGTGTTATGCTATATGTTGGTAATTTGAACTCCAATAAAATATAACTTAAAAAAATAAAAATAAACAATGTTAGCATTGGCAAGGAAACAAAAAGGCAATCCACAGACTGAGAAAAAATATTTGAAAAGCTATAGCTCATAAAAGTTCTGACCTAAAATAGTTAAAGTAACTTTTATATCTTATTAAGAAGACAATCAAACCAATTAAAAAATAGGCAAGGGGTTTGAACAAACACTGTCACAAAGAAGCTATAGAAAATTCCAATAAGCATATGAAAAGATGTTCGATGTGATTAGGTATTCTGGAAATGCAAATTAAAACCATAATGAGATACTCCTGCCACCCATTACTTATATATACATACAACAACTTATATGTGAATATTCATAGAAGCTTTATTCATAGTAGCCAAAACCTTGTAATAATTCAAATGTCATCGAACTGAAAGAAAGTAAGTGGCAGCCAGAGACCAAGAGTGGGGCGAGGAGACAGACTATGTAACAGCCCAAAGGAACTTTGGGGAATGATGGAAATGTTCTACATCTTCATTGTGCTGGTGGTTACATAAATGTATTACATTTGTCAAAACTCATTTGTATATTTTAAACTGGTGAAATTGTATTGTATGTAAACTGAAACAATTATATGCTGATTTTAAAAATTTTAACTCCTTCCCCCAAAAAACAAGATTTAAAACCAAAAAAGATTCAGAGCCAAACTGTCTGGGTTTCCACCCTGGCTTTGCCAGTCACCATTTGTGTGACTTTGGAAAGGTTACATATCCTTTCTGTGGTTTAGCTTCCTTTTCTGGACCAGGTGGATGATAATCTGCCTCATAGGGCTGCTGTTATCTACTTGTACGAAATACATAGAAGAGTGGCCAGCACGAAGCAAGTGTTCAGTCAATGCTTGCTGTTCTCACTTGTTGCTCCTGACCCAGCACACCCGACTAATGCTGACGTTGACCAGATCATTTCAGTTCTATGTAATGTTTTTCAACTTTAAAAATGTTGTGATGACATGCATCCCCCTGGTCTTTAAAGCTCTCTGATACCCTAAAGCCTTTAAAGACATGGAAAGCCTTTTCACGCTCTCTTACAAGACATTCTTTTTAACACTGACTCAAGGAAGTTTCCTAAAAGCAGCAGCTGCACCCTGAAAATATGTGTATTTGTCTAATAGACAATTTTTTTTTATTTGGCCTAAGTCTGAAGATGGTTTTGAACCCTTTCACTTTAAAATAAACCAAGTTTTACCATGGAGGTAGACTAAACAAACAATACTAATTTGATCAAAATCTCTCACTTCTCACACAGTTTGCCTGCAGCACATTCTTTTTGTATAGTTTTATTTTCATTTCTGGTAAGCCGTGTAAAATCGTCTTTCAAGTTTGATACAAGTCTCTCAGTTTGTCTAACATAGCACAATTTTTTAGGCTTAGAAATTTTCCTTGATGCAGATTGTTTAAGGCATCAAACTTAGGAACTTGTATCTGATTGGCAATTTTGCCCTAGATACCTTTCTCCCCCTTCACCTAATGATGCTGTCCTTGATAATGTAGTGATGCTCAACAAGCTGGAAGCCATAGGTATCAGGTAATAGAGTCCTGACAGATATTTGACAGAATTATTAGTTCTCCTATTAAATAGGTCTACTTTAAAGTGATTTATAGTGCAACAAATTAAAATCTAATAGTGAAATGCTCGAGTACTCAACAGTTACAGCAATCAGTTACTGTATGAATTACAGTGAAAGGTCCATTCTATTTGAAAATTCTATCAAAGGATCTTTCAATTCCTACAGGAGGAAGGGGACCTGACTGAAGAGTTCAGCCAACTTGAAGTCCATACATATAAATCATATGCTTTCCTGCCATAATAAACCACAATCCCTGCTTTCAAATCTCTTGCAAAGATTAATCAAGATTAATCTCAATTAATGAAATTTGCCAACATATTCTTGGATTCTATGAAAATTCCTGATGATCGATTGCATGTTTAATAAACAATATGCATTACAGCTGTCATGTTCTTGCTAAAATTTGATTTCCCCTCTGGTAATCATGTGAGGGAAGAGGAGCATGTTACACTTCTTGTCAACATTTCCCTGAAAGGTGTTTACAGCAAAGACAACCAAGCTCTTGAGCCTAATTTATTCACAGGCCTGCAGACAATCTATATGTTTAGTGCACTGCTAGATGCCACTGTGTGCTTCCCTCACTGAAGATGCCAACTCCACATGATTGCTTACCCTTAGGACTCCAGAAGGCTCTCAGACTACTGAACTTCTGTGCATTATCTGCCACTTACCCCCTATACTTAGTGTGGCTCATGAGTTGGTCTCTCTTGCCTTGGTTGGGGATTGCTGGTTCTCCCTGGCTGGACTGATTTCATCAGAACTACTGGCTACACACCCATGAGTTTTGCCTGTGATTTCCATACAACCCCAATACTGACTCTGGAGTCCAGTCCCTGCCTCTGCTGAGGGATCCCCTCTCACTGCCTTCATGAAGGCACATGCCAGACCAGCTGTCCCTCAATAAAGCATCCTGACCATACCAGCACTGAAGGTGGACTGGAGAAAACAAACTTCACAGTGATGGCTGATACACAACACCTGTGTCCGTTAAAATGTCCATGAAATAGATCTAGAATCTCATGTTGACAAAAGCATCTTAAAGCAAAGATCAGAGAAGATACTGAAATAAGATCAAAGTGCCATTTCATTAACTGCATCTCTGACTAGGATGAACTCAGAAGCACATATTTTAAAATTAGAACAAGAGATAGGACCATAAGATGTTATTTACCTAATTTTAGGATTCTCAGCTATGATGACCAGAATAATAGGTCTCAGTTTCCTTACCACAAGGAAACCAAATTCTTAACCAATCATAGCCCTCTCCTGTCCTTTCTCCTTGTTATCTCAGGGCCTGTGCCAATGCCACCTCCCCACACCCTGGGGCCTGAGTCACTGTGACAAGAGAGTACCATGGGAGAACTGCACAGGCTTGTATCTCAAACACTAGTGACACACCACAGCAAGTGCACCTGTGCCCCAGAACCCAGGTTCTGTGGTAGTATTGCATGTACTTGAATGCAGGCCCCAGCTCCACTAACACTGAGTGCCAGCACACCACTGCCATGAGCAGGGCTTCTATAGTCTTGGCCACAAAAGACCCCCCACCCTCAAACCTCTGCTTATGGAGCTGCACAGAGATTATACCACTGCGCTCTCCCAGGAATCAGAGACACTGAACCCCACCCAGCTAATATCCTTGATGCTACATTTAGTGTCTTTCCCAACTAAGGCCAGTCCGAAAAGACTGAAAGAGGTGACTGCCCCCTCAAAAGCACAAACATTAATACAAAGCCATTGGGAACATGAAACAACAAGTAACATGATACTACTAAAGGAACCAATAATTTTCCAGAAACAATCCTTCCCCCAAAAAGTAGACCTTATGTTATCAGAAACATAATTCAAAATAATAATTTTAAGGAAGCTCAGTGAGATTTAAGAGAACACAGATAACTCAATGAACTGGGGAAAACAATGCATAGACAAAACAAGAGTTCAACAAAGAGATGGAAATCATTTAAAAAAGGGAGGGAACCAAATAGAAATTCTGGACATGAATAAAATGAATGAAATGAAAACTAAAAAAAGAAAAGCTTCAACAGCAGGCTCAGCTGAGAAGAAAGTATCTGCAAAATTAAAGAGGGATTGCTTGATGTTATCTGGCTAAGAGGAGAAAAAAGAATGAAAAGGAATGAAGAAATCCTCTGTCAATTAGAAGATATTATCATGCAAAACAATATTTGCATTATGGAAGGCCCAGAAGGAAAGAAAAAGGAACAAAAACATATATAGAAATAATGGCAAAAATTTCTCAAATCTGGGGAAGAGATATGGTCATCCATGGAGTGAAGCTCAAAGATCACCAAATAGACTCAACCCAAAGAGATCTTCAGTGAGACTTATGATAATCAACTCTCAAAAATCAAAGAGACAGAGCTTTAAAAGCAGATTTCTCAGCAGAAACCTTGCATTCCACGAGAGAATGGGCTGACCCACACAAAGTGCTCACAGAATAAAATTGCCAAACAATGCTCTCCCTAGCAAAGTTATCCTTCAGAAACAAGGGAGAGGTAAAGACTTTCTCAGACAAACAAAAGATGAGGTAATTTATCTCCCTTAGACATATCTTGCAAGAAATGCTAAAGAAAGTTGTTCAAACTGAAAGGATGTTAATTAACATGAAAACATATAAAAATATAAAATTCACTGGTCAAGGTAAAATAGTCAAATTCAAAATGTTGAATGTAATGCTGAAATGTTGGTATTTAAATCAATTTGAACTCTAGGACATAGGTTGAAAGAAAAAAGTAGTATAAAGAGCTAAACATAACTACAGCTATATTTTGTTAATGGATACACAATATAAAATGATGTAAATTGTGACAACACAACATAAAATATGTGTGGGGAAGCAAATGTGTAGAAATGTTTTATGCAGTTAAAGTTAAGTTGTTATCAGCTTAAGATAGACTACTATAAGATGTATAATCAGGGGTGCCTGGATGGCTCAGTTGGTTGAGCATCTGGCTCTTGATTTTGGCCCAAGTCATTGGATTGAGCTCCCTCTCAGGTTCCAAAGCTCAGTGAAGAGTCTGCTCAAGGTTCTCTCCCTTTGCCCCTGCCTCCACTCATACTCTCACTCTCAAATAAATAATTAAATATTTTTAAAAAAGAAGATGTAACCCTATGATAGATACACAAATGGTAGAGAGAAAAGATTTAAAGCACACCACTATAAAAAATTGACTCACACACACAAAAAAAGAGTAAGAACAAAAAAATCTATAAAAACAATCAGAAAGCAATTACCAAAATGATGATAGTAATATCTTACCTATAAATAATTAAAGTAATGGCTTAAATTCTCCCATTGGAAAACAGAGTGGCTGGATAAAGAAGGAAGGAAGGAAGGAAGGAAGGAAGGAAGGAAGGAAGGAAGGAAGGAAGGAAGGAAGCAAACAAGCAAACAA
Source organism: Canis lupus familiaris (assembly GCF_011100685.1). Lineage (NCBI taxonomy): Eukaryota > Metazoa > Chordata > Mammalia > Carnivora > Canidae > Canis > Canis lupus. Next base: position 30,382,213 of record NC_049260.1, read on the forward strand.
GATTACCACTACAAGCTGCCTATAAGATGCTCACTTAAGCTTTAAAGGCATTTATAGCCTGAAAGTAAAGGGATGGAAAAAGATACTCCATGCAAATGGAAACCAAAGGACAGCAGGGGTAGATATGTTTATGTCAGGCAAACAGACTCTATATCAAAAGCTGTAACAAGAGATATAGATCATCATACAATAAAAAAGGGGTCAATTCATCAAGAGGATATAACAAATGTAAACGTATAAGCACATAATATCAGAGGACCTAAATATATTTTAATTTTTTTTTTATTTATTTATGATAGTTACAGAGAGAGAGAGAGAGAGGCAGAGACACAGGCAGAGGGAGAAGCAGGCTCCATGCACCGGGAGCCCGATGTGGGATTCGATCCCGGGTCTCCAGGATCGCGCCCTGGGCCAAAGGCAGGCGCCAAACCGCTGCGCCACCCAGGGATCCCCAGGACCTAAATATATTAAACAATTATTCGCAGATTTCAAGGCAGAAATGAAAAGCAACGCAGTAATAGTAGATGACTTCATATCCCACTTTCAACAATGGATAGATCATCCAGACAGAAAATCAATAAGGAAATAATGGACTTGAACTATACTTTAGACCAGATAGACCTAACAGACATACACAGAACATTCTATCAATAACAGCACAATACATATACTTCCCAACTGCACATATACATACACAAAACATTCTGCAGGATAGATCATATGTTAGGTCACAAAACATGTTTTAACAAATTTAAGAAGACCAAAAATCATATCATTTATTTATTCCTACTACAGTAGTATGAAACTAAATCTCAAAGATAGGGAAAACTGAAGAATAAAGAAACATGTATGAATTAGCACACTTCTGAACAACCAAGGAGTCATAAAAGGAAAATAAACTATATTGAGATAAGTAAATTTAAGATAAAAATTGTTACAAGAATCAAAGAAGTGCATTTTATATATTGACAAAAGAGTCAATCCCTCAAAAAAAATACAACTCTAAGTATATGCATATGTAATGGTCTAGCCTCAAAATACATGAAGCAAAACCTGACAGAACTGAGGAAAAAATAAAGTTCTACAACAATAACTGAAGACCTCAATATCCCACTTTCAGTAATTTATAGAACTAGATGGAAGACCAATAAAGAAATAGAGAATGCAAATGACTCTATGCAACAATTAGACCTAACTGACTTACATAGAGTATTCTACCCAACAACGGAATACTTTGTTCCCAAGTGCAAACATGGAATATTCCATACAATAGGCTACATGCTAGGCCACAAAACAAGTCCCAATAAATTTTAAAAATTGAAATCATAGAAAGTATCTTCTCTAGACATAATGGAATGAAACTAGCAGCCAATAATAAAAGGGAAATTGGAAAATTCACAAGTGTGTGTAAATTAAACACACTTATGCAATTAATAGATCAAAAATTACAAGTAAAACTAGAAAATACTTTGGGATAAAAAAACATAGAAACACAGCATACTAAAACATGGAATTCAGTGAAAGCAGTCTCAGAGGGAAATTCATAGCCATAAACTCTACATAAAAAAGATCTAAAAAAAATCTAAAAATCAATCAAATGTACTTTTTAATGACCTATTCCTGATTTATTCAAAATTTACACATCCTACTATGCAATTCAGAATGAAACATAGAGTAACTAGAGGTGCTCATTTGCATGCCAATATGTTTAGTAGCCTAAGAAGCATCTTTGTAAGCAAGGAAAGATACAGGGGAAGTTCTGGAAATAGTACATGCTACATAGTGTAATATTTCAAATACTTCACTTTTCTTTTTAAAAAACATTTTATTTATTTATTCATGACAGACAGAGAGAGAGAGAGAGCGAGGCAGAGACATTAGGCAAAGGGAGAAGCAGGCTCCATGCAGGGAGCCCGATGCAGGACTCGATCGTGGGACCCCAGGATCACGCCCTGGGCCAAAGGCAGATGCTTAACTGCTGAACCACCCAGGCATCCCTCAAACACTTCACTTTTCAAAACAGAATTGCAAACTGAATCTGAGTCATTTGCTGATGTGTAGAACTTAAAATTCAAATCAGAATAGATCCAGTTTCTCTCAAGCACAATCTTACTAAGTATCTGATTTCTCACCAAATAACCCCTTTTTGGACGTTTCACATTGACTCAGGTGACATGCATATCAGCCTGACCTTCAGGTTTAGGTCTCAAGCTGAAATTGTTCAAGGGTGGAACTGTGACCCATAGTTTTTTTGTTTTAGTTTTTTGTCAGTTGAGAAAATCAAGGAATGAATGGTTCTCTACTGACTCAAGGTTAAGAACACCAAGCAAAATATAAAATGAACACAATGAATCCAATACAAAAGATACTGCAGCTTAAGGAAAAATAATATGTAGAAAATTTTGTAAAATGGTGTATCACTGAAGAGGCTTTTCTGCAAGGAACTAAAAATTGAGGGTTTTGACTTTCTGTTCTAAAATATATGCAGGAGAAGAGATCTTCTCTGAAATAGAATGGGCAGGTAACTTAAGGAAGAACAAAGTAATGCAAATGCAAAAAGCCAGACCTAAAATGCTACATAAGGTATTTTTCCATGCCTATGACATGTTGGAAAAGAAAAATACTACAGGGACTGAAAACAGAGAAGTGGTTGCGAGTTTAGTGGGGTGGAGAGAGGGTTTTCAAAAATGTTTATTACTGAAACGTAGTTGACATACAATGTTATATTAGTCTTGGCTGCACAACATAGAGAGTCAACAGTTCTCTACATTATCCAACACTCACTGTAAGTGTAGTTACCACCTGTCACTATACAACATTATAATATTACTGACTATATTCCTTATGTTCTACTTTTAATCTCTGCCATTTTTTTATTTTGTAACTGGAAGTTCATACCTCTGAAACCCCTTCACCTATCTTGGCTGAGCATAACAAGTGATATTTTTGAGGTGATGGAACTATTCTGTACTGTGAATACACTAATCTTATGTCCAAACTCATGAAACCAAATGCCACAAAGGGTAAATTTTCATATGTAAACTTAAAACAACTAGGATAATATAGGAAACCAAAATGGAGTGCAGACTAGGACAAATGAATCTCTGTCTTGCAAATAAGTGCTATAGCTACAGTGATGAGACGACGAAGAAATAACCTGTACCATGTAACTTAAAAAAACACTGATTGACTGGATACCATGAGGCTAAAGACCAAAACGACTGACACAAAGAAGCTATACTTTAGTTTGTGAATTTAGGGAGAAAGGTTAACAATTCTGAAATGACTCTACATGTATACCAGCTTTGAACAAATGAGTCCATTTCTCAATCAGAAAGAGATTATCATGCCAGAATGAACCATGTGTTGTTGGATTAGAGGTGGTAATGGTGTCTTGTTAAGTTCATACATGGATAGTTAGATATGGAAATGGGTACCGATATAAGAGTATATATGGGTTCCTAAGCAAACACATATAACCCAGCTTTATCCAGTGAGAGAGAACATAGAAGCAGTGACCCCTCACAGAAGCAATGAGCACACCTAGTTCCCAGGTCCTTGTTTCTTTCTTCTTTTTTTATTTAAGATTTATTTATTCACGAGAGACACAGAGAGAGAGAGGCAGAGACACAGACAGAGGGAGAAGCAGGCTCCATGCAGGGAGCCTGATGTGGGACTTGATCCCAGGACCAGGATCACGCCCTGAGCCAAAGGCAGATGCTCAACTGCTGAGCCACCCAGGCGTCCCCAGGTCCTTGTTCCCAAATGTCATTAAAGACAGGAGGCAGGGCTCCTTGAAGAAATGGCTGGTTGAGGGCTAGGGAAGGGAAAACTCAAGTCAAGCATAGAGCTTCTTGGAGTATCAGAAAGATAGGAAGTACTTTTAAAAAAAGTTGTTCCTCTGTATTTTTGACATGCCCCAATCTATCAGAAAGTGCTCCCAGTAGCCAAATCTGGAACAATTGGGCACAATATAAATGAGTGTTAGACTCTAACCCTGTGATGGTTAGTTTTATGTGTCAAAGTCAAAACAGACAAGGAAAGACTAAAGAGCTATCATGGATTGGGAGAGGCTTGGGAACACGATTATTCAATGTCATCATGTGAGAACCTAGGTTAGATCCTGAAACAGAAAAAAAAGGACATTTGTGGAGCAGAAAGACTGGTGATATATAAACAAGGTGTGTGCTTTATTTACTTGTATTATACCAATATTAATTTCTTACTTTTGACGATCATTATGGTTATGTAGGATGTTATCACTGGGGAAAACTAAGTGAAGTGTGTATGAGACTTCTGAGCTATTTTTTCAATTGCTCTGTAAGCCTAAAGTTATTTCAAAGTAAAAACTTTAAAATGTAACTTATACAATCTATGAGGATTTCAAAACATCCCTTGAAGAATCCTATTTGAATAAAACCAAATCTGAGAATTCTGAATTCAGCCTCTCTTCTTTAGAGTAAATCATTTTAATTTCTTTAAACTTTCTTCACTTTAGACATATTATTCATCTTTGTTTTTCTGGTGTGTATTCCCTCCAGATGCTCTTTATGTCCCTTAAGCTTTGGTAAAGCTGATTGACACAGGCCAAAGCATATAATATCAGCATCAATATTCACTTCATTTTGACCCAGGCCAGGGCTCTGCAAGACTGTCTTGAAATACTAATGAGAGGGATGTTGAAGGAATAAACCTCAGAGTTCTCAAGTTCACATAAATGTAGGCTACTCTAGAAAGGTTATAAAAAAATTAAAGTTTAGCCTGGAAAGAGTAGAATAAACCGTTAATAAGTATGAATTATCATTGAAATTGTAGTTTATACATCATTAATTATGATTTACTTTTTAACAATTTAATAGGTTTTAGAACTTAAAGTCAAAATGAAACATTCTGAAACATTTCATTTTACATATGATCCTCAAATACTTGAAAATATACATCCACAAAGACATTACTCATTTTGAAGACATTGAATTTATATAAGAGATACAGGAGGCATCATACCACCTTAACCAAAAATCTGAAATTGTAAGAAAACTTCACAGTAGAATATACTGTAAATAGAAAGAATTTTAGCCTCTAGTCAGGTGCTGTGGTTAGGCTATACATGTGACTTTAGTCAAGTCACTTCACTTCTCTGAGACAGCTCTAGGATGGTCATATAGGGACATGCCATCTGTTGTTGCAAAATTCCAGTAGGGGCTCTTCACATATTCACTTCTCAGTCTGCTAAATAGTAAGCACCCTTGGATTTGTACAAAAGAGTAGCCCTTCCTGTAGTGCAATTATTTGTCCTATTAGATGAATAAATCATGTTCCTGGGAGCTTCAAAATGAATGGAAAAATGAGAAGGTGGCAGCCTGGACAGTAGAATTTGATTAAAAAAGAGACTTTCTGAATAAGGATTACAGTCTGGACCAGGTAGGATGTTTTCTGGTATATCAGGGATCTGCTAATCATCTAGATAGCTTTCTCATAGCAAGTAATATTTTATTTGGGATAGAATATATATATATATATATATATATATATATATATGAAACATACAGCTAAACATTATGTTTTTGAGAGTAACCCTTATTACTGCATATAGTAAAATTCTTATTTTGCTAAATAGAATTTTATTAAAGGAATACACTGCCCTTTATTCATTTCACTTATGATTAACTTTTAACTCAACTTTTTTTGAGAAGTTATTATAACTGAACTAAGGCAATTTAATTTTACTTAAATATTAGGTTATCTTATCAGAGATTGGTAATCTCCAAAAGTCAGAGATAGAAAAGGGTCTCTAGGACTCTGTTCTCAGGACCTTACCACCAATGATAGGTTTTAAGTCATAGATAATATTCTGCTACACATACCCTATTTATAAGAAAGTAGTCATAATTTTGTTATAGGCATGTCAGTAAACATTTTGTTTCAAATAATTGAAACAGACATGGCATACAGAATCCTCCAGAAGTGACTGTACACAAGAATCAGACATAGTCATAGACATGGGGCACCACCTTTAAAGGTCCTGGGCACTCTAGACCTCTTACCTCAGTTCATGCAAGGCAGAAATATAGACAATATTTCTACCTTATGCACATATGTTGAAACCACTCAAGTCAGCAATTAAAATCATTCTTTACATTATACTAATTAACAAACCATCTGGTACTGATCAGAGATAAAGATAGTTGAAGGGTGCTGGTGGAGCCTGGGTTTCTGAATATAGACTCTGAAATACTAAGTAAGTAGGCCCAGTAGTGTGTACTCTTGATTAGGGGCTTTAAATGTTTACTAAGAACTCCAGGGTATAGAATGAAAGCCAATGCACACATATATATTACACATACCACATTTTAAATAGTTCCAAGTTAATTGCAGACAATATTAGAAGTTTTCTAACACACACCCAAGCCTAATTCACTAAAACCTATTTCATCTCTACATTTAGGAGTTAGCCCTGGGAGGTGACTCTGCTTGATAGATTGGAGACTGTCTCTGGCTGTTCAATTGGTTGACTCTGTCCTAGCTTCTCAGCTCTGGGCCATTTCCGAGGTTTAACTCTCTTTAGAAAATTAAAGGGTGGGAGCTAGTGAGCAAAAATCATTAACTGTTATTATAGCATCTCGTTGAATTAGAGCCCCTGGCAGTTAACTCAGAAAACAATGGGAACATCTGCTGTATTCATTAGATATGCCACAACACTCAGTGGCTGTAACAGAAATTTTTCTTTCACTAGATCTGCAGTTGGATGCAATGACTCACGCAAGTCAGAATCAGATGGTCTAGGCCGGACTGACTCAGTTCTGTGCTACAGGTCTCATTCAGGGCCCAGGCTGAAGGGGCAGCACCTGGCAAGAGCTCTCCTCATGCTGAGGTTTGAGGCAAGAGAGCACACAGCAACACAGGAGGCCTCGTAGGAGGCTAGATGGACAACTGACGTGCAGTCACTTCTACCCACATGCCCTAGGCCAAAGCAAGCAGGTGGGCCAAGCCTAAAGTCAAGGGGGCAGAGAGGTACATTTTCCTCTGAGGGGGCCAGTGTCAGGTAGGAGAGGCTCAGGGAGGGCTGCAGCCTGTCATTCAGCTGTCACATTCTGCTCAAAAGCCAAAATATACTCTTACCCTTCACTGAATTAATGATTTCCCTTTTCATTGTACCTATTAAAACATTATGGGCAAAGAAAGAAAGAGATTTTGCTCTTATTATTATTTCCCTCTTTTATGTACAAGCCTTCTGCAAATATCAGGACCTGATGCAGATCTGTTTTATAAAAATGTACCTATTTGCACATTTGACAATCAAATATTGAGCACCTATTGTACACAGATCATCAAGTGAAGCAATGTTAGATATACAAAGATGGAACAAATATAGCTGCTTTCTCAATGATCTTGGGAACCTGGGGGAGGGGGGGTCAGGAGGGAAGCTTGGAGTGGGAGTAGCATCATGTACTGAAATAGAGCAGGATGGTTAAAACCATCAGTTTTGGACTCAGGCGTATGTAGATTTGAGTCTTAGCCATACCATTTCAGGCCAGCTTTTTACTGTCTTAGTTTTATCCATTGACAAATAGACAAAGCAAGATCATATACATTACAGAGGGGAGATTAAAAATATGTAATTTATGCCTGGCACCTATATGTGTTCAATTAATAGCTAGTATAGGGCATCTAGTTACTTGGACCAGACTGGACACCACCTCCCCACCAGGGTGCTGTGAATGCATACCTTACTCCATTCTGTCATCTGAACACCCCTGTGCTAATTTCTGTTCAACAGCTGGCTTTGGTGACAACCTTTGTAATAACAGGCTGTAAAATCCAAACCACAGGAAGTTAAATCTTTTTTAGGGATCTATTCTGTAATGAAACCAATTAGAAACAACTCTCAATCACTTTCCCTAAAGAAATAATGAAGTAAATCTTGGCTGGAGCAGAACCAGAAAACCATCCTATCCTCGTGATTCATAGCACAGTCCGGTTGGTAGTAAGACCACAGAAAGAAATGCGGCCCATTGCTGGATGCAAGAGTTGACTTTCTGACAAGCAGTTGATTTCCTAGAATCTCACTGATTCAGAAAACACATTCCCAATATCAATCAACTAGGAGACATGACAGCTTTCAAATGAAACAGACCAAAACAGCATGTACCTCATAGAATTTTAGGCTGAGTTTGCATAAGCATTACTTCCTCTCTGCACTGGGATTTTGGTCCCTAGTGAACCTCTTGGGCCAGGGTGGCAGGGGAGGTGGTGATGGTGGTTATGCTATGGAAGCAGGAGACTGGAACACAGAAATGGTTACTTATATGGATGTTTACATCATCAAGGATGATGGAGTAGTTGGGGTGGAACATAAACAGAATAAACAGAGGAGCCAGATGGAAAAGTCTCAGTGATTGAGCAGGACGAGGAGGGGAATGGATGATGGGAGTCATAGATAATGTCACAGATGACTGCTATGAGGTTCAAAGGAGCAGAGGTTTTGTTTTTGTTGTTATTTAAATCTAAGATTTCTTTCCCCAAGGACTGATATCCAAATCATTTTTTTTTAAATCTGTGATTGAGAGTTTGACATCCTAACTTGTTGAGGAGACCAAATGTACAGCAATGGTGATGATAGTTAACAATACTGTTTCGTATACTTGTAATTTTTTAAGAGGATAGCTCTTAAATCTTCTTAACACACACACTATTAGAAGTAATGGATATGTTCACTAACTTGATTGTAGTGATCATTTCACAATGAATATATATATATATAAACAACATGTATACACCTTAAATAAATTTAGTCTTTTTTTTAATTTATTTTTTATTGGTGTTCAATTTACTAACATACAGAATAACCCCCAGTGCCCGTCACCCATTCACTCCCACCCCCCGCCCTCCTCCCCTTCTACCACCCTTAGTTCGTTTCCCAGAGTTAGCAGTCTTTACGTTCTGTCTCCCTTTCTGATATTTCCCACACATTTCTTCTCCCTTCCCTTATATTCCCTTTCACTATTATTTATATTCCCCAAATGAATGAGAACATATAATGTTTGTCCTTCACCGACTGACTTACTTCACTCAGCATAATACCCTCCAGTTCCATCCACGTTGAAGCAAATGGTGGGTATTTGTCATTTCTAATAGCTGAGTAATATTCCATTGTATACATAAACCACATCTTCTTTATCCATTCATCTTTCGTTGGACACCGAGGCTCCTTCCACAGCTTGGCTATTGTGGCCATTGCTGCTAGAAACATCGGGGTGCAGGTGTCCCGGCGTTTCACTGCATCTGTATCTTTGGGGTAAATCCCCAGCAGTGCAATTGCTGGGTCGTAGGGCAGGTCTATTTTTAACTCTTTGAGGAACCTCCACACAGTTTTCCACCAAATTACCTAGAAAACCTTCAAATTATCCTGAAAATCTATAAATTTAGTCTTATATATTAATGATATCTTAATAAAGCTGTTAAAAAATAAATCTGGCCTGTAGGGAAATGATTCTCCGAAGAAACATCAAACAGTGGTTCTGAAAAGGTGGGCTGGAGATTGGAAGGCTTTGTGTGACATACTCAATGATGTGTATGATCACAAATATATGCATGTGACCAAGACAAAAAAAAAAAAAAAGCAGGGTTGCCAGATGACAAAGTTGAGAGTTAGGATCTCCCACTCTAGAAAGGAGTAAGTTTGCTTCTGAAACTAAGTATATTTCACCCAAGGCAAATGACTCTCCAAATGTTTGTGCACATCTCTGTAAGAAATAAACAACTTTGGAGGCCCCTGGATGGCTCAGTCTGTTGAGTGTCTGACTCTTGATTTTGGCTCAGGTCATGATCTCAGGGTCGTGAGATCAAGCCCTGTGTCAGGAGTCTGCATGAGATTATCTCTCCCCCTCTCCCTCTGTCACTCTCCCTGCTCATTCATGCTCTCTAAAATAAATAAATATTTTTAAAAAGAAATTAATAACATTTTTATAGCAAGGACTTTACAGTTTTTCACTTAGACATAGAAAATGAGAACCTCTATAATATCAGACAAAGTTTACTTATATAAGTGACCCACATTTGGCATTAAAAACTTAAAAGGTCTAACAAGGGACCTACTTTTCTTTCATCTAAGATTCAGGAGCAAGGCTACATCCTAACATAGTGAAAAGTTCCACGGAAGTTAGTCTTCTACCCCGGCCCACATGGAGACCAAAGTGAACAAGAAAAGGCCTTTCACTGCAAGAAAAGGCCTTTCACTGCAATGTAGGAACATGGTGTTTCTCTTTTAATTTTTTTTTTAAAGGACCAAAAAAAAAAAAAAAAAAGCATTCTTGTGATTTCTATCTAGTAAACCTTTTGGTTGTTACTCTGAAATTGTATGACAAACACTCACTAGACAAGCTGAGGACTAGAAAAAGTCCATGAAAGCGTTCAGGTTCACCTTGTGCAAGATAGACTCTATGAGGAGAAATCAAATCTTGGTCATTACCCTGTTCTCCACCAGTAGTTCTCACAAGGCCACAGAGTCTCCCTCAGTGCCACATTTGTAGACTTCGTAGGAGCTGGCCCTGATGCATTCCACTGAAGAAACACTTCTGTGTTAGCCAGGTCCTCTCCAGAGTTAAAGGAGGGACATTTCTTGCCTTGATTAAGGATGATTTCTACCAAAAGAGGCACTATTTTTGCTTTTGTTTTTAAATTTATTAGATTGCTATCAATGGTTTAGTTGAACCAATGGAATAATCCATTTTAAAAGACAATGCCATTTCAGGAAAAGTGACTATGATAGAACTAGTCTTAGACATAATTAGAAAGTATAAATCTAGGAAGCGTAAATTCAGTCCTTTATTCATTTCCTTTCTTGCTCTTCTTGAATCTCAAGTCCTAAGACCTGGGGCACTCAAAAGCCTTCCGGAATAATTCTATCCTCTCAATCCATAATCTTTCCTTTCATCTTCCTCAGCTATCCAAACTCTTGCTGCATTTGTGCCCATTTCTCACTAACTGTTTTAGAGAAAACCTTCCTGGGATCCCTGGGTGGCGCAGCGGTTTGGCGCCTGCCTTTGGCCCAGGGCGCGATCCTGGAGACCCGGGATCGAATCCCACATCGGGCTCCCGGTGCTTGGAGCCTGCTTCTCCCTCTGCCTGTGTCTCTGCCTCTCTCTTTCTCTCCGTGTGACTATCATGAATAAATAAATTTAAAAAGAAAAAAAAAAAAAAAAAAAAGAGAAAACCTTCCTGATTCAAGAAAGTGCTTATTAAGTCTCAGAAAAAGGCTTTAATACTAAAGGTTGAATTGTAGCCTAAGGGGATGGGAGAGGAACTTTGTGAGATTATATATATTAAATCAGAGTTTCTCAGACTACAGCATGCATCAGAATTCCCCACGGTACTGGCTATAACAGATTTCTGGATTTCACTCCCAGATTTTCTGATTTGGTAGGTCTGGGCTAGGGCCTGAGATTCTGCATTTCTAACAAGTTCCCAGTGATGTTGGTGCTTGTCATGACCCAGGGATCACACCTTGAAAACCACTGCTTTAAATCAAACAACCTGAGTGACCTCCTGATTTGTCATGACATCCAAATGCCGGCATGAGCAAGACTCCAGCACATTCCATCCAAACTTCATACTCCAAATTAGGGATTTTATTCCTCATGCATTATGAGAGTCAACAGCTGCTGTTGAGTGAAAAGTATAGGATTCAGAGTAAGATTTGTATTGGTTATCTGCTTTGCCACTTGCTGGAAAGTTCCTTAAAATCTCTGAGCCTCACTTTTCTATTATAGAAAGTAGAACAGTAAACTTAGTCTTTCAAGCTCATTGTGGGGTTCAAAATATGTGTGGAGATGCCTGGTAAACTATCAAGTACTCTACAAATGGTGTCACTGTTCTAAAGGTGGTGTCACTTTCTCCAAGGTAGGTTTTTTTTTTTTGAGATTTTATTTGAGAGACAGAGAGAGAGAACACAAGCAGGTGGAGGGGCAGAGAGGGAGAGGCAGACTCCCTGCTGAGCAGGGAGCCCAACTTAGGGTTCAATACCAGAACCCTGAGATCATGACCTGAGCAGAAGATAGACGCTTAACTGACTGAGTCACTGTAGGTATTAAAAATGAAATGGTGGAGAGCCAAAGCAGACCCTATCTTGAAAATTAGAGCTACCTATGTTTTCTGTGTCACCAACTAAGCTAGTTTCCTCAAAACTCTTCTGTCATAGGTAAAAATAAGCACTGTGCTACCTTTAACATGAGGCTTTTTATGCCCCAGAGACCTTCACACACAGTGCACATCTCTGTAGAACAAAAGGAAACTTGCTGGCATCTAACACATTCCAAGAGCAAGCCCAGGCCCTGTTGTGGAAGATCCATAAGATAACATGTGTACAATCTTTCTTAGAGTCAATACATTCAGAAAGCATCAGAATAGAGCTACATAAATATGATTTGAGTATGTTCCATTCAATGTTTTACTCCTCATCCTTTACATGGCACTTATTAGGGGAAAAATATCTCCTGTGATTACAGCATACACTGCTATATATTCCATTTGTTAGGCCTAATTCTCTTCCCTAAAATCTCTATACCCCCAGCCCCTGAAAATATGCAGCTCTCAAAGGATACAGTCCCAGATTCAGGAACAGCTGGGAGGAGCCATTATTGTGTCCCTTTAACAATTCTCACACCCAGAGCTAAAGCAGGAACAGATGGTGTCTCTGCAGGGGATAATTCTAACCCCTTGGAGTCATTCCTTGTTGGCAGCATACCACAGGCTGGTCTTTTTTTTTTTTTTTTTTATGGATTGGTAAGGTCACTAACACTCAGAGTTTCTCTTTCCCTAACATATGAGCAAGTGAACACTTAGGCACTGAATAAAGGGACACGGGAACTCATAGAAGGCTAAAATAACTAGGGGCAGGGGGAGTAGTGAGCCCAACTCATTTGATGTCATGGCCGCACCCACCTGTAGACAATCCAAAAGAGAAAATGAGGAGAAAGGAGGAGAAAGATACAATTTGGCTGCTTGTACACTTCCTAAAGCACCTCACCTCACCCTCTGGGATTCCCTCTCCCATCAGGGGCAACCCAAAATCTTTGGGGCCAAACAGATGATGGGTATCCAAGACTAGGATGGCCTTGATAGTCTGTGAGGTCAGCAGTTATGGGTAACTCTATCCACCCTGGCCTCTATTTATCAACCCTTTCTTCTCCCTTTTCAAGTTCCAGTGTGTTTCAATTATCCCCTCTACTCCTGCCACCACCCTCCTGCTTTCTGAGAATTCACTTGGAAGTGCTTTCTGATTATAACACGGTGTCAGGAGATGTGGGAGGAATGCGAGAGTGTGAGACAGGACATCTTTGCACCTCGAATTCATTCAGTCAACAAATAATTTGTGTGCATCTGCTACGTGGAAGCCACTCTTCCAGGTGCTGGGAATACATCCAGGAAAAAAGAAAACAGAAAGAAAATAACCCTGTCCTCTCAGAGTTTATATTCTAGTGGATTTATGGCCTGGAATTAAATCCAATCCTCAAACCCTTCTTTACAGCAAAGCATAAGAGCTAAATGTGTTGTTCTCAAGAGGATTAAGTCCTAATTAAATCAGTACTTCTCAACTGTACCTTCCAAGGATGTATTTATCAGAAACTCTCTTTAAAAAAAAAATATTATCAGAGAGAAACATAGAGCATGAGCGCAACTAGAGGGAGAGAATCTTCAAGCAGATTCCCTGCTGAGCATGCAGAGCCCAATCCTGGGCTCTATCCCATGACCCATAAGATCACACCTGAGCCAAAACCAATAGTTGGATGTTCAACCAACTGAGCCACCCAGGCGCCCCTATCAGAATCTCTTAACATGCTAGTCAAAGATCGGTGGGCTTCACAGCAGGCCCATGAAATTAAACTCTTTGAGGGTGGGCTGCACAAAGCTTAAAATTCTTAGCAGAGGTGTTCCCTAACCTTTGGGAAGATCTGTCAAACTAAAAGGATTAAGCTCAAATAGTAGAGATTCAGGTTCTTTTATGCAAACTAGTTTGAGATCTGCTGTTCCACCAAGGAGAGAAACTCCAGTGGTGGAGCTTTGGGCATCAGCTATCGCAACGTCTCCTCAACTTCCTGTAAAATCACCCAGGAGAATTGGTAATACTGGAGCATCCCTGACACCTGTCAGATTCTGATCGAGAGGGTCTGGGGTGGGACCACAGATGATTCATGGATTGGCAGCAATGTTTAGGAAATACACAGTGTTAGGATAAAATTGCAAATCAAAGACATCAGCCCGATTCCATGCTTAGGGAAGCCCCAAGAGTGATATATTAGTTACTTTTATACTTTTCCCCCATTTAGTGACTTTATTCTCACATGGATTTGACCTTTTTGCCTCACTATTTTCTTTCTCTGCTGGATAGGTCTTTAAAGCTCAGCTGTGTGAGCCCTGAGCTTGAAGGAACAAACTTTCATCACCAGACTCATTAATGTTTATATCTATTACCCTGGCTAGTCCCCACTAGATCATTAGATCTTTAAGTGCAGAGACTAATCTTGTCAACCCAGTACCCACCTCCGCCTCTCCCCAGTGGGTGCCCAATAAATATTTACTCCATACTAGCCTGGTTAGTACTACTCTAAAGGTTTAGAAAGTGTTTGGATCTAATTTAGACCACATCGTGCAATCCTCCTCTATCCCTGCAGTCAATTTTTCACCCTTCAGTAAATGAGGCACCAAGTGTCAGTTCCTTTGCAGAACACCCTGTAACACCTATTGATTCCCCCTAATGTCTCTTCTCCTCCCCACACCCCAATAATGAAAGCAGAAGAGAGCAATATGGGCTGATGAGCATGTTCAGAGCTGCATCTCAAAGAGATTACACCTTTTGATTTGATTTTTCTTTTTTTGGCTGCTGCTCTCTAGCTGGGCAACTTCACCATTGCTGTAGCACTTTAGTCTTACCTAAGAGTGCATTATTTAAGGCAAATGCACTATCGAATTTGAATAAAATCTAATAACTGCCTCTTTTCATTTTTTTATCAGGATGCCACATCAAGTTTTAAAATTTAAAAACATATAAAGGAGGAGAATATATACTACTAAAGATAGATTAAAACGTGTTAAGAGTAAAGAAAAGAAACCCAAAAGAAATGTGGTTTGAAGACCTCCTTTCTGAACATCTCTTTAGGTCTTTTCTAAACAGAAACCATGGTTGAGCATAGAGAACCAAGAGACAGTGGAGATAATAAGACAGGAGCAGACAGTTTGGAAGATGGAGCAAGTGGAATGAGAGCAGGCTTTAGAGGCAACTCAACCCAAGAGAGAATCCACATTCTCACACGGAATGACTGCATGACCTTGGGCAAGTCATCAACCTCTTGAACAACAGCAAAATGTTCTCAGAGGGTTTTCAGAGGGTTTTTTGAAAAGATTAATTGGGATAAATATGCCCAAGTCTTGGCACTGCAAGGGTCCTACCCCTTAACTGAAGTGATGTCAGATGAATTTTTCGAGAAGGAATAATATAGGATATTGTGAGTGGTGAACTTGTCAGCTGGCACAGAAAATAAAGTTAATCTGGGCCCTTAGCATGGATTTCAGCTAAGCAAACGAAGTCTGTATCTTAGTTGAAACTCATCAGCAATTAAGGTCATCATATGTTAAAACAAAAAACAGAAGAATGAAAGAAGCAAAAAAAAATCATCACATGAGAGATTTTTGATACATTCTTTGCCATTTCATTTTGAATTGAAGTTTAATTTGCGTTTATCACACTATTACAGTCGGTATTTTGGTAAATTTTGAGCAGTCATAAAGCAGGGTTTCTTACATAGACTATGAGGAGTCCATTAATCTCTGCTCTGTGCCTTTGGGGTAAAGACTTCCTACCTTTTTCATAGAAAAATTAATATTCCCAACTACACAGTACATTTAGATCTGAGGTTGATAACAAAATATTGCTAAATCCCAGCTTTATGCCCCAAATTCAATTTGATAGCTTGGTCGATGCAGGTAGAGGGGAGCAAAAAACAGTCAAGAAGTTGCTCAAAATCACACAGGAAATCTGTTTCAGTTCAATAGTCTTGAATTTGTTATTTGGCAAAAAAAAAAAAAAATGAGGATATAATTCTACCCTGTTTTCTCCATTTCTCTCTTCCCCAACACAGTGAGGACATGAAGCATGGCCAGGAGTGAGTACTTATTTACCAAGATGAATACTTTCAGGAGCTATAGGATGTAGGTGTTTAAGAATTCACATAAATCCAAGGTGCTCAGAATTTGAAGTTCAATGAATGTTCAGCTCTAGTCCCTTTGGTAACTGAGATATATATTCCATCTTCATGTGCAAAACAGATATTAAACAAGATTAACAGATTTATTATGAAGACCATTCATCTTCTGAAAAGAGATCTTGCCCTTCTGAAGGCAGCATGTACAAATAAGTCAAGATATGCATTAAGAAAAAAAAATCTTAAAACATCCTACTTGCCTTTCAAAAGTAAAATCTTCCAGAAATTGGCCACATTAGAAATTACCTAGCTTGTATCTAAACATAAGAGCTAACTTCAAGGAAAGAGTGGCACCACCAGATGCGAAAGTTGCTCCTTCTTCAGAAAATGATTTGACTTGATAATGAAACCATATCCCTGTCTGCCCTTTATGATACAAGGAAAATTTAAGCATACCCTCCCTAAGGATAGTGACAAAGGAAAGACGATAGAAAACTGTCAGCTAAATCCTTGATGTTTATACTCTAGTAAAAGCTTAAAAAATAAAGTGTTTTCTTATTTGTTGATACTTTATAATGATAAACACAAAGTTTTTAAAGACAAAAATACTATCAGGGACCAAACAGCCTTTTTTGGGGCAGGGGGATCACTTTTTTAAATGTGAAACCTCTAAAATTAAGCGGGAAAATGACAGACATGTTAATTGTCCCTTAGGCAAGAGGCAAATAGTCAAGAACTCGAACTCACTTGAACCAGATCAGAAAGTAGATTGGATACGGTTTTTTTCTTTAAAGATTTTATTAATTCATGAGAGACACAGAGAGAGGCAGAGACACAGGCAGAGGGACAAGAAGGCTCCCTGTGGGGAGCCCAATGTGGGACTCAGTCCCAGGACTCCGGGATCATGACCTGAGCCAAAGGCAGACGCTCAACCACTGAACCACCCAGGTGCTAAATACTTTTTTATAAACTATTTTAAGGATGGTATATTTATTTCCAACTCTGGATTTCCTCTAATTCTGATTTTTTGTACATCTTACCAAGATATGTCTGGCTCTTGTTGATTGTAGTGAGAGCTGATTTCCTCACTATCCTGAGGAGACCATGCTCATTCTAGAGCTGCTTTTATTACCACCTTGCACAGCTAATGAACCAGGAAAAAAGCTATAACTGGGTAAACCTAAGGTCCAACCCAGGAAATAAAATGGACAACAAAATGACTCTGTCGTAAAATTTTCCTCTTTTCCTCCTTTTCTTGTTCCCACCACTGCAGAATTAGAAATTTGTAGAAATGAGGGACATGGGCACTGGAAGTTTTGTAAGGGGGTTCATGAGGGCTTCGGAGGTAACAGGCATGATTTAAGGTTTATTATTTTGAGATGAGCACTTCTGAAAGCATATGCCAGCCCTCCCATCCCCTCTTCTGGCCCACCAAAGTTGAGAAGGAGTCCTTCAGGTTGAGTACATTTGGAACAATTTGTGTACATTTTTGAATGACTGATGGCACAGCCACCTG
Source organism: Canis lupus familiaris (assembly GCF_011100685.1). Taxonomy (NCBI): domain Eukaryota; kingdom Metazoa; phylum Chordata; class Mammalia; order Carnivora; family Canidae; genus Canis; species Canis lupus. The sequence goes on from NC_049260.1 coordinate 30,399,925, forward strand.
TTGGGAAACAATTTTCCATGGATCTCTCACATTTCTACATGCCTTTTGAGTAGAGGCACTGACAGCTTTTACTCTACACTTGGTTTTCAAGGATGTTTGTTCAACGAGACAGCCTTGGATGACAGAATCTGTCTCACTCCTTGGTCAGAAGATAGATTTGTTAGCTCCCCCAGGCCCATAAAGATAATACCTCCCTTGGGGCAAAGGTTTATTGGCAGTCTTATGTAAAGGATTCTGGTTCCTCAGTTGCAACACAGACCTATTATGTGTGCAGCATTCAGTGGGGCCACTCCATATCAACCCAATGCAACATGGGGAACAAGAGGAGCCAATGCAACCATGAAGTCCATGCCTCTTGCTGCACAGCAGGGTCCCACAGTCTCTGACCCAGAAGTAGGCTATCTTCTGTCAGCATCCATGAAAATGCGGCAGACTAACTTGACACTCTCTATGTAGGGTAAAATCTCAGACCTTTCATGGTTCTTCTGTGCCCCCAAGTACCTTCCCTGTTGGTCGCTGGTGAAACCATTGTGCAATCTCTCATTTTAAAACACCTTCAAGGATATTCAGCACTGGTGAGTGCACCAGGGTAAACACTTCTCAACCTTCCAGACTGAGATTGGTTCATTAAATTTGAGATTTGGCTGCTCAATAAGTCTTTAGGTTAATGGGATATGTTGTTTTTCCGGCATCTTTTCCACACTGTCCATGAGGTACTCATGGGATTTCATCAGAATTTCTGTTGAAACTAAGGAATACCATACATCCCCCCTGATCTGTCAGTATTTACAACTAATCATTCAGTTTTGGGAATGATTATACCTTATAATCTAATGCCATCTCATATGAGCACTGTCTTCCTTCACAGACGTATGTATCCATGAACCCAATGTGTTCCTGTTAACACACATATACACACACATGGAATTATAATTGTATTATTTTAAATAGATGGTGCCAATCATATAGACCTGTCTTTATTTTCCCCAGATAATCCAACAATTCCACTTCTGAGTATTTATCCAAAAGAATTGTGGGATGCCTGGGTGACTCAGTGGTTGAGCGCCTACCTTTGGCTCAGGGCGTGATCCCCCAGTCCTGGGATCAAGTCCCACATCAGGCTCCCTACATGGAGCCTGCTTCTCTCTCTGCCTGTGTCTCTGCCTTTCTCTGTGTCTCCCATGAATAAATAAATAAAATCTTTAAAAAACATATTTGAAAACAGATATCTGGAAGAGATATTTGCACTCCCATGTTCATTGCAACATTATTCACAATGATCACTAGGTGGAAACAACCTAAGTGTTCTTCAGTGGATGAGTGGATAAAGAAAATATGTATATCCATACAACAGAATATTTTTTAGTCTTTAAAAAAAGGAAATCCTAAAAAAATAAAAAATAAAAAAATAAAAAAATAAAAAAAATGGAAATCCTGGGGTGCCTGAGTGGCTCAGTTGGTTAAAGATCCGACTCTTGATTTCGGTTCAAGTTATAATCTCAGGGTCATGAGATCGAGCCCCACATGGGGCTGCATGCTTAGCTATCTGCTTCAGATTCTCACTCTCTCCCTCTCCCTCTGCCCCTCCTACCACCCTGCTTGTGGGCACATGTGTGCATGTGTTCTCTCCAATAAGTAAAATGAATCTTAAAAAGGAAATTCTTCTATATGCTACAACATGGATGAAACTTGAGGATATTGTGCTAAGTGAAGTAAGCTAGCCACAGATTGAAAAATACTTCACAATTCCATGTATATGAGATATCAAAAGTAGTTAAACTCTTAGAAGCAGAAAGTAGAATGGTGGATATCAGGGCCTGAGAAGGAGAGGAAAATGGGGAATTGCTGTCCAATGAATATAGAGTTTCAGTCATTGGAGATGAAAAAGCTCTATAAATTTGATCTACAAAAATGTGCATATGGCTAACAATGCTGTGCTAGACACTTCAACATTTAAGAAAGTAGACTTCATGCTATTTTTTTAAGTACAAACAAAATAAAACCAATAGAACAAAACATGTAACTATCTAGGTTTCCTAGAAAGTTTTAGCCAATGGCTATAGCATCCATTCCTGGCTGAAGCAATTATTACTATGTTCATAGTAAAAGACTAACTTTCCAAAATTACCATCTTTTCTAAATTAGTTGGCATTCTGTGAAGTATAGGTATTCTTCTATTATTTTAATATCAGTATACAATCGGTTTAATGGGTTATCACTTATAATTGCAATTATTCATGTTACTGTTCTAATTTTCCCAAATTTGGCTAGTGGAATCACCCTCAAAGTGGCTCCTATTTGGGATGCCTGGGTAGCTCAGTGGTTGAGCATCTGCCTTCAGCTCAGCATGATCCTGGGCTTGGGGATTAAGTCCTGCATTGGGCTCCTTGCAGGGAGCCTGCTTCTCCCTCTGCCTATGTCTCTGCCTCTCTTCCCTCTGTGTCTCTAATGAATAAAAAAAAAAAGTGGCTTCTATTCCTTTTAAAATATCCCTATTTGTTTTCTGAAGCACTTCCTTACTTTCAGATCCAACAAGATTTACCCATACTTTCCCTGCCCCGCCCTGGAATCAGCAGTGATTCTAGAGACCAGAGTCCTTGCAGTGGGGAAGAGGTAACAATTACATCAATTATAATGAACCTACCCTGGTAGACCTCAGGCTTTCTTTCCTGACTCTTCCTCCTCCTTTGCTTCATTTCATTCTCATAGACTTCTTTTTTTTTTACTGTTTCCAAAATACTCAAAGCATATTCTTTACAACAGTCTTCTTCAAATATTGACATAGCCTTTTCAATTTCCTCCTGGTCTCTGTTCACAAGAGACCCCTGACCAAGATCTCCACGGGTACCTTATCTAAAAAATATCTTCTCAGTTCTGTCCTTCAGCCCCTTTCTCTGTTTGATATTTCTTTGTAATATTCATCATTACATGATGCCAGATTGTATATTCATCACATATTTGTGAGAGCCCTGTGATTCATAAGGTCCTTCCACCAGGCACCTAAAGAGTACCTGGCACTAGGTAGGAATTAATTAAATTTGTGTTACACAAATAAATGAAGTTCAAAAATGTAATGCATAGGATTCTTTTTCATAAATACCAAAATTTAAAGCATATCTTACAGTAATCTCCAGAACTGTCTTTATAATAGAACTGAAAAATTCTATGTCCTCTATCCAAAGGAAATAGAATTATTACCTGAAGATATCTGCACTTTCATGTTCACTACAGTAGTATTCATAGTAGCCAAGAAAATGTCACACACACACACACACACACACACACACACACACACACGATTATTCAGTCTTAAGAAGACAGAAATCCTGCCATTTACATGAACGTGGATGAACCTACAGAACATTATGCAAAGTAAAATAAGCCAGACACAAAGACAATACTGCATAATCTCACTTATATGTGGGGGGAAAAAAAAGCCAACCTCACAGTAACAGAGGGTAGAATAATGGTTACCAGAGACTAGGGTATAGGAAAAAAGGAAGTTATTGGTTAAAATTTAGAAACTTTCAGTTATTAAATAAGTTCTGGATACCTAATATATAGCATGATGACTATAGCTAATAATAATTTTTAAAAAGAATTCAATGTCCTCATTTGTTATTAAACACAAAATCTTTCTATCAGAAAGAGAGAAATAAACTGGTATGTTTGAATTTTCTCTGGAATTTATATGGTAATAATGCACACAAAATATAGAAGTATAGCATTTGGGGTTAAAAGACAAAAGAGATGATTATTACTTCCTTTTTTCTTCATTCCTTTCTTTTCTTCCTATTCCCATCTTTTCATTCCTTCTTCTTCCCTTCCTTTATTTCTATTAAAGAGTAGGGGCAAGCTACAAAATTCATAATCAGTGCATAGTTAAAAGAAAAAAAAGAACATTATTCTAAAGCCTATATCCAAGATTGGTTAATCTGTCAGCACAAGATATTGATCTGTCAGTCTCCAATGTGTTGCAAGCTTAATTATAATGCATTTGAATGCATGTTACCATTTTTAGATAGTTTAATATGATATTAAACTTTAAAATTGAATGAAGTATCTTTATAATCCCTAACATAAACTCCAGAATTTAGATGGAAAACTTGATATTATTACTCCTTCCCTATCTTCCTAATATGTTTTCAGAGATAAAATAGTTTCTTCCTAAGAAATACCTAGCAGTCTAGAAGGCAGCAAACTGGTATGAAAAATTACAAATGTCATTTTTCTAAATATGGTTTAACTTGATTTGAATAACATTTATAAATCAGAGTTTACTGCTTGAACTTTTTCAGGGCATCTGATTTTTTTTCAGTATCAGATTTGACCAAGCAGAATAGATCATCAGTAGCTAGAGAATACAACTATTGAGGGGCACCTGACTGGCTCAGTCAGAAGAGTGAGTGACTCTTGATCTCTAGGTTGTGAGTTCAAGCCTCATGTTGGTTTTAAAGATTACTTTAAAAATATTTTCTTAAAAGAAAGAAAGAAAATATTGTTTTAAAAGAAAGAACTATTGAATATATCCAATCAGAGGAGCAAAAAGGAATGAAAAAGCTTATGAGAATTATGAGACCTCATTAAGGAAAACAACACCATGTATCACTGGAACCCCAGAAGGAGAAAAGGAGAAATGGATTTGAAAAGCATTTAAAGAAATGGCTGAGAACTTCCCAACTCTGGGGAGAGATACAGACATCTAACTTTATGAAGCTAATAGGTCATCTAAAATTTTTAATCCAAAATTTATCTTCTCTCAGACACATTACAACAAAACTGTCTAAAAATCAAGTAATTTAAAAAGAATTTTAGGGGCTCCTGGTTGGCTCAGTCAGCTGAGCGTCCAACTCTGGGTTTTGGTTCAGGCCATGATCTCAGGTCCTTTAATTGAGCCCTGAATGGGCTGCATGCTCAGCAGAGAGTCTGCCTGGGGATTCTCTCCCTCTGCCCATCCCCTTGTTCATGCTTTCTCTAAAATAAATAAATATATTTTTTAAAAAACTTAAAAAATAAAAATTTTTAAAATAGCAAGAGAAAAAAATATTCTCTTATACAAGGAAATCCTCATAAGATTATCAGTGGATTTCTCAGCAGAGACTTTGCAGTCCAGAAGAGAATGGGATATTATACTCAAAATGCTCAAGGAAAGAACATACAAACCAAGAATATTTTACCCAACAAGTTGTTGTCCAGAAATGAAGGTGAAATAAAGACTTCTCCTAACAATCACAAGTTTGGGGAGTCCATCACCACAAGATCTGCCTTACAAGAAATGCTGAAAGGAGTTATTCAAGTTGAAATGAAAGGATGCTAATTAGTAACATGAAAACATAAAAATATACAACACACTAGTAAAGGTTAAGCACAGATTCAGATTCAGAACAGTCTAATGCTGCAATATGGTAGTGTGTTAACTACTTAACCCTAGTATTAAGGTTAAAGTACTAAAAAATGTTATAGTTACAATAATTTCTTAATGGATACACAATATAAAAAGATGTAATTTTTGATGTCAGAAATATAAAAAGGAGGAATAAAGTGGTAGTCTTACACATACATAACTTAAGTTAAATTGTTACTTGTGTAGAATATACCGTTGTAAGATGTTTCATGTAAGCCTCATGGTAACCAAAAGGAAAAACCTACATTATATTTACATGGGAAAAAGAGGAGGAAATCAAAGCATACCTTATAGAAAATTATCGATTTGCAAAGGAAAGCAACAAGAGAGGAAGAAAGGTACAAGAAAATTATAAAATAGAAAGCAGTAAGATGGCATTAATAAGTCCTTAGCTATCTATAATTATACTCTAAATGTAAATGAATTCATCTAAAGACAAAGTATGGCAGGATAGTTTTTAAGAAACAAAACTCAAGACCCAACTATATGCCACCTACAAGAGACTCAGTTAAGCTTTAAGGACACATACAGACTCAAAGTGAAGGGATGGAAAACAATATTCCATGCAAACTAAAACTAGAAGAGAGTAGGGGTAGCTATACTTAAACCAGAAAAAAAAAAACACACTTTAACACAAAAAAGTATTAAGAGACAGAGAAGGTCACTGTATAATGATAAAAGTGTCAATTAATGAAGAAGATGAAACAATCATAATTACATATGCACCCAATATCAGAGCACCTAAATATAGTAAACAAATACTAACAGATCTGAATATGAAGTAGATAACAATACTATAGTAGTAGGGGACTTCAATACTGCATTTTCTACAATGAACAGCTCATTCAGACAGAAAATCAACAAGGAAACATTGAACTTTAATCATCCTCTAGACTAAATGGACCTAGAAGACATATACAGAATATTCCACCCAACAGCAATAGAATACACATTCTTCTGAAGTGCGCATCTAACATTCTCCAGGAAAGATTATATAATAGGTGACAAAACAAGTCTTTGCAAATTTAAGAAGACTGAAATCATACCAAGTATCCAACCAGAGGATTATGCAAGAAAAAGAAGTAAGACACTCAGATTAAAAAGTAAAAAGTAAAATTATCTTTATTCAGGGATGGTCTTCTATATGTAAAATACTAAGAATCCACAAAAAAATAGAGCTTATAAATTAACTCGAAAAGTGAAAGATATAAGATCAACACATGATAATCAGTTATGTTTCCACACACTTGCACTGAACAATCTGAAAATGAAATTAAGAAAGCTGTTTTATTTATAATACTGTGAAAAGAATTGAATATTTAGATTTGAGAAAAATATACAACTTGTATACTGAAAACTATAGAATATAGATTTATAGATAAATTTAAAAACATCAACTCTTCATGTTTTGGAAAACTTAATATTCTTAAAATGGCAATACTCTGAATTGGTATATAGATTCACCACAATCCCTATCAAATTCTCACCTGGCTGCTACATAGAAATTTACAAGCTTACCCTAAAATTAATAAAGCAATATAGAAGTCCCAATTTAAGAATTTACTATAAGGGTACAGTAATCAAGACATTTAATACTGGCATATGGATAGACACATAGAACAATAGAATAGAATCAAGAGTCTAGAAATAAGCTCATATGTATGCGGTCATTTGATTTTTACAAGGGTGCCAAGATAACACAAAGGGGAAAGAATAGCTTTCCAATAAATGATTCTGGGAGAAGTGGATATCCACATGTAAAATAATGAAGTTGGACTCCTAGCTCACACCACATGCAAACATTAACTCAACTTACATTAAAGACCTAAACTGTAAGAACTATGCCTATGTAACTCTTAGAAGAAACTATGAAATCCTTTGTGACGTGTATAAAGCAAGAGTTTTAGAGGACATCTGACTTTATCAAAATTACAAACTTTTGTGATTTAAAGGACATGATCAAGAAAATGAAAAGAAAACATATAATGGGAGAAAATATTTGCAAATATTACAACCAATCATGATCTACCATCCCAAATATCAGAAAAACTCTTACTCAAAGAACTCAATGATAAAAAGACAACCCAATTTAAAAATGAGCAAATTACTTGAATAGACATTTTACCTAATAAGAGATACAAATGGCCATTAAGCAAATAGAAAAGATGATCGATAGCACTAGTCATTAGGGAAATACAAATCATAGCTACAATGAGATAACATTTCGGTGGCTATAATAATCATTTAATGAAATATGAAATAACACGTTGGTGAGCATGTGAAGAAATTAGAGCCCTCAAACATATCTGGTGGGAATGTAAAATGGTGCATTCACTGTGGAGGACGGTTTGATATTTCCTCAGAGTTTAAAATAGAATTACCATGTGACTCAGTCATGCCATTCCCAGGTATATACTTAAAAGAACTGAAAATGAGTGTTCACAGAAAAAAATGTTTACACAAATGTTCACAACAGCATTATTCATAATAGCTCAAAAGTAGAAACAAATGTTCAAGTGATAAAACATGGTATCATCTCAAAATGAATATTATTCAGCCATAAAAAGGAATTTAATCCTAGTACATGATACAGCATGAATGGACCTTGGAAATACGATGCTAAGTGAAAGCAGTCAGTCATAAAAGACCACACAGCATAGGAATCTGTTTATATGAAATATATATGATAGACAAATCTATAGAGACAAAATGTAGATAAGTTTGCATAAGGTAGGAGGAGGGTTGGATCGGAAGTGACTGCTAATTTGGGGTGATAAAGATGTTCTGGAAATTAATTTAATTACCATTAAAGATAAAGGCAATGGTTGTACAACTTTAAGAACCTACTGAAAATCATCATTGAATTGAAAACTTCAAAATATAGAATTTTATATTATGTGAATTATACCTCAATTTAACACATGAACGATTGTTTTTCAATAGCAATCTTTCTGAATTCTAGGATGCAAACTCTGCTCCCCATACAATTTAGATTTCTAATTCTCGCCACTTTCTGTGATGACTACCTTTGACTTGGAAATAGGTGGGATTCACTGAGGTAACAGTGTTCAACAGTAGAAACAAAAATGGTGAGATAACCACAGAGAAGGAAAAGATATAAGGAACCCATTTATTTTTTTTAAAGATTTATTTTGAGAGAGAACACACACATGCAAGCAGGAGGGGGGGCAGAGGAGAGAGAGAGAGTGAGAGAGCGTGAGTCCTCGAGCAGACTCCCCCACGAGCACAGAGCCCAACATGGGGCTCCATCCCAGGACCCTGAGATCACTACCTGAGCTGAAACCAAGATTCGGCCGCCCAACCAACTAAGCCACCCAGGCACTCCAAGAAACCCATTTCTGATAGAAGATGGCAGAAGTGGCCACAAACAAACATCTTATACGGACATGCACAGGTTCTTCAAAGTTTTACACAGTAGTGCATTCCTTCAATATGATGGCATCTCATCATCCATGTCTGTTCTAGTGAAATAAGTACACGATTCAGCCTATTTTGAAAAGATATATTCTATAATATAACAAGAACTTTTTCTAGGAGACCTAAAGCCTTGTTTTGGGAGTTCGGTCTGGCCCTAAGTGAAATTTAACAGTGGACTTTATTCTGAAGTGAAACACATTCCCCCTACATAGATCTGTCTTGGGGATGTTTGGCTTGTGCTGCTTCTGGTGTGGAGGCCAGGGGGCGAGGCCACATCTCTGTGAGAAGAGGGTAAGGTCTTCTTAGAGGGCCAAGCATCCTAGACATGTGTTTGGATGGGAAATGGGAACTTGGAAGATGTGCCTCAGACAGGTAATGGGGATGAAGTCGTTTTCTCAATCTGTCTCACTCTTGTATGCTTGGAACTGGAAAGTCTAAATAAACATACATGAAGATACTTCTTGGAACAATTGTAGTAATGACACCTACAGGAGGGCCTGGATGGCTCAGTCGGGTTAAGAGTCTGGATCTTAGGTCAGGATCTCAGGGTCAGGAGATCCAGCCCCACATCAGGCTCTTTGCTTAGCCAGGAGTCTCATTGAGATATCTGTCTCCCTCTCTCTTTCCCTCTCTATCTCTCCCTCTGCCCCTCCCCACCCTGAGTTCTCTCTCATTCGCTGTCAAATAAATCAATCTTAAAAAAATGACACCTGTTTATTGTGTGAATAAATTGGTCCAGTGACTGTGCTGAGTGACTTCACACTAGAACATTAGTTCACCCAGAAACTGTGTAAGATGCTGAACTGTCTACTTTGCAGATAAACACATGGAAATGTATGCCAGAAACAGACACTGAGAGTCTCACTTCTTTTTTTTCCCCCCATTCTATTTTCTATCACCTTCTTCTCTTGGCCATTCAGTCACATAGGATTCTTTCTCAGCTTGTCTTGCCCACCTGGAAAAAGTTCCTCTGAAACTGTGAAGCCACTCCTTGGCCTGTTAGGTCTGTGATGATCTTCATCCTTCAAAACTGCTTTTATATTAAGAAAAAACTTGAAGTGCAAAGGTCTTTGTGAAAGCCAGTGTCTGATAAGGAGCTTCAGTGAGCCATGAAAAGGACCTCAGTGTTCTTTTCAAAGCATCATTAAGATGGTTTGTATTTGCTGAATCCCGAGGCCGCTACTTACTAATTATGCAATTTGGCCTGAGCTACTTATTGAATCATGTCTCTAATTTTCCTTTTTGTACAAAAGAGACCATGATTTGTGAGGGCAGCACATTGGGCTCTCAAAGAGCTGTTTCAGGGATGAAATGTATAAATTCAGGTAAAACTTTCAGAATGGTGCTTGTTAATGAGGGAGTCTTCAAAAACCATGCATTCCTCTTACTGGCACTGGAGTAAGAGAGGGTTCCCAATGGCTACAGGGCTTGGGGATAAATAGCAAAGGGATCCTAAGCCAGGGGCCACGGGTTGCGGGGGGGGGGGGGGAAGCCTAGATGGGATCAGCACCGTGCAACTCTCTGGGAGGCAGACACTCCATCACTGAGCCACCCAGGCCACCCTGTGTCCTCTTTTCTTGACACTCAGCAGAGGTCTCAGGTTTGGACCCAGAAAGAAACCAACAGGTGATGGAAAATTCTTTTGAAAAATCCCTCTCAACTAGTTTGGAAGTACTCCTCCTACCATAGTACAGCTTAACACCAATGGGCCATCAGCTACTACAGCTGAGGGGGCTATTTATTCTTTGAAATTGAGGTTTCATTTGACCCTAGCACTGTCCTCTTTCTGTGAGGTGATTTTGTCATTTCAACCCAAATTTCTCTTATTTGAAGATAAGTACCAATAACCCGATAGAAGATATGAAGACATGGACTTTTGTAGACCTTTCACCAAAGAGAAACATACATAAGAGAACAAATGAAAAGGGTGTTCAGCCGCATTAGCGACCAGGGCGATGCAAATCAATGCCAGGAGGGAGGTCATTTTCTACCCATTTTATTGGTAAGAGTAAGAAGTCTGATACTGGTCCAAACAAGACGGCTTAAATTCTTATCTCCCTGTTCCTCTCTGCTAAGTACAACTATAGCATCCAGCACAGATGCCAAAAACAAACAGACAAACCCAAAAAAGAACTCTTAAAGGTGGAAAGAGAAGGACACACTGGTATAAAGCTACATTTTCCCTCCATTTCCGGACTCCCAAAGTGTTTGACAACTCTCCCACCCAACTGGAAAAGGCTACTCAGGCCTGGCATTTCCTGACCTCCTCACCTAAGCTAGCACAATGCCCATTCCCACACACCCCTCAATGGACAGAAATCACACCAAAAACACCATGTGAGAATGGCAGCGATGGCATGGGGGCCCATCAGGGCCCCCACTAACACCAAGGGGCTAGAGGAAGCATTCCCCTTTATTTGACTGCCCTTCCACCCAGAGATACTGCATAGTCAAGATATACCAGCAAAGGGAACCCTCCTACAAGCAACACAGCTCAGGAAGTCTTCTCACCCTCTTGGACCTGAAACGTCCCTCTCGTACCCAGAAACATCAAGACAGTAGCTGGGTTGGGGGCAGGAGGGTGGGGGGAAACAAGGGCTTATTCATAATCATCCACCCCTAGTCTTCCCACTGTCTTGGCCATAGGGTTCATCATTTTAGAACATCCCAACTGTTAGTGCAAAGGTTTAATGGCCAGGACTCATGAGTGACATTCATCCAAATCACTGAGTTCAGATCAGTGGCTACCATGGTCCAGCTCTGTTTCTATACAGATGGTGTCTATGTGGATGAACGGTGACTACAGTCCATGTGGACAGGCTACCCTGACTAGGTCCATCTGCACACCAAGCACCAGTAGGTAATTTCCCTGTCTCTCTCTCTGTCTTGGGTCTTTCCCACAGCCTGTACCCATTCTTGGGATTTGTCAGTCTCCCCTAGATCAGCAATAGATTGCTCAATATCATAAATATCTTGTCCCACCAATAGGCTCAAAATGGACATCAGTGTCCAACAGAAGTGCTGGGGATGGACTGGAGGATCTTGGCTTTCATCGCTGCAGTGAATATGGCCCAATCAGGAACTTCCAAGACAGGGGTGTAGATTGCCTGTCTCATTTCCCACTCCCTAAGAATTTATTGCACCTCTTTTGTAGATTCCCCTGGTCCTACATGCCCAGGGAAGTCCTCTTCATTGGGCCAAGCCTCCCTGCAGGCTAGAATAATCCAATCTATAAGGGAGTGAGAATCTCGAACCCCTGAGCACCATGCAGGAGCTGCTAGAGGGCAGAATGTGTGGTGACGTTGCTCATTTTCTCTGCCCCTCCCCCCACATCCCATAGCCACATCAACCGTGCCTGGATACTTTCCCTGGCCTTGTACTGGAACTTGGCGGCTCTATCGATGAGTTCAGGTGAAGTATATTCTCTCATGAACACTTCCTGGATCAGGGGCTACCCCAACGGCTGGAGGTATTGTTGCTGAGCTTTGCTTTCCTTTGTATTAAGGGTCAGACCGCCGGGGGTGTCTTGTACATTTCGTGGTCACCCACTGCAACATCCACCTCTTTGCTCTCACTTTCCTAGGGACTCTACTTCTTTAGAATCCCAATAGGCTTTGTCACAAGCGCTCACATCTTAAGCCACAGCAACGTGCACCCTCCTGGCTTTACAAAACAGCATGAGGGCACTTGATGGGATGAGCACTGGGTGCTATACTACACGTTGGCAAATTGAATTTAAATAAAATATTTTTTTAAATTTTTATTTATTTATGATAGTCACAGAGAGAGAGAGAGAGAGAGGCAGAGACACAGGCAGAGGGAGAAGCAGGCTCCATGCAGGGAGCCTGATGTGGGACTCGATCCCAGGACCCAGGGATCACACCCCAGGCTGCAGGTGGCCAAACCGCTGCGCCACCCAGGGATCCCAAATAAAATATTTTAAAAGTAGCGTTTTAACGTCCCCAATTTATTATCTTGCTCTCCTCTCTTCTCTGGCAGCCCCAAAGCTAGCAGAGTAGTGGGCACCCATGGGTCCCTCCCTAACCTCCACTCTTCTTCCAACCTGGGCTCCAGCCTCCAGCTGGGCTTCCATGACCAGCCAAATTGCTCACAGCTGAGACCAGCCCACTGCACAGCCACGCACTTCCCTTCTCAATAGCTGTGGGTTCTGTGACTTCCTCAGACAAGCACATTAGATCACCTAGCATTTTGGGGGTGCCCCTGTACTCACCTGGTCCACAAACAACATATAGGCCACCCCTCCTGACAAATTGGTTCATGGCCAACTCGAGATTTCCCGGTACACACAACTAGGGAGAGGCCAAGGAATAAGGCAGGCTGCTCCAGATTGGTAGGGAATTTATTTACGAGGATTGTCCTGGGCAGCCACAAGATGAATAGACCTCCGCACCAGCTTGCCAGAATCTTAAAAGTTTATATAAAAATTTTAACGGGGTCCAGTCATGTACACAGAGCAGGTATGCTCAATACCACATCACTCTCTCAAGGCAGCGTCCTTGAGGAAGCTTCTAGTGTGGGGAAGACAAGCGGAAAGCACGTTTCAAAGGAAAAGGAGGGGATGAGGAGATTCGGATTGGCCTGGTCCAGTTCGCAAGTCATCCAGAGGTCACATCCTCTCAATGACTTCCTCCAACAGCTTCACCTTTTTCAAGAAAACAACTTGTCAGGATCCCTGGGTGGCGCAGCAGTTTGGAGTCTGCCTTTGGCCCAGGGCGCGATCCTGGAGACCCGGGATCGAATCCCACGTCAGGCTCCCGGTGCATGGAGCCTGCTTCTCCCTCTGCCTGTGTCTCTGCCTCTCTCTCTCTCTCTCTCTCTCTCTCTGTGACTATCATAAATAAATAAAATTTAAAAAAAAAAAAAGAAAACAACTTGTCAACCCTGAATTCTAGAGCAGGTGAAATTGTTTTAGGAATGAAGGGGAAAGAAAGACCTTCCCAGACTAAGGAAAACAAAACAAAACAAAATGTGTTGCTATCAAACCTATTCTTTTTTTTTTAAGATTTTATTCATTTATTCATGAGAGTGAGAGAGAGGCAGAGACACAAGCAGAGGGAGAAGCAGGCTCTCTGCCAGGAGCCCGATGTAGGACTCGATCCCGGATCCCCGGATCACACCCTGAGCTAAAGGCAGACGCTCAACAGCTGAGCCACCCAGGCGTCCCACTATCAAACCTATTCTTAAAAAAAAAAAAAAAAAAAAAAAGTTTAAGGGGAAAACTTTAAATAGAAAGGAAATAATAAAATAAGGAATATTGGAGCATCTGGCAGGATGGAAAACAAAAATGGAAACAGAAGAAATACAAGTCTTTCAATATATTATCCTTCTCCTGAGATTTATAAATCATATTTGATGACTGAAACAAAATTATAACAACATCTGATACTCAAAATAGTGATATTTAAAAGTAAAGAAGGTAAGGAAGATCGAAATTAAGGTTTGCACACTTCACACAAAACAGTAAAATGTTGATACTGATAGATTATTATGTCCCCTAGATATTGTAACAACCAGAATAGCCAGAACAACAACTTAGAAAACTATATGTTAAAAAATATACTCAAAAACACCATAATAAATCAAGATGAAATCCTATAAAATCATGCAAGTAACCCATCAAAAAGGAAAACATAAGAACCCCAACTATGTATGTGCCAGAGAGCCTCAAACAACATGAAGCAAAAATGACAGATTGAAATAAAGAAATAAATCCACATTTATAGTTAAGAATTCAACACCTCCTTCTTAGCAACTGATAGAAGTAGACAGAAAATCAGCAAATCCCATAACCACTAAAGATTTTGAATTTGTAATTTCAAGGCTCTTGAAAAAGAAATTTCCTGGTCCAGAAGGCTTCACTGAAAAATTTTTTCAAACATTTGAAGAATAATTAGCTCAAACTTGATATCATCTCCCCCAGATGACAGAAGTGTGGGGGACACTTCTCAAATAGAACAGCTATCACCCTGATACCAAAACCAGAAAAAGACATACAAAAAAGAAAACTATAGACTAATATCTCTCATGATTTTAGATGCCAAAAATCTCAATGAACTATTACATAGAATCAAAAAATGTATTAAAAGCATTATATACCATGGACCAGTGGGGCTTATCTCAGGCTTATAAGACTGGATCATCATTGGAACATCACTGGCCTAAAAAATACAATTACATGATCTTATCAGTTGATTCAGAAAAAGCATTTGACAATTAAAAAAATAAAAGAATCAATGAATAAATAATTTTTATTTATGATTTTTAAACTCTCACCAAGTTTAGAAATAGAAATTATGCAATATAAGAAAGAACATTTACAAGACTTACAGCTAACTTTATACTTAAAGGTAAAAGACTGAATGTTTTCCACTTCCAAGATTGGGAATAACACAAGTATTTCTGCTCTTATCACTGTGATGAAATATAATATTGGCAGTTCTAGCCACTTTAATAAGGCAAGCTAAAGATGTAAAAGGTATACATATTGGAAAGGAATAAATAAAATAACCCCTATTTGCAAATATCATGGTTTTATATGAAGAACATCCCTGGGCACCTGGGTAACTCAGGCAGTTAAGCATCCAACTCTTGATTTCGGCTCAGGTCATGATCTTGGGGTTGTGAGATTGAGCCCTGTGTGGGGTTCCATGCTGGATGTGGAGCCTGTTTAAGATTCTCTCTCCCTCTTCCCTTGCCCCCCCCCCCACCCAGTCTCTCTCTTTCTCTCCCTCTCTTAAAAAAAAAAAAGAAAACCATCCCAAGGAACCTACAAAATGACTGCTAGAACTTAAAGCATGTTCAGCAAGATCATAGGATACAAGATTAATACACAATGCTAACAATGAGCTTATATAAACCAAAATTTAAAAAAAAAAAAACAGTACCATTTACAATTACTCCAAAGAGAATAAAATGTTGAGTATGAAGTGAACAAAACATGTATAGGATCTGTATGCTGAAAATTACAAAATGCTGATGAAAGAAATCTAAGAAAACCTAAAAAATGGAGAGATACTGTACTCATGGATTCGAAGACTCATAGTAAAGATGTTAATTCTCCCCAAATTGATCTTTAGGTTTGATGCAAGTCCTATAAAAACTCTAGCATGGTTTATTGCAGACATAAGCAACTTTATTCTGGACAATGGTTTAGCAGTTTCTTTAAAAAAATAAATAAACAACAACTACAAAAGACTAAGCGTGCAGCTACTGTAGGACGTTGCAATTGCACATTTGGGCATTTATCCCAGAGAAATAAAAACTTACAGTCACACAAAAATCAATGGGTGAATAGCTAAACAAACTGTGGTAAATCCATACCGAGGAATACTACTCAACAATAAAACGGAATAAACTACTGACACATACAGTAACTTGGATGAATCTCTAGGGAATTATGCTGAGTGAAAAAGGTCAATCCTAAAATTATACATGCTATATAATCCCATTACATAAAACTTTTTTAAAAGGCTAAATTTTCGAAATAGAGATGAGATTTCTGGTTGCTAGGGATTAGAGATGGTAGGCTGAGATGGTGAGCTTGGTTATAAAAGTCGAAGGGCAGCAAGGAATCATCAGGGCAATGGGACTGTTTCGTATTTTGACTGGTGTTGGATAATGAAACTTCACATGAAATCCAATCACTTAGAACTAAATACACACACACACACAAATGAGTATAAGTAAAATTGGCAAAATTTGAATAAATTGAGGGGGTTGCAACAATGTCCATACCACATTCCTGATATATCATTTTGCAAGATGTTAACAATAGAGGGAACTGATTAAAAGGTACATAAAATCTCTCCTTATATTTCTTGTTTTTTTAAAGATTTTATTTATTTATTTGACAAAGAGAGAGCACAAGCAGGGGGAGCAGCAGGCTGAGGGAGAGAGAGGAACAGGTTTCCCACTCAGCAGGGAGCCCAACTCAGGGCTTGATCCCAGGACCTGGGATCATGACCTGAGCTCAAGGCAGATGTTATATCAACTGAGTCACCCAGGGGCCCCTCTCTGTATTTTTCGTACCACTGCATTTTAATCTACAATTATCCCCAAATAGACAGTTCGATTGAAAAACCTATGTTATTATTTCTCATGATTTTAGGGATTGTCTGTTCCACATGTCAGCTGGGGGAGCTATCACCTGGGGCTCACCTGGGTGGAAATAGTGAAGATGCTAACCACATGGCTGACAGGTGATGCTGGCTTTAGTCTAGGATCCAAACTAAGAATGTTTACCATGGCACCTTGCTTTTCCCTCGCGTGTCTTCTTGTGGCTTGGCCTTCTCACGTAATTGCATCTAGCTTCCAAGAGCCCCTAATGTGAAAGCGCTGCATCTTCACTGATTTGGGCTAGGAACTAGCACAGTGTCACTTCTGCTGCCTTCTATTAATTTTAGTGAGTTTCAGATTCTGCCCAGATTCTTTGGGAAAACATAAATTGTCCTTTCCACTAATTTACACTATTCCCACCGAGTTATACTCCTTGAGGAAGATGCTCTACAAGTGATGTGTGTGTTGTATGTAGCTAGTGTATTCAGCAGTACAGTCATCTAGGAACTAGAGGCAGAAATCACCATATAATTTCTTATCCAAACTGGGAAACTTTTGGGAATGGAAGATGGCAATACATATATTTACCAAAAAGAAATGATAATAACATGCCATGACAGAGGTGTTAACTAAGGCCTACACTAATAGTCTTATGGCAACATAGAAATGTATCAAATTAACACATTGTACACCTTAAACTTACCCAATATTATAAAATGATTACATCGCAATAAAACATAAGTAAAATACTTATTCTTGGCACAAATCCATGCACTGTAATCAAGTTCTTAACCAAAATGAGCTCTAATATAGTTTCCTCATTTTTAATTTTTTTTCACAAAATTGTCTACAACTTTCTTCGACATTGCTTTTTATGATTAATATATTTGGAATTGTGGAACTTAAACTTTTATTTTCTCCTTATGCCATATTTTTAACTAACAAAATTACCTACTTGCAGGTGTTCAAATACCTAGTAAGCTCAGGTAAAATTCTACTGAATACAGAATAATCTTGATTTTGTTTTCTTTTTCTACTGTCAAGTATACATATGTTCATGTTTACCTTTCCATTTCTCATATATACTATATTTGTAAGATAGTATTTTTGTAAATGATAGATACTATATTCACTTTAATTGATCTTAGTTTTTTGGTTCTATTTAACTTACTATATCGTAGAGATCACTGTAGTAGGACAGGAAATGTCTTGCATTCTTTTCTATAGTAGCATGTGCTCCATTGTGTGGATATATCATAGTTTAGTCAAGCAAGCCAATATTAATGTGTATTTTCTTTCCAGTTCATTTTTTATTACTAGTACAAATACTACAAATAATGCAATTTTATAACCCTATGCATACAGTATTTTGTTTGCATTTTTTTAGGAGTAAAGAAGTGGAATTGTTTGGGCAAAGGATAGATGAACATGTAATTCTGCTAGGTATTTCCCAATTTCCCTTCATAAGGCATGTCACTATTTTTTTATTTCACTAGCAATATATAAGAATGCTCATATCTTCACTAACTTGTCAAGTCATCGAATGTTTGGATGCTTAAAATCTTATAGGTGAGAAAACATAACTCAATGTCATTTTCATTTGTATGTTTCTGTTCATGAACAATATCGAACATTTTTTCAAATTGTTAAGGGTTTCATTTTTCCTGTCCACTCTCTAGTTTTTTCTTCCATTATGTTGTTTGCATTTTTCTTTACTCTATTTTAGAAAATTTTAATATATTTTTAATATTTATATTTTAATATTTTTAATATTAATTCTTTCATGTGTTTAGAACTTCCTAACATATTTTCCCAATTTTTCCATTTGACTATTTATTTGCTTCTTGTTATTTTTTTCAGGGAGCTCGAAACTTTAACGTAATCAAATATATCAGTCTCTTTTACTGTTTGGAATCTGAGTCATAGGCAGGAAAGATTTTTCCACTCCTCAATCTTAGAGGAATTCACCCATAATTTTTTTTTAACTAATACACATATGGCTTAAACTTCTGATTCATTTGGAATTTTTCCTAGTCTACAATATAATGTGAGGAAAAAACTGAATCATATCCTTTTCCATATGCTTATCTAGTTATCCCAAAATATTTATTAAACAAGATCGCTTTTTCCAATTTCTTGAGATGCAGTCTTTATTGTAAATTTCCATGTGAATTTGGATCTATTTTCTACTTTTTCCATTTACCTGTCTATAAGTGTACCAACACATCCCTCTGCATTACCACATAAATGTACCACAACACCCCTCCTTTTCAGGGTGTTCACAGCAACTATTGTTTGCTTTTATATCAAATGAATTTCTAATCAATATACACAGCTCCTTTATTGGGTTTGTGTTAACATTTTCCCCAAGGTAAAATTTTCTACCTGAGTAAATGGTGTGTCCTCCGTTTTGTTAAAATCTGTTTTATGTCTTTCAGGAATATTTTGTGTTTTTATTATTATCATATAAGTCTTAGATATTTTTAAACACCTAACCTATGTACTTTACATTCATCACTAATTTAGACTTTCCTACTATATCTTTGAACTGATTTTTTATTTGAATAGATAAAAGGTATTGCTTTTTCTATGTTGGTTTTACAACCTGCTTTACTAAAAGCTCTGAACATTTGTATTGGATTTCTCAATAATTAATTATTTTCTGGGGTTTTTTTTCAGTACATGAAAATATTGTTTTACATCTTTCTTTACCTTATTATTCTAATTACAGAACAAAATTGCAGAATTTCAGAGATAGGCCTTGCACACTGTTTGCATCACCATTTAAAATCTCGTTATTTCCTAGTTTGGGCAAGGATAAATTTCAATATCTTTCTGCTTGCAAGCTTTGCTGTAAATAATTCAACTTTGTTGAAAGTTTCCAGCACTAAAATTGTTTGATTCTTTGTTAAATGAATATTTTGACGAAAAATTTTCAAAAATAATTTTAATAGAGTACAAAAAAGTGGAAGCTTCATTTACAGAAGAATTCAATACTATTTTAGAATACAGAGGTTGATTAAAAAAATAGTTCAAATGTGCTTGATCATGGACAATGGACAGAATAAACACTGACACATTTTGTATTAAACCTCCGTTTTATACAAACATCTGTAAGCTCTTTTACAAATGTATCTCCTGGCTTGATAAAATATTACAGTTTGGTTGTAATTATGAATGTACTTTTTACAGGTCAATAGATTTCATCTCACTCTCTTATTTGTATCTTTACTCTGTAAAAATTATAGTACTTTCATTATAAATATGTAAATCTATGTCTTTAATAACCTGTGTGGTCAAAAGAAACCTTGAGGATGAAGGTGAGCAAAATTATTTTAGAAAAACAATCATTTGGTTTAGATGAAAAGGCAGGTTTTATAGAGTGACATGCAAATGAACTTCTATTATTGCAAGTATTAAACTGTCATCTTTCTTAAAATAAGTATGAACTTTGAATTAGATATTGCTGCTTCTTCAGCATATATGTGTCTTGTGGTTTTCATAAGGTTAATAATAACACTGCAACAACCCAGTGGTTGATGGTGAATTTTAACAAGCATATGGTACAATTTATAAGTTCATCACCAATTTCCCTAAGAAACAGAAATTCAGCACTTAGTTTCTCATCAGGCGTGCACTTTATTAGCTCACTGTTGCTAAAAGAATTTAATCAAAATAAAAACACATCAGAATAAATAAATGAATAGCTGTAGACTTTACAACAGATATTAACACCACTGAACAAGAGAATTCAGACAAGTATCTTATACTTTATACCAGGACTTCTGGGTCTTTACATTCTACACACATTTCATGTCTGTCTAACTTATAATTCCCATGTACACCACTGCTCCAATCTCCCAGGGGCTTTGTAAAGTTAGGACTTTCCTAGGCTCTAACTCACTCAATCATGATACTACTAACTGGGTATACTACTAATTAGCAGCTTTGAATATTATTCCTACCTACATCTGAGATCTGATGGAGGTATTCATTTCCACTTATTTCTCTTTAAAAATAAAACACACACACACACACACACACACACACACACACACACTCCTATTTGAATGCACTTTATTTTATCAGTGAGGACTCTGCTTTCTGTCCTTGAAAGGGAGGGAAGCGTTAATTACACTTTTCCTGAAAATGTCAGCCCAAGAGAGGTCTTAGAAATGACTGATGGTTGTGTTTTAGATTTAACTATATGTTCAAATGAGATCTTTTCGCCTCCATCTCTTTATATGCATCTCGTACACTGGCAAGGAAAACATGAGAAAAGCTGAAAATAAATAGTGGAGATGCTCCCCACTCAAGTCAGCTTAATTTCATGTATCAGTTAATGATAATACTTTGATAAAGGTGAAAACTGCAGGATGAATGTTAAACTGAAAAGAATCCCCTGATAATGGACATATGCCAAGATGGCCTAGGAAAAGAGGAATTCTTTACCTATAGGAGACAATTCATGCTCCACATAATGTGAACACTTTTTTCCCTCCAATACTTCTTCATTTCCTCCAGAGCAATAAATTAATTCTCACAATCTCCTTCCTTTTATCCTCTTCCTATGAAAATTATAGCATAAGACAGGGGTATAGTTTAATAAATTTTGTTTATGTATCGAGACTAAAAATATCATGCCAAAACACAATGCTTTACTATGCAGGTTATTTCAAAGCTAGTTAACACTGATGTGGCAGGGACCAAGGGAGAGCTGTGGTCCCCAAAGCACTTGCTCACTAATACTACTGCTCTACATTTTTGTTTTGTTTTGTTTCATTAAGTCGTATGTGGAGAATAAAATAAATTTAATAACAATGGTACTTTGTTTTAAAACATAGATCCATTTCTTATGGGGATTTAAAAATAAATCAAAACAAAATGATTGGCCCTGGAAAACAGAAGACTATTCTACTAGTTATAGAAACGTTCATCTTTAGCGTTGCCCAGGGGGCTCCCTCAGCTAAGCAGCCGGCTCTTGGTTTTGGCTCAGGTCATGATCTCGGGATGCTGGGATAGAGCCCCATGTCAGGCTCTGGGCTCAGCAGAGAGTCTGCTTGAGTATCCTCTCTCCCTCTGCCCCTCCCCCTATTCTCTGTCTCTCAAAATAAATAAATAAATCTTTTTTTTTTAAAGAGAAACTTTCATCTTTGTAAATTAAAAAATCAAAGAAACCGAGAAATGAACACACTGGCTGACAAAATGTTGCTTTTGGCAAAAGGGCAGCAGTTGGCACATTTTCATTTCCTGGGTTTTTTTCCCTCAATAGTCTATCCCTAATTTAACACTTGTTACTGATATTTTGACATAAGTACATCAGGCAACTCAAAGTTGTCACTATGTATAAAGTCACTTTTACAGAAGTCAGTTAAGAAGAAAAAGCAGGCTCCATGGAATAATGCTATACGACTTCTATTATTTTGTGGATATGTTTTTTTCTCTTGATCACCAGATACTTCTGGAAATAGAAAATAATAATTGTATTAAGCACATTTTTATTAGCTACACTACTAATGACTACCAGGAATGATTCCTTTTGATTTTATTCTCTTTAAAAACTAATATATTGCAATGATAGTGGGTCAAATTCCTGTAGATTTTTGTAGCAACACATTTAAGACCTAAATGAAATGCTGAATTAGAATTTTTTTCCTCATTTCCAATCTACATGAAACCCATAAACTTATCATTCTCAACCTGGGTCTCCCTTATTTTATATCATTGGCTTAACAAATGTCCACATAAATAATGGGCTCCCAAAATATGCTCATTTTTAAAAATCAAAATTATATGATGAAATTGGACTTCATGGCCCAAAATTCTGCATTAGTTTTCCTATTCTGATTCTCAAAAAATGGTGACCCAGGCATACATAGATTTTTTTATAATCTGGCTTCATACCCAGGTCATTCTACAAAAGCTTATTTACACCACCTTGCACCTGAAGTACAATACCAAAAATCCCACTATTGTATGAAATAATACAGTACATTTTTAGAAAAAAACAATTTTGAAAAGTATCCTTCAAGTTCCAGTGTGGAAATGTAGGCATATATCTGCCTCATCTACAATAGATAAGGGTTCTACAGGTGGTTACAAATAAGAAAGGTCAGAACTTTGCCAGTCAAAGGGAGGTTCACACACCAGTGAGATGAGCACCATCTGGGAGTTTATTAGAAACTAATCTCAGTCTCTTTCCTAAATTTACAGAATCTGATTCTGCATTTTAGTAAGATTCTCAAGTGGATTCTATGCAGAGTTTGGGAAACACTAGTATAGAAGTCAACCTTAATCCACTTAAACCTACTTTCCCTCTCTTCTAAGTGGCTTTCCAAATATCTGGTTTCTTTTCCTTTGGCAAACATATTCAGTGAATGGAATGGTTAGCTTCCAGTAGTTGCAGATTACCAAGCTTCCTCTTATCCTTGGTCCTCTATAAATGGAATATTATCTTATAAATTTTCTCCCCTTTTCTTAACCCTAAAGAAATCATAAAGGACTTGGGAGGTTTTCTGAAGGTTTATATTTTAGTGATGATGGAAAAACATAATAAAGAAGATACTTTCTAGGTCTTCAACCGATCCTCTTCTTCCTTTATCAATTCCGATCCTCCTCTCCCTTCCTCCTTCCTTTCTGCTTTCCTTGGTTCATCTCTCTCTCTCCCTTCCCCCTCCCTCCTTCCCTCTCTCCTCCACTTCCCTGAAATATAATTCACCTACATTTAGAAAAGCAGCTGGGTTAATTCATTCCTGGCATTTAGTTACAGCAATAAGGACAGAGAAAACAATTGGAGAAGAGTATTGGGTTTACAAAATGAGAGTGGGCAGTAAGGAGATACTCCTGAGTCCCTCAGCAGTCTACATACCAGCAAAATAAAACAGCTCATGCCTCTATCTCTTCCCTTTCCCTTCACCATTACCAGATGTCACCCTGTAGCCATCACTCAGGGCTAATCCTGGGGTATGATAAAAAGCTGGACTCTCAAGAAAGAAGATGGGAAGCTGCTTCAGGAGACAAAGGACTAGGATGAATGAGAAGGGTACCGCAGAACGAACACCGATACCAGCTCTGTTTGAATGGAAACAAAGTCCTTACGAAGAGGCTGTGAGTTATCCATCTGATTGGCTCTGCGTAGTCATTTATTTAAAGCCTCCCAGTTGATCAAAGATGGCTAGTCTATTTATTACCATGAACGATGAACCGTCCCTGGCATAGTACATTTTGAAGACAGTGCCTTGCAGTGGGCCATTCAGAGGCCAGAAGATATTTTCCAGCAAGGATCTTGAAACATCAGTAGTTCCTATCTGAGTGAACTTACATCTATTACAGATTTCCATAATTAAAAAAAATCATATATATATAAAATTAAAAACTAGGGACTCAAGCACAATATAGGCCAGATGCACTTAGATTTAGTTTGGAAAATTATGTTTATACATTTAAATGAGCACAGACAAAATACAGGTTCAATTCTAGTTCAAACAGGGTCACTAAATGGTTGGCTTTTGGTTTTCTAATTTGCAGGTTTAGTACACATTTCAAAAAAAAAAATTCCAGAGTTCAGCAAATTATTGTGGTCCATTCTAGTTTTTGACTCATGTTTCAGTACAATTACAGTTCCCATTTAATACCCAGGGGTGGTGGTATATTGTAGAAGGCGGTTTATTTTTGTTATCTTGGTTTGGCATACATTCTAATCCACAACATGACACCATTGTTTTCCTTCTCGCTAGTCTCCTGGTTAATCCAAAGTATCTAAACAGAAATCCAAAGTTCCCTGTGTTTGCCAAAACAAATTAGAATCTTATATTTGTCAGGTAACAAAACGTCAAAGATCATGTTTGGATTTTTATGCTGGCTGTGTTTTCCCCCACAGAGATCCACGAGGCAAACATTCTCAGTTGAAGTTGTCAGATGTTAAAAGCTTAGAATGGCATTTTTGAGTGCTGGAGACCTAAATATGTTGAGCAAATACCTGAATGCACCCTAACAAATACCGTTCACACAAATTCATCTGGAACCACCTTATCGGCTTGTGATTTGGTTACCTTTTTTCCTTTTAAATTCCTGGCAACTCTGATTTTGTTTTGTCCTCATACTCTGGTGTTTGCCTTCCACCTGGTCAGATCTAATTTCTGCTGGACTTGATTTAACATCTAGCTCAATCAGTCCTTCCAAAAGGTGTGCCTTTACCATATGCATGATGGTATGTGTGAAGCTATACCATTCTTAAACTTTTATCCTTCCTCAATGTCAGGCTCACTACTTAGGTCTCTGAGAGTACCCTCCTCACCAATTTCTTCCTCTTACTTGATCAGCTTACTCAAAGTCAACCCCTCAGAGAAGCTTTTGCTAACTCTTTTTCAACTGGCTTACTGGCTTCGTGATGTGATATTTCATCTTGAAATAGCCATACTGAGTCTCTTTTAATACAGTGTTAAAATCACAAGTACTCTGATTGCATCTAAGAGGCTCTTGAATAATGAGATGCTTATCACTTACCATCCTACCCCCAGGTCACAGTACAGCAGCTTTTAAAAGCTTGATTCCCAAACCAATAGCAACAGCCTCATCCAGGAAGCATCACTTGGAGAAATAAGAGTTATTGTTAGATGATTAATAAAATTTGATTGAATGAATAAATGAATGAGGTTCAATATTAGGATATTAAAGTCCTGTTTACTCCTGTAAATAACCAGGCAATAATATCTGTAACCAGTTTAAAGTTTTATTTTTTTTAAGATTTTATTTATTTATTCATGACAGACATACACAGAGAGAGAGAGAGAGAGAGAGAGAGAGAGAGAGAGAGAGGCAGAGACACAGGCCGAGGGAGAAGCAGGCTCCATGCAGGAACCCCGGGTCTCCAGGATCAGGCCCTGGCCTGAAGGCGGCGCTAAACCGCTGAGCCACCCAGGCTGCCCATGTAGCCAGTTTATAGGGAGAAGCTGAGAAAGTGCTCCTTGAATGTAAAGGAAAAAATAATAGTCCTCTGAATGTTACTCAAAGACACATAATAAACAGAATATATGTTAATTAGAGGCGTAGCAGGTCAGCAATGGATGTGTAAAGCAAAGAGAGACAACCTTGGGCAATGATCATCCAAACTCTCTCTGAGGAAGACACTATTTTGACCAAAGAATTGGAGCCATTAATGTTCTACTGGCAAGTCCATTACTTTTGTAGATTATCTCAAACTGATGCATGTCATTAACTATTCATAGTATATTAGTGCCTTTCTGTGTTCTGATAATTTTTTATTCATCTTTCCATGCATGCCTATGTACTGGAGATAGTTTACCCTGCCCATTTGACTACTCTAAATGGAAGCCATCTCTCAGATGTTAGCTTTCTCTGCCGAGGGGGCAACTGAAAGTCTGTTGTCACTATTCTTTTGGGTTGTACTCTGGGAAGCCTTTTTGTCATGTTTATCTTCATAACAATCCTGAGACGAGTACTGCTATTATCTCTGTGAATGAAGAAACTGAGGTTCAAAAGGTTATGTAATATGCCCAAACTGCACAGCAAAGAAATGGGAGATCCGGGATTTAACACAGACCAAAGAAGAAATGGAACTCATGAATGAAGTGGAAGTGTAATGGGCAAGAAGGAATACTCAGCTAGAAATGTCACTGGATTTAGGGACATGTGATACAAACTTAAGTAAAGGCAGTAAGAGAGCAAGAGAAACCTGCATGTTGAAGAGTCCCCTGTATTTAAAGTAAACCATAGCAAATTTAAGCTATTTTCTTGTTCAGTTTTTAAACCTAATTCACCCTTGAGTTGACCAGAGTTTGTCCATTTGAAACCAAGGAGAAGGCTGTATACCTGATTTCCAGTGGTAGTGGTCTCACCTTGAAGAGGTGTTTGGGAAATGTTGAATGACATTGTTGTTGCCAGAAAGATCAGCACACTTGGCATTTAGGAGGAGGACTCATCCACATTGCATGTTGGGCTGACCCACACAACAAAAGCTTCCCACATACTCTACAAAAATCTCAATGATCTCTCTGAATATTCTTGCAGGTACAAATCCAAATTCAAAGAATTATATAATCTGAGAATACACCAATCATTATGAACTCACTCCCACAGCACTATTGTTTCAGGCAGTATTTGTATTCGCAGTGATTCTCAGTGTAAGAACATTCATCTGACTGACTATAGTCATTAGGTCTTCCAGTCTGGTTGTTCTGAGGGAAGAAAGCATAATATTTTTATTATGAATTTATTTTTCTTTTGACATTACACTTAGGGTACTAACACATACACAATTATGTGGAAGCCAGATTAAATTACCTAAGAATTTTAGGGTGATAAAATATGTGTTTTTAAATTGGGGCATTAGTTCTAATGAGGTTGAAAACCTACCTGTAAAATCTTCTGATAGAAACCATTACATACAG
The DNA here is from genome assembly GCF_011100685.1 of Canis lupus familiaris. Taxonomy (NCBI): domain Eukaryota; kingdom Metazoa; phylum Chordata; class Mammalia; order Carnivora; family Canidae; genus Canis; species Canis lupus. Next base: position 30,427,252 of record NC_049260.1, read on the forward strand.
CAAATGTCTTCCCATAATTGTTATTGTTCAATGATAATTTCAAACAAACAATACTTATAAGGCAAAAGGTAACTCTGCAAAAGAAAAAAAGGCATTTCTAGATAAAGATATAAAATTATACCTTCTAGTATTTATTGATGGAAAATTCACTTTGGAATTGAAATTTGTGTTTGTGAGGATTAGAATTATTTTTCCTATATTTCAAATTCAGTCCATGGATACTTTGTTTATAATGGAAGGAAATTTTAATCTGGCCACCCACCGGTACTTCAGACTAAGAAGTTTATTTAAAACGTATCCACTGATACTCTCAGAATTGCCATGTGCACCCTTCCAAAACACAGAGGTTTCAATTTTGATACAGGCCTCCATTTAGCAAAGTGAAATCAAAGTAATTCTTATATGGCAAAAGACAAATTATAATGTGCAAGGGGGAATGCCACTCTTTAGATCTTCAAATTCTCAAACTGCAGGCTCAGGGAAAATTCTCTGATGGACCTTAACAGGACAGCCTCTTCCCCCAGTATCAGAAGCAAAAGAAAGATTTACTTAACATTTTGGAGTCCTGATGAAAATGACTTCGTTTCTTCCGTCGTGCATATTTATTACCCTTCAGATGACTGCTTTGTAGTGCCAACATGTGACTCTGCCACAGGATAGAGCACAGGAAATTCTTGTTCTAAAACAGATGATGAGGAAAAATCAGACAGCATTTGAAACAAGAACATAAAGATGAACAAGACCTTCCCAAATGACATATCAGTGAAAGCAGAGTAAAATAACACGAACACTGCTGATTGCTGAAAGGAGAATTACATCCGATAAGAGCACCCATGAGAAAGTAAAAGAGTGAAATTTAAGCAAAACATTTCTGGAAGTTTTGGAAGTCTGCGTCCTCAAACCTGGCTGCACAGTAGACTCACCTAGGGATCTTTGATAACCGCCAACACCTGGTCCCCAATCCCAGAATTAGGATATAAATGGTCCGGGGTGGGACCTAGGTGTAAGTATAAGCTCCTTACGTGGCCCTAAAGTTCAACTGGGTTAAAGAACCACTGACCAGACAATTCATCAGCATCTCCGTGATTCTGCCAGAAAAGACCTATGAGAGTTTCGTACTAGTCTGAGCATCTCCCTGGATCCAGCTATAATTTTGCGATATATACTTGTGTCTTACGTGACCATTTTTTTCCAGTAGTAATGGTCTTTGCTCCTTCCTTCCCTTCCTTTCTTTCTTTCAACTTGTAGATTTATTAAGTGTTTAGCTGTTGTTGGTAATACTCTAGCCCTGTGTTAGGCGCTGGGGGGATAAAATCTAATAAACCCTACTCTCTGTCCCTGAGGTGCTTACAATCTAAAGTTCTTAGGAAGGTACAGAGATGTTCCAGGCTATATCAAGTCAATACACATAGTGAAGCACTCCATTGAAAATAACAAACCTATCACATTTTTGTTAGGACAACTATAAATTTCTCTAATTTGGGTCTTATTATCTTCATAATGTATCTTGATTGGCATTCTCTTGGTTTTAGCCTGAATTGATGATAGTTCTTGACAGAGAAGGAAATGTCTCATACATAACAAAAGGAAAACTTAGTGTCTGTATCTGTGACTTGTAGAAAGTAATTTAGCGGTATCTCAGGATTTTCGTGAGTAGATGCAGACACCTCCCCATTAATTTGAAATGGAAAGTTATGTCATGTGCTCTTAAAAAAGGAATTAGCTGGGATGCCTGGGTGGCTCAGTCAGTGGCTGAGCATTTGCCTTTGGTTCAGGAGTGATCCTGGGAGTCCTGGGATCAAGACCTGTTTCAGGCTCCCCTCAGGGAGTCTGCTTCTCCCTCTGCCTATGTCTCTGCCTCTCTCTGTGTCTCTCATGAATAAATAAATAAAATCTTAGAAAACAAAAAAGGAATTAGCCTTAGATCTTTTCCGAGGCTATATTCCATATATTAGTTGAATGTCCAGGTCATTTAGGAATAGTTATTTTTTTAAAAGATTTTATTTATTCACTCATGAGAGACAGAGAGAGACAGAGAGAGAGAGAGAGAGAGAGAGAGTCAGAGAGAGAGGCAGAGACACAGGCAGAGGGAGAAGCAGGCTCCATGCAGGGAGCCTGACATGGGGCTTGATCCTGGGTCTCGAGACCACACCCCCGGGGCTAAAGGCGGCGCTAAACCTCTGAGCCACCCAGGCTGCCCAGGAATAGTTATTTTAATTCCTAAATGGACACCTATGCCTCTTTTCTCAGTCAGTGCTTTCTAATTTTGCTATTTATTAATTTTGCTCTCCTTTCTCTCTAATTTGCATACTTTCCACAAATATGGAACTTCTTTGAAATTAAAAACAGAAGCATTTCAGTTGTCTCCATTGTTGTGATGCTATCATGACCATATGTATATGCCCAAACCCATCAAATCGCGCACATTGAATATGTGTGGTTTTTGTATATCAGTAATGCTGTGAAAAACAAAATAGAAAAAGATGAAAATCATACATAAAGGCTGTGACTGTGACGTCACTGGAAATATTTTTTAAAATGAATCTAGGATGGGGTAGAAACAGAGGTGTAACATGGAAAGATGACAGAAGATTTCTTTAAGAACCACATTAAGATCCATAAGAAAAGCTGAGTGCTATCAGGCCTTGAAACTATACTTTTTGACTTTTGCTACAAGGATTAGAACAAGCATTTTTACCCGGGATCGTTATTCAGCCGTGTTCTCATGCACTGGAGCAGAGCTAAGATGGAATTGAGCAGGTGAATTGGAATTGCTGACCTAATTGCACCCAGCTATGCCCTAAATGAAATTCTACAATGATAAGAACATAAACACCCTGCTAAGTGCCCCGTAAACTTTAAAAATTATTTATCTCATCGGTTAAAAATGTTTGAACACTCCCTTTAATATATTTTCATCTCTATATACATTTATATGCATACACATATAATAAAGCATATGAATCATAAAAATTCCTATAGAAATGTAAAAGAATGAGATAAAAACTTGATACAAGTAGAGTTTTATGATTTTCCTTCTGTACTCCAGTAGATCTTTTGCAACCTCTACTTTGCATATCATTAGTGTATTTCTGAGGCCACAATGTTTAGGGTCAGGTGGAAGGAGTTAGCCTTTGCTAGCTCCTTCCTTTTTAGACAAAACTGAATCCTAAAATTTTAAGGAAAGTATTTTATTAATATTCCAAGGATCAAAAATATAGGACAACCTTAACTTTCTAATACCAATACTTACTATAGTATAGTCCTGTTTTACCTCTGAATTTTCTCTTTTTTAAAAAAAAAGTTAAATTAAATTATTGATTTATTCATGAGAGACACAGAGAGAGAGGCAGAGACATAGGCAGAGGGAGAAGCAGGCTCCCTACAGGGAGCTCTATGTGAGACTCAATCCCAGGACCCTGGGATCACAACCTGAGCCAAAGGCAGATGTTCAACCACTGAGCCACCCAGGTGCCCATATCTCTAAATTTTCATTCTTATTTTTATTCTGCTTTATATTGCTCTTAATTAATTTTTATCTCAGTATGGGGCCACCTGGGTGGCTCAGTAAGTTGAACATCCAACTCTTGGTTTCAGGGGATCCCTGGGTGGCGCAGCGGTTTGGCGCCTGCCTTTGGCCCAGGGCGCGATCCTGGAGACCCAGGATCGAATCCCACATCGGGCTCCCGGTGCATGGAGCCTGCTTCTCCCTCTGCCTGTGTCTCTGCCTCTCTCTCTCTCTCTCTGTGACTATCATAAATAAATAAAAAATTAAAAAAAAAAACAAAAAAACAAAAAACAAAACAAAACAAAACAAAACAAAAAACTCTTGGTTTCAGCTCAGATCATGATCTCAGGATCATGAGATTGAGCCCCATAAGCAGCTCAGCCAGGAGTCTGCTTGAGATTCTCTCCTTCTCTCTCTCTGCCCCTCCCCCTGCTCACACACACACACACTCTCTTTCAAATAAATAAATAAATCTTTTTTTTTAAATATTTTTCTTAGTATGAAAACAAAATGATGTTTGATCTTAGTAAAGAGTTAGAGGTGTCTTTTTTTATTGGTGGATAAGAAGAGAGTTTTAATGATATCATTATGCACAGTAGATATCCTCACCATCAGATTGTTGGCAAATTAAGAGGGGCTAAGTGAGGTTTTTCATAGGTAGGTGAATCACTAACTAATCTTCAGGTCATAAATATTTACCTATAAATATTTAAACATCTTCATTTGTAAGACATTTTCATAGCCAGATTTGTAACTTTTACACTAGAGTCTTGTCTTCTAATATTCTCTGACATTTGTCACAAGGGAAGTTAAAACCACATGATTTGAAGGGCACCTGGGTGGCTCAGTCAGTTGGTTAAGCATCTGCCTTCTGCTCAGATCGTGATCTTCAGGTTGTGGAATTGAGCCCCACATCGGGCTCCTAGTTCAGCCCATGGGGGGAGGCATGTTTATTTCTCCCTCTCCCTCTGTCTCTGTGTCTCACCCTGCTGGGGCTCTCTCTGCCTCTCTCTCTGTCTCTCCCAAATGAATAAATAAAAAACCTTAAAAAAAAAAAAAGAAACAACAACACGAGTCAACACAATAAAAGCATGACTTCTTTGATTTTGTTTTGCTACTGTTTTATTGCAACTTCAGTTGCACAAAGTATAATTACTAACACACTTAGAATATGGAAGACTATACTCTCATTTGTCCATGTCAGCAATTTCCTTTTCTTTACCTACTTTAAGACCCAAACCCTGTTTTCATTTTCCTCCTATAAATATATATTCACTCTAGTTTGTTCAACATCTTGGATGTACTTATAAAATACATAGCAGTGATATGTGCTTGCATATGTTTTCTTTTGTAAATTATGTAGTGTCTAGCTTTACTTCTTCTTAAAAATTAATCAGTTCTCCCCAAACTAAGCAATTTGTCACTAATCCAGTGGTTCTCAAAATGTTTGGTCTCAGCAAACCTTTATATCTTTTAATGGGAACTAAAAATCATTTGTTTATATGGGTTATATCTATCAATATTTTTACTGTTGGGGTGCCTGGGTGGCTCAGTTGATTAATCCTCTGCCTTCATCTCAGGTTGTGATCTTGGGGTCCTGGGATCAAGCCCTGCATTGCACTCTGCACTCAGCAGGGTGTCTGCTTCTTCCTCTCTCTCCGCCCCTCCTTTGCTTATGTATGCATGTGCTCTTTCGCTCTCTCTCAAATAAATTATTACAATATTTTTCAAAATATTTGATTATAACTTAAAATGAAAAATAATTATTAATTTGTAATTCGTTTAGAAATGCTTCTGATCTTACAGACCTCGTGAAAGAGCATCAGAGACCCCCAATGTTTCTGTGGACCACTTATCATATTTCATATTTTGTCACACAGGTCCCGTTCTAAGCTCTCCTTTCTATTCCATTGATCTATTTGTTTCTTGCCCTTTGGTTGTATAAATGAAATGAGAGAAACTATAAATTATGTAAAAGGTATGACAATGTGCCAGAATTGAGCACAAAATTCAGAAATTTTATGTGACCATTTGTGACTTACCTGTCACCTCTGGAAATTAGTTCATTCACCTGTAAATCAGGAGATGAAGAAGATATTTCAAAGATACCTTCCTGCTCTCTCATTCTTTGATATCAACAAAGTCCAGCACCAGCCAACATCACAACCCACTGAACACTGAGCAAAATATTTATCCTGCCTTCCACCCGCCAGTTGCCATTTCCTCAAGAATATTAATTTTTTCAACTTTAATGTTATTTTGCATAGATAAGCATTTTGAGGACTAAATGAAGACATGTAAAACACTTAGAACAGGAGCTGCAAAATAAACCAGACACAGAAAGACAAATAGTGTATGATCTCACTTATATGTAGAATCAAAAAAAAGTCAACATCATAGAACTAGAGAGTAGAATGGTGGTTGCAAGGGACTGAGGGGTGGGAGAAATGGGGAGATGTTGGTCAAACGGTATATAAATTTTCATTTATAAAATGAATAAATTCTGGGGATGTACAACATGGTGATTATGGTTAATTACACTGTATCGTATACTTGAAATTTGCTAAGCCAGTAGAGCTTAAGTGTTCTCACCATACCCAAACAAAATGATAACAATGTGAGATGAAGGATGTACATAATTATTATGAGTTAGAGAAACTCACCACTCACCATTACCACCAGTCAAATACTCGGAAAAACTCAGTCCTTCCCTCCAATGTGTCTTCTTTCTTCTTTACTTTTGTCACCAGCTAAGCCGCAAGACCTGACCTTTACTGTCCACTTGCTTGTACTCACTGACCTTTGTCCCATATTTTCCTTAAGCTCTTCTTTCCAGTTTATCTTCCAACTCAGGCAAATGGAAAGTGAAACTGCCCCCTTGAGCAAATAGCGACTGCCCTGACAAGACCTCTAGCCGGCTGGGACCACCCAGACCAGTTTGAGCTTACCCCCTGACTTGTACCTATGCAGATTCACCATGGAGTGACCTCTAGAATGACTGATGACCACCTTTACCTCATTCTAATAACCATGGAGTGACCTCTAGAATGACCAATGACCACCTTTACCTCATTCTAATACTAAAATCTCCACCAGTCAAGAGGGTTCTTGGCTTCGTGCAGGAAAGAAATCAAGCACAAGCCAAGAAGAAGTGAGAGCAGAGTTTAGATATGCAGAGTGTAGTATCTGGGATACTAAGAAAGGAAAAAAGAGTGCATTTGTCTTTGCTTGGGGCTTAGGGTTTTTACTGAAGACAGTGGTCTGGTGTACATGTCTTCTTAGTAATCCAGGAACAAAAACGAGTGTTTAGGTGTCCCCCATAAGTCACTTATGCCCTGGACCCAGGGCTCTTGATGAGTCACAGGTCTGGGAAAATATTCATGACAACCCCACCCCATCACTCCTTAGATGTTATCTATTGAACTGGAAGACTCCAAGGAAATCCTTGATCTTTACAAGGGGACATGTATTATCTGTTCTATAAGGCGTGTCAATTCTGACACTATACAACTAGAGATACCATCAGATAGATCTCACAGGTTAAAGGCTCAGACCCATAACAGTGCGCTCCCTCTTCAGATCCAATCATAAGTACAGTGCTTCTGACTCATCCTTCTGACACACTGACTATAAATCTGAGGTTCCCCTGACTAGGGAACTGAGGGCTGGAGGTAGCAGGGGTGTAGCCAGGCACTAAAAGTTCTAACCTTCCAATCACAGGGTTGGTTCCCCTGGCAACCAGCTCCCATCCTTAGGTTACCCAAGGGCTTTCCACTAGCCAACTCATGAACATAACAAAAGATACCTTTGTCACTCTTACCACAGGAAATTCCAAGGATTTGCGGAGCTCTGTGCCAGGAACAGAGTGGAGGACCATATATGTATTTCTTATTACAAGTCATGATATCACAATTAACTTGATTGTGGTGATCATTTCATGATGTGTATATAGGTATATAGATATATAGATAGAAAATCATCACATTGTGCATGTTAAAAAATCATATTGTACAACCTAAATATATACAATTTTTGTCTATCTCATTTGTCACATCTCAATAAAGTTGGAAAAATAATGAAATAATGTAAAATAAAAAGAGCTATAGCTGGCATAGGCTATGTTCTCAAAAGATAACAGATATTGTTTTTGTTGTTATCGATGATGTTATTGTAATCACATCATCTGGAGACATCTGTTCAGGGGAGACAAGTTAGAAGGTCCAACTCATGAACCTCACTGTTGCAGAGTTGTGGAGTGCAGTGGCCAAGAAAGAATTCTGGAGACGTATGGTGCAGCTTAGTAAGTTTATTTAAGTAGCATGGGGACAGGATTTATGGGCAGAAAAAGCTGCACTTTTTGCTGTATGAAGCTGGTGGTTATATGCTTAGTGTTCAAGGGGGGAAGACATGCAGGGGGTATTATTTTTTTTAAGATTTTTATCTGTTTATGAGAGACACAGAGAGAGAGGCAGGACATAGGCAGAGGGAGAAGCAGGCTCTTTGAGGGAAGGCCGATGCGGGACTTGATCCCAGGACCCCGGGATCACAACCTGAGCCTAAGGAAGATGCTCAACCACTGAGCCACTCAGGTGTCCCCATGCAGGGAATATTAGATCATAAATGTCTTCTTTGGATTTCTAATTGTAAAACTACTTTCACAAGATTTCTCTGGTGCTTATCATTCAGTTCAATATTAACTACCAGTGAGATTTAAAGGCAGCCTTGAGATCCTTTAAGGATGTGGCCACCTGCGTGTATTTAATACTTATTGACACTGCAGGCTATAGATCAGCCTTCAGCCTTCTTGGCTACAGGTGAAAATTTTTCTGCATCCATCCCTCATCATCACCATTTTTTTTATATAGTATATCATTCAGATTATATGCTGTCAATTTCACAGTTCACATAGAGTCATTTTCTCACAGATACATACATGTTAGTAAAATTAAACCTAGTATCTCTCTAAACTAAAATTATATATTTCTATGTGTTCAATCAAGAAAAAATGTCTTTTCCTCTGAAACAACATTTTTTATGAGTGTGAAACTTCTAAGAAAAAATTTCTCAACATGCAATTAGAATTGCTGAAAGAAATGGTGAAATTTGTAGTTTAGTTAATAGTGATGTACCAATGTTAGTTTTTCACAAATGTACCTCGGCCCTGAGCGGCTCAGATAAGCATCTGTCTTAGGCTCAGGTCATGTTCCCAGGGTCCTGGGGTCGGGCTCCTTGCTCAGTGGGGCGCCTGCTTCTCCCTCTCCCTCTGCCTGCTGCTCCCCATGCTTGTACCCTCTCTCCCTCTCTGTCAAATAAATGAATAAAATCTTTAAAAAAAAGATACTAACATGAAGGAAGACTGGGTGAAGGGTATATAGGATCTCTGTCTGGATTGTCTTTACAACTTTTCTGTGTATCAGATTATTTCAAAATAAATTTTAAAGCTTTCTTTTTTCTTTCTAGCCCCTGTGCCTCATATAGGTATTTAATAAGGGTTTGAGGAATAAGTGGAAGTATATGTGGTCCCATTTGTTTATTTATACTCTTTTTTTCCTCTCCCCTTTTTAAGAGGTTCTCCTTGTCTACACCTTCAGTCTTTGAGAGGCAATCAGGGAGGCAGTCATGGGCACTCCTAGCAGCACTCAGAATTAAGGATGGCTCTCTGTGCCACTCAACTCCACCAAAGCTTGGTATGTTAGGGAAAAAAACAAGGGCTTTGGAACCACCTGTACATGAGTCCGTATTTCAGTTTGACCTTTTATTATGACCATGGCAGGGATTTAACTTCTCTGAGACTTAGTTGCATTACCATAAAGATAGGAATTTTATTTGCTTTGCAGAGCTGCTGTGAAAATAAGACACAATTGGTCGGTACACAGGAGGTATAATGTGAGTTTCCTTTCTTTCGGGTTTTATGTTGATTACAGGGGATGACTTTTTTCTGGAGGAGGAATGGCAATTATTCATTATGAGGCTGGGACAATGATAATATGGATTTTTGGAAAACTCTAGATTCCCCTGCCCAGGTGTAGGAGATGGAATGTCAGCCTCCCAGCATACCCAAGCCCTCAGTATCTGACAAGGGAGGCCAGACTAGCTAAGGGGAAATGAGAGGGTGCTGCAGTGCCCCTGTACTGTACCTTCCCAGTTCTTTTTGTTCATTTATTCCTTCCTTCATTAATCCAATACTGTATCTACTTGGGGGCCTACTGTGTCCAGGCGAGGACATAGGTGCTGGGACTCAGTAGTGAACAGCCTTGGCCACGGTCTTCATGGAGCTTTCGATGTAGTTTGTTGCTGGGAGCAGAGGAAGAGACTGCACCGAGCACAATAACCCTAATTGTGATCACGATTAGGGCTACTAATAAAATGTAGGCTATGGGAAAGAATAACAAGAGGATTTAGCATAGTCTGGGGATGAGAGCTCCCCTGAGGAAATGATAGAAATTGAGACATAAAAGACAAATGGGAGTTAGCCAGGTGTTATGGTACTGCGTTGTGTCCCCCTATAAATTCATATGTTGAAGCCCTAACTCTGGATACCTCATACGGTGACAGTATTTGGAGATAAGGCCTTTAAAGAGGTGATTAAGTTGACTCTCTCTCTCTCTCTCTCTATCATAAATTAAAAAAAAAAAAAGAGAGAGAGATAAGTTTAGACACACCCTGAGACACCAGGCACACAGAGGAGAGACCGAGAGAGGACACAGTACAAAGGAGGCCATCTGCAGTCCAAGGAGAGAGGCCTCGGAAGAAACCAAACCTGCTAACACCTTAATCCTGGACTTCCAGCTGCCAGAAATGTGAGAAACTAACTTTCTGTTGTTTAAGCCAAAAAATTAAAAACACAGAGGTTCACCTACATTATAATGATCTGGGAAGATGTCTAAAATACCAATTCCTAGGACTCATGTCAAACCTAATAAAATCAGAATCTCAAAAGTGGGTCTTAGGACCCCTATTTTTAGCAAGATTCTTAGGTGTTACTTTTCTTTCTCAAAGTCTCAGAGTTATCATCCAACAGCCTTTCTTAACTACGATTGCCTAAGAGAATTAAAGCCTACAGAAAATTATTTCAGCAACTATTTTATCATTTCTCTCAAAGACAGTATATACCCAGTAGCATTCTAGACAAACAGGCGCTAACTTATCCATTATATACTGAAGGGGAGCAGAATTTGCCACCCTAAAATATATCTCTTTGGCATAGGAATAATTTTGAGCAGAGTATTTTTAAAAAACTGCAAATACAGGAGAAGTTCTGAAAATTGAGTAAAAGTTACCCTTTTACAGAGATATTTACATTTACAAGGGAAATCTCCACTTATAAGGTTGTCTTCCACCTGTACTTGAAAGAGAAGGGCAACTTCAAATCTCTAGAAACTCTTATCAATGGAGAAGATAAAGACTTAACTCTGCATAACAACCATAATCTTGCTTACTGTGCTTTGTCTGAAAATCTACCATAACTGCCTCCCCCCAAAAGAGCTGAAGAAGGTATTTTTTTTTTTAAAGGAGTCCCCAAGGCTCCTTTTTTTTTTTTAATTTTTATTTATTTATGATAGTCACACATAGAGAGGGAGAGAGAGGCAGAGACACAGGCAGAGGGAGAAGCAGGCTCCATGCACCGGGAGCCCGACGTGGGATTTGATCCTGAGTCTCCAGGATCATGCCCTGGGCCAAAGGCAGGCACCAAACCGCTGCGCCACCCAGGGATCCCTGAAGAAGGTATTTAAAGTTGTGGCTTTGGCCATTTCAGAGAGTCACTCCAGGTTCTTTCCCAGGTATACAGGAAGTATTCATCTTATTAAAGTCGGTTTCCTTCCTCTTAATCTGTCTTTTTATTACAGGGCGAGGGGGAGGTGTCTCAACCAAGAACTCAGAAGAGTAGAGGGAATTATTTTTCCTCCTCTACAATACAATGGATGCCTTAGGGCAGTAAGGCTTTATTCTTTCAAGGAATCCTGGTTGAGAAAGCCTACTATAATGCAAAATACAAGGCACAGTAATGGTTTTCTATAAATCACTCAAATTGTAGCAATATTAGTTACTAGCCAGCCTTTTGATCTCAACTTTACTGTTAACCAGCAATGTATCATTAGACAACTCACCTAACTGCTTTTAGCCTACTTGCTCAACTGAAATATCAGTGGAATTAACAAATGATCATTAATAAATTTTCTAACTGACCGTTTGTAAATGGGAGAAAAATGGTACCTGTCTCAGTGTGGTGTGAGTTCCAAGAGAAATAATACAGGAAGAGCCTATTGGATAGTAAGAGTATAATGATTACATATCCTTGTTGAGAGGTCTGTTATCTGTATTACACTTCTGCAAAAGATATTGACACCTCAAATATGCTCAGGAATGAATATTGCATACTAAAACTAGAAAATTCTCCTAAGAAGGTACAGTAACTAAACTTTTTTCAAGATAAATATATCTGCAACTTCTTGTTTCCATACTCGTTAGCCAAAGCTAGAAACTGAAGACTCCAAGGTAATAATAGACATCTTTACCAAGTTCAGAATTCTCAAAGTGGGTTAAAATTACTCTCTCCTCACTTATATATCACAGCACTCAGAGAGCTTTGTTCTTCAGAATAAGCACATTCGTTGATGTTTTGCACACCCCCCCCTTTTTTTTTTTTGGTAGAGCACATATTTTTACCCTCAAGTGGGGCCTGTTTTCAGTGAAAGAAAAGAGCTCATGTTTTGTTCTTGATGTATGCCTGAGGTCTCACAGCTGCATAGAAGACATCTTACTTCAAAGTACATCAACAGAGCTTTGAAAATTAAGTAGGAAATATTAAATAAATGTAAGCCTCCTTCTTTTTTGTTTGTTTGCTCTATTTTGAATCTTTGGATGGTGTATTAGTCAGGGTTCTCCAGAGAAATGGATCCAAAAGGATGTATGAATAGAAAGATATTTATTTTAAGGAATTGGATATGAATATGAAGTGAATATGGACAGTGGCAAGTCCAAATCTGGGGTGTAAGCCACCAGGCCCAGACTCAGGATAGGGGATGGTACAGATAAAGTCTGAAGGCAACTAGGTGGAGAAATCTCCCTTGCTCAGGGAGGCTAGTCTTTTTCTACAATTCAGGCCTTCAACAGAACCTATGAGACTAATTCACATATTAGAGAGCAATTTGCTTACTCAAAGTTCACCTATTTAAATGTTAATCTCATCTGAAACCACCCTCCAAGTTGACACATAAAAATTAAACATCACAGATAATATGTAATAAGAAATACAATTTACAGTATCTATTTTAAAGGAATGTGCAACACAAAATTTTACACTGTGAAACTTGACATTTCTCAATTCTTAATTCCTATTCTATTCTTGTTTTGCCACATGATGAAGATGAAATCATATGCACATTTGAGGATCTTCAGATATAGATAGGCATTTAAAGTTACATTAAGTGAGATTTCCAAGAGAATAAACATAAACTGAGCAAAAAACAGACCTGGGACCTAGGCTACATGGCTTTTCAACATTTAGAGGTAACAGACTTCCAACATGGTAACAGAAACAGCAGTGAGTGAGGTAGTAGGATAAAAATAACAAATGACCTTATTGCCAAATAAATTTTTAGGAAGGAGGGGATCAACAGTGTCAGATACTACATACAAGAAGAAATAGGACTTGAGTAATAATTAGATTTAACAATGGGGACATAACCAATAAACTCACAAGGGCAGTTTCTATGAGTGGTAGAAATGAGAGGATTGTGCAACCATCCAGCACTGGGACAGTTGGTCTCCCTATCCTTATGTGGTTTTCTTGAATTTATTTTCTGACCACTTGGCATATAAAAAGCTTTCTGATTAAGGGATTAATCACTCAGATTAGAAACACATCTCTCCTTGGAGAGTCATGAAGCAAATGAGCATTCTTAAATGACCTAAGAAATCCAAAAATAAACCTGTTTACCTCCATTTCCTAGAAAACTTATTTCCCATAAAGCTTGTAGTGTGTGTGTGTGTGTGTGTGTGTGTGTATTAGGTCTAAGATTTCTGACCCATGAATTTGAGATGAGAGTCAAAGAACATAGTTATCTTTGGAGTAAAATATTAATGTGGATATTTGTTAAGTAATGTCTTTAAATTAGAGTATTTTAAACCCAAATAGTATGTGAATTCATGGCATGAGAAAAGAATATAAGTGCATGGTTTATAAAATATTAAACACAATGTTTAATATATACATATATATTAAAGCAGGTTTAGGGCAACAGCAAGCTGAGGAAAAAGTAAAGAGAATTCCCATATACGCCTTCCCCATCTCCAAATAGAGCCAGTATCCAGCACCAGAGGGGTACATTGTTACAATCAAGGAACCAACACTGACTCATCATTATCACTCAAAGTCCATGGTTTACATTAGGGTTCTCTCTTAAGGTTGGACATTAGGAGTTTGACAAATGTATAATGATATATATCCACCATTTTAGTATCATGCAAAATAATATCACTGCCTTAAAGCCCTCCATGCCCAACCTATTGATCCTTCAAAACCTTGGTAGTCACTGATTTTTTTCACTGTTTTCATAGTTTTGCCTGTTCCAGAATGTCATAGAGTTGAAATCATATTGTTATGTAGCCTTTTTAAATTAGTTTCTGGAGGCACCTGGCTGGCTTAGTCAGTAGAGCATGCGACTCTTGATCTCATGGTTGTGAGATCAAGCCCCATGTTGGGCATGGAGCCTACTTAAACAAATACAAATACAAATAAAATAAATAAATTGGCTTCTGTCGTTTAGTAATTTTCATGTAAGTTTCCTCCATGTCTTTCTATGGTATGTATGTATGTATTTATTTATTTATTTATTTATTTATTTATTTATTTATTATTTATTTATTTATTTTTTATTGGAGTTCTATTTGCCAACATATAGCATAACACCCAGTGCTCATCCCGTCAAGTGCCCCCCTCAGTGCCTGTCACCCAGTCACCCCAACCCCCTGCCCACCTCCCTTTCTACCACCCCTTGTTCATTTCCCAGAGTTAGGAGTCTCTCATGTGCTGTCATCCTCACTCTCTTCCTATGGTTTGAGAGCTCATTTTTTTTTTCAGCTCTGAATATGTACCACAGTTTATTTAAGATTCACCTACTGAACCATATTTTGATTGCTTCCAAGATTTGGTAGTTATGAATAAAGCTGCTATAGACATCTATGTGCAGATTTTTGTGTGAGCATGTTTTCAGCTTATTTGTGTAAATACCAAGAAGTGCAACTGTTTGATCATATAAGAGTATGTTTAGTTTTATAAGAAGCTGCCAAACTGTCTTCCAATGCCTGAATCATTTTGCATTCCCACCAGCACTGAATGAGAGTTCCTGTGGCTTCATATCCTTGCCAGCCTTTGGTTTTGTCAGTATTTTGGATTTCAGCCATTCTAATAGGTATGTAGTGATATCTCATTGTTTTAATTTGCAACCCCCTAATGAAGTACATTGTTGAACATCTTTTCATATGCTCATTTATCATACACATATCTGTTGTCTTCTGTATTTTAAAAATAAAAAATAAAAGTAATTAAAGTAACAGAAAAATGCTAAAAAAATAATTCTGAAGATAAAGGTGCTTCTTCATAAAGACTTAAAATCAATAAACAATTTTCAAAAACCTATTTCTTACAACACTACATTCAATGTTCTGAGATATTATAAATAAATAGATAAATAAATAAATAAAATAGCTGCCGTGGATCCCCTGGAGATTACAGCTAATAGAATATTCATTACCTTATAAATTCACCAAAGTAAAACTCTACAGAGCCCCTGGTAGGAAAAGACCCAGTAATAGGAAAACCAGTGCCAATCTATTTAACAGAGCCATCCTGTCCTGGGGTATTGACTTCATTCAAGTGAATCAGTCAAAAATAAAAACATTTTTTAGCAGTTAAAATAACTAAGTTAAAATAACTTAGTCCCACTTGCTTTCCATGTGGCCCCTGGGAATGGCTGTGAGAAGCAGGGGACTGGAAGGGGAGCAATGAGGGCCTCGAGGACTAAAATGAAATACTTTTATCCACACATAAAAGAAAATAAAACGGGGGCCTACAGCATCTGAAAATACAAGCCGGAGAGGTTGTATGATGGAGGGATTGGAGTATGGGGCATTTTCCCTGTGCTATGGTCGTGCTGTTTATTGTGGTCACACAACCTTCACATCCATTCCACACTTGCTTATTCTGCTTGATTGGATGCCTCCTTGTGAACACAGTTTGTAACAGTTTGTTAACCGGTCCGTTCAAGTAGTCAGATATGTTCAGGGAAACTTCAGGAGGCTTCAGGATGAGTCTCCCGGAAGGTGGGACCATGAGCAGTTTCAGGAAAGCCTACGAGGGAGCCTCAGCTCGACGGGGCCCTGGTTTCGGAGAAATCGCCTGCGTCCACGCGTTCCTCCAAGGAAGAAGGTGGGGCGATGCCGTACTGAAAAGTAAACAATGCCAAACACCTTTGAGAAATGGTTTCTTTTCTTTTCTTTTTTTTTTAAGATTATTTGTTTATTTATTCATGATAGACATAGGGGGAGAGAGAGGCAGAGGGAGGAGCAGGCTCCATGCAGGGAGCCCGACGCGGGACTCGATCCCGGGACTCGATCCCGGGTCTCCAGGATCGCGCCCTGGGCCGAAGGCAGGCGCCGAACCGCTGCGCCCCCCGGGGATCCCCCGAGAACTGTCTGCAGCCACAATATGCTGTGCGGCGGATTCGTGCCTTTCAGTGTGATGAACGGAGTCGTACCTGGAGGCAGGTACTGACCGACAAGGGAAAGCCTCGGGAAGCACGTTCGCGTGGTCCCCTCGTCCCGGGTCCTATTGCGGCCTCCTCCGTCCCGGGATGCAGCACATGCAGGCGTCCCTCGAAGACCTGGCGGCCTCGGGAAAACAATCTATGGCCCTGTGCGAATCACATTTTGTCTTCCCCGGAGACTATCAGGAAAGGAATACATCTGAGAACCATTGCACAAGACCTACTGGCGACATAAATTAACTTTGATAAAGTCCCGAGCAGCTCGGGGGAAGAGAGACACATTTGTCAGGCTCCTTGGCTCTCCAGAAGGGCAACGGCCTCCGGGATCGGTGCCGAGCAGGAAGCTGGGGGGCAGGTAGGGGCAAAGGGGGGGATGGCGACTCTCCTGGGACCCTCACCGGAGAGGAAAGGCCTCTGGCTGCACAAGGCTCCCCCGCATGAGTCTCGGTGTTATTCCAGGGGACCACCTTCAAGGTCATACTTTATCAGGTTCTACTAGAAATCCTTGACCAGCGGTTTTGGGGTTGCTTGGGAGTCAAGCAGTTGAAACAGAGAGGCCAGGCTACAATCCCGTCGGACAACAATCGCCCACAGCCCGTTTCCCCGGCTAGTGTTTTTTTTTTTTTTTTTTAATTTTTTTATTTATTTATGATAGTCACAGAGAGAGAGAGAGAGAGAGAGAGAGAGAGAGGCAGAGACACAGGCAGAGGGAGAAGCAGGCTCCATGCACCAGGAGCCCGATGTGGGATTCGATCCCGGGTCTCCAGGATCGCGCCCTGGGCCAAAGGCAGGCGCCAAACCACTGCGCCACCCAGGGATCCCTACCCGGCTAGTGTTTGAGGAGTTGAGCGGCGCTGTGGCGAGAGCACAGCCCCTGGAGCGGGGGTGGGGTGGGGTGGGGTGGGATGCGGGTTTGGCTCGCTACGCACTAGACCCGGTTAACTGGCACTAGCAGCCAACCCTTGCTGAGACTCAGCTTGCGTGTCTCTGAAGCAAGAGTACTTCCCATCCCAATCTCACAGAATCCTTGCGAGACACGCATGCATGAGAGAGTGTGAGAGCGCCACTTGCACAAGGTAAAGCAATATACAAACACTCCTTAGAATTTATTTTAAAATTTGCTATAAGGTAGAACAAAGATTTGACTAGGATATAGACCTAAATCCTCACAGAAAAAAAAAAATGAGAAAATTTAATTTAGACAGTTAGGTGCTTATTTTGTAATTTTTATATTATCTCCTTTCTTCAAGGGCAAACTGATGGCTTTTTTGCATACTATATTCATTCTCCTTGCTAATCTTTAATTCACATTCTTCCAGGGAAATGGCACCCTAACCTCTGTAACTCACTGTCTAGACAACTGAATGACTTTCTTTCATCCTTAATTTTCTAATACTATCAGTAAAATGTAATTGATACACAGGATTTCAAGAAATAGTCTACTAATCGATGATAAGTGATACCAATATTCACTGTCATTGTGTACGGGGAAAGTAACACTTTGCCAAAATGCCTTGAAGGGGAAAAAGATGCAAGGTTAGAAGTACTTTAAAGATCCTTCCCACTGATGCTTTGGCCTTCAGTCAAAAAAATATTTAAATCAGTCTCACAGATGGTAATTTAATTTTTATGGACCCACAGGAAAGCAGATTACACACACATACACAAACACACATAAACTTTTCAGTGATTAATAATTCTAAAGATAAAACAATCATAATAGTCATGCCTAAATAACATGAAAATTGTGAGGCCATGTATATCACTATGCCTAAGAAGTAATGTAAATTTTTAATACTTTACATTTTAGAACAGTTTTAGGTTTACACTGAAATTGAGTGGAAGGTACAGGGATTTCCCATATAATCCTGCCCCCATATGTGCATTGCCTTCCCCTATTATTGACATCTACATGAAATATTTATGAATATGCTGAAAGCAGAAAAATAGGAAAGATGGTTTTGAGAAGTGGAGAGATCACATAAGGACTATTTAGAGGAGAAAATGACTGAAGGGAAATAAAATGGTGAGGAAACATTCGATATAACTCCAGAATGAGAATTCAGCAGGGGCATGGACATGCAGAACTTTCTGTTTTCTCTCCTTTTATACCGTTTTGTGTTTTGATGGTTCTTATGTGAGGGTGCATATTCTCCTGAGAAAGTGAAAGATGCAGGATTCTAAATATACTAGCTGGTGTTCATTTTCTCCAGGCCCAGCTCACCAGTGCTGATGATATTGCTTCTACCAACATCACAGAACTTAGTTACATTTGTCATATATTTTTTCTAAAGGTTTTTATTTATTTATTCATGAGAGACACACAGAGAGAGGCAGAGACATAGGCAGACGGAGAAGCAGGCTCCATGCAGGGAACCCGACGTGGGACTCGATCCCAGGACCCTGGCATCATGACCTGAGCCAAGGGCAGACACTCAACCATCAAGCCACCGAGGGGCCCCACATTTGTCATATATTTATGTGCTCATATTTATGCGTCCTTGACCAAGCTCTGAACTTATGGAGGTTCAACAGTGTATCTTATTCTTTTTATATCCCTCCTTATATTAACTCAGCCTTCAGAACAAAGGAAGACATTTCTTGGAGAAATGGTCTTAAGACTAGATAGACCAATAAAGTCTAGGAGATTGGAGGTCAACTCAGCAGAAGTGAAGGAGCCCAGAGTTCAAAGGGAAGGCTAGAGAACCATCAGGATGTCAGACAGGATGCTGGACCTTCTCAGAGCATCCTATCACGAGGAGGGGTAGTAAGAAAGTATATATCATTCCTGGTAATGTTAACTTTTATCCCTTCATTAAGGTGATATCTGTCAGGCCCCTTAACTGTGAAGTTACCATTTTTCTCTTTTTATTAGT
Organism: Canis lupus familiaris; assembly: GCF_011100685.1. NCBI lineage: Eukaryota > Metazoa > Chordata > Mammalia > Carnivora > Canidae > Canis > Canis lupus. Next base: position 30,446,403 of record NC_049260.1, read on the forward strand.
ATGTATCTTGTGTGGAGATACTTTGAGACTAAGCAAATATTCTTTTTTTTTTTTTACCATACTTTGTCCTATTAATTTTAACATCCAATAATGATTTTATGGTTTACCCAGAAATGGATATTTTCTATTTCCACCATTTCTTAGCCAATTTTTAATTAGAGTTCTGTTTGTTAGGAAGAGCTGTCTTCTCTTCGCTCTTTGGTTTATGGGATGGCTTAAAAGAAGATGAAACATCAGAATTCACCAAACATGTTAGAAAGGCCAATTTATGAAAATACTATTTCAAAAGCTTTCTAAGAACTCACTCTCTTTGATTTCCACACATATCAGTGTGTGTGTGTGTGTGTGTGTGTGTGTGTGTGGCAGAGTATATATGTGTACCATAGACATATAAAACCATTTGCTTTTGAAGTCATGATTGACAAAGAATAAATTAACAACACAGGTATGACATATCTAAGGAGAAGGACAGCCCAGCAATGCAGATCCTCTGTTAGGTAACATCATATAACAATGGGAGACACAAAGCCAGTATATCATCCCAACACTGTCAGCAGGCAAAACTGAAAGGAAAAAAGAAGAAACAGCTCTTTGGGGGAAAATAGAATAAAATAAACTCTGGGGCATCAGAAAACTACTGCTTATCTTTATTTTTTAATCTTATCTCCTAAAGTAATGAATGGCCTTTAATCTAGGTTTTTCTTCCCCAAGTACCCGTATTCTGAAAGTGTGACTCCATTTCACAGAATCACACCCTAATTGTCTAGGACAATCTTAAATGACCTCCATATTTTAGGTGAACTATCTTTGCTTCGTTAAAAAAGAGTGGCATTATGGGACATGGTCTACACCTTCGGATAGTTTGGAAACAAATATATACACTTTCTTATTGTGCAAATTGCCTCAGGATAAAGCCTGACAGAAATTGGACATTGAGCCAGAGAATGCCCTACTTCACAAGTACAACCAAACACTGTAAGAATCTCTTCCTAGAGACACCTTGGTGGCTCAGTCGGTTAAGCATCTGCCTTCTGCTCAAGTCATGATCCTGGGGGTTCTGGGATTGAGCCCTGTGTGGGGCTCTCTGCTCAGTAGGGAGCCTGCTTCTCTCTCTCCCTCCACTCATCTGCTCCTGCCTCTTCTCATGCTTATACTCTCTCTCAAATAAATAATTAAAATCTTAAAAAAAAAAAAAAAAAGATCTTCCTGGCCATGATCACAAGGCATATTCTAAAGACTTTGCTGTTGTATAGTTTTCCCAAAGGAACTAGTCCTTCTCAAGCTATTTCTTCAGGTGGCAAAACAACGAACTGATTTGGTTCTTTCAGCTTAACTGATCAATTATGAAAATATTCAGGTTTGATTAGTTGTTTCAGTTCATTCAAAGTGCTTTGAACTTGCTCTAACAGATGAGTGCACGGTTGCAGATATTGTGGACTGGCTACTCAAAAGCTATTTACAACCCCTCTCCTTTACTTTCCTTCACTGAAGAGACTGGAAAGCTAGATTAGTCACTAGTGCAGCCTCTCATATAGCCAGGGAGGCCAGAGGAGAGACAGTTTTAGTGGTTAGTGAGATGTATGTAGTAGTGCTTCCCACCAAAAAAGAAAGAAAGAAAGAAAGAAAGAAAGAAAGAAAGAAAGAAAGAAAGAAAGAGAAAGAGAAAAACTTCAGGAGAAGTTTCCACCATTCCCCTTCTTCCAGTCTGACACATGAGGGTAGGATAACAGGGTGAGAAGACGAGGAACCATGGTTTCCTGGTGGCATTGTCTTGCACAGGCTACCTCCTATAACAAGTTACTTTATAAAAATACTTGCCCCCTTCCCTAATGTGTATTTAAGCCACTGTTGTCAGGTTTTCTTTTTTTATTATTTTTAAAGACAATTACATTCTTACAGATATGAACATTCT